>NW_028081491.1:1820031-2420031 GCF_014824575.4 Sturnira hondurensis
ATAAGATCAAATTCAAGGAGTTCATCATCACCAAGCCCTTATTATATGAAATGCTAAAGGGACTTATCTAAGAAAAAGATGATGAAAAATATGAACAGTGAAAGGACAGCAAATACACAGTTATTAACAACCACACCAAGAGGACAGCTAGATCAGGAGTGGAACCATAGAAATGAAGAAAACATGGAGGATTAGAAACAGGGGGGTGGGGGGAGGAGAAGGGGGGAGAAGGCACAGAAAATAGCACAGATGGTAGGTAGAAAATAGATAGGGGGGAGGACAAGAATAGTGGGGGAAATATAGAATCTAAAGAACTTGAGACACGTGGTCATAAACTAAAGGGAGGGAATGGTGGGGGATGGGGTGTGCAGGGTGGAGGGGAATGAAGGGGGGAATAGAACAACTGTAATGGTATAATCAATAAGATATATTTTAAAAAAGAAAAAGTCTACTGACCAATGAGAAGTAGACTTCTGGCTTCCAAGAAAGCTACTGTTTTCCTGATTAAAACAGGCAGACTCAGCTGCCATATCCACTTCGCCCTCTCCTATTAATGCTTCATCCTGCGTGGAAAATGAATGTGATACCCAGAAGGGCAGTCACTATATTCTGAGCATTAGAATGAAAATCACACATGAAAGATGATGAGGCAAAAACAGTCAAAGGATCTGAGATCGCTGATGGCATTGTGCAAACCATACATTAGCCCCAGTCTGCTAAGTTCCAGACTTGTTACCTGAAAAGAAGAACCCTTAATTGTTAGCACCAGAGTAATCACTTCATGAAAGTGAAACCAGTTCTAGGAGACACGGGTTCTGGCTTAATTGTTGCTACTCAAAGTGTGCTTTCTGGACCAGCAGAAAGGATGTCACCAGCAAAGCGAATGTGTTAAAAGGCACACAATGTAGGGCTCTTCCTCAGATTACTGAACCAGAATCTGTATTTTAACAAGAAAGCAATGCACTTTGATTTGTTGGGGTTGATCTGACTGCACTTGGAGTTGGAGAAGTACTGCTCTGGTGCTTGCAGAAGGCAGGGAGGAAAATTGCTCTGGGTCTTTCCACCTAGACTGGAAGATAAGGTCTGTCTAGAAAGAGACCTTATGGATTTACCCCTAGTAAATCCATATTCTTGGATTTACTAGGAGTAAATTTCAAACACTGGAAGGCCAGTACAAAATTGTATATACACAATTGTTACATATCCTCATTCAATCCTTTCCTTGCTTCTGCTCTGAAGTTATATTTTATTAGCAGTCAGCCTAAGAGCCCGCATCTACTTCATTTAATCAAGACCAAATGGGTAAAGAGGCAAAGGCTGGGGGGAAGATTATTTCTACTTTAAAAATACTCTTGGTTTGCACATACACCTGAAATGTTTTTGGTGTGATCCACTACCCAGATGAAGAAAGTACAGTAAATACATAAATCCACAGAAAGGAACATCCAAAGAGCCTTTCAAAACACTGCATTTTTTTTCACACAAATTTTTAAATTTCAAATCATTAAATTTTTAAAGTATATTTTGATTATGCTATTATAGTTGTCCCATTTTTCTCCCCTTTACCTCCTCTCACCCAGCAACCCCCTCCTTCCAGCATCACCCCCCCTTAGTTCATGTTCATGGGTCATACATATAAATTCTGTGGCTTCTCCATTTCCTATACTATTCTTTACAAATTATGCCTCTTTTTAAAAAAGATTTTATTTATTTTATTTTAAGAGTGAGGAAAAGGGAGGGAGAAAAAGAGGGAGAGAAAAATCAGTGTGTGGTTGCCTCTTGCACAACCCCTACTGGGGACCTGGCCTGCAACTCAGGCACGTGCCTTGGCTGGGAATTGAAATGGTGACCCTTTGGTTCGCAGGCCAGCACTCATTCCTCTGAACTACACTAGCCAGGGCACAATTATGCTTCTTATTCCCTGTACTTTTTCCCCCATTTTCCCCTCTCCCCATCTCTACTGATAACCCTCCATGTGATCTCCATTTCTGTGATTCTGTTCCTGTTCTAGTTGTTCGCTTAGTTTGTTTTTGGTTTTGTTTAGGTTCAATTGTTCATAGTTGTGACTTTGTTGTGTTTTCACTGTTCATAGTTTTTTATCTTCTTTTTCTTTGATAAGTCCCTTTAACATTTCATATAATATGGGCCTGGTGATAATGAACTCCTTTAACTTTACCTTGTTTGGGAAGCACTTTATCTGCCCTTCTGCTGTAGACCACTCTGCCATGGTTCTAGGAATGGTATCTTGACCCCTTGTGGCTAAGGGTGAGGGACAACCTCTGGAATGAGAGCCGCAGGAGACAAAACTTGTCTCTGGTAGCAAATGCTGCCTAAGTTTCCTCTCCCTGCCCCCAAAGCTTGGTCGGAAGTCAATGACAGGTAAGACCCGTCACAGCAGGGAGCAACCTAAGCAAGACTCAATCACTTGGGAGGCCTTTATGGAAAGACTCAGGGGGCTGCAACAAAGAGCAATGGACTCTCGCCCCCCAGCTTTGACATAACCTGAGTCCCCATGTTCTCTGGGAAAGGTGCTTCCTGGCTCGAATCCCCTTAAGCCTGAATATCTGTTGGGGAGGGGTGCAGCTCTTTGCCTTGCTAGAGCGTGTCCTAGGGAAAAATCTGGCATCACAAAGACTTCCTGATAAACCTGTGAAATCTGCTCTGCTAAGAGTGCTTTTTTTTTCTCTTAAAGATTTTATTTATTTATTTTTAGAGAGAGGGGTAAGGAGGAAGAGAGGGAGAGAAGCATCAATGTGTGGTTTCCTCTTGTGTGCCCCCTACTGGGGACCTGACCTGCAATCCAGGCATGTGCCCTGACTGGGAATTGAACTAGGGACCCTTTGTTTGTAAGCTGGCACTCAATCCACTGAGCCATGACAGCCAGGGTGGCTATCATGTTTAAAGACACACAAAAGTAGACTTGGTTCACATGATGGAGTAAAATCAGTTCGTGTTTTTGAGAGCATACTATGTGCTAAAAACAAAATGAACACTGCAGATACACCTAAGATATTGTCCCTGCCTAATATGAAGTCTTCAGTGACTAGTGTGAAATTGAAAAGTTCAGAGGAAGTTCTCTGGGACCCAAGGAATGTGGCTGGTTGCTTAAATTGCAGTGGTTTGGGAAGACTTCTCAACTTTCTCCTAGACCACTTTGAGTACTGCAGTGGACTTACAGTCAAATGGGTAGACTTTTCTAAGAGATAAAAGTCTAAAAAAATACAAACCTATCTCTGGCAAGGGATATAAAAATCATAAACAACTAAATAGATAGAATAGACTTTATGTGGGGAAGAAAGCTGAGTGACAACTTAAACTGTCTGATAGGCCAATGTACAAAATAATAATTGCCACGTACATTGCAAATTAAACATATAGACCAGCATTTTTCAACCTTTTTCATCCAATTTCACACATAAATTAACTACTAAAATTCTACAGCACACCAAAAAATATATTTTTGCTGATTTGACAAAAAATAGATATAATTTTGACTCATTCACACCAGACAGCTATTGTTGTTTTTTCAAATATGTTTTATTGATTATGCTATTACTGTTGTCCCATTTCCCCTCCTTATTCCCCTCAGCCCTGCCCACTCCCTCCCAGCTGCATTCCCCCACTTTAGTTCATGTCCATGGGTCATACATATAAGGTTTTTGGCTTCTACAATTCCTATACTGTTCTTAACCTCTCCCTGTCTATTTTCTACCTACCATTTATGTTACTTATTCTCTGTACCTTTTCCCCTTTTATCCCATTCCCACTCCCCTGCTGATAACCCTCCATGTGATCTCCATTTCTGTATTTCTGTTCCTGTTCTAGTTGTTTGCTTAGTTTTTGATTTAACAAAACATTAGGTTTGGCTGTTAATGACTGTGAATTTGTTGTCATTTTCCTGTTCATATTTTTTATCTTCTTTTTCTTAGATAAATCCCTTTATCATTTCATATAATAAGGGTTTGGTAATGATGAACTCCTTTAACTTGACCTTATCTGGGAAGCACTTTATTTGCCCTTCCATTCTAAATGATAGCTTTGCTGGATAGAGTCATCTTGGATGTAGGTCCTTGCCTTTCCTGACTTTGAATACTTCTTTCCAGCCCCTTCTTGCCTGCAAGGTTCCTTTTGAGAAATTGGCTGATAATCTTATGGGAACTCCTTGGTAGGTAACTGTTTCCTTTTCTCTTGCTGCTTTTAAGATTCTGTCCTTATCTTTAATCTTGGGTAATTAATTATGATGTGCCTTGGCGTGTGCTTCCTTGGGTCAAACTTCTTTGGGACTCTCTGAGCTTCCTGGACTTCCTGAAAGTCTATTTCCTTTGCCAGATTAGGGAAATGCTCCTTCATTATTTGTTTAAACAAGTTTTCAACTTCTTGCTCTTCCTCTTCTTCTTCTGGCACCCCTATGATTCAGATGTTGGAACATTTAAAGTTGTCCCAGAAGTTCCTAAGCCTCTCCTCATTTTTTTGAATTCTTGTTTCTTCATTCTGTTCTGATTGAATGTTTCCTTCTTCTTTCTAGTCCAAACCATTGATTTGAGTCCCAGTTTTCTTCCCATCACTGTTGGTTCCATGTATATTTTTCTTTATTTCACTTTGTATAGCCTTCACTTTTTGTTTTACTTTGTAACCGTGCTCAACCAATTCTGTGAGCATCCTGATCACCAGTGTTTTGAACTCTGCATCTGATAGGTTGGCTATCTCTTCATCCCTTAATTGTATTTTTTCTGGAGCTTTGATCTATTCTTTCATTTGGGCCATTTTTTGTTTGTCTCTGTATGCCTCTTACATAGTAAGGGGTGGAGCCTTAGGAGTTCACCTGGGCAGGGCAACGCTGTGGAGGCGCTGTGACTCTGTATGTCGGGGAGGGTTCTGAGAGGGAACAATGCTGCTTTCTCCACTCTCTGCCGGTTTTCAGTCACTTCCTCTGCTACTCACAATCAAATTGGGCCCTTCTGATGCTGATTCTGGTGCTGGGTGGGTGGGTGTGTGTATATTCTAGGACCCTGTGGTTCTCTCCAATGAACTCTCCTGTGAGACTGGGAGTTTCCCCCCGCTGCTGCCTCAACCCCCACAGGTGTTTTCAATCAGAGGTTTGAGGCTTTATTTTCCCTGCACTAGAACACTGGATTTCGAGGCCTGTCTCACTCCCCAGTTGTTCCTTCCAGCTTATCTGCATATGAATGTGGGATCACCCACTCCACCAGCCGCTGCCTTGCCACGGGTCCTCTCCACCTGGCCTGCCGATCTCCGCCCCTCCTACCAGTCTGGATGAATGTTTCTTCTTTACCTCCTTGGTTGTCAGACTTCCATACAGTTTGATTTTCTGCCAGTTCTGTTTGTTTTTTGTTTTTAAATTTGTTTTTGTCCTTCTTTTGGTTGTGTGAGGAGATACAGTGTGTCTACCTACACCTCCATCTTGGCTGAAAGTCCTCTGGTCATTTTTTAATTTGGCAGTCTAAGGGAAAAGCAGTCAGTGTCCCTGACTAAATAGTCAGGTATTGCATGTTTAAAAGATTTCTTCAGCACACCAGTTGAAAATCACTGGCATAGGCCATAAAGATATTACTAAGAGTTCAAATTTTTTTCTTCTTAATCTTGTACTAACCCCTTAGACACAAAATATTTGTACCAATTAATGATTGGTCAAAGTTAATATTTCTGATGCAGGCTTCATTCATTGATCCTCTTCAGATGGTGATTTACTTCTGGAATCTGGTCATTAACCTCTAAAAACTGTTAAGTTGGATACAGGAAAGCATTTTATCAGTATTATTTAAAAGGCTATGTGACTGTTTCACACATATATTCAAATGTAAGAAAACTCATATTGTTTATGCATACAATTGGTAGTTTAAAATTTCTTTAGGGTCTTATTTCTAGAATTTTCTTCCAACACAAAAGATAATTTGACATAAATATGCTGTTATGTACGGAAAGCTAAGGTCTGGCATACTAAAATGTTTTTATTGGCCCAAAGAAAAAT
Organism: Sturnira hondurensis; assembly: GCF_014824575.4. Taxonomy (NCBI): domain Eukaryota; kingdom Metazoa; phylum Chordata; class Mammalia; order Chiroptera; family Phyllostomidae; genus Sturnira; species Sturnira hondurensis. Next base: position 1,826,021 of record NW_028081491.1, read on the forward strand.
GGGTGTGAAATTCACTTTTAAAAAAGGAGTGGTTTTTTTTCTGTCCATTAAGGACAAGAGTATTAAACTTTGAATACATTTATTAAAAGCTATAATGAGAGCAAAAATTGCATTGTAGGTGAATGTCCCTTGGAGATGGTGCTGTGTGTGTCCCATATTCTTAAATATAATGTACAGTTGAAACATCACAAAGACAGTTTATTATTGTAATCATAAATCATATTTTTCACAATAATTTGTTCTGATGTAGGAATTTCATAAGGAAAGATATGAAGTCTCAGTGGATCATTATGTTACTCACTTTCAATTCAACATTTAACAGGATTCCTTCTGACTTTACATCCTGAGTCCATAAAGCTTATTAAACAAATTTCAAAATTTTTTTCAGTTGTAGAAGCTTTGGCTAAGTGAAAAGGCCTGTTGGGCTTTTCCCCTGTAGTTTCCTAATTAGGGCTTCCTTATTACATCACAAGCATTAATACCACATTATCCAGTAACAGATCAGACTTACCCTATCTTTCAGATCCTCATTAATCTACTGGTAAAGTTATGAGATCCATTAATATGGTTATATTTAGAAGGTCTCCCTCAAGCACAGTATATCCATCACTGGGCTAAGTAACTCAAAAGCCATGCATCTTCTTTAGGCTGAAGATATTTCTGAAATATCAGCTCTTCCAGAGTCACCTTTCCCACACACTCCACATAAGATTTCTACAGAATGTTTGCTTTATTTATCTTTATTATCAGGTAAATGATAATGCTTTGTTTACTATATTAGCAGGAGAAAAATTCTCTGAGCAGGATCAAGTTTGCTTCTTGTAGAGACCAACCCACATGTTGCACAGAGCTTGGCTGTTTTCCATTTGTAAAGCAGGGCCAGCCTGGTTTGAATAAGAACACGAGGATCTTCCTATACCAAGCACAAGGAAGAAGCATGACCAGTTTCTTGCAATCCTAAACTGACTAGTGCTTCATGAACATAAATCTTCCTTGGGTGAGTGACAGTGAAAATGACAGAGCATCAGGCCCACCTGGCCACATCCACACAACTGACTGTGGCAAGTTCCGATACAGAGCCTAATGTGGATGTGCAAGAGCACCAGTCACAGATAAGAGAGGCTCTCTGGCCAGCCACACGGTCTGTGGGTCTCTCATAAATGCCCATCACTTTATGGGGTATGAGAATGAGATTTTCTTTCAGGACATGACAGAAGGAAGTCTCTGAGTCTCTCAGCTTACCTTGACAGTTGACTTAATTGCATTTATGGCTGGGTTTGGCAGTTACTTGTTGCATTCCAATTTTCTGTAGACTAGTTTACAGATTTAAGCATGCCATTTCTTAGAGGATATAAATATGAATAAGCAGTTAAGATACAGGCTATATGTGTGTGGTTTTATGATAAGATTCACTTTAGGGAGCTTAGATAAGTAGAAAAATGCTCTCAAGAAATTTGAGAAAAACTAGAAAATATTTTCCTGAAAATAAAATATTGAAGTAAATAAATGTTTTCTCTGAAGTCATATGGATAATACAAAATGCAAGATAGACATGGTGAAAGAAGGAAAATATTAATAAAAGCAGAGGTCTGTTAAAACAATTTAGTGATCATTCAGACTATATTTTAAAGGTTAAAAACTATGGATTTGGAAGCCAAATAATGTATATATGAAAATTTTCTGCAAGACAATCTAGCCTTGGAATTTTAGGGCCCATTTTATTCTTGAGATCAAGGAAACCCTATATTATTTAGTGAGCTGCAGTGAAAGGTAAGGAAAATGAAAGAGGTACAGAGATAAAAAAATGTATTTTTGGTTTCAGATGGGCATTTTTCAGTCTTTCATGATATTCTTGTAGAGCATGAAGGACCAAGGCTTAGGTAATGGTACAATTCAGTGGATTTATAGTTAGTTAAACCAAAGAGGTCAAAGAGGCAATGTATCAAAGTTACATGGGAAGGAAGGTCTTTAAAGGAGAGCAGTAGGGCTCTGTGTTTGACCTTGCAAGAGAGACATATGCTTCTCAGATTTACAAAGTATGTAAAACTCAAGATTCAAAAAGGTCACTGAAGACTGTAAATATGAACAAAAATCAACAAAATGGCCCTGATCAAGTAGCTCAGTTGATTAGAGCATATCCCAATATGTCCCGACATGCCAAGGTTGCAAGTTTGATCCCTGCTAAGGGTACATACAGAAATCAACAAATGAATGCATAAATAAGTATTCAAACAAATCCGTGTCTCTCTCTCTCCTTGCCCCTCTCTGCCTTCCCCTCTCTAAAATCAATTTTAAAAATCAACAAAATGAAATGTAATGCAAATAACTAAAAACAAAAACCTGCATTTAGGCTAAAAAATTTCACAGTAAAGTACACAAGAAGTTTTTATGACAAAAACATACACACACAGTTCTTTTAGTTGATTTCAACGGAAAATGAATCGAAGTGTGAATGGCAAATTAACTAATGAGATCTTATTTTATATTAACATAAGGATGGAGTCCTGACCAAAAGAAATAATCATCCCAGTAGGTGCATCTTTGGTCATTCCACATCTGGAGTTGCAATTCTGTGTGCCACCCTGGGGAGGCCAGCTTGGGCCGAAGGGTAATGGAGAACAGGCAGAGGTCAGCAAGGAGGGAGGTCGAGGGGATGATGGGGGATTGCTGAGCGGAGTAGGCTAATGAGAATCAAAGTCTTTTTGAAAGCTTGGGATTTTCCTGAACTGGGAACCAGCCTTATTTCTTTTAGAATGAACGTTCCGAAAAAGAAATTCACTCTTATGCACTCATACAACTCCAACACAAGTAAAACAGTAACCTGATATAATAATTGAGGGGTTTCTTCAACAACTAAGTGGCATGAAAAAGAGAAGGGGAATGGATGAATTTTTAAAGGGCCTTAAGAGATTTATCAATCAAATGATTTGTGTGGACCTTGTTAGATCTTGGTCCCAACAACTGTGTGGTAAATCAAAATAAAATGTTCTGAGATAATCATTTTTAATAATTTTTAATAATAGCTTTATTGAGATGTAACTCCCATGCCATAGAATTCACCCTTAGAAAGAGTACAATTCAGTGATTTTTATTATAGTCAACAATACTTTGCGCTGCTCAGCACTATTTAATTCCAGAACATTTTTATCAGTCCCAGAAGGCATCCCATAGTCATTAATACTCACTGGCTATTCCCCCTCACTCCAGCCCCAATAAACATTAATCTATTTTCTGTCTCTGTGCATTTGCCTTTTCTGGACATTTTGTATTATGGAATCATACAACATATGGACTTTTGTGTCTGGTTTCTTTTACTGAGTGCAATATTTTCAAGGGTCATCTTCATTATAGCATTGTATCAGTACTTCATTTCTTTTTATTGTTGAATAAAGTTCCTTTGTAGAATAAATCATCTTTGTGTATCCACTCATCAGTCGATAGACATTTGAGTTGTTTTCACTTCTTGACTATTAACAATAATGAACATTCATGTATAATTTGTGTGGACTCATATTTTCAGTTCTTTTGGGGTATATACCTAGAGTTGGTATTGGTAGGTGATACGGTAACTCCATTTTAATATTTTGAGGAAGTATGAGGCCATTTTTCCAAAGTGGCTGTACATTTTATAACCCAACTATTACTGTATGAGTGTTCAAATTTCTCCCAGAAAGGGGTAACTTATTAGAATCTGGAGAAGTGAGAACAAGTAATTTAGAAAAGTATACATTCTATGCTTCATTTCTGAAAATTCAAAATAAAACTTTATTTATATAATTCAAAAATAGAAGATAAAGCTTAAAAAGTACTTTCTAGGATCCTGAGAGAAATTCACCAGAAATAGCAAAGACTAGAGGAAACGGTGAGTTTTATATTTGTCCAAAAGAGACATGAGTTTAAAAATCCCAGGAAACAGTGTCCCCGTAGAATAAATGATTAATGTTGTAAAGGTTAAAATTACAATGGTTCTGCCCATCATTATAAACCCTTTAAGTGTCTTCAAAGAAAACATACTTTCCAGATAGTGTTGTACAAATAACAGTATATGGAGTAAAATTTGGTTTTATTTGATAGTCACTGTCCTCATATAAATTCAATTCCATAATCCCTGGGTTATTATATGTAACTATGAACTAAAAATTAAATTATATAATACTTTAAATACATGTATTAATCTTAATTATATCAATGATTCATCTTCATATAACAAGTAGTTTTTAATAATTACTATAGCTAACTGCTCTACCTTGAGTTTTTTCTATGGCTGATTATTACTTTCACTAAACTGAAATTCACATGAATCAAAATTTTATGATTACTTGTAGTTTCCAAAGCTATATCTATTTTCTAGAAGTAGGACAAGCTGTACATTTTAATTAACTTTGAAAGAGATGAGAAAATCCAAGAAATTACCCTCAAAAGAAAAATGGAAGTGCTTTTCTTTATTTTTACATAAATATTATTTATCATTTATAACACAAATTACTTCCAATTAAATATGGTAATTAATACATTTTAATTTTTGCTCTTTCCAGAAACCTCACAAAAATAGAACAAAATAAATCAAATAGGCATTAACCAGAAAGAATAAAGAAAGCAGATGGCAACAGCAGAGGTAAGATCTCAACAGAACTTTGGAAGACAGGAAGCAAATCAGTGGAGGGCATCTGTCTTGGTAAACCAAATGCTAAAATCTCCATTTGCAGGGAAAATCAGCAGTGAGCAAATTTGCATTACTAACCCTTGGGGTGGTGTGGGGAAGAGAGGTGATGGGCACTTCAGAAGTGTGGGTACAGAGTAGAATTACAAGCAGGAGAAAAGTTGGTGCTGTTGTAAGAAACAACCAGACCCCCGAGCTGTCCTCTACTCACTGTCTAGCACATGGTCAGGGAGTTACCCTTTCCTGCACTGGCAGAACAAAGAACATGTTAAACCATATGGACTCTGATCTTGGGCATACACATTTCAACTTAGGGCAAAGATAAAGTCATCTACTGAAAACTCAAGTGGATATCTACATGCTAAACTGGAAGACCTGCAGCCTGCTGTATCCTGCTCAGGTTCTCTAACACTAGCAGGCAGAAGTGTGCTCTTAGACAAGAGCTAAGAGGATTCTGCTCTGCTGGGAAAATAACCAGTCTCCTCACCCCAGTTAACCTCACCCGGTGAGTCCTACCCAGTGAATACAGGTTACACCCAGGTATGTAAAACTTCTAATGAGGCTTTAGTAACTCAATTTTAAATATAAATAGACAAAGTTCACCATAAACTTAAAGAAATCTTTTTTTGATAGACAAAAAGCCCCAAAAACAAAACAAAACAAAAAAACAGAAAAAAGAAACAGAGGAAATAGAAAATTCAAGAAAACTTGAAAATAAAAAAATATGCAGATTATAAACATAAAATGGTTTGGGAAAAAAAAGAAAGAATTTCAGCCAAGGTGGAGGTGTAGGTAGACACACTGTGCCTCCTCACACAACCAAAAGAAGGACAACAACAAATTTAAAAACAAAAAACAAACAGAACTGGCAGAAAATCGAACTGTATGAAAGTCTGACAACCAAGGAGTTAAAGTAGAAACATTCATCCAGACCAGTAGGAAGGGTGGAGATAAGCAGCTGGGGCGGAGAGGACTCAAGGCAAGGTGATGGCTAGTGGAGTGGGCAGTCCTACATTTGCTTGTGAATAAACAGGGAGGAACAACTGGGGATTGAAACAGACCTCATAACCCAGGGTTCCAGTATGGGGAGATAAAGCCTCAAAACCTCTGACTAAAATAACCTGTAGGTGTTGTGACAGCAGGAGAAACTCCCAGCCTCACAGGAGAATTTGTTGGAGAAACCTACAGGGTCCTAGAACATACACAAAACCACCCACCCAGGGATCAGCACCAGAATGACTCAATTTGCTCGTGGATAGCAGAGGAAGTGACCGGAAGCCAGCCAAGAGCCAAGCAAATGGCATTGTTCCCCCTTGGACCCTCAGCCCATACAACACAGTGACTATGAGTTGCACTGCCCTGGTGAATACCTAAGGCTCTGACCTTTATTGTATAACTAGCACACCAAGACAAAAATTGGCTCAAATGAAAGAACAGATCAAAGCGTCAGAAAAAATACAGCTAAGCAACGAACAGGTAGCCAACCTATCAGATGCAGAGTTCAAAACACTGGTAAATAGAATGCTTACACAGAATTGCTTGAGTATGGTCACAAAGTAGAAGAAAAAGTGAAGGCTGTGAAAAGTGAAATAAAGGAAAATATACAGGGACACACACAATGACAGAAAGGAAACCAAAACTCAAATCAATGGTTTGGACCAGAAGAAAGAAATAAATATTCTACTAAAACAGAATGAAGAAACAAGAATTCAAGAAAATTAGGAGAGGCTTAGGAACCTCTGGGACAACTTTAAATGTTCCAACATCTGAATCATAGGGGTGCCAGAAGAAGAAGAGGAAGAGCAAGAAGTTGAAAACTTGTTTAAACAAATAATGAAAGAGAACTTCCACAATCTGGCAAAGGACTTCCAGGAAGTCCAGGAAGCTCAGAGAGTCCCAAAGAAGTTGGACCCAAAGAAGCACACACCAAGGAACATCATAATTAATTACCCAAGATTAAAGATAAGGAGAGAATCATAAAAGCAGAAAGAGAAAAGGAAACAGTTACCTACAAAGGAGTTCCCATTAAATTCTCAGCTGATTTCTCAAAAGGAACCTTGCAGGCAAGAAGGGGCTGGCAAGAAGTACTCCAAGTCCCAAAAAGCAAGGACCCACATCTAAGATTACTCTATCCAGCAAAGCTATCATTTAGAATGGGAGGGCAGATAAAGTGCTTCCCAGATAAGGTCAAGTTAAAGGAGTTCACAATCACCAAGCCTTTATTATATAAAATGTTAAAGGGATTTATCTAAGAAAAAGAATAAGATAAAAAACTGTGAACAGTAAAATGACTACTGTGAATAGTAAAATGACAACAATGACTCATAACTGTCAACAACTTAACCTAAAAAAAACAAAAAGAAAAACAAACTAGTAAACAATAGAACAAGAACAGAATCACAGAAATGGAGATTACAGGGAGAGTTATCAGTGGGGAGGTGGAGGAGGAAGAACGGGGCAAAAGGTACAGGGAATAAGAAGCATAAATGGTAGGTAGAAAATAAACAGGGGGAGGTTAAGAATAGTATAGGGAATGGAGAAGCTAAAGAACTTACATGTATGACCCATGGACATGAACTAAGGTGAGGGAATGCTGGTGCCAGGGGTGGTGCCGGGTGGAGGGGTATAAAGGGGGAGGGAAAATGGAACAACTGTTAATAGCATAATCAATAAAATACATTCTAAAAAAGGGAACAAAAAGCTTTTAGAAATAAAAGGATTGCAGAAATGTAAATTTAACATAATACTCAGAAAACAAAGATGAAGAATCATCCCAACAAGTAAAAGAAAATTAAACATAAAATTGTATGATAAATTAATAAGAAAAGTAAAGCATCATTCATTCATTTATTCAATCAGTATCTATTGAATGTCTGCTCTGTGCCAGCCACTAGCCTGGGTATTCAACATACATCAGTAAGCAAACCAGTAATAGAAGAACTTCACATGTTAGTTGGAGGCATCTAAAAATAAACAATAAACTTAATGAATAAGTCAATTATATAACATTAGGAGAAAACCAATGCTTTTGTCAAAAAGAAAACAGTAGAGATGAGGATGGAGACTTCTGGGAAAATTTTTGTTGTGTTTTGTTTCCATTTTAAGTAGGACAATCAGGATATACTTCATCAAGAAAGAACTTTTGGGCAAAGATATGAAAGAGGCAAGAGGAACAAGAAGCAACAGCTGGTGCAAAGACCCTAAGGTGGGGCCTTCTGTAACATGTTTGAGGAACATAAAGGTCAATGTTCCGAAGCTCAGAGAGCTAACGGGGGATTAACAGGGAGATGGCACCAGAGCAACTGCAAGAATTCAGACCCCATGGGTCCTTGTGGGCCAAGGTATGGACAAACTCTGACTTTTTTTTCTGACTTAAACAGGGTGCCCCTGGAGGATGTTTGGTAGAAGAGTGAGTGACAGCTTTGGTTTTTAAAAGGATCATGTGGCTGCTAGATAGAAGCAGAGAGATCTGAGAGCAAGGCTTTGAGTGATCCAGGTGAGAGATAGTGATACCTGGGACCACAGCAGCAACCGCTGAGTAGAACTTTAGGGGAAGTCAGAATTTTCATTAAATTTAAGAAATCAACAGGGATAAGTAATACGTATACAACCAGTGCTGAGCAAAACTACTGAATAACTTAAACGAGCGGAAAAAAACTCAAAGTATTCAATAGAAATAAGGAAAACAGGAAAAATGGATTCAGAGATATATAATAGAAATTTTGAATTTATTTTGTTTTTATGTTTTCTTGTCTGAAATATTTTTTGAAATAAAGCATTCTGAATTTTCTAAATTTTAAAGAGTTTAATTTTGTACTAAGGGTTGGGGACTGCTCTGAATCATTTGGAAAAGCAGTGTTGGGCTCCTGGAGGCACCTCACCTGCCTGGAGTCCAACATATGGAAGCAGAATTGGAGTTTGGGGGAGGGGTGGCTAAAATGAGGAGGAAGGAAATAAGGCCCACCTCTGTGGTCATACTCACTAACTGATCTTTCTGACCTTGCTCAAAACTTCCCTCCCATAGGTGCTTCCACCACAGAGCTGGACCACTGCTTCCAACAGTGAAAGCAGAATGGTTTAGACCAAAAGCCACAAACTTGAATAATTTTGGGGTCAACCATTTAACAGATGTGGCAAGGTAGAAACGGTAAGTCATGCTGTAACTTGGGAGTGCAGAGAAAATGTTCCTCTTAAGTCCGTCACCCAGGAGTAGGCCTTTAGATGAGCTTTTGTGTGAAAATGATTTATTAAGGAGGAACCCCTTAAAGAAACCAGGAAGAGGGTGGAAGAAGGACAGAAAGGGGGGAAATAAACAAGTGTTCAATTTCAGAATCTGCATCTGCAGGTGAGGTGGTTCCAGCAGCTGAAGTCCAGGTTTCCAAAGTAAGTCACCACAGGGCCCAGCCTAGCACAAAAGCACCCAGAGAAGAGGGGCACCAGCATCAGGGCACCAGCAACAGGAACTGGAGGAAGCACCACAACATTCATGCGATTTCTTAGCCTGTTCACTTTAATCAGTGCCGTTAGTTGTTACTCAGCCTTAGACAGAAATGTTTACTTTCTCAGTTACCCCTCCACACCCCCTACTCCATCTTCTTAAGATGGGAGCTTGAGATATAGAAGTGGGGTATATTATATACAACTCCTGTGATGACAGGAAAGGAAGGGCTAGGGTCTCTAGATGAAGTGTCCTTTGACTTCTCTGGCTTCTGGATGGATGGTTACCAGTTGCCTGAATGCTATCATCCCTGGCTTGGTCTCTCTGTTAGTTTGGTCACAGTCTGGAGCAATCCCCTCCTGACTTGACATTACCTGGGTTTGTGTCATGTTTTCCTGCCAGTCTCCAGGCTCAGCAGTCACAGGTCTATTTACTGTCTACTTACTCTGACCATCAACTCTCAACTTACCCATACTGGTATGGGGAGCCCCAGAGGCAAAAAAATAAAATTTTAAAAAATTATTTTATTGTTCAATTACAGTTGTCTGTATATTGTCCCCATCACTCCTCCCAACCCCCAGCCAAACCCACCTCCCTCCCTTGCTTCCACCCTCTCCTTTGGTTTTGTCCATGTATCCTTTATAGTAGTTCCTGAAAACCCTTCTCCCCACTGTCCTCTCCTTCCTCCCCCTGGCTATTTTTAGATTGTCCTTAATTTCAATGTCTCTGGTTATATTTTGTTTGCTTTTTTCTTTTGTTGTTTAGGTTCCAGTTAAAGGGGAGATCATGTGGTATTTGTCTTTTACCACCTGGCTTATTTCACTTAGCATACTGTTCTCCAGTTCCATCCATGCTGTTGCAAAGGGTAGAAGCTCCCTCTTTCTCTCTGCTGTGTAGAATTCCATTGTGTACATGTACCATAGTTTTTTGATCTATTCATTTACTGATGGGCACCCAGGTTGCTTCCAGTGCTTGGCTATTGTAAATTGTGCTGCTATGAACACCGGGGTTTATAGGTTCTTTTGGATTGGTGTTTTAGGGCTCTTGAAGTATAATCCCAGCAGTGGAATTGCTGGATCAAAAGGCAAATCCATTTTTAGTTTTCTGAGGAAATTCCATACTGTTTTCCATAGTGACTGCACCAGTCTGCATTCCCACCAACAGTGTACTAGGGTTCCCTTTTCTCTGTATCTTCTCCAACACTTGTTTGTTGATTTGTTCATGATGGTCATTCTGACTGGTGTGAGGTGGTATCTCATTGTGATTTTAATTTGCATCTCTCTGATGGCTAGTTATGCTGAGCACCTTTTCATGTGTCTCTGGGCCCTCTGAATGTCCTCCTTGGAGAAGTGTTTGTTCAAGTCTTTCACCCATTTAAAAAATAAATTTTTTATTGTGGCAAAAATATATAGCATAAAATCAGACACTTTAAGTTGTACAATTTAATAGCATTAATTAAATTGACAGTATTGTACGGACTGACAGTATTGTACAATTGTCACTGCTATATCTAAAACTTTTTCAATATTCCAAACAGAAATTCTCTTGATTATCTTTTTCTCCAGCCCTTGGTCACCTCTAATCCACTTTCTATCTCTATGAATCTGCCTATTCTAGATACTTCATATAAATGGAGATATACAATATTTGTCCTTTTGTGTGCCTGGCTTATTTTACTTATCATAATGTCCTCAAGATTCATCTGGGTTATAGCATGTATCAGAATTTCATTCTTTTAATGCCTGGATTATATTCCATTGCATGTATATATCTCATTTTGTTTATCCATCCATCCATTGATACACATCTGGGTTGTTTCCATCTTTTGGCTATTGAAAATAATGCTGCAATGAATGTTGGTAGATAGTATCTGTTTGAGTTCCTATCTTCAGTTCTTTTGGATATATACTTAATAGTGGAATTGCTGTGTCATTCTCCTTTTATATATTCTTGCCAACATGTATGAATGTCCCAATTTCTTGACATCCTCACTATCACTTATTTTTCTGCTTTGATTTACAATGACCATTCTAGTAAGTTTGAAATCTAGTAAGTCTAGTAGATTTTGCACGTCCCTGTAGATTGATAATGAATGTTCTCATGTATTTATTGGCATTTAGAGAAATGTCTATTCAAGTCTTTTGTCTATTTTAAAATTGTGTTGTTTCTTCTTTGAGCTGGAGGCAGATTTTAAGAGAAGTGTCAGGACAAAAGATCCTTGTGCCTTCAGTGTGGGCCTTACAGAATCTATATACCTCTTTGAAGGGACATGCTAGGGCATGCTCATACCCTGAACTGAATGTGTCTCATACTCTCTAGTCTTCCTTCAATCCTTGGAGCTAAAAAGAAAAAAAAGGGGAGCCTTTCTTTTACTTTTCCTATGATGTATCCTCCTTCTGTCATCAAGAATAATAGCTAAATTTTACGAGTTGAGTTTTCCTGACCTAAGCCTAGAGAATGTCCCTACATCTGACTCTACATTCAGAGAGAAAAGATGTTTTTTTTTGTTGTTGTTGTTTTTCCAATTTTTTTATTTAATTATTTTTCAAGTACAGTTTTCTGTCTATTACTCCCATCCAATCCCACCCCCCGTCCTCCCCACTCCCTCCCATTTCCACCCTTCTCAGTTGTTGTCCATGTATCCTTTATATAGGTTCCTCTAAATCCCTCCCTTATTTCCCCTGAAATTCCCTCCCCTCTCCCCTCTGGTCACTGTCAGCCTGTTCTCTATTTCAGTGTCTTTGGTTATATTTTGCTTGCTTGTTTGTTTTGTTGTTTAGCTTCCTGTTAGAGGTGAGATCATATGGTATTTGTCCTTCAACACCTGGCTTATTTCACTCAGCATAATGCTTTCCAGTTCCATCCATGTTGTTGCAAAAGGTAGGAGCTCCTTCTTTCTTTCTGCAGCATAAAATTCCATTGTGTATATGTACCATAGTTTTTTGATCCATTCATTTACTGACGGGCACCTAGGTTGCTTCCAACTCTTGGCTATTGTAAATTGTGCTGCTATGAACATTGGGGTGCATAGGTTCTTTGGGATTGGTGTTTTAGGGTTCTTAGGATACAATCCCAGCAGTGGAATTGCTGGGTCAAAAGGCAAGTCCAATTTTAGTTTTCTGAGAAAATTCCATACTGTTTTCCATAATGGTTGTACCAGTCTGCAATCCCACCAACAGTGGACCAGAGTCCCCTTTTCCCCACACCCTCTCCAACATTTGTTGTTTATTGCTTTGTTTATGATAGCCATTCTCACCGGTGTAAAGTGGTATCTCATTGTAGTTTTAATTTGCATCTCTCTGATAGCTAGTGATATTGAGCATCTTTTCATGTGTCTCTGGATCCTCTGTATGTCCTCCTTGCAGAAGTGTCTGTTCAAGTCCTTTCCCCATTTTTTAATTGGGTTAGTTGTCTTCTTAGAGTGAAGTCGTGTGAGTTCTTTGTACATTTTGGAGATTAAACCTTTGTCTGAGGTATCATTGGCAAATATGTTTTCCCATACAGTTGGTTGTCTTTTTATTTTAATGCTGTTTTCTTTAGCTGCGCAGAAGCTTTTTATTTTGATGAGATCCCATTTGTTTATTCTTTCCTTTATAGTCCTTACTCTAGGGGACATATCAGTAAAAATGTTGCTGCATGAAATATCTGAGATTTTCCTGCCAATGCTCTCCTCTAGGACTTTAATGGTGTCACAACTTATATTTAAGTCTTTTATCCGCCTTGAATTTATTTTGGTGTATGGTGTAAGTTGGTGCTCGAGTTTCATTTTTTTGCATGTAGCTGTCCAGTTCTCCCAACATCATTTGTTGAAGAGGCTATCTTTACTCCATTTTATGTTGCTGGCCCCTTTGTCGAATACGAATTGACCATAGAGACTTGGGTTTATTTCTGGCCTCTCTGTTCTCTTCCACTGGTCCATGTGTCTGTTTTTATGCCAGTACCAGGCTGTTTTGATTACAGTGGCCTTGTAATACAGTTTGATATCAGGTATTGTGATCCCTCCTACTTTGTTCTTCTTTCTTAACATTGCAGCTGCTATTTGGAGCCATTTATGGTTCCATATAAATTTTTGAAGTGTTTGTTCTATGTCTGTGGAATATGCCATTGGTACTTTAATAGGTATTGCATTGAATCTGTAAATTGCTTTGGGCAGTATGGACATTTTGATGATGTTAATTCTTCCAATCCATGAACACGGTATACATCTCCATTTGTTTGTGTCTCCCTTGATTTCTGTCTTCAGCGTTGTGTAATTTTCTGCATACAGGTCTTTAACCTCCTTGGTTAGATTTATTCCCAGATATTTTATTTTTGTTTTTGCTATATCGAATGGGATTTTTTTCTTGATTTCTGCTTCTGCTGATTCATTGTTAGAGAAAGGATGTTAATAATTTTTGAAATATTATTTCCAGGACACATAAATGAATGAATTAGGCCTGGCCTGAGTGGTGTGTGTGCGTGTGTGTGTGAGTGAAATAGGGTTACATGTGAACTTCGTGTACAGCAGCACTTCTTAAATATTGATATATACCTAAATCACCTGGGTATGTTGCTAAACTGCAAATTCTGGTTCCACAGAGATTTTAATAAGCTTCCAGTTGCTGAGAATGCTGCAGACGCATGAATTACACTTTGACTACGTTGACCTTAAACAAATTGACCACCAGATATTTCTCCACCAAAAGTGGTTTGTTCGGTAACAATAAAGAATTGCAGTTTGGGGCATACAGTCTAATGGCAAATCACACATAGAGAAACAAAGGAGGAGACTGCTCTTTTATGGACCTGGGAGGGGCTATTGTAAACAGAGTGTCCAACGGAGGAAGCTGAAAATTTGAAGTATAGCGGCTTTTCATTGGCTGAATGATGGCAGTCTCCCATTTGCAGAGCTGTTACTGGGCAAGAAGAAATCATTTCTTCCTCCTGCTAAGGTAGTAAAGTAGTATCTCTTCTCGTTGCAGATGCAAGGTATACCTTTTCCTTTTGGGGTCAGTGGTTTGTGTTGAGTGACAAGTACATGAGAATTCTCTCTTCTAGCCTCCCGACTTCGTTTTAAATGAGGTTACTCTTTATCAGTTTTCACAACTAACAAGGTCTTAGAGGAAAATTTACAGATTAAAAACTGAAAATGCCTTGAAATAGTTCCTGAACCAAATATGGGTTTAGTAAGTAGTTGCGACACTTGAAAAATGAAAGGTTATTATTAGTATAATAATAAAGATTTCTATAGGGTGTCTACTACAGGAATGTCAAACTCAAGTGCTCATAGGCATAAGTCTGGGGGTGGATGGAGACCTAAGTTTCCCCGGGCAGAGATGCTGGCCCAGGGTGTCCATATTGTCCAGTTGTTCAAGAAAAGAAAGCTATGAGAATTTTATGTGAATCTGATTTCTAAATGTTTTCAATTATTTTTTCCTCAAACACTCCTCAAGCAAAATAAAACAAGTCTGTTAGCCAGATACAAACTTTAGGGTGTTTGCTTACAATCTCTGGTCTAATATTTTGCTATACTCTTGAGAGATATAAAAGAAGAGGACCTGGTTTCAGCTCTTAAGATGAGTGTGGCCTTGTTGGGAACTAAGACAGAGGCACATGAAATAGCAATGGAGAGAAGCCTGCAAGTGTGAGAAAAAGAGAGAGCTAAACCATTTAAGGGAGCTGGAAAATCACACCCAATGAGACTGCAGCTACCAGTGCTGAATTTTGTAATTTGTAGAAGTGTTTTTGGTATGGGAAATAGCCTGTTTACTTTGTCTTAGTGAGTTAATCAGTGCTGATGAACAAAGATCGAAGTCATTACTGCTCAGTACTAACTTTGATAGTTAAGCAGGTAACAGTGTCTTGAAGTAAATATGGTTTAAGAAATGCAGTAGTTCCTTTTTATCTGTAGTTTTGCTTTTGCAGTTTCAGTTACAGCAATCAACAGCATTCTGAAAATATTAAATGGAAAATTCCAGAAATAAACAATTTGCAAGTTTTAAATTGTACCTCCTTTGTCCAGCATTTCTATGCTGTTTTACTAAATATTCCATTGGCCATTTAGCAGCCAGTTATCTGATGACTATCCTGGGATCACAGTGCTTGTGTTCAAGTCACCCTCACTTTACTTAATAATGACCCCAAAGCACAAGAGTAGTGGAGCTGGCAATTTAGATATGCCAGAAAGAAGCAGTAAAGAGTTTCCTTTATGTGAAAGGTGAAAGTTCTCAATAAGAGAAGCAAAAAAAAAAAAAAATTAAATTGTACGCTGAAGTTGCTAAGATCTATGGTAAGAATGAATCTTCTATCTCTGAAATTATGAAGGAAAAAAAATGTTTTTCTGTTGTACCTCAAACTGCAAAAGTTACAGCCACAGTATGTGATAAGTGGTTAGTTAAAATGGAAAAGGTATTAAACTTTATCATAGATATGTATGTATAGAAAATAACATATATAGAGTTTGATACTATGTGAGGTTTCAGGCCTCTGCTGGTGGTCTTGGCATGTTTCCTTTGAGGACGGGGGACTACTATACATTCACCTGTAAATATGAGTGGAATCTGTTAGGAACACTATGAGAAACATAGTCCTTGCAGAAATAAAAGGGTTTTCTAAAAGTTATATGAGATTCAACTGTCTGTATAACTATAGAAACAATATTCAAATGGCAGTATGAATCATGATCTAAAAACGAACTAATGAATATTCATTAAGTGGGGTGTGGTAAACTGAATAATGCCCTCTCCCGCCCAAGTTGTCATGTCCTAGTCCCTGGAATTGTGACTACGTTACTTATATGGCAAAAAGGACTCTACAGATGTGATCATGGATTTTGAGATGGGGAATTACCCTGGATATATCTGGGTGGCACAACGTAATCACAAGAGTCTTTATGAGAGGGAGGCAGGAGTACCAGCATTAGAGAGGGAGAAACTGGAGGATGGGGTTGTGAGCCAAGGAATGTGGGCAGCTGCCAGAAGCTAGAAAAGGCAGGAAAACAGATGGTCCCCTAGGGTCCCAAGAAGGGACACAACCCTGCTGACATTTTGATTTTAGTCCATTGAAGCTATTTGGGACTTCTGACTTCCAGAAGTACAGGATAATAAATTTGTGTTGTTTTAAGCCACTAAGTTAGGGGTAATTTATTACTGTAGCAATAGGAAACTAATGCATAAGACAAAGAGATATAGAAGGAGAGAAACATGAAAGCCTCTGAAGTTTTAAGTGCCCCAAAAACAAACAAAGGGAAGTTGTTTTCTATTAATGATACTTTGCTGTCCTGAATTCTTTTTTTTTTACAGTTGAAATGATTTCTTCTGATACATTAAATCTTTATTGGCTTATATATGAAATGTGTGACATTCTTACTACACTTACATGTTATGAGATTATGTCACAGGAACTAAATCAAATGAGACAATAAATATAATATGCTTAGAAAAACGCCTGACACATAGTAGGTGCTCATTAAATGTTAGTTTCTTCTTGCCCTTATAGATCTTGGATCTTGAGGAATATATAAACATATACAAGTGGATTGTGAAATAATTACCACAATAGAGTTAGTTAACAGATCAATCACTCCACATAATTACCTTTTAATTTTTTGTGAGAACACCTCAGATTTCCTCTCTTAGCAATTTTCAAGTATTACTGTATTGTTAACTATAAACACCATGCTGTACATTGGATCCCCAGAACTTATTCATGTTATAACTGAAAGTTTGTGTCCCTTGATTTCCCCACCCCAAGCATTTGTTTTATTGTATGACTTGAGTGTACAACAACCTTAATTTAGCTTATGAATCAATAAAAAGATGCAGTTAAATAGTTTTTATTAGAAAACATGAGGCAATTAAAGAGTCAGTTGAAGCAGACACAAGAATGGGATGAAACTTACTTATTTTTGACTTAATAGTTCCAGAATTAATCAGATTATACATATGTATAATTTATCTTCATTTAGTACTTACTCTTAGCAGTTCTTTAGTATTAATTTCATGCTAAATGAATCATTATGAAATACTTATGAGGAAATTTATTTTTAAGCCATGTACTCATTTCAAATGTAATTTATTACTTTCTGCAGGCAATAAATATGTGTTACATTAGTTACAACACACCATGATTGGTGGGAATGCATACTCTAAATAGGAACGCATTTTTTTTTTTTTACTGCACTAAAGAAAATTAGATTAAAATTGCCTTAACAGTGAAAGAAACCAAGGTTATCATTGCTCAATGGAAAAAGGATAGATTTTTGTTTTCTGGGAATTCTGTGTTAGAGACTCTACAATGATAGAGTTTTTTCTCCATACTATAATATTCAGAGAATTTCAGTGTGTGGAGAAGAGAGCCTTCTGCCTTCCTGTCTCTTGGGTGGTTTACTCAGGTCCCCTCATCCACCCATTATTTGCTTTGTTTTAGTTTTTTTTTGAAATTTTATTTTTTGTTGTATTTTTCCATTACCATTTAGTTTCCTTGTACCCTGCTCCCCTCAGCAATCACCACACTGTTCTCTATGTCCCCAAGGCCTTTTTCCGTTTTGCTCAATCCCTTCATTCCCTACCTCACACCCCTTAGCTGTCATCCTGCTCACTATCTATGAGTCTGTTTCTATTTTGCTTATTAGTTCAGATTGTTCATTAAATTTCACATATGAGTGAAATTATATGGTATTTGTCCTTCTCTAACTGGCTCATTTCACCTGGCATAATGTTCTCCAGGTCCATCCATACTGTTGCAAAGTGTAAAATTTTCTTCTTTTTTACTGCTGAGTAGTATTCCATTGTGTCAATGTCCCATGGTTATTTCATCCACTCATCTATTGGTGGACACTTGTGCTGCTTCCACGTCTTGGTGATTGTAAATAACGCTGCAATGAACCCAGGGGTGCTTATGTTCTTTCGAATTAGTGTTTTGGGTTCCTTTGGATTTATTCCTAGAGGTAGGATCTCTGAGTCAAAAGGCAAATCCATTTTTAATTTTGTGAGGTGTCTCCATACTGCTTTTCACAGAGCCTGCATCAATCTGCATTTTCACCAACAGTGCAAGAGGGTTCCCTTTTCTTCACATCCTTGCCAGCACTTATTTATTGGTGATAGCCATTCTGACTGGTGTGACATGCTATCTTGCTGTGCTTTTAATTTGTGTTATTCTGATGATTAGTGATTTTGAACATCTTTGCATATCTCTAGTAGCCATCTGTATGTCCTTCTTGGGGAAGTGTCTATTCAGGTCCTTTGCCCATTTTTTAATTGGATTGTTTGGTTTTTTGGTGTTGAGATTTGTTAAGTTCTTTATAAATTTGGGATATTAATCCTTTATCAGATATATCAGCAAATATGTCTCCCATTCTGCGGGTTGTGTGTTTATTTTGTTAATGTTATCCTTTCCAGCACAAAATCTTTTTAGTTTGATATAATCCTATTTGC
The DNA here is from genome assembly GCF_014824575.4 of Sturnira hondurensis. Taxonomy (NCBI): domain Eukaryota; kingdom Metazoa; phylum Chordata; class Mammalia; order Chiroptera; family Phyllostomidae; genus Sturnira; species Sturnira hondurensis. The sequence continues at coordinate 1,844,532 of NW_028081491.1, forward strand.
TTATTTTTTCTTTTGTTTTCCTTGCCTAGGAGATATACTGGATAAAATATTTCTATGAACTATGTCCAAGATATTGCTGCCTGTTTTTCTTCTATGGTTTCAGTTCTAACATTTAAGTCTTTGGTCCATTTTTAATTTATTCTTGTGTGTGGTGTAAGGTGGTGGTCAAGTTTCATTTTTCTACATGTATCTGTACAGTTTTCCCAACACCATTTATTGAATAAACTATCTATGTGTTTACTTCCACTGTGGAATATTAATTGACTAAAAAGTTATGGGTTCATTTCTTGGCTCTCTATTCTGATCTATGTGTCTGTTTTTATCCCAGTACCATGCTGTTTTGATTACTATGATTTTATAGTATAATTTGATATTAGGTAGTAAGATTCCTCCAACTTTGTTCTTCTTTCTCACTTGGGTTCTCTGTTGCTATGTGTGGCCTTTTGTGATTCCACATAAATTTTTGTAATATTTGTTCTAGTTCCGTGACATATGTCATTGGAATCTTGCTAGAAATTGCATTAAACCTATAGATTGCTTTGGGTAGTATGCAGAGTTTAATAATGTTAATTCTTCCTATACATAAATACAGTATTTGCTTCCACTTATTTGTATTTTCTTCATTTTCTTTCTTCATTATCTTATAATTTTTCATATACAGGTCTTTTACATCCTTGGATAGGTTTATTCCTAGATATTTTATTCTTTTTGAATCAATTTTGTTTGGAATTTTTTTCTTAAATTTTCCTTTCTGTTAGTTCATTATTGGCATATAAAAATGCAACTGATTTCTGGATATTAATTTTGTATCCTGCTACTTTGTTGAATTCATTTATCAGTTCTAGTAGTTTCTTCATGGAATCTTTGGGATTCTCTACATATAGTAAGATGTCATCTGCAAATAAAGACAATTTTACTTCTTCCTTCCCAAGTTGGATGCCTTTTATTTCTTCTTGTGTGGTTGTTGTGCCTAGAACTTCCTGTACTATGTTGAATAAGAGTGGTGAAAGTGGACATCCCTGACTTATTCTTGATCTTAAGAGGAACATTTGTAGTTTTTGCCCATTGAACATGATGCTGGCAGTGTGTTTGTCATATATGGCCTTTATTATGTTTAGGTGTGTCCCCTCTATTCCCACTTTACTGAGAGTTTGTATCATAAATGTGTGTTGGATTTTATCAAAAGCTTTTTCTGCATCTATTGATATGATCATATGGTTTTTAGTCTTCATTTTGTTTATGTGATGTATCACATTTATTAATTTGTGAATATTGTACCAACCTTGCATTCCCAGAATAAATCCCACTTGATCATGTTATATGATCTTTTAGATTGCTGTATTCAGTTTACTAATATTTTGTTGAGGATTTTAGCATCTATGTTCTTCAGAGATATTGGCCTATAACTTTCCTTCCTTTTTTGTAGTGTCTTCATCTGGTTTTGGAATTAGGATAATGCTGGCCTCATAAAATGAGCTCGGGAGTCTTCTCTCCTCTTGAATTTTTTGAAACAGTTTGAAAGGGGAAGGTGTTAGTTCTTTTCAGAGTGTTTGGTAAAATTCACCTCTGAAGCCATCTGGTCCAGGGCTTTTGTTTTCTGGGAGTTGTTTGATTACTGCTTCAATTTTGCTAGACGTAATCTGTCTATTCAGAGTATCTGATTCTTCCTGATTTAGTTTTGGAAGATTGTAGGTTTCTAGAAATGTAGCTGTTTCCTCCAGGTTATCCAGTTTGTTGGCATATAGTTGTTCTTAACATTTTCTACACTTCTTTGTATTTCTTTGGTGTCAGTTGTTATTTCTCCTCTCTCATTTATGATTTTATTTATTTGGGTCCTTTCTATTTTTTTCCTGATGAGTCTGGTTAAAGGTTTAAGTCAATCTTATTTATATTTTCAAAGAACCAGCTCTTGGATTCATTTATATTTTGCATCATTTTTAGACTCTATTTCATTTATTTGTGCTCTGATCTTGATTATTTCCTTCCTTCTACTAACTTTAAGCTATGTTTGTTTTTCTTTTTCAAGTTATTTTAAGTGTAAATTAGATCATTTATTTGAGCTTTATTTTATATTTTGAGATAGGCCTGCAGTGGTCTGAATTTCCCTCTTAGGATTGCTTTTCTTGTGTCCTACAGATTTTGGATTGTTGTGATCTCATTTTCATTTGTTTCAAGGAATCTTTGATTTCTTCCTTGATCTTTTTGTTGATCCATTCATTGTTGAATAGCATGCTACTTCGCTTCTATGTCTTTACATATTTGTCAGTGTTCTTCTGGGGATAGATTTGTAGTTTCATAGTATTGTGGTCAGAGAAAATGCTTGATATGATTACAATCTTCTTAAATTTATTGAGAACTTGTTTTCTGTTCTACCATGCAGTCTATTCTAAAAAACATTTTATATGCACTTGAAAAGTATGTATATACTGCTGCTTTGGGGTGAAATGCTCTGAAGATATTAATTAAATTCACTTGATCTAGTGTGTTGTTTAAGGCTGCTGTCTCCTTGTTAATTTTCTGTCTAGCAGATATATCCATTGAAGTCAAAGAGGTGTTAAAAATCCCCAACAATGACTATACTTCTGTTGATTTGTCCCATTATGTTCATCAAGATTTGCTTTACGTGTTTAGGTTCTCCAAAGTTGGGTACATAAATGTTCACTAGTGATATAGCCTCTTGTTGTATTGTTCTATTTATCATTACGTAGTGTCCTTCTTTATCTTTCTGTAGCCTTGGTTTAAAAGTCTACTTTATTGGATACAAGTATTACTACCTCAAAGACGGTAAAGATGGAGGTGTAGGTAGACACACAACCACCATAAGAGTGGACACAGCTAACCTAAAAATGAAAAACACCCAGAACTGTACAGAAGTCCAACATCCAAGGATTTAAAGAAGCTGTATTCATCCAGATGGGTAGAAGGAGTAGAGACAGCGTGTTGGGGTAAAGAGGACTTGGTGTGCAGGCAGAAAGCTGGGGGCAGAGAAGCAGAGAGGCAGCCAGGCAGCAGCGGTCAGTCAAATGGGCAGCCCTACACTCATGTGTGGTAGATAAGAATCAGGGAGACACCTTATGAGGGAGTAAGCACAGCCCCAGGCCAGACTGCATAGCCCAGGCCCCCAGCACTGGCAAAAGAAAGCCTCATAACTCCTGGCTGTAAACCCAGTGGGGTTTGGGGTGAAAGAAACTGCCAGTTTCTCAGAAGAGCCCAGAGCATAGGCAAACCCACCCACCCCGGGAACCACAACCAGTACAGCAACTGAAGGAGCACCAGTTGCACAGGGGAAGTGACTGGAAACAGAGCAAGGACAAGGCAAGCCTCCAGAAGTCAGGCATCAGTGTCATTGTCCCCTCTTCAACCCCTCTCCCACACACAGAGCTATGGTTGCCCTGCTCTGGCAAATACTCAAGGCCCAACCCCATGTGAGTTAACAGGTATGTTAAAACGTAATCACAGTAGCTCTACCTAGTACACAGACAGAGGAAGGCTGCCAAAATCAGGAGACAAATATGGCCCACCTGAAGGAATAGAATGGCAACCTCAGAAAAAGAACTACCCATATTTTTCAGACCATAAGATGCACCTATGTTTTAGAGGAGGAAAATAGGAAAAAAATTTTGAAGCAAAAAAATGTGGTAATATTTGATAACATAAATAATATTTCACTAATGTAAATGTAAACAGAATTCAAAAGCAGCATTAACAACCATTATTCCTTCAAATTTGATGGGAGGAGTGCATCTTATAGTCCAAAACATATGGTAAGTGATGCACAGATAGCCAACCTATCAGACACAAAGTTAAAAACACTGGTGGTCAGAATGCTCAAAGATCTCATTGAATATGGCAAAAGCACACGGGAAGAAATGAAGACTCTACTAAGGGAAATACAGAAAAATCCACAGGAAACCAACAGTGAAGGGAAGGAAGTTCAAACCAATGATTTGGAATATAAGGAAGAAATAAATATTCAACCAGAACTAAATGAAGGAATAAGAATTCAAAAAAAGCATTGAGAGTTTAAGATGGACTTCAGCCAAGATGGAGGCATAGGTGGACACACTGTGCCTCCTCACACAACCAAAAGAAAAATGACAACAATTTAAAAACAAAAAACAACCAGAACTGCCATAAATCTAACTGTATGGAAGTCTGACAACCAAGGAGTTAAAGAAGAAATATTCATCCAGATGGGTAGGAGAGGTGGAGACATGCAGGTGGGCAGAGAGGACTGGCAAGGCAGCAACTGGCGGGCAAGGCAGTAGTAGCTAGTGGAACCAGTGGTCCCACAAATGCATATAGATAAACTGGGAGAAACAAATGGGGAGGGAAACAGACCTACAACCCAGGGTTCCAGCATGGGAAAATAAAGCCTCAAATGACTCATTGAAAACACCTGTTGGGGTTGAGGCGCCAGAGGGAGAAACTCCCAGCCACACAGAAGAGTTCGTTGGAGAGACCCACTGGGTCCTAGAATGTACACAAGCCAACCCTCCTGGGAATCAGCACCAAAAGGGCCCAATTTGATTGTGGGTAGGGGGGAAGTGACTGAAAACCGGCAGAGAGCAGAGGAAGTGCCATTGTTCCCTCTTGGACCCCTCCCCCTCCTATAGCATCACAAGGCAGTGACAAGGAATACCCTGCCCTGGAGAACACCTAAGGCTTCTTCCCTAACTAAGTAGCAGGTGTGCTGAGGAAAAAAATGGCCCAAATGAAAGAACAGATCAAAGCTCCAGAAAAAAAACAACTTAGCAATGAAGAATAGTCAACCTATCAGATACAAAATTCAAAACATTGGTAATCAGGATGCTCACAGAACTGGTTGAATTTGGTCACAACTTAGCTGAAAAAATGAAGGATATTCTAAGTGAAATAAAGGAAAATGTACAGGGAACCAATAGCGATGGGAAGGAAACTGAGACTCAAATCAATGGTGTGGACCAGAAAGAAGAAGGAAACATTCAACCAGAACAGAATGAAGAAATGAGAATTCAGAAAAATGAGGAGATGTTTAGGAACCCCCAGAACATCTTTAAATGTTCCAACATCTGGATTATAGGGTTACTGGAAGGAGAAAAGGAAGAGCAACAAATTGAAAACTTATTTGAACGAATAAGGAAGGAGGACTTTCCCAATCTGGCAAAGGAAATAGACTTCCAGGAAGTCCAGGAAGCACAGAGAGTTTTAAAGAAGTTGGACTCAAAGAGGAACACACCAACACACATCATTAAGTTACCCAAGACTAAAGATAAAGAGAGAATCTTAAAAGCAGCAAGAAGAATGGAGAGGGTTACCTACAAAGGAGTGCCCATAAGACTATCAGTTGCTTTCTCAAAAGAAACCTTAGAGGCAAGAAGGGGCTGGAAAGAAGTATTCCAAGTCATGAAAGGCAAGGACCTACATCCAAGATGACTCTATCCAGCAAAGCTATCATTTAGAATGGAAGGGCAGATAAAGTGCTTCCCAGATAAGGTCAAGTTAAAGGAGTTCATCATTACCAAGCCCTTATTATATGAAATAATAAAGGGACTTTTCTAAGAAAAAGAAGATAAAAAATATGAACAGGAAAATGACAACAAATTCACAGTTATTAACAACCAAACCTAATGTTTTGTTAAAACAAAAACTAAGCAAACAACTAGAAAAGGAACAGAAACACAGAAATGGAGATCACACGGAGGGTTATCAACAGGGATTGGGAGGGAGAGAGAGGGGGGAAGGTACAAGGAATAAGAAGCATGAACGGTAGGTAGGAAATAGACAGGGAGAGGTTAAGAATAGTGTAGAAAAAGTAAAAGCCAAAGAACTTATATGTATGACACATGGACATGAACTAAATGTGGAGGGGATGTGGAGAGGAGGGGATATGCAGGGCAGAGGGGAATAAAGTGAGGAAATTAGACAACTGTAATAGCATATTCAATGAAATATAGTGAAAAACAAAACAAAAACAAAAAACAAGGAAAGTTTAAGACTGGGACATCTCCAAAAGAGCCCATAGGAATACCAGAAGGAGAAGAGGAAGAGCAAGAAACTGAAAATGTATTTGAACAAATAATGAAGGAAAACTTCCCCAATCTGGTGAAGGAAATAGACTTCCATGAAGTTCAGGAAGCCCAGAGAGTCCAGAGAAGTTGGACCCAAAAAGGAACATACCAAGGCATATCATCATTAAATGACACAAGATTAAAGATAAGAGAAAATCCTAAAAGAAGCAAGAGGAAAGGAGAGAGTTACCTACAAAGGAATTCCCAGTAGACTATTAGCTGATTTCTCAAAAGAAACCTTGTAGGCAAGAAGGGGCTGGAAAGAAGTATTTGAAGTCATGAAAGGCAAGGACCTACATCCAAGATTACTCTATCTAGCAAAGCAATCATTTAGAATGGAAGGGCAGATGAACTCCTTTAACTTTCCCAGATGAGGTAAAGTTAAAGGAGTTCATCATTACCAAACCATCATTTTATGAAATGTTAAAAGGACTTAATTAGGGAAAAAAATCTAAACTATGAACACTTAAATGACAACAAACTCACAACTATCAACATCTGAATTGAAAAAAACAAAAGCAAAACCAAACTAAGCAAACAACTAAAACTGGAATATAATTACACATATTAAGACCATTTGGAGGGTTATCAGCTGGAAGGGGGAATGAGGAGAATGAGGGAAAATATATAGAAATTTAGAAGCATAATTGGGTAGGTACAGAATGGATAGGGGGATGTTAACAGTATAGTCAATGGAGAAGCCAATGAACTTACATGTACAACCCATGGGCATGAACAAAGGAGGGGGAGAATTGCGGGATGGAAGGGAAGAACTGATGAGGAGGAGGCAAAGTGGGAAAAATTGGGACAACTATATTAGCACAATCAACAAAATACACTTTCAGAAAATGATAGATTGGTTTGTAATAAAATAAAGTGTCAACAATTGCTGGGTTCTCTGTATAATTCTTTCACTTTTTGTATATTTGAATATTTTTACAATAAAATGGTAGAAAAGTATTACTACCCCAGTTTTTTTACCTTTCATTTGCATAAGTTATCTTTTTCCATCCCTTTACTTTTAGTCTGTGTATATGTTTCAATCTGATATGGGTCTCTTAGAGGGAGCATCTATACAAGTCTTCTTCTCTTATCTATTCAGCTACCCTATGCCTTTTGGTTGAAGCATTTCAGCCATCCACATTTAAGGTGTTTTTTTTTCTTTTTTTTTTTCTTAAAGCAAGTCCTTTAACATCTGTCGTAGAATTGTTTTTGTATTAACCAACGGATTTAGCTTTTTCTTGTCTGGAAAGCTCCTTATTTCTCCTTCAATCTTAAAGATAGCCTTGCTAGGTAAAGTAGCCTTGGTTTAAGGTCATTGCTTTTCATCATCTGGAATATTTCACTTCCTTCTGGCCTGAAATATTTCTGTTGAGAAATCAGAAGATAGTCTAATTGGTGCTCCTTTGTAGGTAACTACCTGCTTTTCTCTTGTGGCTTTTAGTATTCTTTCCTTGACTTTAGGTCTTGCCATTTTAATCATGATGTGTCCTGCTGTATGCCTGTTTGGGTCCAACTTGGGACTCTCTGAGCTTCCCGAATTTGTGTATCTTTTTCCTTCACCAGATTAGGGAAGTTTTCAGTCCTTATTTCTTCAAATAGATTCTCAATCCCTTTCTCACTCTCTTCTCCTTCTGGTCCTTACATGGTGCAGATATTATTATGCTTCATGTTGCCCCAAAGGGTTCTTAAGCTCTCCTCATTTCTTAAAATTCGTTTTTTCTTTTCGCTGCTCTGCTTTTTTCTTATCTTCCAAATCACTGATTCAATCCTCTGCTTCATTTAAGCTATTGTTTATTCCTTCTAGTGTATTATTTATTTCAAATATTGCATTCTTTATTTCTGACCGCTCTTTTTTTATGGTTTCTGTGTCTTTTTTCATGTTGTTGAGTATGCTTATAATCATTACTTAAACACTATATCTAATAAATTGCTTGCCTCCATTTCATCTAGTTCTCCTTCTGGAGAATTCTCTTGGTCTTTAATTTGGATCTGTTTCTTTGTTTTCCCAGTTTGTTTCTATGTAATAGGTGGGTAGATCTACAATGTTCTGGCGTAGGCCTAAGTCAAACCATGCCTGTGACTGGCCCTGGGCAACCTGTTCGGAGCTATCAGCAATCCACAGCCTGTGACTCCCTGTGCTGGGCCTGGGTATGTGCAAAAAGAACCAGACTATACCTCAAGGCTGGCTTTTATTAGCACTAGGCCTGGAGAAGCATCAGCTGAAATCTCCCAACATTTGCCTTTGCCTGCAAGCTTTCTGTTGGGTAAATCAGTGAATGTCTTCTAGCTGTACACCTCAGCAACACTCCTCAGCAGCCTGGCTTAAGATCCACAGGGTGGAGTAGAGTAATTCCTGAGAACAGGGCTATTGCTTCCCCTCAGGATGATACCAGTTGGAGGGGAGTGGTCTGCCTGAGAAAGGTGGCCCCTGCACCATGGGGAATGAGTCAGCACAGAGATCCTGACAGCTGTTCCTTCAGTTCTCTGTTCAGAGCCACCTGTCCCAGACTATCTTCACACATTTGAAGTCCACTTTATCCTCCCTCTGCTGGAGCCTGGGGTAAGTGGCTGCAAATGGAATTTTGTGCATTAACCCTTTAAAAAGCTCTCTGTGTCTCCAGCCATCTCCTCCTGGTGGACAGAAACCCTGCTGCTTTTCGCAGCTGTATGTTATTTGAGTGCCTTTCCCAGTTCTGGTGCTGTGGGCAGGGAGAGCCCAACTTGGGGTTTAGACCCCTTACTTCTCAGGGGAAACTCCTCCCCAGCCACCGAAATATCCTTCCAGCACTTCAGCTGCCACTTCCCCACCTTGGGAGGCCAGCCAGCCCCCTTGCACCTCCTTCTCACTTCCTACCAGTCTGGCTGTGATGATATGGCTTCTTCTGTCTGTCTTTGGTTATAAGGTTTCTTCTCTCTAGCTAGTGTTCAGTTGGTTATTCAGGATGGTTTTCTAAATTTTAGTTGTGGTTCCAGTTTGGTCTTGGGAGGAGGTTAGTGTACCCTCCACTTCTCTGCCATCTTTGAAACTGCACTGCCCCCCATTTTTTAATGAAACTTACTGCTCTCTTGAGTTTATCTTATTTTGACAAGCATGTATCTTCTGAGCTATGCTGCTGGAAGAGAACATGTTGGTTGATTAAATAATGATTCCCTTCACTAGACTCATCTTCCCAAGAGCAGAGAACATTTTTTTCTTTCTTTTTTCACCATGGTAATCCCAGACCCTACCATAGTGCCTCAGCTTACTTCAGCTGCTAGCAACAGAGATCTAAAACAACAGTGGTTAAACAAAACAGGTTTATTTTTATTTATTGTAAAAGAAGTCCAGAGTAGACAAACTAGGTAATTCCTATGATTACTGGTGACCCAGAAACCTTCTACTTCTTTTACTCTGCCATCCTTATTCTATGACATCATCCTTAAGGGTACCTTATAGTCCAAGATGACTGGGATCTAGCCATGTTGCCTCACAGCAGGAAGCAATAGAAAGGGGGAAAGAGCAGAAAAGCTCCTTGCCTATTGCCTTTCTACCTTTTGAGAAGACTTTCTGAAACTTCCAACCAACAGTTTCCACTCATCTGTCACTGGTTACAACTTAGTTACATTGCAACCCTCATAGCAAGGCAGTCTCAGAAATGCAGTTTTTTTATTGGGCACATTGCCTTAATAAGTATATAAAAGCAGTGTTCTCATACTAACAAGGGGAGGAAGTGGTACCATGAAATTAGTAAAAAGGTTGTAATGAGTTTTTTGTAAAGCAAAATTTACCTAATTCCTAAGACTGTTCTTTGACTTCACCAGCTTCACCAGCTTCAACTTCTTAAAGTTAAAATTTCTTTTTAAAAATCCAGATGATGGTTGATTCCACCCTCTACCCCCAACATCTTTACTTGACCAAACAGAAAGTTAATTCTGCTAGTCTTGTAATATTATGGGTATTTTACTAGCACAAGAAACCCCAAATCTAAGGAACTCCTGGACCTGTGAGATTTCTCCCAACTCCAAGATACTCAGATGGATCTGTGTCTTCAACACAGCCTATGTACTTAGTGCCTTCTACTTGAAATGTTCTCTCTAGGTATTCATTGATTAACCTTCGTGAGTATCGCGAAGGCTCAGCCAAAGTGTTAATGCTGTGACACAAAAAATTGATGCCACCTCCAGGTATTTAGTCAGTAAGAGAGAAAATCATTAAAGTCAGAATAGGTAGAATTCCAGCCAGGATGGAGGTGTAGGTAGAAACCCTTTGCTTCCTCACACAACCAAAAGGAGGATAACAACCCATCTAAAAATAATAAACAACCAGAAGTGCCAGAAAATCAAAATGCATGGAAATTCGACAACAAAGGAATTAAAGAAACATTCAACCACACCATGGGTAAAAAGGAGCCGTGCAGCAGGGTGGATAGCGAAGACTGGCCTTAGTGACAGACTGTGTGGCCGAGGCTGGCTGAGAGAACCTGCAACAAGGCTGTGGACTGTGTGGGCAGGGTGGGGCTGGCTGAAAGGGAAACTGTGACTCAGAGCTGACTTGACTATGGCAGGTGTTGCCACGGTGGGAGAAACTCCCAGTCTCGCATGAGAATTCGCTGGAAAGTGGGGCTAGAGCCAAGCAAGCAAGCTGCATTGTTCTCTCTCTGGCCCCTGCCCCCCAGATAGGGCCTCAATGAAGCAAAGAGGGTTGCCTTGCCCTGGTGAATACCTACGGCCCCACCCCCTTACAACTTAACAGGTGTGCCAAGACAAAGAAATATGGCCCAAATGAAAGAACAGAGCAAAATTCCAGAAAGAGAACTAAGAGATGAGAAGATAGCCATCCAATTGATGAGAGTTCAAAACCCTAGTAATCAAAATGCTCACAGAACTAATTGAGCTTGGTCACAAAATGAAAAAGCAAATGAAAGCTACCCAAAGTGAAATAAAGCAAAATATTCAGGGAACCAACAGTGACAGGAAGAAAACCAGGACTCAAATTAACAATTTGGAACAAAAGGAAGAAATAAATATCCAATCAGAACGGAGGGAAGAAACAAGAATTCAAAAAAAATGAAAAGAGGCTTAGGAACCTCTGGGACAACCTTAAACATTCCAATATCTGAATTATAGGGCTGCCAGAAGGAGAACAAGAGCAAGAAATTGGAAACATATTTAAACTAATAATGAAAGAAAACTTCCCTTGAAGGAAAGTTTTCCAGGTGAAGGAAATAGAATTTCAGGAAGTCCAGGAAGCCCAGACAATACTAAAGAAGTTGGACCCAAAGAGGAACACACCAACACACATCATTAAGTTACCCAAGATTAAAGATAAAGAGAGAATCTTAAAAGCAGCAAGAGGAAAGGAGAGGGTTACCTACAAAGGAGTGACCATAAGACTATCAGTTGTTTTCTCAAAAGAAACCTTAGAGGCAAGAAGGGGCTGGAAAGAAGCATTCCAAGTCATGAAAGGCAAGGACCTACATCCATGATTGCTCTATCCAGCAAAGCTATCATTTAGAATGGAAGGGAAGATAAAGTGCTTCCCAGATAAGGTCAAGTTAAAGGAGTTCATCATCACCAAGTCCTTATTATATGAAATGTTAAAGAGATTTATCTAAGAAATTGAAGAATATCAAAAACTATGAACAGGAAAATGACAACAAACTCACAACTATCAACAAATGAACCTAAAAGAAAAGAAAAACAAAGCAAAAACTAAGCAAACAACTAGAACAGGAACAGAACCACAGAAATGAAGATCACATGGAGGGTTTTCAGCAGGGATGGGGAGGGGAGGAATGGGAGAGGAAGGTACATAGAATAAGAAGTATAATTGGTAAGCATAAAATAGACGCACAGAGAGGTTATGAATGGTATGGGAAACAGAATTTAAAGAAATTATATGTACAACCCATGGACATGAACTAAGGTGGGGTGGAATGCTGGAAGCTTGGGGGATGCAGGGAGAAAAACTGGGAAAACTATTAGCATAATCAATAAAATGTTTTTTAAAAGTCAGAATAGGTAAAGAGGTGATTGTTATGAGGATATGGGGGAATCTCGTGGGCAGCTGAGAATAGAAAATAAGTGAAGTCAGCTTGCCTTAAAATTGGGCTTAAAAATTCAATGTTGGGAATGAAAGCAGCCGTCTATCTTTCATGGGATAAACATGACTTTTCAACCCCTTTTTGCTTTCCTCTGCCAACCCACTTTTTTTGGTATATATATTATTCCCCCAGTAACTTTGGATGGCATGAGAGTTTGGCTCTTGTGGTGTAGGAGAGGTATAGTCTCTCAGTGTTGCAATTCCAAACTCTCCAGCAATAGCCTGATTGGTTCACCAGGGGTCAAATTACCATCTCTGGTTCAAGTAGCTATGGCAGGAAATGGGACCATTAGTACAAACATGTCTTCCTAATATGCATTCTTTCAGAGAGCCTAGGAAGTGGGCAATGGGAAGAGGCAGCTCTACATGCAACATTTTCCTTTTTCCATTAATTTTCACCTTGGGCAGTTCTCTGTTTCCTGACCTCAGGTGCTTTTTCCCATTGGGGTGTCAGATCAAAGACCTTCACTGTTACTTGCATTATTTCTTGGAAGTATTTCATGCACAGATATTATTCTTGTTTTCGTCTCTAATTAAATGTACAGTTCCTCATTGAGAATGTTTTAAGAGGAAAGCAAAGTGATGGTTAATGTACATAAGTTCCTGGGGTCATATCACCAGATCCTCACTTTTACCGTACTTGGGAGGTGGTCTGGTACCCACCCTGGGCATGAGCAAGAGGATAGCAAGTGGTTAGAAGCACAACTCCAGAGTCAATCAACCTGAATTTGAAGGTACAAATACCTACTAGTAGAGATTGCTCTGTGTATCAGTTTCTTTATCTGTGAAATTGCGGTATTACTTACCTCATCCAGAAGGTCACTATGAAAATTAGAGAAAATAACCAGGTCAAGGAGTCAGCTCAGTGCCTGGAACTTAATAAACACTTATTAAATATTTGCAGTTGAGATACCAGAGGCAAATATCAGAGTCACAAACATGACAGTTTTAAGTGTTGGGGTGCCAACTGGAAACTTAGGTGGGTGTGAGGATATATTCTGGAAATGACAGCTGGAAACTAGGTTGGTATCTGGACTAATTCTGGGAATATGAGTCTTACTACAATGGCTAGAATCCAAGACAGTTGATTTTATTTGTTTGTTGAATTCCGAAGGAAGATTGAATAATGTCAGTGACTCTAGTACTCAGCTGTGGTGTTTCTCCCTCCTGAAATGTAAAGATTCTGATGTTTGGATTCCATTAGAATGTATTCTAATTCTCTCTAAAGATGAAATAATTTTCACCTACACATGCAATTTTTCATGTTTGCCACATTATTTAAGTGTGATTGGATTTTATACCATAACCGAAACTATTTGTAGAGGCACGCATAACTCAATTTTATAAGCCGATTAAAAACAGGATTTGTATCTAAGCATTTGTTTCTTAGGAAATTTTTTTTTAAAGATTTTATTTATTTATTTTTAGAGAGAGAGGGAGAGAGAGAAGCACTGATTGGTTGCCTCTTGCACATCCCCAACTGGGGACTTGGCCCACAACCCCAGTCACATGCCCTGGCTGGGAACTAAATCAGTAACCTTCCAGTTTGCAGGTCAGCACTAAGTCCACTGAGCCACACTAGCCACAGCTCTCAGGAAACTTTTCAGACATTTTACAAAGAGATCATCTCATTACTGCTTAAAATGTTAGGATGGTGTATAAATCTTTGTAAGTGTACATTCGAATGCTTATAAACACTACTGTATATATTCTACTTATTTAGGCCTAAATTAGGCCTAAATATATTGTCCTTTCATATATTGTACAGTTGAATGAGCCCATCAAGTCTTTGCTAACCTCTGCATTAAAAAAGACATAAAACCACAATATGGCAAGACCCCTTGATTATAACTATACTACAAACACTAGAAAGGATTTTTTTCGGCAAATAAATAAAAGGACCAAAGTATCAAAATGGATATTTTCTCTAAAGGAACACATGGTTTAATTCCTTCTTTTGCTGGTAAATGCAAAATTTAATCACTAACTTGCTCACATTTGTCACCACAAACACAATGACTTTCTTCTTAGGGTCAAGGTGCTAAGATGAGTGTTACTCAAGCACCTATCTCCCTAGGAAGGCCCACGTTTAACTATGCACACATCAAAAAAGCACAGACCTCTTTACTTGCCAGGGAGTATTTTCAAGGCTGGATGTAACACCTGATTCCTTAAAGCAGTTGTAGATCCTTTGACATTGCCCTTTAATAAAAAAAAGAATGTTGTTGGTACCACTAACCTTCATATTAACTTTGTCATAAGGTGTATATCTTGGTAAATTATCTAATCTTTGAACTCAATTTACTGTCTGGTAAAATGGCTATTGCCTTCATTTTAGATGGCTGGAAGTGTTTGATTGTTTTTATTACACACATACATACACTGCTGTAGAAAATTTTTTTTAAAGAACCTCTTAAGTTGTAGTTTTATGATAATGAGGCACTGATCTAAAAAACTGAAACTGAAGGTTAGGCTCCTCAATTTATAAGGTTCAGTGGATTGAGTGCCCGACAGAATCAAAGGGTTCCCGTTTCCATTCACATTGAGGGCACACGCCTGGGTTGCAGGCCAGGTCCCCAGTAGGGGGCGCGGGAGGGGCAACCACACACTGATGATTCTCTCTCCCTTTAAAAATAAAGTAAAATCTTAAAATTATTATCACTATTATTATTTTACAATGTCAATATCGATGAAAAACCTCTGCACTACTAAATTCTAGAACAGAAAATTCACCTAGACAAGCTATTACTATTGCCATGAATGAGGTTTACAGAAAATGCTGTTTTTCTTTTAGTTAAGTGGTTTAAATACAGCTTTGAACTGATTTGAACTCGAATCAAACACTGTATGAAACTGATTGGCAGCAGGGTCCAGGTCGAGTGTTAACTCAAGAAAGATCCCTTTTTTGTGTGTGACCATAGCTATAAATCATATTCTAGGCCTTTTTAGTTGTTTTATCCCCTTGACAAAGACTCAATTTTTCTTTAAAAAAACCTAATTTCCATCTTACCTCCCCCGCACTGTGAAAAGAATGTTGAAATAATTAGGCACCAACCCGATTAAAAACCCCAGGTTTTTCTTCTGCAGGTCTTCCCGCGGGGTAGTGGATCACCAACAACTACAGCACAGAGGAATAAGAGTTAAACTACAGTAGCCATAGGACTTCACTAGCCCCTGAGCTCCCCGCCTAGCCAACTTCCTTTGGAGCGGGTGTCAGGCTCCTGCCCCGCCCCTACGAGTCCGAGTCAGAACTTTATCGCGACGCGGCACGGGGCGCTTCGCCAGGCCCCAGAGTGCACTGCGGGTGTGCGCGTGTACGCACGCGCGACTCCACAGGTCAGCGACCGCGGGAAAATTCCAAAAAGTCGAAACAAAACAACTAGTCCAAGGCAAAGCCAGTTTTTCAAGCCACAGAATTCAGGCGGTGGCGTCCTTTCCGCCACTGCCCCAACTGTTGGAGGAGCTCCGCCGCAGACTACTAGGTAAGAGAGGCCACAGAAGGGAGGGGAGAAGGCTGCTTCCCTTAGGGTGGGGATCTGGTCCACGAGTCAGCCTGAGCGTGGGGCTAGGGAGGGACGACTCGCGAGAACGCCCACCATACTGTGCGCCTGTAGGTGAGGGAGCTAGGCTCCCGCTGTGTGTCTTGGGCGAAGAGGGAAAGTGGGTAGGGAGTGAGGTGGGGCCAGCTTGCAGAGGGGCGGGGGCTGCCGTGGGGGCGTGGCCATGGGCAGAGCAGCCCCCAAGCGGCGGGGCCAGCGGAAGGGTCACATGAAAGGGAGCCCGCCGAGAGAGCTTTCGAGCTGGGTGTTAGCGTTTTGGTTCTTTCCGTTTATTGAGGCAAGCAGCCGTATCTTCTTGAAGGAGGGGGGGCAGAGGTGAATTTCTTCACCCCGCATCCGTGGGAGCTGTGAAAAGCTCGCCTCTTTCAACCCATCACCCTCTACAGTAGTCGGCATGCTTTGTGTACCACCCAGCGCCATGGGCGAGGCCCAATTAGAGGAGCGGGAGGCGCAGCTGTTACCCCTCTCGCCCTTCAGGTCTTTCGTCCCAGAGGGAGGCTTCTGATGGGCTGTCGTCTCCCCACAACCCTTTGAAATGCCAGGCCAAACGGGGTCCAAAATCCTTGAGAGATTTTTTGGGGGATGTTGTTTGTTTCCATGCTATGTGTATGTGTATTTTTTTAGGGGGCGCGTTTACAACCCTCTGTAGTCATGTTGTATGGGCTAGAGGTCTGGAGGGCAGTGGGGGAGAAGATTTGGAGTTTTTGAAACATGAGAAATTGGGGACCACAATTTTAAGGAACGAGGCCAAGGAATTTTCTGGCCGAGACCTGTGTGTGCCTGTGTCTTTGTCCTAATCTGAAACTTGGAAAGCTCCAGGGCTCCTGGATTTACTCTAACCTATGTCCCATTTAATGCATCTTAACTGAAATGTGATTGACTTACTAGCAGAAGAGCAGGGCACTTTTAAGCCACCTGACTTCAGCTACTCATGGGTGTCACCTTCAGTAATGTGTGGCTCAGCACTTTTTCTCATTACTTCCCTCAAGAGGGGAGGAAAGGTTGTTTCAAATGATAGAATTCATACCATGTGCTGGGATCATTTATTACATAAGCTTAGATAGAAACATGTTCATTGTGACTTTATCCATTAAACTTAAACTAAATTGATTCACATGGAAATAAGCACACATATACATTACTTATGTACAAATACGAGAAAGACTACATCAAAAAAGAATTTGGTTTTCCTAGTTATATCAGGCCTTTTTACCCCAGAGTAAAAGTTAGATCCAGCTTCTTTAGACTTGGACTAATTATACTTTGGTATATTATACATATTAATTCATGTTTCATTATTCAGTCATATTCCTCTTGATTTCTTGAAAAACATTTTCTAAGGTTTCAGTAGAGAGGGAAACTGTATTAGAATTTTTGTTCTGTTCTTTAATAGAAAGCATTAACTTGATTGATTGGCTGGGTGTGGAAGATATGTTGCTGCATGTGAAACTGTGTACATTTTAAAATAAATGGGATTTTAAACTAGTTCCACATTTCAGCAAGTAGTTCCAGTAACAATTATACAAATTTTGTATTTATGAAAACCAGCTACAGGGAGGCCAGCCTGGGCGGTAGAAAGTTGGATTGATTAGCTAGGCTGCAGAGAGTGCCAGAGAAATCTCACATGTGTGGCAGTTCCAAGTTGGTAGTGGTGAAGACTCAAATCAGGCTTGAAATCAGCACCAAATGGATTTAGAAAATTTTATTTTAGGCCCTGGCTGGGTAGCTCAGTTGGTTAGAGTGTCATTCTAATACACCAAGGTTTCAGGTTTGATCCCTGGTCAGGCACATATGATGTTTCCCTTTTTTCTTTCTCTCTAAAATCAATAAAATTTTTTGAAAAACTTAAACTTTATGCTGAGGTATGTATGGATCCTAAATGACTGACTTTTTAAGATGAATGAACACCTGAGGAGAAGTACATTGAGTCTGCAGTGTTTTAATAAAAATGGGTAAGTAGAGAAGGAAAAATTAAAAATTCATCAGAAAAGTTAGACAATAATGCATATCTGCAGCATTTTATTTTCTACTAATATAAAAAAAAATTTGGTGGGGGATTCAGTTGGGAAGAAACCTTGCAAAATTATCTGGTTCATTCTTTCAGGTTCTTCAGAAACTCTTCTGGGTAGGTAGAAATCATTTCTCTGTTAAGATCTTAATATAGGAACATCTATAATCTTTCCCAAATTATAAAAAGCCATAGTTCATATGGAAATCATTTTTTTTGAAATGACAGACTTTGCTTTCTAAAGAATTAAGTGTTTTTTAGTAAATTTAGTAGATTTTGAAATTGAGCAATGATCACGACAATTCAGGTTTTAGACATTTGCATCACTGTAACAAGTTTGTGTATGCAAGTTCATATTCAATTCTGGCTCTGGCTTTCAGCCTCAGGCAGCCCATTGGTTTGCTTTGTGTCTCTATAAAAAAGACTTTCTGGATATTTCATATAAATGAATTCATAAGTACTGTCTTGTGTCTGGTTTCTTTCACTTAGCATAATGTTTTTCAGATTCATCCATGCTGTAGCATGTATGTTAGTTTGCTCCTTTATTGCTGACTAGTATCCCGTTGTGTGGATGTGCCACATTTTGTTTATTCATTAATCAGTTGATGGAACTTGAGTCGCTTCTACTTTTTGGCTGTTATGAATAATGGTGCTGTGAGAATTTGTATGCACGTTTTTGTGTGGACATATGTTTTCATTTTTCTTGAATAGATACCTATGAGTGGAATTGCTGGGCTGTAGAGTGAGTTCATGTTTAACTTTTTAGGGAACTGCCAAAATGTTTTCCAGTTTAGCTATACCATTTTACAATATATTCCCAACAGCAATTTGTGCAGGTTTGTTTTTCCACATCTTCACTTGTTAATTGTGTCTTTCCTAATGTCCATCCTTATGGGTGTGAAGTGGTATCTCCTTGAAGTTTTAATTTCTATTTCCCTATTGGCTAGTAATGTTGAACATATTTCCTTGTGCTTATTAGCAATTCCTGCACCGTCTTGGAAATGTCTATTGAAATCTTTTGTCCATTTTTTGATTGGGTTGCTTATCTTATTATTAGCTTTTAAGCATTTTTTGTATATTCTGGATACAAGCCCATTATCATGTACATGTTTTGCAAATGATTTCTCCCGGTCTGTTACTTGTCTTCTCAATTTTTTCAGGTTATCTTTTGAAGCACAAAAATTTTTAATTTTGAGGAAGTGCAGTTTATCAGTTTATTTCCTTTTTTGGATCATGCTTTATGATCATGCGTTTATTCAGGTTTATGATCAATTTCAGTTACCTTTTGTGTACGGTATAAAATATAGGTCCAAATTCTTCATCTTTTTGTGTGTGGTTATCCAATTGTTTCAGCACTATTTGTTGGAAAAAAATCTGTTCTATCTTCATTTACTTGTCTTGTTACTTTTGTCAAAAATCAGTTGACCATAAATTATCTCTAGACTCTCATTTCTCTTTCAGTGATCTGTATTCCTATTCTTGTACCAGCAACATGCTGTCTTGATTATGGTGGCTTTATAGTACATTTTGAAATTAGTAGTATAATTCTTTCATTTTTTTCAAATTGTTTTGACTATTTTGGGTTTCTTATACTTCTATATAAATGTTAGTATCAGCTTGTAATTTTTTCCGTTAAAAAAGTGACAAAAAGCTTGTTGTGATGATTTTAATAGAAATTACATTGACTCTGTAAATCTGTTTGGGGGAGAATTACCAACTTAACATGAACATGGAATGTGTTGCTGTTTGTTTAGATCTTTAATTTCTGTCAGCCATGTTTTATAATATTCATTGTATAAGTCTTGACCTCTTTTGATAACTTTATTTTGAAGTTTTTCATTTTTGATGCTATTGTGAATAGACTTTTTTCAAATTTCATGTTTGGGTTCACTGTCAGTATATAGAAATATAGTTGATGTTCACATATTGGTCTTGTATCCTGTAATGTTTATTACTTCATGCAGGTTTTTTTGGTGTGTGAGACTTACTTGGAATTTTCTACATATACTGACATGTCATATGTGAATATAGACAGTTTTACTTTTCCTTTATATATGGATGCCTTTTTTTTTGGCCTATAACCTCCAATACATTGCTAAATAGAAGTGGGGAGAGAGAGGGAGAGCAGACATAATCTTAGCTTACTCCTATTCCTGATCTTAGGGGGAAAACATTTAATCTTTTTCCAATAGGTTCTTATGAATAAATGTTGGATTTTTTCAGATGCTGTTCTGTATCTATTGAGATGACCATGTGGTTGTGTTTCTTTATTCTATTAATGTAATTTATTAGATTAGTTGATTTTTAAATATTATACTAAGTTTGTGTACCTGGGATAAATCCCACTTGGTCACAGTATATAATTCTTTTTACATGTTACTGGATTTGGTTTAGTATTTTGTTTAGGATATTTGTATCTATGTTCATGAGGAATATTGGTGGGTAATTTTCTTGTGATGTCTTTGTCTGGCTTTGGTTTATGGTAATACTGTCATCTTAGAATGAGTTGGAAAGTGTTCCATCTCATTTTCTAAAAGACTTTGTGAAGGATTAGTGTTATTTCTTCTTTCAAGAGTTGATAGAATTTACAACAAAAACCCATGAAGTTATCTCTTCATGGATTTTTCTTTATGTGAAAATTTTAAACTATAAATTAAGAACCAAGTCTTCATTTCATTGATTTTATTTATTGTTTTTCTGTTTCACTGATTTCTACTCTAATTTTTATTATATCATTCTTTCTTGCTTTGAGTTTAATTTGCTCTTCTTTTTCTAATTTCGTAAAATAGAAGCTTATGTTATTGATTTGAGACCTTTATTCTTTTCTAATACAGGTGTTCAAAGTTACAGACTTTTTTAAGCATTGTTTAAATGGGATCCCACAAATTTTGGTATGTTGTGTTTTTGTTTTCATTCAGTTTATGGTATTTTCTAAATTTCTTTGTGATTTCTTTTTTGACCCATTGGCTACCTAACAAGAGAGAGCTATTCTTTTTACAAATGAAGAAGTTTTTAATTTTTCCCAAAATAGGCAGATGTACAATCCCAAGAGTTGTATTCATTGCCAACTATATTGCTTTACAAAATCAGCCACAGTCCCACTGAGTATTTCTTTGCCTGAAGACTAAATTGTAAAGTTAAATTCCAACAACTGGTATATAAAATAAAAATGGGAAGAAGAAAGAAGGCAATTTGCTAACATACATAAATACGTAAGCATAAAAAGCAGATATGCAAAACTACTAAAGTTCTTGTTTCTGTCACGTAATTGATATCTATGTCTTCTTTCCACTGTCTGTTCCGCAATTCCTTTGCCCTGAGCAAGGGCTTTAGGTGATTGGTGTTTTTTAACCTGGTAAATGTTCAAACCTTTATTCTTGAAGAATCTGAGCTGTAGAGCCTCTCTTTCTCTAATCCCACTCAAAAGAGGCAGCTTTACACCAGACTATAGATGAGTCAGAGTAGCACGTACGCATATGGCATATGTTGCCTCCAAAATTAAAAAAGTTCCACCTTTGCATGTTGTGACTCTTTGCATGGTAGGTGGTGCAAGGTGAAGCAATTTTTATGTCATCTTGTAGAGGATAGCTCAACATGCACCAGACCAGGAATGGGCAAACTATGGCTTATGGGCCAAATCTGGCCTGTTGCTTGTTTGTATGACCTGTGAGGTAAGAATGTTATATATATACACATACAACTTTACATATATATACATATTTATATATATTTATATCTTTTTTTTAAAAGATTTTATTTATCTTCAGAGGGGAAGGAAAGGAGAGAGGGAGAGAAATATATCAATGTATGGTTGCCTTTCATGCATCCCCTGCTGGGGACTGGCCTGCAACCCAGGCATGTGCCCTGACTGGGAATCGAACCGCAATCGTGTGGTTCGCAGGCCCGCGCTCAATCCACTGAGCTACACCAGCCAGGGCTATATATTTATATCTTAATCTTCACCTAAGGATGTGTTTATTGATTTTTTTAGAGAGAGGAAAGGAGGGGGAGAAGAAAGAGGGAGGGAGGTGGGGAAAAAAGAGAAACATTGATGTGAGAGGAACGTCACTTGGTTGCCTCCCTTGTAGGCCCTGACTGGGGATCGAACCTGAGCCCTTGGTATGTACCCTGACCAGAATAGTACTTGCAGCCTTTTGGTGCAGGACAATGCTCTGACCAACTGAGCCACCTGGCCAGGGCTGTTTTTTATATTTTTGAGTATTTGGGGAAAAAAGAAGAACATGCGACAGAGACCATCTAAAGTACTTGCTACTTCTTGCTCATCAGGTCTAGTTAGCATTATATTGTTCATGTAGTAGATCAGTGTGATATTTTATGTCAAGATAAATACCTCCAGTTCCTTCACCCCTCTTGGGTTTCCCAGTGCCCAGTTTCTGTAGCTTGATTGGATTCCCCAGCACTTGGCATTTTCAGTGCAGGGCTCCTGATGCTTGCCTTCCTTCAGCACTTGGCCCCTGGGCACAGAGGACTCCTCCAGCACCAGGGCTCCTTGTCAAGTGTGGCTTCTTCAGTGCTTGTTCTTGTAGTGCTGTGGCTAGCCGTCCCCAACTGCCAACAGCTTACTACAGTGACTCCCACCTGTGATTTTGTAACTGAGTGCCTCTGATGAGGCACTTCCTCATGAACAGCTTTCCATGGCATCCTGCATGGCTGGTATCTGGCGAGTTGTAAAAGGTAGATTTCTTGCCTGGCTGAGTGGTTTAGTTGGTTGAAGCATTTTCCCGTACACTGAAAGGTTGTTGGTTCAATCCCTGGTTGGGGCGTGTATGGGAAGCAACAGATCAATGTTGCTTCACTCTCTGTCTCTGTCTCTATTTTCTCCTTTCTCACTTCCTAAAATCAATAAGCATATCCTGAGTGAGAATTAAATAAATAGAAAGGTGGATTTCCAGCAAGTTCAGCTGGCACAGCACCCACAGAAACCTCACTGCCATTTAGTGAGCCATAACTATGCACTCTCCAACAAGGTCTAGACCTGACTCCGGGTGGGAAAGAATGTGCT
Organism: Sturnira hondurensis; assembly: GCF_014824575.4. NCBI lineage: Eukaryota > Metazoa > Chordata > Mammalia > Chiroptera > Phyllostomidae > Sturnira > Sturnira hondurensis. The sequence continues at coordinate 1,867,258 of NW_028081491.1, forward strand.
CTTCCTTGGGTGCTATATCTCAGCCCTAGGAGGAGCAGGTGCTGCTGATACCTGCTGCTATCCTTGTGTTCTTTAGTTGTTTTTTTTGTTTTGCTTTTTTTTTTTTTTTACTTCTTACTGGCTAACCTCTTGTTACTTTAATCCATCATTATATTGGATATTCTTTGTATTTGATTTCCCCTACTCAAATTGCTATGTGATTTCTCTTTCCTCATTAGACCCAGACTGATCCATTATTTTTGCTTCCAATTTTCTAAAGTAATAGAGAGTGGTGGGAGTATTTAGCTTATTAATTTTTGTGAATTGTGAAAGTAAAACCTAGAGTTACTGCCACTTCTATATGACAAAAGGTAAATTTTGGTGAGAATATGCTAGGCTATTGTATAGTGATGAATTGGGCTTTATAGTTCCTTTGTTCCTTCCCAGACCTTTGAAAATTAGAAAAAATATAGGCACCCTGGAAAGTGGGGTTAGGGAGTAGGAGGAAAGGGGGAAGGGAAAGAAATTGGGCCGTGGTCAGGGTTATGGCATCCAGAGGGCAGGGACTAGATGAGCTGACTTTATATATCTGTCTGACTGTACTTCACATTTTCTTTGACCTTATGGTTTTCCTTTTTCAGATTTCTAGAACTTTTTTTTTCTTTTTTCTCTAGAGGCCCAGTTCTGATTTTGTAATAAAATATATATATGATATGTAAACATTTTGTATAAATATAATATATTTTAGGAGAATCTGAAGTCTGGGGTCTGGACCCTGGTGACTACTCATAAGGTAGTTGAGACTGCAGCTGTTTTTCACTTACACACAATGATTCAGGGCATGTGTTATTGAAGAATATATTCAGCTGTGTGATCCTTTACCTGGTCAGGGTTGAAGGTACCTAACTCTTTTGTTTCTGTCATAGGAATTTGGAGGTACTCCTTAACTTAGTGACTCCCAACATCCTCCTGGGGCTGATTCCTTTTTGTTGTTGTTTATTTAAAACAATCCCATTATAAATCCTCCTTGTACATAACCCTAGCCCCTGCCTCTCTGATTCTGCTTGTACGCTCATGTGCTGTTCTCATAGATTGCCTTATCAACCCCTGATTCCTTGGTGGTCAGTTCTGGTTATGAATAATTACTGCTCCACTGTCCTTATGCACTCTAGTTCATACTATTGCCATGTGTGTGTATGCCTTATTTCCACAACTCTTGGCAAGCTGCTTCAGGATTGTTGACCTTTGTTGGGTGCTTACCCAGCATCCTTTCCTCTCTTACCCCTTCCTAACAGGGCATAGATTTTCTTTCAGTAGTCACCATTATGTAGAATTCAGGCAACCCTGGTCAACTCCGGGGTTGACTCTGGTTGGCTTAAAACAATCTGCCTTAAAATAAACAACAAAATTTTCATGGTCACAGTCTTTGGGCGTAAGCTTAAGAAAGTCCGGTCTGAATATTTATGAAGTTTCTTACTTGGGATGCCAGAATTGAAGTGTATACTCTCTTTTGGGTGGTATGATGTGTAATGTGACTCCTGTAATGACTGAGCTATTTTGCTATTATGAGGGGATTATGATGGATAGATGGATCAACTACGAAGTCTGCCCTATCTCTGGACCTGCTAGTTTCTTGAGCCATTAAATTCCTTTTATTGTTTTAGCCATATTTGCTTGGTGTGGCAGACATTTACTCCTTAGCCCTAGTTTTCTGAACTTGGAGTACTCAAACACGATCTTTTCTAATATGGGTTATAATGATTTCATAGCCTACCCCTACAGATCAGAGTTTGTAATAAAATAGTACTAGGATGTATTTTTGGACATTTCCTGACACGGATACCAGCCCCCAGTGTCTGTGGCATTATGGATGAGATACAAGACAAATTCACATGGACTACAGAGTCCTGTGAAGGAAAAGGGATGGCCTGGCTACTCTCTCAAGGGAAGAGCGCCTCAGAGCAGCCTGGTCACTTTCTCAAGAGGAGAGCACACCTACCCTTGCCTGGACAGGCTTTTATTGGGTTCAGTTAGCACAAGAACACAGGTAAAGTTCATTAATCATTGTCAGGCAGTAAGAATCAAACAATAGATAGCATACAAAGAACTCTGAGGTCCTGTTCTAAGTCAGGGTCTGTTAGCTAAAGGGCTACAAAACTTTGGGAAACAAACTCATTTCCTGCTCGGACCCTTATCATTTAATTGAGAACATTCTTATCCAAGCAGGTTTCACAGGATTTTACCTGTTCTTTCTTAGGCCTGATCACCCTTGGCAACCCACCCTTTCCAGCACAGGGCTGTGCTGCCCTCTGACATTGTTTCGGGCTTAAGTCAGGCAGGGAAGTAAGGCAGCCAAGAGATTAGGAGACTTCTAGAATACAGAGTGAGGACTCAGGCTATGTCAAAGCTGAGGGGCAAGGGTCCATCACCACCTTTTGCTGTAGCCCCCCAAGTCCTTCCCTGGGGCCTCCCTGTGATTGTGCCTGTCTTAGGTCATTCCTGCCTTGGGGAATTCACCTGTCACTGAGTAACCGATCAAACATTGAGGGCCAGGCAGGGTCAACAAAAAGGAGCAGAAGCGGTACCCCTGCCAGGGAGATAAGCTTTGTTTCCTTAGTGGCTTATGATCTGAAGGTCACTCACTTAGCCTTAGCCATGGCGGGGAGGGGCGGGGGGTGGGGTGGGGGGCGGATTACAGCTTCTGAAACTAGTCAGGGCGGTTCCCAACAATTTCCAATTTCAAGTGAGATCTAATTTCAGCTTTTATTTGATGCTATTTGCCATGTATGTGTAATCATAGGCCTTGAGAGTGAGTAGTAACCCTATATTAGTGGCATAAAAGCATGGCATTTTATTTTATCAAGTAGAATTTTCTGCAGTGTTTGGCATCCAGAAGAATATCCTGTTTCTAATTCTGACCAGTTCTTAGTAATTACACTAAAAAGATTGGCAAAGCTAATGAAAGTTTTACTTGCTGGTATTTTGATGACTTACATTATATGAGATATATATGGTGTATCTCTTTGGTTTTACAGGTGTGTTCTGTACACATCTAATGTATGCTTAACACTGTACTAAATCCTTGTAGTTTTAAAAGAACTTATCAGCAAGTCTAACTTGTTTAATTTTAAAATAATTTGAATTTTTAAAGAATTATTTATTCTTGAGACAAAATGGTAAAAATGGGACAGGTCTTGTATTCTTATACTTGATCAGGACCATCTTTGGTTATTGTTGTATGGCTATAATGGCTATGGCTAGTTAACTATCATTAATTATTTTAAAAACATCTTAATTGAAGTATTATTGTTATACATTGAGCTATATACGTAGGTCAAAACACATCAGATTGTGCCTTTTAACATATGAATGTACTCTTGAAATCATTACCACAATTAAGGTAGTGGACACGTATCTTCCCCCCAAATGTCCTTATACCCCTTTGTCATCCTCCCTCCTGTTCTGCTCTATCCTATCCACCCACATCCGTTACTAGGCGATCATAACCTCCTTTCCGTCATTATAAATTAATTTGCAGTTTTCTAAAATTATATACAAGTGGAATCAGACAGGATGCACTCTTTTTTTGTCTGTCTTTTTCCCACTTAATACAATTGTTTTGAGAGTTGTCTGTGTTGTAGCAGCTATTACGAGTTTATTCCTTTTTTATTGCTGAAGAGTATTTCATTTGGATATAGCACAGTTTATCTTTCACCTTTTGATGAGCATTTGAGTAGTTTCTAGTTTTTGTCTATACAAATAAAACTGTTGTTAATATTTTTGTATAAGTCCTCTTCAGTAAAAATCTAGGAGTAAAAAGGCTAGATTGTAGGGTAGAGAAAAGATTAACTTTTATTTATTTTTATTTTTTTAATATATTTTATTGATTATACCATTACAGTTGTTCTATTCCCCCCCTTCATTCCTCTCCACCCGCATACTCCCTCCCCCACCATTCTCTCCCCCTTAGTTTATAACCACGTGTCTCAAGTTCTTTAGATTCTTATTTCCCCCACTATTCTCGCCCTCCCCCCTATCTATTTTCTACCTACCATCTGTGCTATTTTCTGTGCCTTCTCCCCCCTTCTCCTCCTCTCACCCCCCTGTTGCTAACCCTCCATGTGTTCTTCATTTCTATGGTTCCACTCCTGATTTAGCTGTCCTCTTGGTTTGCTTTTGTTTTGGGTGTGGTTGTTAATAACTGTGAGTTTGCTGTCCTTTCACTGTTCATATTTTTCATCTTCTTTTTCTTAGATAAGTCCCTTTAACATTTCATACAATAAGGGCTTGGTGATGATGAACTCCTTGAATTTGATCTTATCTGAGAAGCACTTTATCTGTCCTTCCATTCTAAATGAAAGTTTTGCTGGATAAAGCAATCTTGGCTGTAGGTCTTTGGATTTCATGACTTGGAATACTTCTCTCCAGTCCCTTCTTGCCTGTCAGGTCTCTTTTGAGAAATCCACTGACAGTCTGATGGGTACTCCTTTATAGGTGACCGTCCCCTTATCTCTTGCTGCTTCTAGGATTCTCTCCTTCATTTTAGTCTTGGCTAATGTAATTATGATGTGCCTTGGTGTGTTCCTTCTTGGGTCCAACTTCTTTGGGACTCTCTGAGCTTCCTGGATTTCCTGGAAGTCTATTTCCTTTGCCAGACTGGGGAAGTTCTCCTTTATTATTTGTTCAAATAAGTTTTCCACTCGTGGCTATTTCTTTCCCCCTTCTGGTACCCCTATAATCTGGATGTTGGAACGTTTAAAGATGTCCTGGAGGTTCCTAAGCCTCTCCTCATTTTTTTGAATTCTCATTTCTTCATTCTTTTCTGGTTGGATGTTTTGTTCTTCCTTCTGGTCCATTCCATTGATTTGAGTCCCAGTTTCCTTTCCATCGCTATTGGTTTCCCAGACATCTCCCTTCATTTCAATTAGTTTAGCCTTCATATGTTCCTCTAATTTGTGACTATAATCAACCAGTTCTGTGAACATCTTGATAAACAGTGTCTTGAACTGTGCTTCTGAGAGGCTGGCAATTTCTCGGTGGCTGAGAGTTATTGGCTCTGGGACTTTGAGTTCTTGCGCCATCTTTTGGGCTGTTTGTGCCTGTTACATAGCAAGATCGGAGCCCTAGGCATTCACCACAGCAGGGCAACTCAGTGGCTGGGTTGTGATGCTGTATGTGGGGGCGGGGTCAAAGAGGAACAATGGCGTCCCGTCTGCTGCCTCCTGTGCTGCAGCCACAGGTGCCCCAGCTGCCACTGTCACCAGGCCCACATGTTTTGTCCCACTGCACGCGAGTGTGCCACCGCCCTCAGCCCTCGTCCCCTGGGGCCTGCGTGGTCCATCTCACTGTGTGCGAATGCGTAACCTTGGTCAGTCTGCCCCACACCCTGACTGGGTCTGGGCCACTTGCGGGCCTAGGTCGGGGGATCTGTCCTGCCCGACCCTGCTCCACTGCTGGCTCCGCCCCTCTTACCGACCCTGTTGAATAGTTAGATGTAGTCGGACTTCCGTATAATTCAATTTTCTGTTCTTTGGCTGTGTCTTTGTTCTCCAAACCTTTGTTGTATTCAAACTTGGTTGTGGGAGAAGGCACAGTGTTTCCACCTATGCCTCCATCTTGGCGTAAGTCCAAGATGAACTTTTAAAGGAATTGCTAAACTGTTTTAAAAAGTAGTTATATCATTTTGTATTCCCACCAGCAGTGTATGAGGATTTCCAGTTGCTTTACATCCTCACCACTACTTGGTATGGTTAGTCTATTTAAGTTTAGCCTTTCTATGTGTGTATGTAACAATATCTTGTAGTAGTTTTAAATTGTGTTTCTTTTTTTTAATTGTTATTCTGTTACAGTTGTCCCAAATTTTCCCCCTTTGCCCTCTTCCACGCAGCCCACCCCCAGCTCCCACAGTCGAACCTGACACCATTATGTCCATGGATCATTCATACACATTCTTGGTCTAGACCCTTCCCCTCTTTCCATCATTAGCCCCTCTCCCCTCCTCTCTGGTCATTGTCAGTCTGTTCCATGTTTCCATGTCTCTTGTTCTGTTTTGCTCATTAGTTTATTTTGTTTGTTAGATTCCTCTTATAAGTGAGATCATACGGTATGTCTTTCATCGATTGGTTTGTTTCACTTAGCATAATACTCTCCAGTTCTATTCATGTTGTTGCAAAAGGCAGGTGTTCCTTCTTTCTTTCTGTTGTGTAGTATTCCATTGTGTAAATGTACTGCAGTTTTATTTTATCTACTCATCTATTGATGGGCAAGGATGTGGAGAAAGGGGAACCCTAGTGCACTGTTGGTGGGAATGCAGATGGGTGCAGCCAGTGTTGAAAACCTTATGTAATTTCCTCAGAAAACTAAAAATGGAACTCCCTTTTGGCCCAGCAATTCCACTGCTGGGACTATACCCTAAGAATCCTGAATCACTGATTCAAAAGAATTTATGCACCCCTATGTTCATAGCAGTGCTATTTACAGTAGCCAACTGCTGGAAACAGCCCAAAGTGTGTTTCTTTAATGCAAGTGTTTTTTCAGGTACATAGTTTGAAAATGTTTTCTCCCCAGACTGTGGTTTTCCTTTTTTATTTCCATATGGTATCTTTAGAAGAAGAAGGAGTTATAATTTTGATGAAGTCCTGCTTATTGATTATGTTACTTTAGAGTTTGTGCCTTTTGTTTGTGTTCTAATTAAGACATCTTTGCCTAGTCCTGGCCAATGTGGCTCAGTTGGTTGAAGCCTCATCCTGTAACTGAAAGGTGGTGGGTTTGATTCCCTGTCAAGAACAAATTTCTAGGCTGCAGGTTCAATTCTTGGTCAGGGTGTGAATGGGAGGCAACCAATCGATGTTTCTCTTTCTCCCTTCCTCTCTCTCTAAAGGCAATGAAAAAAAAATGTCCTCTGGTGAGGATTAAAAAAAAAATCTTTCCTAACACAAGGTTGCTAAGATTTTTTCCTATGTTTTCTTTTAGAGATTTTATAATTTAGCTCTTACATTTTAAGTCTTTGATCCATTTTGAGTTCATTTTTATGTGTTGTATGAGGAAAGGATTCAGGTTAATTTTTTTTTAATGTATTGTTTTCCAGTTGTTCCACCACTGTTTCTTGAAAAGATTATTCTTTCTCTATTGAATTAATTGCCTTAGAACTTTGTCAAAAAATCACAATATATGTGTGCCTATATTTTTGAACTCTTTTTTTTTCCTGCTTCATTGATCGATATACATGTCTATATGCCTTAATTACAATAGCCTTTTAATAAAACTTGGAGTCAAGTAGTGTAAGTCCTCCAACTTTGTTCTTTGCAAAGTTGTTTGGAAGTTTCAGGTTAGTTACATATAGCACATTTTAGAATAATTTTGTCCATATCTCCAGAAAACTCTCTTGAGATTTTGAGTGGGATTGCATTGAAGCTGTAGATCACATTAAGAGAATTGATAGGTTCACAATATTGAATTCTCCAAGTAATTCATTCTTTCATCATTAAGTATAATGTCAGCTGCTGGTTTTTTGTAATTGTCTTTTATTAGGTTGAGTAAACATTCCTCCCTTCCTAGTTTGATGACATTTAAAAAAATAATGAATGGATATTAATGTTTATGACATGCTTTTTCTGAGGTACCTTCACATTCTTGGAGATTCTATTCTCATTTAACTTTAACACCCTTTGCGGGGATTTTGGGGTTGGTTTCCACAGTTGTCATTTGGTTTGGAATCTAAGCCGTAGTGCCTGTAACGGGAATCAAGGATATTGCATTAGCATTTGTCAACCAACTCTGAGGGACAGTAGTCTTCAAACTTTTGATGCCTAGATTCTTAGTTGGCTGCGGCATTTATGTACTCATCTAGGCATTTATGTAATCAATATTGAACACCATATTAGTCTAAGTAAATGCTAGGTGTGGTAAATCTCAGCGGTTTTATATGCTATTTTTTTTGCTGATGTCACAGTCCCCTGTGTGTTAGATGTCTTTTTTGTGCAGTTTTTCTTAGTGCTAAGTTTTTGCAGTCTCTAGGATCTGGGCTCCTTCCATTTTCTGGCTGCACTGACTGAGAGGCCTTTATTTCCAGCCTTGCATATTTGGAGAGAAGGTAGAGGACTGCACAGGATATTTTAAGGGCCAAACTTGAAAGTAGTGTACATCATTTATTCCCTCATGTTTTTGGCCAGAGCTTAGTCATATGGCTAGCCTAACTACCCAGAAGTCCTCAGGTGCGGAAAACACTGTTAAACTCTGTTACATACACCTATTGTGTGTCAGGCACAGTGCTAAGTGCTAGGGATATAACGAACAAAATAGACTTGATTCCTGCTCTGGCAGGAAGGGTTGGGAGGATGGGGGCTGTTCTGGCTTCCTTGGGTATTTGGGAGAAGAAGAACTGCTTAGTGTCTTCCATTTGCTGTTGGCCAGACAATTTCTCTTGCTTGACAAAATTAAGATAATAATTTTCATAAGAAAACAGCAAACTTCATTACATGCATCACATAACATACATCACAGTATAATTGAAGTGTTAAAAAAAGTCACCAAAGTCGTTTTCAACCTTGCCATCCTATTTAAAATAGATCTATATAAAACTAACATGGTAGGGATAGTAAAGCAGAGACCAGATCTGCTTTACAGATATGTTTTTATGGCTTGCATGATGTTTTGAGATTTTTTTTGAGTCGTTTACTAACATTTAAACACTAAGCAGTTTCACCATAAAAATCCATTTTTTTAACTTTTTTTTAAAAGATGAAAGGCAGTCTGACAATGCAAAATCTGACTTATTTTTTGGGAGTAACTGGCTGGAACTAAATTCTGGCTGTCTTCTGTGGATGGTGCTCTGTCTTTCAGTTGTTCAAGCCCTTGGTTGCTTTACTTATTTACCTTCCCCATTGTGGACATTTGAATTTATGACCTTTGTCTAAAGTAACTTACAAACATTTGAATCATTTTTAAATGAATTCAGTTGTCAGACTCTCAGGAAAAAATGGGTAGGTAGTTCAGAATAAATTTATTATACTTATTGGAGGAATTACTACAATTATCTATGTTCTCTGGCAAGTTCAAAGTTTCATACTTGTAAAAAAAGCTTATTATTATTCCTGAGCAATAATATACCATATACCCTTTACATATCATCAATTTTGTTCTATAGAAATTTTAAAAACTTTCATAAATTTTTTTACTTCTTTTGGTATCTTGGCTCCTTTCTAATATTACTTTGATCATAAGCCCTGGTAAACATTTTTCACACTTTCCAGATGAGTTTTCATATAGATTGTATGTGATTTTTATAGTAACCATATATGCCAAGGTAAGGCAGGCATTAAAGAAAAAGAAAAATGGGGTGGCGACTTTTCAAAAAAATCAATTTGGACATAGATTGGGGGTTCCTGAGAGATTGCCGAAATGGAGGATGGCTGCTGAAGAACTTCTTGGATTACTTCTGTTTGTGCAACTTTTACATGTGTCTCACTGATTATAGCATGATAATTTTTAGCTACTAGAATAGCTGAGCATTTCTGGTTACCCACACTCAGCTGATTTTAGCAGAAAACATTCACCTTCAACAATAACTTCTCTTTGAAATGTTTATAAAGAAGGAAACTGAGGTTAGTGACAAAGCTGTTGACTGTTACCCAGGGAAATTAAACTCTTGTCTGGCACTGTTTTCATTGTACCAGCAGCACCATGTCCAAGGGTTGTTGAGGCTTCCTATTGGAACATTCTTAAGCAAGTCTTGGCAGGATTTTTAGCTGCATTTTCTACTGTATAAATAGAGGTATTAGAAGAAATGTAATTTTTTAATACTGCCTAACCAGTTTCTGCTTGGTTATATGCCCTGAGACCCTCAATGAGTACCAGCAAACAAATTAGATCCACAGTGTATTCGATATGCATATCTTTTCCCCAAACAAAATTTGAATTCCACAAACACAAATTGAGCCATTTTCCAAATGTTTATATATGAATGAAAGTTTTTATCCTATCATTCTGTATAGGATAAAATGGCTCCTATATGGTAACCAATACCATAAAACTTTTGAAGGTCCGTGATGCATTGTTGTACAATGTTAATCCAAAACAAAACTTTATTCTGACTAAGCATGTAGCTATGGAGAGATACCAAACTCATTTCCATTGATCACTACAACATGTTTGTGCCAACCAGATCTAAAAATTGCATAAAGGAGTGCCATTCTGTAAAGACCATGTTATAGTTGTAAACACAAGTGCAGCTGTTACAAATCTAGCAAAACCTCACATTAAACAATTTAAAATTTACTGAAGATGACATTCCAGACCCATTTTTCATAATATAAACACTCTGGGCCATGCCTTTGAAATGAGTGGGATTGTTATTAATATTAATGCCACTGAATTCAAGGCTGGGAAATGATTTGTTGTTGAGCTTTATTTTTGCTCCTAATTTTGGAAAAATATATGCTTATAAAGAGCCTGAAGTATAGCATGTTTATTCATAGCCTGAAAAAAATTTGATCCTGTTGCTTTTGAATTGCAGGAATGCAAAAATGCAGTCTAAGTATTTTATCCTTTCTTTATGGTCTTTTAACTTAAATGAGTTAGTTAGGATTAAATTTGGTGAAAATTAGCTATTAACGGAATCCATTTACAGTTGCATTGGTCAATAAAAAAAGACAGTAAAAATAGTTGATATTGTAGGATTGCATTATTTTGGCATTTTCACTTTATTTAAGGAAATGGTTTTATTTTAAATGATTCTGAGCACTTTTTTGTGGTCTTATGTTTCAGTTAGACCAGGGTGGGACAATACTACACCTCTTAATTTGTTTTTGTTTTTTTTCTCATTCTATACTTCCTGGGATGACTGATGAGGTATCAGAGTGGCAATATAATATTTTCTAGAGCTACATTCTGTGTTCTGATTTCGTGTATACAGGAAATCATACATCCTGTATGATTTTTTCAAATTTAGGAGTACAAAGGGTTGACTAGAAATTTTTTGAATGAACTGGGCCAAATAACAACAATAATTATGGGTGAGGGGGCAGAGTGCTTGTTTTATTTTTTGTTTGCTTTTTTATTGGTGACTGCATTTTAAAATTTCATTTGCCTTTATGATTTTCTTCACTGGACTTTTGGAGAGGCCTCTTAACTAGATAATAGAGCTGTTAAATGATCCTTAGTCTTTTCTTAAAAAAAAGGTAACATTTATTTTAAAAAGATAGTTGAATCTCTCATATACATATGTTCTTTAATTTTTATTAAACATTTTTCTGATCAGGGGAATTGAAGCCAACCATTATCAAGTACCATACTGTAACTTGAAGTTGGTGATTGTGGAAGCACAGAGCTGATGATACATGGTGATCTCTTACTCAGAAGAACTTTGGGCACTTCTGTCAGCATAGAACAGTGATTTTCAACCAGTGTGCCACAAGAATTTTTTTTTAAGATTTTATTTATTTATCTTTAGAGAGGAAGAGAAGAGAAATATCAATGTATGGTTGCCTCTCGTGAGACCCCTGCTGGGAACTGGCCCGCAACCCAGGCATGTGCCCTGACTGGGAATCGAGCTAGTGACCCTTTGGTTCTCAGGCCTACACTCAGTCCACTGACCTATACTACCCAGGGCGCCACAAGAATTTTTAAAACATGAAATACCTGACTGTTTATTCAGGGGCACTGACCTGTTTTTCTTTTTTTCAGTTGATTTTAGAGTGAGAGAGGAAGGGAGAGAGAGAGAAACATCAATTTTTGTTCCACTTATTCATGCATCCATTGGTTTCTTCTTGTATATGCCCTGCCCAGAGATGGAACCTGCAACTTGTTGTATTGGGAGGATGCACCAACCAGCTGAGCTACTCAGCCAGAGAAGGGCACTGACCTCTTTTCCCTTAGATTTTCTTAAAAAAAGAGACAACAACCAACACAACAGTAGCTGTCTGCTGTGAATGCCCTGTCTCGAACCATAAATATGAGTGTATAGGTCATCTAATAGAGTTGCATCTTATTGGCCACATCGCATAATAAGGTTTCATCTGATTGGTTAATTCTTGGTATCAGGAATTCTTATGTACAAATATAGGTGCCTAATTTCTTCATTGTTATTTTTTAAACCCTCACCTGAGAATATATTTTTTACTGGTTTTGAAAAGAGGGAGAGACAGACAGACATTGATGTGAGAGAGAAACATTGATTAAGCATTTAGGTCCTCCCCTATATGACTTTTGCAGGACAGACCTGCAACCTAGGTGTGTGCACTGACTGGAAATCGAATGTGCAACCTTTTGGTATAAGGGACTACACTCCAATGGACTGTGCCACCCAGCCAGAGCCGACATTTTAAAAAGTTACTTTGCAGCAAAAAGAGTAGGTAATTTGTGTGTGTCTGTGTGTGTGTGTATTTTGTAAGTCAATCAAAGTTATAATTAGTTTTTGTTAGATTGGCAAAAATTATATAATTTTGGTGTACAACAGAATTTTAGTAATTAGTTTACACGTGCCATGAGATGAGAAAGGTTGAAAATTGCTGACATAGAAGAGGGATATACTGCAATGACTGCATCTGTTGTTTTTTCCTCTTCCATTCTTTGCTTTTCATTAAAAAACTAAAGTTCATGGAATTTTTTAACTCTTTCTGCACTTAAATAATTTTTTATTTGTTATTGCTTTTAGAGAGAAAGGGAGAGAGTTTAGAGAGAGAGGAAGAGAAACACCAGTGTGAGAGAGAAACATTGATTGGTTGCCTCGTGCACATGCCCTGACCCAGGGACCAAACCTAAAACCTAGGCATGTGCCCTGACTGGGAATTAAACCTGTGACCTTTCGGTTTGTGGGTCGATGCCCAAGTTGGGTATTTAGCCTGTGACCACCCTCCACCTCCAATTTGTGGAACTGTAGCTCTGATGTCAACTGTGGTTGTTGATTCCTGGTCCAGAGATCCTCTATTTCATCATCTCCAGGGAATAAACTACTTGTTTTTGGTCTGATTGGGGGCTGGGCTGGTCAGGAGTTGGAATGGAGATCTGAGGATCAAACTGCCTCTTAGATAGACTTTAAACAAGTTGACTCAATTTTAGGTCCTCCCTCATTCCTATTTCCAGATGTCCCAATTTCCTGATCTTGTTGGGGGTCCAATGATATAAGATGGTATGTAAAATGAACTGGTTTTAGCTTTCTCATTGTCCCTCTTGGATTCAGTATTCTCTAATCCATTAAATCATTTACTGCTTTATAGCTTGTGAAATTCTATTGCTGTTTTCTCCTTTTCTACTCTCATTTTTGTAAGTTTATGGCTTAAAAAATGAAAATTAAATTCCTTTTATTATCCTTTTAGTGAGTTAAAATTTTTTTCTTGTACTGATTTTAGGGGGAGGAAAAAGGAGGGAGGAAAAGAGGGAGAGAAACATTAATGTGAGAGGGAAATATCGAATGGTTGTCTCTTGCATGTACCTTGACTGGAGACTGAACCCTGACCAGGAATGAAACCCATGACCTTTCTGTCTGCAGGATGATGCCCAACTACATGAGCTACACCAGCCAAGGGCTTTAGTGTGGTTTTAGGAAGGAATGAAAGCATGTATTCAATCTGCCATCTTTATCTGGAAATTTCTGAAACATACCCCTCTTCCCTCTTTTAATGGTTTAACTTTTAAATGGAAACTTTGCATTCCACTATATATTCTACTCAATGGGCATTCTAAAATGGGCAGCTGGTTAATCCAAACCATTTTTGAAAGTTCTGATTCATAAATAACTAATAAGTTAAATTACCAATAGTGACATTTCTAAATGCAGCCATATCTACCAGCATGGTGTTCCATCCTGTTCGTTGCAGGTCTGATAGATGGTTAATGATATTAATATATGAGCATTTATTAGATGGCTACTTTGTGCATAGCATTGCACCAAGCTCTGCTGTAGTAGTGAACTAGCAAATAGCAATGGTGTAGGCTGGAATAGCAATAAGACATAATAGGGAAAAGTTTCAAATAGTCTTCTATAACTTTGGATTGCTGTGCTGCAGTAACTAGATTCAGTGCAGTTGAGTTCTAAAACAAACATATGTAGATGGTCTTTTTGAACAAAAGTCTAAAAGTGAGTATCAGTCTAAGTATTGATTGGTAAGAACCATAGATGTACTTGTTCTGTAGGTGGTTGGAGGTAAGATTTTAGGGCTTACAACAGGTGATTGGGCTGAAGATAAAGATTTATCTTCAGATAAAAGCTAGAAGAAGAAGATAGAAGATAGAAGCTAAAGTAGTGGAAATAAATGGAATGGTCCATGGAAAGTGAGGTGGAAGAGGCATTTAAGGGTATTTGGAGGAAGAAGAAACTTCTAGGCAGATCAGAGTGCTCTGCAGCTCCTACCCTGGCAGGAAGGTCAAGTGAAATGAAGCTAATCATGGAGAAGCTCCTGGGAACATTACTTTTACTGATTTAGGAAACAAACATTTTTATATTAAATGAAAACTGCTCCCTATCTCTTGGATAATATTCACCCCATTTATAGAACCATTGACATATAGAGAGATTTGATGGTTATTTTACCTGAGTGACTGTGATAATGTAGATAGTAGTAGCCTGGATAGGCCAGAGCTGGGAGAATTATGGGTTGAAGTGGAACCTGGGAAGATGAAAATATAGGAATATGAGATTCTTTAACTAGGGATAGATGTTTGATTATGTGAACTTTTAAAAGTGGATTGATTGATGTGTTGGAGTTCCTCAAGACTACCCCCCGGGTTTATTGATTCACCAGGAGGACTCACAGAATTTAACATATAGTTGTCCTCCTGATTATGATTTATTATAGGGAAAGTGTACAAGGCGAAATCAACAAAGGGGAAAGGTTTATGGGATGAAGTCTGGAGGAAGCTAGTCACAATCTTCTAAGAATTCTTTCCCCGAGGGGTTACACAGGACACATTTAATTCCCCCAGCAGAATTGTGACATGTGTGAAATGTCATCTGTCAGGGAAGCTTATTAGGCAGTCAGTGCCCAAGATTTTTGTTGGGGGCTGGTCACATAGTCATCCTCTGCTTAGCAGGTACAAAATTCCAGACCCTCCGAAAGAAAGCAGATGCTCAGGGCAACGTCGTTTGTACAGTTGAGGCACAGTTCGTCCCTCTTAGCATCAGGGGGGAGGAACTCTGCTAGTGTCTCGGTTCCCAGACTCTGGTCAAGGGCCAACCTTATAAGCTGTCCTTTCTGAGGAGAGCTTTGTCAGGCTTGCAATGTTAACTCTGCTGCACAGTAATTTTAGCAAGTAGAAAGCCATTTTGAGGGCTAAAGCTGAGTTTAATCTCGGTAAACTTCAGAGGTGTCTGATGGCAGAGTTAAGGGCTTACTCAGGTGTAACCTGGTAGTGTATTAATGGTAGGCAGAAAACTTAGCCTTTAGAAGATTATAAATTAAGGGCGAGGAGTGTAGTTTGTGGAATATTGGAACTCATGATAAGAAAGCTAGGCATGGAGGAAGAATGGAGAGTTGTGCTATGGACTGAATTTTGTGTCCCTGCCCCATAAATTCATATGTGGGAAGCCCATTATTGACTGTTTTTGGAGCCTTTAGAGAGATAATTATGTTCAAATGAGGTTGTAAGGGTAGGGTCCTAGTTAGATTGGGCTGGTTGCCTTATAAGAGGAGGAAGAAATATCTTTTTCCTCTCTGTGTGCATGTGCACAAAGAAGTGGTCATGTGGGCACACAGAGAAATGGTGGCCGTCTGCCACCCGGGAAGAGGATTCTCACAGGAACCAAATAGTCTGAAACCTTGATCTTAGGCTTTCCAGCTTCTAAAACTACGAGAAAATAAATTTGTGTTGTGTAAGCCACCCAGTGGATGGCTTTTTGTTATGGCAGCCTGAGCAGACCAGACTGGGACCTCAGCTTTATTAAGGTGAGCTCTATATGAGAATATTAATACGGTCCTTGGTTTTTGTTTTTGTTCTTGTTTTTGACTTTTTGCTGTTTTATTGGTTTTTCTTTTTGTTAGTTTGCTTTTTAAACTTAACTAACTTACCCACATACCATCTTTTTCAGTTAGCACAAGTCTTGATCTCTGCCATCTAATACCATACTCAATAGCTATATTAGATGATGTAAATCTAAATGAACTAAAATTAAATAAAATTAAAAATTCAGTCCCTCTGTTGCACTAGCCACATTTGCGTTCAGTAGCCACATGTGGCTGGTGGCTATGATACTGAGTAGCATATATACAGATAGAACATTGACATCATTGCAGAAAGTCTTGGACATTCCTAGATAGCGGACACACCTCTTCTATTTATTTTCTGTCTCAGTGGTTCTGAACTTCTCTGGGCTTAAGGCATACTTATGAATACTGAAATTCTTGATGGGCATTCTTAAAGGTTTTTAAAATACTAACAGTAAAAAAAAAACAATTAGAATTGAAACTCTGCTGTAGTGCAGTATGTCCAGCTGAGTGTATCTGAGATTATCTGAGATTATCGTGCTTTTCGTTGGTCATGCTTCTACAGCATCTGCCTTTAGAAAAGATGGTTTTCTACCCCTGCTGGATTTGCTTATGTGTTTGTAGGACAGAGAACTTGGATAAGCACAGTTCTAGTCTTTGATGCCTGCTTCCTACTTGCTAGATGTTTTTTCTCCTGTCTCCTGGGGGTGCTAAGTGCAGATGCTTTAGAAGGACACGTCTGTAACTGGGCTGCTCTTTTAACCAGTGATGGGTCTGAGGAATCAGAGGCCGAGGGTAGGTCAGTGTGTGTGGCAAACAATCTGGCATTATCTGGAATAAATTGTTTCTTGAGATAATAAAAAGTATAATGTTGATCAGAAGGTTCATTGATAACCTACCCCACCAATCTGTGTCGTGGTTATGTAGGCACTATTCTCAAGAATCCTCAAAACAACTCTATAAGGGATTCCACTTCTGAAGCCAAGTAAAGGCTGCACTCAGACATTTCGTATAATTTGCTCTGGGTCACTGAACTACTGGCTGGATTTGCTGGATTCAAACCTTTCCATTGGTCTTCGCAGCTTGTGTTTTTTTCCACCCTAAAGCAGCTGGGCTTGGCCCTTTGGCCCCACTGGATGGGAGCAGCCCTCCCAAAGTTATGTTCTGTGTGAAAGGGGGTCTTTGTAAGTTTTACACACATTTAATTCAGGGTAAAGACTGAATGACCTGGAAGGGGAGATTTTTTCTTTTATTTTAAAGGATTGTTATTTTAATTTTAATTATATTGAAAACACAGTAAAATATTTTTAAAAAAGGAAAAATCATTCATAATAGCAATATTTATTTTGGAATCATTTAAAGACTTTCCTTGTGCTTATGCAGACATATTTTAACAAAAATGTTATGTTATTATTCATGTTTGTCTGCAGCTTTCTCATTTGATTTAAGAATTCAGGGTGAACATCTCTCCCAGTCAGTCAGGAATATTCTTTGTGCAGTTAACTGATCTGTGTCACTTTAAAAAGTGTGTTTTTGTTTCTTTTTAGCGGTTATTGTTATACCCACTTTAACCTCTACATTTTAGCTTATAGGTTTATTTGTGTGTATGGTGTTACTAACAAATAAGTGCAAGAGAGGAAAAAAGTCTTGAATTTGGCATGCAGCACCAAATGTTTGCTTTTCCTGAAGATAGAAGGAACCCACTCTGATGCTGTGTTTGTTATTCTCATCCTCCCATGTCTTGATTTCTCTTCCATTTCATTTAATTTTAACCTCAATACCATACTTGTTTTGTGCAGCCGTTGGCCTGCTGCTGTGGTATCTTTTCCACTGGCTCTCCCTCCAGCCCACAATCACTGGTGTGTCTCTTGGCAGAGGATGGAAATAATGGTGGTCCTCTCGGTTGATCCTGGAGCACCCCAAGTCAGCAGTAATATTTGGCACAACAACTTCCAGGGTGGTATAATCACATGGCCCTGGACTGTGATTTAACAGTTGTCAGTTGCCCTGTGAGCTGTGGTTTAGCAATAATTTAAGAGATTAAATTTATTTCCTGCAGGCATCTTTTTTTTGGTCATGGTCTGACATTATTGCCTTATGATTATCTATCTTATTCCCTTTTATTATCATTGGCTTAAATTTTTCTTTTAGTCATTTTACTTTGAGCATTTTTTATCTTTTCCTTTCTGTTTCTGATTTCTCAGACTTCCTTTTCTTAATCAGCTTTATGCTAGTGAGGTTTCCTTTCTTTTTGAATATAATGATCTAGTTTTTTATTGGACAGGGACAAAAAGGTGAGGTAAGGAAGGTGGAGGTAAATATGCCACCTGCTCATTGTTTAATATACAACAAGATAATAAGGAACCTAATTCCTTTAATTTTTTGTGTTTGGGAGACCATAGGAGCAGCCACACACTTACATCAAGTGGCTTTTGTGTGTAGAGCCTTGCAAAAAAGATGACTGACCAAAGTCCCCACTTCCCAGGAGACAAAATACATTATGGGAGAAAAGACCAGCCCTGCAAAAGGTGCAAAAAAAAAAAAATTCTAGCAAAGGTAAAACAACATGAATGTAAGAAACTGTGATGCTGATGCCAAGCACACATACACTGAATGAATGATAAAAATAAAAAGGCTTTCAGAAGGAGGTGAGTTTAGATTACGCAAAAATGTTTACTTTGGTGGTAAACAGGGCTATGCTGTTAGTAACTTCTATATGAAGAGAGGTTAAGTATTGACTAAGGAATAGAACCTATTCTGGGGTTTTGTTTCCAGAAGATAATTAAATATGGATAACAAGTTTAGTGCTGAATTAGACGGCTTTTTACTAAAACGTGGTCTGAATATGTGTTAATTAAGCACTTAAAGGGATATACAGATTAATCAGATAGAGTTTCCTAATATTTTTTTAAATTATACCTTATTGATTATACAGTTGTCCCAATATTTCCTCCTTTGCCCCCCTCCACTCAGCATCCCCCAGTCTATTAGGCCATCCCCAAACGATTGTTCCTGTCCATGGGTCATACATATAAGTTCTTTGGCTACTCCATTTCCTTTTACATCCACATGACTATTCTGTAACTACCTATTTGTACTTCTCTTCCCCTCATCTCTTCACCCATCCCCATACCACAATCCCATCTGGCAACCATTAAAATACTCTCCATATCCACGATTCTGTCGTTGTTCTTCTTGTTTTCATAGTTTGTATTTTATTTTTTATTTTAATTTTTTAAGGTTTTATTTATTTGTATTTAGAGAGAGGAAGGGAGGGAGAGAAACATTGGTTGCCTTTCACATGGCCCCCACTGGGGACCTGGCCTGTAACTCAGGCATGTGCCCTGACTGAGAATCGAACTGGTGACCCTTTGGTTCACAGGTCAGTGCTCAATCCACTGAACTACACTAGCCAGAGCGTAGTTTGTATTTTAGATTCAATTGTTAATATGTTGTTAGATTCAGTTATTGCCATTTTACTGTTCATAGTTTTGATCTTCTTTTTCTTAAGTCCCTTTAACATGTCATATCATAATGGTTTGGTGATGATAAATGCCTTTAGTTGTTTCTTGTCTGGGAAGCTCTGTATGTGCCCTTCAATTCTAAATGATAGCTTTGGTGGATAGAGCAATCTTGGCTGTTAATCCCTGCTTTCTACGACTTTGAATATTTCCTGCCAATCCCTACTAGCCTGCAAAGTTTCTTTTGAGAAATCAGTTGACAGTCTTAGGAGAACTCCCTTGTAGATAACTAACTTCTTTTGTCTTGCTGCTTTTAAGGTTCTCTTTTTATGTTTAACTTTTGGCATCTTAATTAAGATGTGTCTTGGAGTGGGCCTCTTTGCATCCATCTTGTTTGGGACTCTGTGTTTCCTGGACTTGCTTATCTATTTCCTTCACCAAATTAGGGAAGTTTTCTTTCATCACTTTTTCAAATAGGTTTCTAGTTTTTTGCTCTTTCTCTTCTTCTGGCATCCCTATGATGTGAATGTTAGACCTCTTGAAGTTGTCTCAGAGGCTGCTTACACTATCCTTGTTTTTTGTATTCTTTTTTCTTCTTCTTGTGCTAATTGGTTGTTTTTTGCTTCCTTGTGTTCTAAATCATTGATTTGATTCTCAGCATCATTACTGTTGTTTCTCTGTATATTGGTCTTTGTTTCAATTAGTGTATCCTTCATTTCTGACAGGATCTTTTTCATGCTTTTGAGGTCCTCACAAGTTCCTTGAGCATCCTTATAACCAGTATTTTGAATTCTGCATCTGATAGATTGATTGCTTATCTCCATTTTGTTTAGCTCTTTTTGCTGGAGTTTTGTTCTGTTCTTTCATTTGTGCCATGTTTCTTTGTCTCTTCATTTTGGCTTCCTCCCTGTGATTGTTTGTATGTATTTGGTAGAGCTGCTCTGACTTCCTATCTTGGTAGTGTGGCCTAATGTAGTAGGTGTCCTGTTGGGTCCAGTGGTATAGCAGCCTTCCCTGTCACTGAAGCCGGGTACTTGAGGAGTGCCCTTCGTGTGTACTGAATAAACTCTTCTGTTGTAGTTGAGCCTTGATCACTGTTGGCAGGTCAGTTGGAGGGATTTACCCAGGCCAGTTAGCCACAAGGACTGGCTATGACCACTGACCACCAACTTCTGCCCTCTGTGGAGGATGAGCTGTGCAGAGGCAGGGTAGTCGTACTCCAGTGTGATCTCTAGGTGTCCACTGGGTACACAGACTTGGGATTCCTGGGTGGTGCATGCTTACGTTCTGTCTAGGGCCACCCTGTGTGAGCTGTAAAGCAATCTGAGATTGCTATTGCTAAAGCAATCTGGGCTGCTACTTGTGCTGGGCTTGGAAATCCCCAGGGTATATGAAGATGTGAATCTAGGCTGGCTGCTGCTGGTGGTGAGCCTGGGGCCACTTAGCAAGAGGTATGGGGACTGGCAGCTCATTGAGGCTGGTTGTTGGTTGTTTTATAGGATTTAGGAACTTGTGAGGTATGAGCCAAGCCTAGCCATTCATATGGAAAAGTCACAGTTAACAGTTTGGGTGGTCTCATAAGTTAATTGGCATGGATTCTCAGGGGATCTTCAGGGTGGGACAAACAGTGTTAACCAGATTGATGGAGTCTTAGATTGGGCACCCGCCTGTCAGCTTTGTGGCTCTGTGGTGAGGAGGGCTCAGGAAAGGGACACGGGCCTTTGCCTGCTTTTTTGTTGGAGAGAAAGCTATCTTCCAGCTCTTGTCTTGATGCCAGGCACTTCAGTTCTTCTGTGTATGCTATTTGTGCCTTTCAAGCTGCTACCCTAGTGTTAGAGGTCAGAGAGAATGAGTCTGAGTAAGTCCATGTGTAGATTTTTTAAGGGGAACTGCTTGGGACCCAGGAAGTTTCTTCCACCAACTCAGTCCCCACTGTTTTTTGCAGCCAGAAGTTATGGGGACTTATCTTCCTGGCACTGGAGCCTTGGGGTGGGAGGCCTGGTGTAGGGCTGGGACTCCTTGTTCTCAACACATCCCTCCGGAATTTTTATCCACCACACACCTGTTCCACATCTGTGTCCCTCGTACCAGTCTGGATGGAAGTGGTTTTTTAATTCCATAGTTGTCAGATTTCCATTCAATGTGATTTCTGATGGGTCTGAGTAATGGTTGTCCTTTGTTTTAGTTGCAATCTTGATGTTGTGTGAGGAAGTGAGCCATGCTAACCTATGCTGCCATCTTGATTGGAAGTCTCTAAAATGTTTTTTATGTTTGGGTAAATTGTAGTTGAAACTGGAAAAAATTCAAATTTTATTATTGCTCCTTACAATAATAAAATTGGGATTTTGATGTTCTGTTAAAAATTCAGTAGATTTTAGAAACTAGTTATTAATTGATCTCAATTCTATACATTTTAGGTTAAAATCAAGTGAAAAGTAGGGTAAATTGTGTGTGTAAGCTCAGACTGAAACTATATTTTTTCTTGTAAGCACTAGAATAGAGAAATAGTAAGCACTAAAAAAAAAACTGCTCTAAAACATGACTACAATTAGGATCTTACTCCAAACCACATATACTATAGTATCTTTAAAGCTTGTAAACAAAATGTAGAATCATTGTGTTTCGTAGTATTTGAAACCACATCTAATATTACTGTTCGTGTCTGCGCTGGCGTGATCAGCTTTTGGATTGTGTCAGTGGTGCTGGAATGACTCTGCTCATTCAGTAACGTGTATTGCTTGACTGCAGAGATGGCATCAGTTTTGAAGCTACCACGTAAAAGAAAACCAGAACAATAGTGATCTTGCCAGTTAATTTTTACTGGTTTTTATTTACTTTGGATGACTAAAATTCTTGTGAAGGTGGCAGACTGACCCTAGAAATTAGAGCCAAGAGTAGAATGGGTGGGTACTTCTCCTCTTGCATACCACAGATCTGCTAATTTTTCCCAGGAGACCCAGTGTTAGTTCTTTTGGGGTATAAGACTTTGTTCCCTTAATATAACTATTGTCACAATTAACCTCCCTCCTCTCCCCCCCTTTTAAAAATGAAATGTCTACATGTCAGTTAAACTCTCCATTATTGTTATATTCCTGTTGTCCTTGCCTCAGTCCTTCTCCGCCCCCCCTGCCCCCCCCACCCCCCCCCTCCCTGGGGTATCTCATCCAAGTGTTGATGGTTCTCAATCTATGTCTTCAATTCAGATCTGTCTCCTAGCCTTCATACTCACATGCCTCATTGCTTATTAAACATTTTTTCTTGGGTGCTCCATACATTGTGAATGGATAATAGGTAAAATTGGAAAGACTTAAAGAAGGAAATGGATTTTGAGTATATAGAGATGTTTATGTTGGTGAACAATAGGGCTCTAATGTTACCTTATATTCAACACGTCCTAAACTGAACTCATCCCTCTAAGCATTTCCTTACTCTTTTGTTTCCTCTCTTAGTACATGGTGGCACTATGTACCTGGTTCCCTAATCAGCAACCTGCGCTCCATCTGATTTCTCCCTATTCCTGTTTTGCCATGTTCAGACATAAGTATGTGTACTCTGCCTCTTACTCTTCTCTCACGTCTGGGCACTTTTCTCCATTCCTTTAATGCTACTAGATTAGACCTTGATTATTAGAAGATGGCCTTTCATTTTATGGCGTGCGTGGTCTTCCTGTTTCCCCTTCTAGTCTGTTATCTACATAGTTTCTTTGTTATTTTTCTAAAACACAAATCTGATGATATCACTTTTTGTCATAAAAATTCTCCAGTGGTTTCTTATTACTCTTAGAATAAAGTCCAGTCTTACCTCATTTTATAAGGTCCATTCAAGTCTATTTATTGCTTGTCTGAGCAAGGTGACAGCCTTGGTCAAATAGCTGAAGTTTCCCCTAACACTTATCATTCATAATACTTTTTTTTAAAAGTGAAAACCAAGAAATTTTATCATGGTCTGTGGTTCATTAATAAGCCCCTGTCTGATCTGCGCACCCCTCTTTCTAAGGATACATTATATATAGCAGAAGATAATTGTAATAGGTGGCAAATTCCTTTGATAAATCTCTCTAGATGTTATGTTTGATGGTGTCTTACATGTTTTATTGCAAACTACAGAGAGCCCACTTACTGAACCTGACCCTTACTGAACCTTTGTTACTACAGCCAGAGAGGTAATCGAAGAGTTAATATCTGTTGCCTATGAAGCAGTTGCCCAAACATGCCAATAGAGGTTTCCTGGAGGGTGTGGACATTAGGTCCTCCTAAAAGAGGAGGATTGCTAAAAGTCTTGAGACTAAAATAAAGATGAAAGAAACAAAGGAAAGAATGTCACTAGTGGAGGGATAAAAAGGGTGAGGTCAAAATATAAAAGTACCAATAAGATAATACTTTAGCTGTTCTCTATCTTGAGATGCCCTAAAATGTTCTTCTTCATTATTAGGAAGTCAATAAAGAATTCACCTAGAAGAGTAATCCCTGATTTTGGCAAGATTATAAAAACAGTCACCATATGTTTTATTGATCTCTGCTTTGTCTACTGTCAGGTTCTTTTGCCTCAGTCTTTAGCACCTGCTGGTCCCCTACCACCTTCTTTATTCTTCCAGTTTTTCACCTTTGGTTTAACATGTATTTTTCCACTGCCTGTTTCCATTCTGATCTTATTGCTGACGGTCTCCAGGAGGTCAGAAGAAACTTGCTGAAAGTTTCTTTACCCGTTCTTTTCATATGTTTCACCTGGGGTACAGATACAAGGCATGAATAGTAATGTGGAACATTGTTGTTACTCACTTAGAATCACTTTGAGTTTAGTAAATGATGATTCATGCTTCTAGTAATGTTACATATATTGAGTTGATTTTAATGGCAGAATTTTATATGGCTAGGCATTTATTTATTGAAGCTAAATTCACATAACTTAAACCACCATTTTAATCATTTTAAAGTTTATTAATTCAGTACCATGGTGTATTCACATTGTTGTACAACCATTATCACCAATTCCAGAACATTTTCATTACGCCAAAAAGAAGCTTGTTACTCATTAAGCATTCCCTCCCCATCTCCCCATTTTCCTTCTTCCTTACCCTTCACCCCCCCCTTGGTAAGTTCTAATCTGCCTCTCTGTTCCTATGGATTTGCCTATTCTGACATTTTATATAAATTGAATCACGGAGTGTGTGGCTTTTTTGTGTCTGAGTGCTTTTTCTTGGTGTGGTTTCAAGGTTCACCCATATTGTAGCATGCATCAGTATTTCATTCCATTTTATGGCTAAATAATATTCCAGGGTATATGTTACCAAGCAAGGGCTCCCTGCCTGATGTGCGTAGAAGCCAATACTGTGACAGTGGCTTTTGAGAAAAGAAAAGGGTTTATTGAGAGGTCTACCAATGAAGAGGCAGGAGGCAAGGCTCATATCTGTCACACATGGCCTCTGCTGCCCAACAAAGTTTTGGGGTAGAATTTAAGGGGGTAGCGAAGGACAAGTTAGTATATGGAAGCACTGGTGGGCTGGATTTTAATTGGAGGGCTTCAGCAATGGATCTTCCTGGACAATGTACCCTTTGCTTCAGAAAGAATTCTGATTGATGGGAGTTCTGGTCAAGTGCCAGCTTTTTGGCTCTATGCAGGGTGAAAGGGAGCAGGGTTGGGGAGGAGAGCTCAGAAAACTTTGGTTCCGGGTCTTATTGAAGGTCAAAGTTCTCTCCTCTGTGCATGCCTCACCTGCATGACAGCATTTTGTTCTGTTGTCCCTGAAGGATCCTCTCAGTATTATGTTATAAACAGAATAAAGCCAATTTGAACTGGTTTTGTGGTTACATATGAGATAAACCATATGATGAATATTTAAGATACTTCCACTTTTTGGCTCTTAAGAATCATGCTATTATGAATACGTGTACACGTTTTTGTTTGAATACTTATTTTTGATGGTCTCGGGTGTGTATACCTAGGCGTAGAATTGCCAGGTCATGTATTTACCTTTTTAGGGAACGACTGAACCGGTTTCCATGGTGGCTGCACCACTTTGTGTTCTCACCAGCAGTGCGTGAGTGTCCCAGTTTCTCTGTAACTTGTTGACAGTTATTGTTTTCCTTTGTATTACTAGTATTACAAGTGATTTTCATTGATACAACAATTAAAGTCTGATAATCTTTTAGTTATATTTTGCCCTAAAATTTGTACTTTGGTGATATTGATAAAAATCTCAACATATTTTTATCTAAGGTCTTTTATATTTATGATTTAATTTAAACAGATTCATACAGGATTTCAAACTTTTCTTCAAAGTAGTAATCTTTTTCCTTTATGCTGTTTTGGCATAAATAATGTTAACCCATTAAACAATAACTCTCCATTACCCCTTCCACCTGCCCCTGCCCCTGGCAATCAACATTCTTCCTTTCTCTGGGAATTTGACTCCTCTAGGTACCTGATGTAAGTGGAATCACACAATATTTGTTCTTTTGTGTTTGGCTTACTTCACTTAGCCTAATGTCTTCAAGTTTCATCTGTGTTGTAGCATATGACAACATGGGTAATATTCCTTTTAACCACTGAATACTATTCCATTGTGTATCTATATCCCATGTTGTGTGCTCCTTCATCTGTTGGTGGACATTTGGATTATTTCTACCTTTTGGCTACTGTGAATAATGCTGTTGTGAAAATGGGTACACATGTTCCAATCCCTGCTTTCAATTCTTTTGGATATATACCCAAAGGTGGGAATGCTGGATCATATATAATTCTATGTTTAATAAAACAGTCATACTTATTTTCCACAGTGGCTGCACCATTTTATATTCCCAACAGCAATGCCCAAGCATTCTAATTTCTCTATAGCTTCACTAGCACTCTTTTTTTAAAAAAAATGATTTCATTTATTTGTTTTGGAGAGAGGGGAAGGAAAGTAGAGAGAGAGAGAAACATCTATCGGTTGCTTCTCAAATGCCCCCAACTGGGGACCCAGCTCATAACCCAGATGTGCCCTGACTGGGAGTGGAACCTGAGCTTCGCCAGCTCTCTTATTTCCTGTTTCGTTGGTTTGTTCGTTTTGATGATAGCCATTGTAATGGGTATGAAATGGTATCTCATTGTGGTTTTGATTTCCATTTCTTCATTGATTAGTGATGAACATCTTTACATGTGCTTATTCAAGTTCTTTGCCTGTTTTTTAATGTTTTTTGTAGTTGAGTATTTATGTAGTTCTTTATATATTTTGCATATTAACTCATCAGATACTGATGAGTTAATACTTTTTTTATTCTTTGTTTTATCTTTTAACTCTCCCTTTGATGAACGAAAGTTTTTAATTTTTATGAAGTCTAGTTTCTTTTTTTTCCCTTTTGTTACCTATACTTTTAATGTCATATATTAAGAATTCTATACCAACTCCAGGGTCATGAAGCTTTTACCTTGTTCTTTCTTCTAGGAGTTTTATAGTTTTAGTCCTTATATTAAGTTAATTTTGTATGTGGTATAAGGTTAGAGCACATTAATTTTGAAGGCTTTAAAAAAATATATACCTTTACACTATAAATGCTTTAATTACATCCCACTTGTTTTGATTGTGGAACTATTTCATTTCTATTTGGAGTTTTGTCAATTTTTGCTTTACCTAGTAAGATACTATATTATTTGGCATATATAAAGTGAAAATTATTATAGCATTCTGGTCATACAGATTTTGTGATTATGAAGTGATTCTCTCTGGGAATGATTTTATTGTAAGCCAATTTTATTTACTAGAAATAGCTATACCAGCTTTCTTAATGATTTTTTCTTTCTGTTTGTTACTGATTATAGTCATATTCAGCCTTCATCCTTAATTTTTAGTTTTCACTCTGTTAAACACTGTACTTTTGGATTTTAAAAGTTCAACCTGGAGATTGGACTTCTGGCCCAGATGGAGGCGTAGGTGGGAAACGCTTTACCTCCTCGCACAACCAAATTTAAGGACAACAAAGATTTAGAAACACAAACACAGCCAAAACAGACAGAAAATTGAACTATACCGAAGTCCGACAACAACAAACCATTCATCCTGATCGGTAAGAAGGGCAGAGTTGGTGGCCAGCAGAGAGGGATCTGGGTAGGAAAAGGCGGTGGTTGGCGACCTGGGTGGGCAAAGGATGAAAACTCGGTATGGCTCGCAAGGTGGCTGGCTGACCGTGGACACACATTCGCATGCACATAAATCAGGCAGGTTTAAAAATGGTCAGTGAGACAGACCGCGCAACTCAGGGCCCCAGCAATGGTAAATAAAGCCTAAAAGCACTGATTGGAAAAACTTTCTGGGGTTGAGGTGCTGGGAGAGGCTCCCAGCCTCACAGGAGAGTTTCTTGGAGAGACCCACGGGGTTCTAGAATGTACACAAGCCCACCCACCCTGGAACCAGCACCAGAAGGGCCCAATTTGCTTGTGAGAAGCAGCAGAAGGGACCAAAATCTGAGACGGCGCCCAACAAACGCCATTGCTCCCTCTCTGACCCCACCCCCAGTCACAACCCAGTGACTGGGTAGACCTGCACTGGTGAACACATAAGCCTCCACCCCTCATACATAACAGGTGCCAACAGACCCAAACATTGTGGCTCAAGCAGAACAGCTTAGAGCCCCAGAGCCATACTCACAATACTTCTAAGCAACAAAGAGATAGCCAACCTATCAGATGCACAGTTTAAAATACGGGTGATCAGGGTGCTCACAGAACTGGTTGATTTTAGTTGCAAATTAGATGAAAAAATGAAAGCTACACTAAGTGAAATGAAGCAAAATGCACAGGGAACCAATCATGATGCAAATAAAACTGGGACTAAAATCAATGGAGTGGACCAGAAGGAAGAAAGAAACAACCAAACAGAAAAGAGTGAAGAAACAATTCAAAAAAATGAGGAGAGGCTTAGGAACCTCCAGGACATCTTTAAATGTTCCAACATCTAAATTATAGGGGTACCAGAAGGGGAAGAAGAAGAGCAACAAGTGGAAAACTTATTTGAACAAATAATAAAGGAGAACTTCCCTAATCTGGCAAAGGAAATAGACTTCCAAGAAGTCCAGTAAGCTCCGAGAGTCCCAAAGAAGGTGGACCCAAGGAAGCACACACCAATGCACATCATCATTACATTAGCCAAGATTAAAATGAAGGAGAGAATTCTAGAAGCAGCAAGAGGTAAGGGGACAGTCACCTACAAAGGACTTCCCATCAGACTGTCAGCGGATTTCTCAAAAGAGACCTTACAGGCAAGAAGGGGCTGGAAAGAAGTATTCCAAGTCATGAAAGGCAAGGACCTACATCCAAGATTTCTCTATCCAGCAAAGCTTTCATTTAGAATGGAAGGGCAGATAAAGTGCTTCTCAGATAAGGTCAGGTTCAAGGAGTTCATCATCACCAAGCCCTTATTATATGAAATGCTAAAGGGACTTATTTAAGAAAAAGATAAAAGGTATGAATAGTCAAAAGACAGCAAACTCACAGTTACTAACAACCACACCTAAAACAAAAGCAAACTAAGCAGACAGCTAGATCAGGAGCAGAGCCACAGAAATGGGAGATCACATGGAGGGTTAGCAACAGGGGAGTGGGAGGAGAAGAAGGGGGGAGAAGATACAGAGAATAAGTAGCATAGACGGTAGGTAGAAAATAGGAGGGAGGGCAAGAATACTATGGGAAATGTAGAAGCTAAAGAACTTGTGACACATGGACATGAACTAAATTGGGGGAAAGTGGGGGGAGGGGTGCGCAGGGTGAAGGGGAATAAAGGGGGGAATAGAACAACTGTAATGGCGTAATCAATAAAAAATATTTTTAAAAGTAAATAAAATTCAACCTGATCATCTTTTTTTTTTTAGCTAGATCATTTAGTCATTTACATTTAATGTGACCAGTGGTGTTGTTGGATTTAATTCTGCCTTTTTTTCTTTCTTCTTTTAGTTCCAAATAGTTTGCATTCTATTATCTCTCCAAAATTTTATACATTCCTTTTGATTGATGATTTTGGAGAAACGATTCCACAGTTATTTCTGTTTGTTTCAAAATTTACATACTGCATGTCTGTTCTTTTAATGGTTATCCTAGTAATTGCAACATGCATATTTAATTTATGAAAGTCTGAAATTAGCATTTGTCTTCTCTTGGACAAAGTAAACACTTTAGAGCAATTTAATTCCTTTAGAACAATTGTTTTTTCCCCCTCTATCCTTTATTACCTCTTCTACTTCTGCCTTTCCCCTGGGATACTTTTCCTCTGCCTGAAGAATTTTTCTTAGAATTTTTCTCTGCTGGTTTGTTGGTGACCTCTCTTACTTTTACAATCTGCCTAGTAATGTTTTTATTGCTTCTTCTTTTAAAAAAATGTTTTTGCTGGGTTAGCATTCTGGGTCAGCAGTTTCATTCAGAACATTGTGACTGCCTTTATTTAGGATTTCTCCTTTGCCTTTAGTTTTCTTCAGTTTCACAATGTATTTTGTTTCTGAGGAATGTCTGGGACATATCATTTCCCAGAGTGTCCTCTTGGACTGAGCTGTATTTACCCCCACACAAAGCAAAACACCAACATTTCGAAGTTTTGTGCTGAGCACTTTGCTGAATCATCTCGTAGTGATGTGTAGATGTACCCTGCTGTAGCTTATATGCAAATAAAAATTATATGCAAATACTGAGCTATTTTGTATAAGGGACTTGAGCATTTGTGATTTCTGTATCTGTGAGGGTTCCTGAACCAGTCATTCCCCAACAGATATTGAGGAACAACTGTGCCTGTTAATTTATGTATACTTCAGTGGCAGGAGATGGATAGATAGTGTTATATATAAGAATTATATATGCTTCTGAGCATTTATCTCAGCGGGCATTTTAACAGTTCAGAAAATCGAAAAATGAAATGCTGAACCCCCTGTAGTTTTTCTGAGAAACTGTGGAGACACACTAATAAAATATAGGAGAAACCATAGATCGAAATGAAACTGACATGAAATAAAACTTGGAGCAGCAGAAAACTGTGAAGAAAGAGGAGTGTGATTGAAAATAAGAAAAAGAGTGAAGTGCTATATAGGACTGGTCAATAGAAGCACTGGATGCAAGTAATCAACAAACTTTGATCGAGGTTGAAGGCATAGGAAATATGTGTTGTGGCAAGAGCTTTGTAATGCAGCATGTCAGGGACCACGTGCTAAGTGCTGTGTTGCCTGTTATGAGAACACATTAAAGGAAATTTATGTAGAACACACAAGCACAGGTACTTGTATGAGAGTATAAGTTGCTAATGGAGCTTATTATCATTGCATGCTAAGATAAGGTCACATCCTTGAAATGGTCTGCTGGGTTTCAAGTATGTGGACAGATAACTAAAATACATCGGCATCTTATTTATAACTGTTTAAGATCTGCTGGAACAAATGGGTATTAGTGATGGAAAGTTGAGTTTTCTCCTATATATGGTCTTAGCAAAGACGCAACAACTTACGGTATATAAAAAAAGACATGCTCAACTTGGAGTGTAAAGTTGTAAATAAAGTCATACTTTACAAATTAGTCTTTCTTGCTGAAACAGCCTGTGTTTTGGAGAAAGCAAGAATGTTTTTACATAAAAAGAAACAACTCTTTATCCCATTCATTAATATTAAATGCCAAACATTTTACTTTTATGTCAGATATCCCCGTTCCAATACACAGATTTTTAGTAACTGGGAACATGAATCTGTGCAGCTGAGAAATTTCAGAGCTTTTGAGAGAAGTTATGAATTGAATTTGGGAAAGATGGGGAACCTTATCAACTAGTAGTAAACCCGATTTTACTACTAGCAATGGTAAAAAGAAAATCTTATCTGAGATACTTATCTTGGGAATATATCTTGCATTTTTATAGGACAAAGGAATATAAGAATTCATTATCCTGGATATCTATCTTGAATTTTTATATGACAAAGGAAATAGAAATACATTTATATTCAGCAAAAACACACACACATACTTATAGATATGCAGTTCTTGTCTAGAACTGTCTGACTTTTAGTTGTCAACAAAAAAAAATTTCTATTTTAACTCCTCTAAGGAAATTTGAATGGTTTCCACTTTGGAAATTATGCAATTTTATATTAAATAGTGGGTGGTAAGGTGGTGAGATGGAAATGTTCAGTTCATCCAGCATCATCAGATTGATTTGACAAATGGAATTCTTTTTAACTGTGTGGAAAACATTTTGCTTTCTTTATCCTTTGGCAGTGGCAGACATTGTGGTTTCCTCACAGAAGTTTGGGTGGGTAAACGTGGGGTGTGTAAATAGGAACAGCAGGCGGAGAGATTGTCTCTGACAGTTGGAAGGCCTGCTGAGAACCTTAGAATGAGGCTGTTGATGCTGATGATGTGGCGCGAGACCAAGTTGTTAGACAGTCTTGAGAGAGGAATTAAGCAGTGTGGGCATAAATGCAGAGGGAAAGTGCTCAGAATACAGTGATAGTTCTTCCTTAAGAAAAGACCCAAGATGTTGGGTTGAGGCTCCTGGAAAATTTGCTTTTGATATGGATAAAAACAAACAAGTTACTATTTATATTCCACCTTTATTTCCTTTTATGACATTTCATCAATGATTTGTAATATGGATGAGCATGTGATACATTTCTTAGTTAATGGCTCTACCTTTTATGATGTATGATCTTGTGCAAGATATTTAACTACTCTTTCCCTCAGTTTCCTCATGTATAAAATGGGGTGGTGGAACCCTGACTGATGTGGCTCAGTTAACCAACAGGCATTGTCCTGCGAGGCGGAAGGTTGCAGGTTTGATTCGAGATCATGGCACGTGCCTGGGTTGCTGGCATCCCTGTTTGGGGTGCATGCGGGAGGCAATCAGTCCATGTTTTTCTCCCGCATTGATGTCTCTCTCTCTTGCTTTCTCCCTCCTTTCCCCACCCTCTAAAGATAAAACAAACAAACAAACAAATGGGGTTGTGGAGATTGAGATATGTGTACAGCTCCTATAATTGTCCTTGGTGTAGAGTGAGCACTGTATAAGTGTTAGCTGCTATAATAATTATTATTTAATCATCATCATCATTCTTATTTCAGTAGATTAAGAAAGCCTCTTGAGGAGGAAGCTGTTTGCTTCCTCTAATAACCTTAGTGTATTTGATATATTTTTATAGAAATGAATCAGAAATGAATTGTTTAGTGTTTAAGGTGATTTATAACATGTCCATGTTACCTTTGAAAAATAATTTTTTGAAAAATACTAGTAACTGTGGATGATTTCTATTTTCTAAGCATTTTTCCAGATTAAAACATGAACCAATAAATGTCAAATGAAACCATGTAGCCACCTGGGGCCATTTACTAGGGACAAGGAACTGTACATTCCCCAGTGATCCCTGAGGGCATTATATATTACAAAACTGTACAGTAATTCTTAATGGTGGCCAGCCCCCAAGTCATCCCAATCTTAGGATGGTGTTTAAAAAGGGAATTGTGTAATTTCTTTTGAAAAAAGATTTTCATTTGGCACTTAAAATTCCTCTGTGATTGTAGCAACTTCTGTTAGGTTTAGTATATTCTTAGTTGCATTGAAATGAGAGATTCATGTGTTTTTTTCCCTCAGCCTTAAAGTTAGCATGAGAATCATAGAACTCTTAACGAGACTTTCAGATTCCTCTTATCTTTTCTATTATTGTACGTAATATGTTATAAGGCCGTGATGGTTTGAAGCTGCCTTGTCTTTTGTTTTGTTTTGTTTTGTGTAACCTAGCTTTTTTGTTATGGTAAGTTTTGTTTTGTTTTCTTACACATTACCACCATTTATCCAACAAATTCTCTTCCCTGTGAAGAACAAAGTGGAAGATGGATGATAATTTAGATTTTTGTATTTAACTGCTGAAGTTACTACTTTAGGACTCTGGGAAATAAACATAATCTTTATATTTAGAGATGGCCTAAGAACTGCATAGTAGGTGTTCAAATAAGTGTGTATTGAATGATAAGTGAATTAATCTAGATGTGATCATATTCAGAAAAGCAACATTTCTCCCACTTTCCTTCTCAGGAGCATGGAGACCTTTCCTGGAAGCTCCTGTTCCAGATGCCTCCTTGTAACACTCTGGTCAGGGTACAGTCACAGACAGTGGTGGGAGTTTTCCGTGGTCGACTTAGGTGGAAGGGGTGTTTAGGGTGCAAACCACAAGACCACTTCATTATAAAAAATAATACATGGTTATTAGAGGAAATTTGGAAAATAATGGAGAAATATATGTAGTTAAGAAAAGACAGAGCATCACAGAGAAATCTGTTGTTAACAATGTGGTGTTCAGCTTTCCAGTTTTGGATTGTATATTTATATATTTGTGTGTATAAAAGAAGATTGCAGTCATATTATACATAGTATTTTATAGTCTGAAATTTACAATCATTTTTCCAGGTCACTAAATCATTTTTTCTAAAATGAGAGCAATGGTTCATTGTGTTCCTTTGTATGGCTATATTACAACTTATTTAATTAGTTCCCTTTAGAGATTTATCATTAGTTTTTTACTATTGTAAGTAAATATGCATCGATATTGTAAATATGCCAGTCATTGTGTATTTCCTCGTAATACACATTTAATGTGGTTATTTCCTCAGACTAAATTCCTAGAAGCGGATTAATGGATAAAAGGGCATAAACACTTCCAAAGCCTTGGATGTACTTTTCTGACTACCATCCAGGAAACTTGTGCCAGTTACACCAGTTACACCACTCCCACAAGCCTGCAGATGAGTGACTATTTGACTGTATTCTTGCCAGCACTGGGAATTATTTTTTGGTTGCTAATTTTATAGGTAAAAAATGGTAGTTTTTTGTTTTACTGTGCTTGTATTTGATTGCCAGTATTATTAAATACTTTTTTATTTAGTCAACAATCAGATGTCTGTTGAATGAAACAATAAATATGTGTTTCTTGATGTGTAGGATATCTATTCATATCCTTTACGTGGCACTATTATATTTTTTTAACTTTTTTATTTCAATAGATGTAACATAAAGAACAAAGTATGTTAATAGTCCAATGTAAAATTCATAGAATTTATGACAATCTACTTTAAGTTTACTTCAAATATTAGTCCACATAGTTTATAAATATTATAATAATTTTAAATTATAGAATCTGAGAGCCTCCTTTGGTTGAGTATGTTATTCCATCATAGTTACATTGTCCTTGGAGTTCCTAATTTTATATGGACTTCATTTCTAATAATGACTGAGAAATAGATTGTTTCTTTCCAGATTTCTTTGTTATTTAATAAGTGTCTTTGGCTCTTCCTCATACTTCTTTGCTTAGGTAAATTAGCATTTTATTTATCTTTATTTTTTCCAGCTGTCACAATTTTTTCCTTTCACAGAGGTAATTTTAAATTATTTTCTTTTTATGCTTTTCCTTTTATTCCTTGGTTCAGGTTCTTTTTTTCTTTATTGTGTGTGAACTAGAATAAGTGATATTTTCCTGGGTTATTTATTGACAGTTGCAAGTACTGCTTATTGTTAACATTTATCTCATTTAATCTTCTTTTTAGTTCTATGACATTAGTATTACATCTTTCTTTAAGAGAGAGATGTAATATTTTGGGCTACACAGCTAACAGTGGTAGTGCTAGGATTAGAACTTGATTTGCTCGTGAAGTGTTTGGTTTTCAAATTATTAAGTAGACTGTTTGGTCTTGCACATAAAAAGAGGTTGAACTGAACTTTCTGTTGAGAAATTTACCACTTCTTTAAATTTGGTTCTTGCCCTCAAGTAGACTCTTCTCCTTGTTATTTACAGCCAGAAAAATAGAAGGCCTCAAATATAATTTAATATAACATACATAATATAACCAATAAAAACCATACCACTTTTACAGTCATTTTGTTGTAAACTAGTGTTTATACAACCCATGAGTTGACAGCTGACCAAACCATCTTATGTTACCATTTTTTTAATGTAGCAGGAACTGGCTTAGCAAAATCTTGAAACCTCTGACTCTAATATTTGTGGTAGAGGAAAGTAAACAACTTTGGGGCTTTCACGTTTGAGAATAAGCACCAATATCAGCCTGTCCATGATATTGGTGCTTATTCTCACTGTTGACTCCCCTGCTTTCATGAGCAGTTTTGCTGACTTTCCAGAGAGATCATTGCTACCTACTTTTTGCTTTTAAAAGAAATGCAGCCCTGGCTGGTGTAGCTCAGTGGATTGAGTGCGGGCCTGTGAACCACACGGTCGCAGTTCGATTCCCAGTCAGGGCACATGCCTGGGTTGTAAGCCAGTTCCCAGCATGAGAGGCAACCATACATTGATATTTCTTTCCATCTCTCCTTCCCTTTCTCTCTAAAGATAAATAAATAAAATCTTAAAAAAAGAAATGCAATGATAATAGCTAATATTTTTTGAGTGCTAGCAACGTACCAGGCACAGGTCTAAGGGCTTCCTTGTATATTTACACATTGTAT
Organism: Sturnira hondurensis; assembly: GCF_014824575.4. Classification (NCBI taxonomy): domain Eukaryota; kingdom Metazoa; phylum Chordata; class Mammalia; order Chiroptera; family Phyllostomidae; genus Sturnira; species Sturnira hondurensis. Next base: position 1,903,059 of record NW_028081491.1, read on the forward strand.
TATTCACAGTAATCCTAGTATGTTTTCTTCCATTTTACAAATGTAGAGACTGAGGGGCAGAGAGGCTGAATAACTTCCCAAGATCACAGGGCTAGTATATGACAGATTATGGGTTCAAACCTTGGCAGCCTGCTTCCAGAGTCTGCTTCCTTAATTGCTTTGTTATGCTGATATTTATTAGATGAAAAAAGCAGAGGTATGGGTGACTCAAATAGCTGTTCAAGTTTTTTGGAAAAGGTTTGACTCGATGCTTAGTGGCAGCTCAAAATAGTTAAGCAATTGCCATTCATTAAATTCTTACCTCATATAAAGTGAGTTTTTTGTCTCGTACCTGTTACTATGGTGTAACACTGTGAATTAAGCATACTCTTTTGTGTCATACAAATTTAGGTAATCTTGCATTTCCTAAATATGCAAATGGTTCCCTATAAAGTCAGTGTTTAAAACAAAACTTTAGGACTGGATTCAGAATCAAAGTAATTATCACAGAATGATCAAGTAATCCGGTTAGTGGTCTATAATAGGTAGTATAGACAATGTCTTATTGGTTTTGTACTTACTCCATCCTTTATAACTAGAACAGCAGGTAAAACATGTGGGAATTATCCAGGCTGGCTGTAGGCAGAATTTGTCCTTCCGTCTATCACTGTCACCTTGGTCTCTTCTGCCTCTTCCATCACTAGATAGGCTGAGGTGTACCTACCACCTTTTTTCACTGTGTATAAGTCCCTTGTAAGATATCCACATTAATGTTTTAAAAGTGCATCACCTCTTCTCTCTGGGTATTTTCATTTAATGAAAAAATCAAAGTCTGCTGTAAAGGGTTACTTTTGAGATTTGACTCATTTCTTTATGAGACTCAGGAGGTTTCTCCTCTTATCCTCATCTGTTTTCTTTTTTTCCAATCTGTATTTTTTTATTGTTGTTCAAGTATAATCGTCTCTATCCTTGTCTGTTTTCTACCACTCTGTCTGTTTTGCTGCCAAGTCTGGGCCTCAAGAAGGAGGCTTGTTTGGCCCATCTTACTATTAATGGTAAGATGTAATAACGTGAATGGTGGAAGTGATTAACTATTGAGCACCATTTGATTTTACCTTCCTTCTCTTCGTGGTTGAGAGGTAGTGATATCTGCGGATGTGGTGTGTTATCCCTCAACATCTAGTACTACCCTGTGTCCCGTGCCAGGCCTCCTCACTGTCTTTCATCTGAACTACTGAGGTCAGTGGATTGACTAAACTGATATTCCAACCCAGTTTTTGGAAATGGTTGATGGTATAGTTTTTGCCTATTTGGAAGGCAAATTCAGGTGGGATACAGTTGTTCCTCCATTTGTTCCAAAGGTGGGAGTATATGTGGTGGAGTTAGCTACTGGCCTGAATTCGGGTCATTAGTAACACTCCTTAGTATGGTATCACTGGTGTGCCTGGGAGAGCATATGGTTTAGGATCATAAGTAACATGTGAAGAGTAGAGGGATCCAGAGAAATACATATACCCCTTTCCTTCATCGTTTGCTGAGGGATCTTCCATGATCTTTTTGGACTTTGAACTTTTTCTTTGGTAATGGTCAAGACCAGTCTATCAGGGCAAGGACATTATGATTAAAAAGACAGTCTTAGCTTTTAAAATGGCATGGGGATAGGATTTTGTGGTATTCAGTGTGTGTGTGTATGTGTGTGTGTGTCACATTTCTCAAGTACCAATCATGGGCTTTGCATGATGGTGAGAGGAAGAAGGGCCTTGAAAGGGCTGACTTAGGAGAGACTACTGGAGAGAGGAAGAGTGATGCCTGTGAAACTAAAGGAGGAGAGTGTGTTTAGGGCAAGGACTGTGAAGAGTGTTCCATGCTGCAGAGTCTGAACAATTAATGTTGGACTTGCCCCAGGAGGTTCATAGCACAGAGTTGCTGTTAACCCTTGACCTTTGTCCAAAAAGCTTCAATGTGATGGTAGCAACAAAAGTCATTTCTGGAAACTGGGGAGCAAACAATTACTGAGGAAATAGAGTCAGCAGTGAATAAGTATAGATTCTTCTTTCAAATAGCTTGACTATGAAGGGAAAGAAAGAAATAGGATGACACAATCAAGGAAATATCTTTTCCTTTTATTCTTTTTTACATCGAGGAAAGAGTATTGTAGTGGCCAAGAGAAAAGGTGGTGATGGACAGGGAGAACAGCGGATAGAGAAAAGTCTAAAAAGAGAAGAGAAGGGATGGGAATAGAGCATGGGTGGGAAAAGAGAAGCTCAGACCCCTTAGGTAAGCAGGAAATGGTGCAGTTTTATTTTGAAATGAGCCAAGTTTGGGGAAGTTGAGAACATCTAGTACAGACAGGTCAAAAGATGGAGAAACTACTTCTGACTGAGTAGAATATAGTGAACACAAGCATTCAGGTAATAGAATTTCAGAAGATTCTGCGATAAAAGTGCATGTAATTTAAGATTATGTGTTTAAATATTTCTCTGAATCTTTTAAATTATTTCTAGTACATAGTTGATTACAATGACAAACATTTTATAAATTTTGAAAACAATCTGTTAACTATAAAAGTAAAATTTAATGTGAACTGTTGCTCTTAATGAGATAGACGTGGGATGGTGGTGGTGATATTTTCAGTGGATGCCCTGAGAAATACTGACTTATGGATATGCCAGTCATTCACAAATGGTCCCTGTTTGGAGCCCTGATTCTTATTCCTTATTGTGTACTGTAGTATGAGTCAGGGATGGCTTCTGGAAAGGGAAAACACACTCCCCTTCCTGTGTGTCTCCTCTTCTCTTAATAATGTATCACAGAACATTTCTCTTCACTTCTGATACTTCTGGTTACCAAATGTTTATGGGTTTTCCCCACACCAAGCAATTCTCATACACCAGGCAGGGGTCCTGCAATTCAACTCAATTCTGACACTGTCTGCCTAGAGATGGCGTTAGATCTCATAGGTCAAGGGCTCAGTTCCACAAGACTCCCCTCCCCTCCTCCTTCAGACACAGTCACAGTTGAAGGGTAGTTCCCACAACCCCCTACTTGGTTTTCGTGGATTTGCTAGAGCTGCAGGAAAATAGTTACTTACCAGATCACCAACTTATTACAAAAATACTCAAGGAAATGAATGAGTAGCCAGATGAAGACATGCATAAGGTGAGGTGCCGAGGATCCCAAGCGCAGGAGCTTCTGTCCCTGTGGAGTTTGGGGTGTACCCACTTCTGGCAAGTTACCAACCAGAAGCTCTTGAAACCCCATGATTCAGGGATTTTTATGGAAGCTTCACTATGTAGGTATGATTGATCAAACCATTGGCCATTTGAGATTGATTCCATCCTCAGGTCCCTTCTTGGGAGGTAGGGTTGAGATGGGAAGTTCCAACCCATTAATCGTGGTTGATACCCTGGCAACCGGCCTCCATCCAAAAACATTAACGTAAACTCAGGTGTGGTAGTAAGGGGTTTGTTGTGAATAACAAGCACCCTTTCACCGATTGCTCTGAAGCTATTTCAGTAACTGAAAACTAGAGACCAAATATTGGAACAAAAGATACTCCCGTTGCTTTTATCACGTAGGAAGTTCCAAGGGTTTTGTGTGCAGTGAGCCAGGAACCTTGGATGAAGACCAGAATATATATATTTCTTATTACACATAACCACATCACAGCTTCCTTCCACAAAGTGGGAGAAAAATTATTATGACAGGAGAGGGAGGAAAAGAGAGGCTTAGACCTCAATTGTTCTCATAGAATTTTTAGGAAAGAATGATGCCACAGACTAAATTTTTCTTTTCCCCTGGGTCTCCACATTCATGTGTTGAAAGTACCATTTCCTCTAACCCCAGAGGAATGGTACTATGAAGTAGGGCCTTAGGGAAGTGATTAGGTCTGCAGGGTGGAGCCTTCATGAGTGGGATCGGTGCTTCTCTGAGTCTCCAGAGAACTCCCAGCCCCTTACACTATATGAAGTCACAGCAAAAAGATGGCCATCTGGGGACAAGGAAGTAGGTTCCTTTTAGACAATGAGTCTGTGGCACCTTGCTTTTCAACTTCCCAATCTCAAAAACTGTAACAAATAAATTTCTGTTATTTATAAGCCATCCAATTTGTGGAATTTTGTTATAGCAGCCCAAATGAACTAAGATACAGTACACATGAAAGTTGAGGATGTAGAAATTTATGTTAAAATTAATTGTACTAGTGTACTCCTTAGACCACAGGCCACAAACACAAGGCCTGCGGGTCAAATCCGGCCTCCACCTTGTTTAATCCAGCCCAGCACCTTGTTTCTCTTCAGCTGCAGTGCCGAGTTCTCACTTAACTGTTAAGGAGTAGTTGCATTGACACAGTCCTAAAATTACATTCAGCCCTTCGAAGGCAACTGCGAGGCTGATGTGGCCCCCAGTGAAAATGAGTTTGACACCCCTGCCTTAGACAGTCTCTGTACTCCATATCCCCCGTGCTAAACGTATGTCAGAGTGATGACTGGTAATACAGACCAAAGACTGGGAACATGACATTGGCAAAGCTGGGTCAAGGTCTTTCCCCTCTTTGCAGTGTGTGTGTTTTTACTTCTCTGTAGCACATGGCTTTGAGAGTCATCACGTCAGTCATTCTAGGTTTAGTTGGATAAGTGACTGATAAAGGGTCCAAGTCTCCTCATCTGTGAAACTAGGGGATTTGGGTTTAGACGATCTTTAAAGTAGCTTCTGGTTCAGAAACTATGTTTTTATGATCTGATGAATTTGTCCAGGCTACTGTTGAAATTGGGTAACATATACACATTGAGATCAGTTTTGTTTCCTTTTTCTAATGAAGGGTAAATCTGATGAGTTTTCCCTTCTCTGCTCTGATATATTGAAAATGATAATTTGATTGTTCAAACATTTAGAATAATTTTTGCACTCTGTTCTTAAAAATATTTGTTAAAAGGGTTATCTTTGAAAATATTAAAAGTTAAATTATATTCCTTATTCATAAGAATTACTGCCCTGGCTAGTGTGGCTTAGTTGGTTGCAGCGTCATCCTGTACACCAAAATGTTGTGTTTGATTCCCAGTCAGGGTACATACCTAGGTTGTGGGTTCAATACCTGGGCTGGGAGCCTACAAGAGGTGACCAGTTGATGTTTCTCTCTCACATCAAGGTTTCTCTCTCTTTCTCTCTCTCCCCCCTGTTACCTCCTCTCTCTCTAAAAAGTAGTGAAAAGTGTCCTCAGGTGAGGATAAAAAAATTGCTGACAGGTTTACTGTTTTTCATTTGATGTTGGTATACCACATACTTGGCTGTTCACATTTTGTTAGAGAACTGGTATTTTTAATTAATAATAACCCAGGTTTACAAGCCTGTGTCTAATTTTATGTGGTAATGATTGCTTTTTTTTTTTTTTTAAGTTTTAAGACTGTCTCCCCTCTTTCCCTCCTTCCTGCACATACAATGAAACACTAAAGATTTTGAGCTAAGGAGCAAGAGAGATAGTGAAAAAAATTAAGGTTCTCCCTATGTAGAGGAAAAAATATTTTGATATCTGGGAGCAAGTAAACTGAATGAAGAGATTTCTTATTGGCAAAGAGAAAGAATATGAGAATGGGTGGTAAAAATTTATTGAATAACTTAAAAGCAGTCTGAAGAGAAACCATTTGTTATTGGAACATTTTAAAATTGGAATTCTGTGTACATGGATAGATTTTTCGTTACCTGAGTAGGCAAAGCCTCTTTTTATAAACAGCACGAGAGATTTTTCCTTGGGAAGACTAGGAAGTAGTATTGTACTTTTCCTTTACAACTGATTTGTTTTTTAGCTCTTGGTCAAATTGAGTCATGATTTGTTTGCCAGTTTTGAGTTGCTCACACACACAAAAAAATGTAGAGCTAATTGATGCCAACCACTGGCCATCAAGATGCTTTTTTAAAATACTAACCTTTACTAGTTTTGCATTGCTTCTGTAATATATTACTGCAAATATAGAGGCATAAAACCACACACATTTCTTGTCTTATACTTTAAAGGGCAAAAGCCTGAAATCACCTTCACTGGGCTACCATCAAGGTGATTCAGCTGAACCTTTGGTTCAGCTCTGGGTTGCAGGTTTTGCAATCTGACTTTAACATTTAAAGTAATATTTAGGATTAGTTCTTGGTTCTTTCTTGTTTCAGTTCAAAATATGGTGATCTTGATGATTCTTTGAGAAATTGGGAGTTATGAGTCCACCTGTTCTAGGTTGAACTCAGGGTTTTAGCTGAGGGAATTAACCAAGTCCCTATATTTGGCTTTGAATGGGTCCCAGAGTTGGTCCTTGAATACCTAATTTTGCTTCTTAAGATTATAACTCAAGATTATAATTTAAGATTATAACTCAATTTTTGCTTCTCAATATTATAACTCAAAACCTAAAGTAGGTTTGCTTTAGACATTACCTAAAACTCTTTGATTCTAATACTGAAGTTTACCAGAAATGGTTCCTTCTTTAGAAGAGTCATTAGAGTAAAGAAAAAACCTTCATCTCTCTGTGACTCCGCTTAAATGCTTAAGCCATAAGAAGTGAAGTTCATTCTTTAGGGCATTGTTTCTTAAACCGGTATTCTAGAGACACTTTTCCATAGTTTTTTAAAAAATGGATTTATTTGTTTATTCATTCATTTTTATCCTTACCCAAGGACATGCTTATTTATTTTAGAGAGAAAGGAAGGCAGGGGGAGAGAGAAGGAGAGAAACATTGATGTAAGAGAAAAACAGTGATCAGTTGCCTTTCATATGTACCCAGACTGGGACTGAAGCCACAACCTAGGCATGTGCCCGAACTGGGAATCAAACCAGTGACCCTTTGGTTTATGGGGCTATGCTCCAACCACTGAGTCACATTGACCAGAGCTAAATGGCTCTCTTGAAATACGATTCACATACTTTTAATTCCTCCACTTACATGCATTCAGTATTTTTTAGTTCATTCACAGATTTGGACAACCGTTACTGCAACTTGATTTTAGAACATTTTCATCACCCCAGAAAGAAACCCTTTACTCATTAATAGTCACTTGCCATCTCCCTATCCCAGCCTTAGGTAGGCATAATCTCCTTTCTTTTTTTATAAATTTGTCTATTCTGGACATTTCAGATCGGTGGAATAATGTAATACACGGTCTTTTATGACTGGCTACTTTCATTTAGCGTAATGTTACTAGGATTTATCCATGTTGTAGAATGTATCAGTAGCTCATTTCTTCTTATTGCTCAGTAACATACCATTGTGTGGCTATGCCACATTAAATTTATTCATCAATTGATGAATATTGCATTGTTTACAGTTTATGTCTATTACAAATAATGCAATGAACATTTGTGTACATTTTTATATGATTGTGTGTTTCGAGTTCTGTTATTTGTAGGAGTGTAGTTGCTAGGTGATGTTGTTATGTTTCACCTTTTGAGAATTGACAGTGTTTTCCAAAAGCAATTGCATCAGCACATTCCTATCAGCATTGTGTAACAATTCTGATTTCTTCACATCTTTACCAATACTTGTTACTATCTAATTTTTTCTTCTGACTGTGACTTGTGGATGTGAAGTGGCATCTTACTATGTTTTTGGATTTTGTGTCTCTGATGATTAATGATGTCTAGCATCTTTTCATGTGGTTATTGGCCATTTGTATATATTTTTAGAGAAATGTCTATTCATATCCTTTGTACATTTTTAAATTGGGTTACTTACCTTTTTATTATTAAGCTGTTCTTTATCCTCAGTACAAGTCCTTTATCAGACATATAATTTGCAGATATTGCCTATTGCTCCGTAGGTTGTCTTTTCAGTTTTTTGGTGGTGTTCTTTGAAGCCCAGAGGTTTTAGTCTATGGCCAAACCACCCTGAATGCACCCCACCCCTCAGCAGTAACCACACTGTTGTCCATGACTCTGAATGTGTTTTTCTCTTTGCTCCATCCCCTCCTCCCTCACCCTGCCGACAGCTGTCATCCTGCTCTGCATCTATGAGTCTGTCCCCATGTTCCTTGTTAGTTAAATTGGTTCATTAAATCCCACATGTGAGTGAAATTATATGGTATTTCTGTCTCTTATTTCACTTGCCATAATGCTCTCCAGGTCCATCCATATTGCTGCAAAGGGTTAAATTTTATTTTTCATGTCCGAGTAGTGTTCAGTTGTGTAAATGTCCCATAATCATTTTACCCACTCATCCATTGATGGACACTTGGGTGGCTTCCATGTCTTGGTGATTATAAATAATGCTGCAGTGAACATAGAGGGGCTTATGTTCTTTTGAATTAGTGTTTTGGGTTCTCTCAGATACATCCCCAGAAGTGGGATCACTAGGTCAAAAGATAGATTCATTTTTAATTTGGGGGGTATTTAATTTGGTTCTTTATCAAGTTCTTTCTATTTCTAGTTGTTGTTTTTTTTTATCATGAAAGGATGTTAGATTTTATCACATAGTTTCTCTGGATCTACTGAGATGATCATGAGACTTTTGTTTTTTATTTGGTTGCTATATTATATTATTTTTCAATTAAACCAATCTTGCATTCCTGGAATAAATCTGTTTGGTCATGCTGTGTAATTCTTCTCTTATGTAGCTTGATTGTGTTTGCTAGTATTTTAATGAGGATTTTTATGTCCATATCTGTATAATATAATGGTTTGTGGTTTCCTTATGATGTCTTTTTCTTGTTTTGGTGTTACGGCAGTACCGACCTTACAAAATGAATTAGGCGGTTCTCCCTCCTCTTATATATTTTTCAAAGATTTTATGGAGAATTAGTATTAATTACTTTTAAAATTTTTGGTAGAGTTCATTGATAAAGTTGTCTGGTCATGGCAGATTAAAAATTTCCATTATAAATTTGTTGGTACACTTCATGTTACCTCACATTTTTCTGAGGCTGTATCTTCATTTTTCTTCTTTTTTCACTCTGATTTTTTTGGCCTTGACATCTACTTATCTTAAAGTTTGCTTATTCTTTCTTCTATCAGTTCATGTCTACTCTTGAGCCACTGTAGTGAGTTCCCCACATGCCCCATTATTGTGTTTTTCAACTCTGCATTACAGTTTGTTTCTTTTTTATAACTTGTCTCTTTACTGATGCAACACATTATCATCATTCCTTTCTTCATTTCTTTATCATAGTTTTCTTTAGTTCTAAGAACATGTTTGTAATAGTTACTTTGAAGTCTTTTTATGAGAAATCTAATTGTTCTCGCAAGTAGTTTCCATTGCCTGCTTAAAATATTCTCATATTTTCTTTGTTGGAAGTGACACTTCAGATAATATAAAGTAGCAACTGTGGATACTAGATGTCCTTTCTCTTACCCTCCTTCTTCTGGGGCTTATTATGTTATTTGCTATTTTATTTCTTTAGACTGGCTCGCCTGTTTCCCTTCTCACAGTGTTGAGTCTCTCATGTTGCTTCTCAGCAGCTTTGGATATGCTGGTTGTTAGTCTGGAACGATACTGATACCGGTAGGGCTCTCTTCAGCTCTTTCTATGCTGACACCAGAAGTCATAGAGAAAACAGTGGAATTCAGAAGAAGGTCAAGTTCTGTTAAATCGCATTGTGACCCCAGCTTGCACCTCAGCAAATCGACTCTTAGCCCATACTTTTCCCTGACTCTGCCCTTCAGTGACCGCGAGCTTCTGCGAATCACCAATCCTTAGAGAAATATAACATCAGTGCAAATCCATCACATCTTGCCTTTTTTATATCATAGTTTCTGAACAAAAAAACTACTCATACATTGACTTTGTTCATTTATTCATGAAACAAATATTTAAGTGTCTCCCAGTTGCTAAGTAATGCTCTAGCAGTCCTCATGACCCTTATAGTCTGGCATAGGTGCTGGATTCATTTCACAGATTTACTGAAAATTGGAGTTACAAAGAAATCTTTCTCTTCATTTTAGTGGCTCCATCACACTTGTCTCTATCCTATTCCTAGAACACACCAAGCCTTTTCTTTCCTCCAGGCTTTATACACGCTGGCTCTCTTTTCGAACATACCTGCACTCTGCCCAATCACCTGCAACTGAACCTGTGGGTGCCAGCTTCAGTGGCCTTTTCATTTTTTTTCTCTGGCCACACCCAGCTTTTAAGCTGTACTAATTGCTCCAGGAGTGGAGTCTTGCTTTGCTGAGTTGAGAGGAGGGAGGTAGGGAGTGGTGGTGGTTCAGATACCCTCTCTCCTTTCTTACCAAATTTTCATGAATAGATATTTTCATATGATTTTTGCCCTTGGGAACATTTCCAGAGACTTTAGATAATTATTGTTTTAATAATTTTCACCAGTTTCATTGGGAACACATCCGCTGAACCCCTCACTTTGTCATTCTGGAAGTCCGTCCTCTCTTCCAGTGGTTTTTAACTAATGTGAAGTAATAATGTGTTTAGGCTCAAAAAGTTTTGGTAATGTTCTTTGATGTCTCCATAGTATCATTCACTCACTCTTTTATATCACTCTTTAGATTTTATTATCATTTCTTGTATAATATATTTCTTTTCCTAAAGCAGGTGTTTCTAAAAAATTTTTTAAAAATCTTTTATTTATTTATTTTTAGAGAGAGAAGAAGGGAGGGAGAGAAAAATTGGTATGCAAGAGAAACAACAACTGGTTGCCCCTCACACGCCCCCACCTGGGGACCTAGCCTGCAACCCAGCCATGTGCTCTGACCTGGAAGCGAACTAGAGACTTTTGATTCACAGGCTGGTGCTCAATCCACTGAGCCACACCAGCCAGGGCTAAAACCTTTTGACTGTGTTCTGTAATTAAAAATATTTTTTAAATCCTATTTAGAACACACTTACATTGGGTTGGCCAAAGAGTTTGTTTGTTTCTCTGTAAGATGGACTAGTAGTGCTTAGTTGTCTTTAACTTCACTCAAAACAATATTGTTATCCTGTATTGTGACAGCTGTCTGACCAGCATAAAAAAATCAAAATTGGTGAATTTTTGTGTAGACACTTCAATATTGAAGATGGAAGAAACTATGCAACATTTTCAGTATATTATGCTTTATTATTTCAAGAAAGATAAAATGTAAAAGTGAAATGCAAAAAAAGATTTGTGCAGTGTATGGAGAAGGTACTGTGACTGATCAAACATGTCAAAAGCGGTTTGCAAAGATTTCTGCCGGAGATTTCTCACTGGACAATGCTCCACGGTCGGGTAGACCAGTTGAAGTTGGTAGGGATCTAATCAAGACATTCATTAAGAATAATCAATGTTATACCATGTGGGAAATAGCTGACATACTCAGAATGTCCAAATCCATGAAGTTATTTGTGAAAATGAAAGATATGTCATTTATTTTACAGTAAAAACTAAATGGACTTTTTGTCCAGTCCAATTTATTATTTTTTACAAAAGTTTTACTAAGCAACACCTCCTCTTTCTATGTGTAATATACTGTATTTTTTGTTCTATCTTACTTCATTAAAAAAAGAATGCTTGGTTGCTACCATGTAATTGATTTCACAACTTGCCACTTGAAAAACACTCTCTAGACTAAGGCTCCTTGAGGCTTGGGATCGACATTTTGTCACTAATCTCTGGCACAGTGCCTGGCAAACAGCAGGTGCTTAATGAATGTTTGTTTAATGACCATGTGAATGTTGAAAGTTAAAGACTTTTAGAGCCTTTAACAAGTTACAGTGCACATAACATACAGTTAGAAACCTCACTTGACTTCTGAATCCTTTGGTTGTGGAATCTCTGTAATATCCTTCAGAACTAGTGCTTGGGAATTGTTTTTTAGATAAATAAAAGTGTGGCTTGGTAAATGAAGGATAAAATCCAGGAAATGCTATATAAACATTTTGTACTTTTCATAGCATCTTTCTTCTGAAATGCTTAAAGGAGGAAGTCTGTACTATAAGGAAGGAGGCATAGAAATAAAGAAGGAAACATAGACAAAGTAATTATATGTGGACTAGTTTTTTCTCAAAACTTTAATTTATGTAAGGTCACAATTATGCCCTTTAAGCTAGTAGGAGAACTTTCAAGATCTTTACCCACAGTTTGTAGGCAAAAGGACTCATACTTACTTGTTCTTTGATTATTTTTTGAGGTCCTACCAAATGGATGGGGTTAAACCTTTTGAGAATTACCAGACCAAAAATACAATTCTGGGGGTATGACAGGGAATGAGCTGTAGCACTTTATTAAGATTTAGGCTAGGCACATATATACATAATCAAGCTGTTTCTTGAGATTACCTTGCCCCTAAATGAGTGGTCTTGAAATGAGGGAGGGGAGGGAAAGAGAAAGACCAGGCTCCCTGTGACAGGAAGAAGAGCATCTGTAAGAGGAAAGGTTTAGAGAAAAGTTGGTCCATGGAATTAATGCCAGAAGCCACATGGTACTGTTAGAATATCCTGCAGTCTAAGTTGAGTTGAAAACTTCTTCAAGAACAAACAAACCCAGCATCAAAAAAACTTCATAGATGTGAAAGGAGATCTCCCCTATGAAATTCTTAGTTGACATTGGAAATGAATACTGTCTTGGGGGTAGATTTAGGGGGAGACCCAATAAAAGCTTTGTATTTACTTTCCTGGTGGTTGAGGAGTTCACATACTAGACTTGGAAGCAGATGATACCTCATATACAACCAACAGGAATTATCTTCTCTGTCCGGAGAAACCAAGCATCTGGCTGTCTAAATTTATGAAATTGTAACTCAGGGAACTGATTGATTTTATTATATAGGGTGTGAGAGCTGTGGCTGCTGCCAGATGTAATTGAGATCCATTCTTGCCTGTCTCACTGTGTTCCTGCTATTTCTGATCCTCAGAAATGTCTAGTAGGTTTTAGTTTTGTTAGGCTAAGATCGCTCCTGTTACCATGGCCTTTTTTATTTTAAATAGACTTTCTAAAAGAGCAGTTGTAGCTTCACAGCAAAATTGAGTGGAAAGTATCCACCTCCACTATGTTCCTTTCCCTGACACATGTACAACCTCACCCTGTCAACACCCCGTGTGAGAGTTGTACATTTGTTATAATTGATGAATCTACATTGATCCATCATAATCATCCAGAGTTCATTGAGTGCCCTCTTGTTGTGGCACATTTTATGGGTTGAGAGAAATGTGTAAAGACATGTATCTACCATAATAGTATCATACAGAGTTGTTTCACTGCCCTAACAACCTTTGTGTTGTCTATTCATCCTTCTCCACTTTTTCTAATTTTAATAAATTACTTGATGTACCAGTTCTGTTAGAATTCTGTGCCTGTGCTAAACTGTTGAACTGTACTTTGACCATGATATATAATTCAGAGAAATTCTACTTATATAAGGACTGGTGATAACTTTTGTTTGTTCCTTTCCTCCCCTTTTTCCAAATAATGGCAAGTCAGTGACCATATCATGAAAAAAATAAGAGATATTTTTTTATGTCTGAGATTTCCTTGATGGTCTGCTGATCAAAGATAATTCTGGGCAAGAGATATAAGTAGTAAGGTTTTGCTCTAGACCCACAGTGATGGAAGAAAATTTAAAAATGGTTCCTGGTCTCTTGCAGGTAGTGGTTATATTTTCCACAGATCTCATATACATAATCTTCCTGGGTATCCTTTATTAAAAGACTATATATTAAAATACTCTCAAGTACCTTAATGGGTATGCTGATCATTTTCTCTTTCTGCACCCCTTCTTGAGGAATTGGCTCAGAGTAGACCACCAGTCTCTGTAGGATGAGGGGTTGACTCAGTAGAAATCAATGTGGAGACTCCATGGTCTAGAGCCAGTTAGATTCTCTGTCCTGAGTGAGAATGGTACCCATGAGATACTGAGTTCATTAGGTGATAATGAATCCTTGGGCTGAAAGATCGTGTTGTGTTGTGACCAGGTTCTTAACTACACCATAAAAACCATGTTCAAGTTAGGGAGAAGGAAAACAACAGAGAAAGCTAGTCTATAGAAAGAAGCTGTAGAGTGTCGCAGACATGTGGAGACCCATAATAGATGGTGGCAGGAACTTCTAGTCACAATTTTTATTTGGTAGCTAATGTGTGTTTTCTTTCCTTGGGTATTCATGAGGTCTTTTCATTGTAGCCTTTTCATAGTAACTGGTCCACCCCCGCCCCCATTTGATTTGAGCTAGTTGTATTTGTTTTGGGTCAGCAACTGAGATGCAGTACCAGTAGAATCTAGTATAACATAGTTTTGTGTAGTTGGGGTCTTGAAGACTTTTGGGTTGCAAGACATAAAAAGGTAGAAAACCAAGGTCTGATTATCAGTGCAGAATAAGTGTAAGTTGAGATAACTTTTAGTTGGTTGATTTTTTTTCACCTGTAGACATTCATTAACTCAGTAAAATTCATTAACTCATTAACCCTTCTCATAACCTCAGGTAGAATACTGAACTAGTTGCTAGAAGACCTAAATTCTGTTCTTGTTGGGATTCTAACCACATGTATGGTGTAAAGAAGGCATTTCATTCCTCTGCACCCTCTTCCCTACTCTATGAAGTGAAAGGGTTGGGCTGGATCATTGATTTCCAGCACTCCTGCACTCCTTGAAGGTAATATTAACAGGTTCCAGGAATTAAGACATGGTAGGGGACACCATTTAGACTAGTACTGATGAATTGGAAGGTTTGAGCCATTTTAGGAATCTTTTTTTCATATGATATTCTTGACAAGGCATTAATGATGAAGGTCAAAGAAATCAAGCTACTTACCACACACTTGTTATAAATTAAATAAATATACTTATTTTTCACTTAATGACTTTATTTCTATAGATGCTGTCACTAAGTGAAAAGTAAGTAAAGAAAAAACTATTTCTATTAATTTTAATACAAAAACTTATGAACGGTTTTTATCCCAACCCAAGATACCCACCCATTTTCCAAAAATAGAAAAATTTATTGTTGAGTAGTGAAAACACTTTTATATAAGTCATAAACAATAATTTGAAAATTAATAAATACAGTTTATACAGAAAATATAATAAAAAGTTGCTTTGTTGCCTCAGTAAAGAAAGGGAAAGCTGGACAGGGTAGGGGTGTGGAGAGGGGAATGGGTCTTCCTTGGGAGGACAGAGAGCGTGCCTTCAATATCTGAAGTGCTTAGCAACCATTTTTTCCTCTGGGCTTTGTAGAAGATGGATCTTTAGGTCCCTTTCCCCCAAAAGCAAGATGTCAATTTGCTTCCCTTCATGTAGTCTATAGTTTCTATATCTTCTTGAAGGATGCTGTATTGCTTTCCTGAGGCTACTGTAACAAATTATTGCAAACTTGGTGGTTTAAAACAACAGAAGTTTGTTCTCTTTGACTAGAGTTCTGGAGCTGGAAGTCAAAAACATGGCAAGGCTGAGTCCCCTCTAGGGGCCTCTAGGACAAAAACTGGTTCTTTTCTCTTTCAGTTCTGATGGCTGCCAGCATGGCATTCCTGGGCTTGTGGCCACATCACCTGTGGCCTGTTTTCACAGCGTCTCCTCCTCCAATGTCTGTCCCCAAACTCCTGCTCCCTCTCTTATAAGGATACATAGGATTGCATTTATGATCTGCCCTAATAATCCAGGATAAGTATCTCTTCTCAAATCCTTAACTTAATTACATCTTTTGCTATATGAAGTGAATATGAATTTACACTTAAGGTAATAAACACAGTTTATGGAGATTAGGGTGTAGCATATATTTGGGGTAGGCACCGTTTAGGTGGGATGTTAGAACCATTTTAAGTCTTTTTGTTTCATATGATGTTCTTGACAAGAAACTGCTATATTGAATAAATTAGTGAGTCTGTTCTTTATCCGAAACCATAATATGAAATATTATGTGATTTACTTAGTGTGCTATGTGGTGAAAAGGCCATTTAATGATCTTTAATCAGGGGGAAAAATGAGTTATGATCCAAAAAGGCTATATTTTTTAAGAGTCCTTATGGCAAGAAGTCATCACCTGAACTCTGTGTTTGACTTCTACACTTTATCCTAAGGCTGGCTTCCAGCAGCAACTAGAACTTTTGTTCCTTCACACGTGGCAAGGAGAGTCTTTTCCCAGTAGCTCCTGTGTGAGTGAGAGAGTGATCTAGAATGGATGAGGGAGTAACATTAAGGACCAGATAATTTTTGATAGTGGGGGACAGTCCTGTGCTTTGTAGGGTGTTCTTCATCTCTACCCACTGGATGCCAGTAGCACAGTTCCCACTTTGTGACATCCAAAAATGTCAAACTTTGGAGGGTCAGCGTTACCCCTGATTGAGAATCTCTGTTTTAACCCAGTTAGAGCCCATTCTTGTCTCACCAAAGTCTGCTTGCTGGGAAATTTTGGTCTTGATAAGAGGAAGGTAGAAAATGGACAGTGAAGAGGTTAACTGCAATGTCCACTTCACCTGAAATTCTAGAGAGGACCAACATTGGGTCACATTTAGCAGACTTACTAATTTTTGCTAGGCCCGTCTGAGTATGTTTTAACATTATAGTCTTTTATATTGTGACGACTAAAACCCAATTTATTGTGCCTTTAAAAAAGTTCTATGGGCCTATTAATCTCAGGTTGGGTCTTTTTCTGCTTTAGTTGATTAGTCAGTTGCTCTTTATCTTAGAACTTGTGTCTGTATAACCTCATTCTTTTTTTTCTTGCCCATATATAGTATATTTTATTTGTACTAATAAATTCTCATATTACAAAGGCAACTTAGTACAAGAATCTTTTAATATTTGAATTATCTGAAATAACATAAACTGTACATCAAAAAAATCCTCATTTTGATACAGGGTGCAGCCAAGGGGGGGCCCAGAAAAGATTTGGAATGGTGTCCAGAACTCAAAGTGTACAGCAGTATTGGAGGAAATATCAGGATGTCCTCAACGGCCCTGCCCCCCCCCCCCCCCCCCCCCCCCGGGTGGCGGAGCAACGGGGGGGGCGGNCCCCCCTCCCAGTTGTGAGTTGGGGGAAGGGACAAATGGAGCAGCCATTGAGAGTTGTTTTGCATAGCAACAGTTTGCAGCTAACCTCTGGAGTGGTCATTTAACATATCTATAACCTTTAACTGGTTTCATAGATATGTTAAATAGCTGTGGCCAAGTTTTGGGCCAGGGAGAAGTGAGTGGCTCCTACCCAGGCTGGAACTGGGGCTGCTTCTCTGAGTGAGTGCCTGCAGGAGAGCCATGTGGCTTTAGCAGAGCAAGGACCCCCTCTTGGCCAGGTGAGGGGGAGAGCCATGCTGTTTTGGAAAGATGTAGACCCCTGTAGCCATTAGGAGGGAGAGCCACGCGGTTTCAGCAGAGTGCAGACCCCCTCTTGGCCAGGTGAAAGGGAAGACCACGCAGCTTTGCCAGAATGGAGATCCCTGCGGCTAGGTGAAGAAGAAAGACGCGCTTTTGGTGGAGTGCGGCTTTGGGGTGCTCCTTTGGCTGAGTGGCCTGGAAACCAGGAGAGACTTTAACTGGAACTTGATACAAAGAACTCTTGCCAGTGAAAGGTGCCTCATGACTTTGGATTAAATTGGAGATCCTGCCTGGACAGACGACACAGCTCACAGTGCCAGCAACCTGAAAAATGGATGTGTGCTCTTTTCCTGATTTACGGTACCCGGAGTTGGGACAGTGGGAGAAGGGAGTGCTGTGTGTGTATGTGTAGGTGTATACCCTTAAAGACTTTAATATTTTAAGGAAGGCATTAGCCTGAATAGCGTTAAATAAACATTGTTTCCTTTTCACAAATCTCTGGCATTGAGAGATGTCTTTCCAATTGGCGGCGGACAGAAGAGCCCAATAGATATTAGTATACTGTCCTTGGGAGGGGCCCCTGTTTTCTGAAGCAGTTTTTGGCATCCCTGGGTGGGCCAAGTATCGCCGCCCCCCCCCTCGGACCCTTGTTCGGTAACAGTTTGGATAACAAAAAAAGACAAGCTAAATGACAAAGAAAAATTTTCTTACAGGTGGAAATTGCAGTGGACCTAATATGATTTTCTTTTTGAAAGCCTTCAAAGACAAAAGCAGCTAAAAATCCAATGAAGATAAATAAAAAATTGTTTACTAAACTACTGGCCCCCTAGTCCCATTTTCTGTTTTCTGCTGTTTTGATACAGGCTCTTCTTTGTCTGTTTCTTCTCTTGCTCTTTTTACTGGTCCAGATGCACTATTTTCATCATGTTCATTATCACTATCAAATTTAATTTTCTTGCCCTGAAACTGTACTTTTCCTTTAGCAGACCCCGTCTGGGCAGCTTTATTTCCCTTTCCTTTCACTTTAAATCTGTGACCCTTTGACTTCCATTTGTTTAGGGATTCTTGTTGATCTGTGTTTTTTTTCAGTGCTGCTTTTTCCGTATCTTCACATAGTACTTCCCACGTCACTACTTCATTCCTTAGTTATCAGTTACTATTATTTGCATCTTTGGCTTTATCCAGTGCTTCCTTAGCTTTTTCTTTAAATAGAATTTATTCCCACTTTTGCTCTTGTGACAAAGTCTATCCTTTTATTTCACTATGATTTGAGAAAAGGATATGCAGATCTTTTCTACAGGTCTGACTATCTAAGTTCCCCCAAAATTTCAGCAAGCAGCCAGTCTTGTCTTCTAAACATTTGATTTCAGCATTTTCCGCTAGCTTTTGTTTTTCTTCTTGCTCTTATTTAGCTTGTAATTTACCTTACACTTTATTTTGCTCTGTTTTCTTTCTTTCTTTTCTTTTCTTTTCTTTTCTTTTTTTTCTTTTGCAAAATAATCTTTCTTGAGAAATATTAGCAGATCTGTTTCTTTGTACTTTTGTCCAGGAGTCCCGGCAAACTTTTTAAGGACTCAATGCTAACCTTGTTCTTTTTCAACAAGTCTCTCCTCAGGGGTTTTCACATTCAGTGGGACTCACCCTCCCTGTGATACTGTCCTAGTTCTCCTTGCCCAAGGGCGTTAGCAAACACCATTGTTCTACAGAGTGCACATTTTGCTTGAGGTTTATGCACTAGAGCACTGTGATTGAAATTTTTCTAAAGTATCATTTTTCTTTTCCTGTGAAGTAATTGAAATAAAATACTGACACATTTATTGTTTTATATTTTTATAATTTTCAAGTTAACAAGTTTGTATTTTTGTAGGCATCAGATGACTGATATTTTGGGGGGACATGTTCTTTCTTCCCTTACTGTGCTGTGTAGAGGATCTCTTCTCTGTTTTCATGTGAGTGCTCCTTCTGTAATGGTAACCCTGACTAGTTCTGGGTGAGAGGGTGTGCAGTGTGGTTGGGAATATATGTAAGCTGCTGCTTTTTCATCATGCCTAAGGTACAATAAAGGTTATATATACAATGGCTCATCAATAGAGTGCCCTCACCAAACCAATAAAATATAACAAAACTAAGTGACATCTCAGGCTAGAATTTATATGAATTGTTCCAGTGAGCCTGTCAGGGTTTTTGTAGTTGGCAGTACCTAGAAGCTTTGTGAAAGACAGGAAGGGGGATCCATAAAGAACCCTGTTGGGCCCTGGCTGGTGTAGCTCAGTGGATAGAGCGTGGGCCTGCGAACCAGACAATCACGGTTCGATTCCCAGTCAGGGCACATGCCTGGGTTGCAGGCCAGTTCCCAGCAGGGCATGCACGAGAAGCAACCATACATTGATGTTTCTCTTCCTCTTTCCTTCCCTTCCCCTCTAAAGATAAATAAATAAAATATTTTAAAAAAAAGAAATTAGGAAACTAAGGGGAAAAAAAAAGAACCCTGTTTTTGCCGTAGCTTTAGTTGTATTTGTATGTATACAGCATAGCAAAACAGTCAGCTCTACACTGATGTTACTTAAAATATCCCATAAATTGTCTTTGCCCTTGTTATTTTCTTCTTTAATGTATTTTGCTAGTAGTTCATTTGGTCTCCAACTTTGCTGGTCTGGATCCTCTGTATTTATTTTAAATTTCTTAGCGGGGAGGAGGACTGTTGTATTTCACTTTGAAAGGTGTTTGCAAAGCACTATTCCCCAGTCTTAATATTGTGCATTGTAGGGCTTAAAATTTGGCCTTAGACATACTCTTCCCAGGCCCATGAGAACTACTACAGCTTCTCCCCTTGAGTTTTCCTCTGCCCCTTGGAAAATAGGGAGGAGAAGAGCTCTAGATACGGCAGTAGTCATTCGGATAGCTGAAGTTGCAGAGGAAGGAAAGAGGGTGTTAGCAGTAGCAAGACTTATTTTGCTGTGGTTATTAAAGCAAAAATGGGGGAAGCAAGGAGGAGTGCTATTTCATTCTCAGGAGGTCTTGGCAAAAGCCCTAGTTTTAAAAGAGAAAGAAACAGCTAGTTAGGTTGAAATGATTTGAAGTCCATCCCCTCACAGTCATTTTTCTGAAGCCAAGGTTATCAGTTGGGTAGAGGTGGGTATATAGCCGTTTTTCAATAAATGGACTAAAGTGTCCCTTGGAACTATTACAGTAGGTGGTGCTCTTGTGCCATAACATAACTGTTTTTAGAAAGGTTTTGAAACTGGTGGCTAGTTCTAGGGCCCGTTTCCCTGTTGATCCCTTGGATGACTTCAAGGCACACAGTGTGGATAGTGTCATCTGGATGGTTTTGGTGAGAGGGTTTTTCTGTCTGGAAATGTGGAGAATTCTGGTCTTTACCTTTTCTAGCTTGTCTGAGCTCTGCTTTCCAAGGGAAGGTAAATGAGAGGTTTACTCAACCTTTGTTGAATTGTAGCTTTAGTCTTTATCTGAACAACATTTGTGTTGTGTGTTACCACAGCCCATATTTCCCCCATTGCAAATCATCTGTGATCCTCTAAATCAAGTTTCTGTCCATATAATTCAGGCTATTATTCTTGTTTCTTTTTCTTTTTTTCCCTTTAGCTTCAGACAAGATGCAGTAGAATGAAATAACATGTGGTAGAGAAATTGTAAGTAATGAAGGAATATAGATGAAAAAATTTGAGTTCAAATGGCAGCTAGTAAAAACTGTAGCAGACAGTGAACCCTGTTGGCATCAGCCCCTTTGCTCACTTCTTTTACTATGTAATGAGTTTCTCTGTCTGAAGTTGGTGAACAAAGGCATCCAGTAAAGTTCACATTTGGTGCTGCTGGTAGAAGCCTGGTGGAAAAGGAGAAATTTAAAGCCTAGACCTGAACACACATTCCAGGGAGGTCAAATCTCTGGTTGCCAGAAGTTGCTGGAAACACTTAGGGGGTCTCCTTTTTCGGAAAGTTTCTTGGGGTTGTCTCTATTTTGAAAGATAGTTGCTGTACCTTGTACCTTTAAGGAAGAGGCAAAATGCCTATGGGACTCTGTGTCCGCCTGGGTGTGATGGTCTGAGCTCCTGATTCCCTGTTATCTCTGCAGGCTGCCGGGGCTCAGCGAGCTCGCCGGTCCGCCTGCTGTGCTGGCAGCGGCCTCTTCTAGAGGTCGCAGAGCTTCTGGAGCTCTGTGAACCAACAGATTCAATGTGTGTTCAGAGTACCAGTTCTCTGGTAGCTTTTGAAATTTTTTATAATTAATATTTTTAGTTTGTGTGGATTTTTAAAATTGATTTAATTATCTGCTTACTTTATTTATTTACATTATCTTTCTCAGTATTTAGAATGTACTTTTATCTGAAAACATGTATTTCTTAAACATTCTTAGTTTATCTCTTTAAATATTCTTACCTTTATCTCTTTAAATATTGCTTTTTTTCTATCCTCTTCAGTTTCTTTTGCTCTGATGCCTTATAGATGTTTGTGGAGCTGTTCTTCATATTTCTTAACTACTCTTTCATATTTCTCTTTTTATTCTGACCTGCAGTCTGAGTGAATTCCTAAGTGTTAGCTTCATATTTACCAGTTCAGTTCTATCTAGTCTAAAAAGTACCTGTGTACTGAGTTTTTAATGTTAGTGACTATTTTTTTATTTACATATTTTTCAATTAGTTCTTTTTCAAACATCTCTTCTTGTTTTAATTTTGTCTTTTTGTTTTATAATTTCTAGCTCTTTTAAAATTATCTGAATAACCTGAGGACTTCCAGCCAAGATGGAGGTGTAGGTAGACACACTGTGCCTCCTCACTCAGCCAAAATAAGGACAACAATTTAAAAACAAAAAACAACCAGTACTGGCAGAAAATTGAACTGTATGGAAGTCCAACAACCAAGGAGTTAAAATAGACACATTCATCCAGACCGTTAAGGGTGGAGTTAGGCGACCAGGCAGAGAGGGCTGTTGGCAAGATGATGGCTGGTGGACCCCTTGAGGCAGCAGATTGTAGAGGGACGTGGCAGGCAAGGCAGCTGGTGAACCTGGCGGTCCCACATTTGTGCACAGATAAACCAAGCGAAACCAGGGAGCAAGACAGACCCCACAACCCAGGGCTCCAGCGCAGAGACATAAAGCCTCAAAACACAGATCAAAAATACCTGTCAGGGTTGAGGTGCCAGGATAAATTTTCAGCCTCTCAGTAGAGTTTGTTGGAGAGACCCACAGGGTCCTAGGATATACACAAACCCACCCTCATGGGAATCAGCACCAGAAGGGCCCAATTTGTTTGTGGGAAGTGGGGGAAGTGACTGAAATCTGGCAGAGAGCAGAGCAAGTGCCATTATTCCCCTCTCGGACCCCTACCCCACATACCAGCCCAGCATCACAACTCAGCCACTGGGTGAACCTGCCCGGGTGAACACCTAACGGCTCTGCCCCCTAAGTAATAGGCGCATCAAGATAAAAAAATGTCCCAAATTAAGGAACAGATCAGAGCTCCAGAGAAAATACAGCTAAGCGATGAAGGGGTAGCCAACCTGTCAGATGCATAGTTCAAAGCACTGGTAATCAGGATGCTCACAGAAATGGTTGAATTTGGTTGCAAATTAGATGAAATAATGAAGGTTATGCTAAGTGAAATCAAGGAAAATGTACAGGGAACCAATAGTGATGGGAAGGAAAATGGGACTCAAATCAACAGTATGAACCAGAAGGGAGAAAAACATCCAGGCAGAAGACACAAGAATTCAAAAAAGTGAGAGGCTTAGCAACCTCCAGGACATCTTTAAATGTTCCAACATCTGAATCATAGGGGTACCAGAAGGAGAAGAGAAAGAGCAACGAGTGGAAAATTTATTTGAACAAATTATAAAGGAGAACTTCCCCAGTCTGGCAAAGGAAATAGACTTCCAGGAAGTTCAGGAAGCTCAAAGCGTCCCAAAGAAGTCGGATCCAAGGAGGAACACACCAAGGCACATCATAATTACATTATCCAAGAATAAAGATAGAGAATCTTAAAAGCATCAAAACAAAAGGAGAGAGTTACCTACAAAGGAGTGCCCATCAGACTGTCAGCTAATTTCTCAAAAGAGACCTTACAGGCAAGAAGGGGCTGGAAAGAAGTATTTGAAGTCGTGAAAGGCAAGGACCTACATCCAAGATTACTCTATCTAGCAAAGCTTTCATTTAGAATGGAAGGGCAGATAAAGTACTTCTCAGATAAGGTCAAGTTAAAGGAGTTCATCATCACCAAACCCTTATTGTATGAAATGTTAAAGGGAGTTATCTAAGAAAAAAGATAAAAAGCATGTACAGTAAAATGACAGCAAACTCACATAAAACCACACCTAAAACAAAAAAAACCTGAGGAAACAACTAGAACAGGAACAGAATCACAGAAATGGAGATCACATGGAGGGTTAGCAACAGGGGAGTGGGAGGAGGAGAGAGGGGGGAAAAGGTACAGAGAATAAGTAGCATAAATGGTAGGTGGAAAATAGACAGGGGGAGGGTAATAATAGTATGAGGAAAGTAGAAGCTAAAAAACATGTATGACACATGGACATGAACTAAAGGTGGGGAATGTGGGTGGGAGGGGGTGTGTAGGGTGGAGGGGAGTGAAGCAGGGAAAATAGGACAAGTGTAATAGCATAATCAATAAAATATATTTAAAAAGATAAAAATTTCTGAATATACTTACTTTATTCAACTATTTTATAATATTAATCTCATCTGAAGCAAGTTAGTGGTCTGATGGCTGATTTTGTTATTTGCCTGTATTGGCATTAGATTTTTAATATACTTTAGAACTTTGGTTGTGAATAAGATTTTTTTAAATCTTCATTTATTCATTTATTTTCCATTACTCTTTTTCCCTTTCTGCTTGCTTGTCCCTGTTTAGCAATTTTATGGTTGTCTTTCTGGCTTACATGGAACCCCAGTCCAGAACTTCAGCGGTGGTTTGCTTACTCAGGCAATCGGCTGCTTCACGGAGTTTCTGATCACTGATGGCCTGCGGCGTCCTGCTCTCTTCCCAAGGCCACAGCTCCATATGAATCCTAGAGCTGCCAACCTTCTTTCAGGAATGGGGAGCCCTCCTCCAGTGATCACATTTGACCCTGCCTTCAAGCGGTGACGCTAGGACTCACTTTGTCTTTTGTAGGTTATTTTAGTCTCAAAATTTTGTAGGACTCATACTTCCAGTTTTGGTGCCTATTTTTGGATCCTGACCTTAGGACACTCAAGGCTTTAACTTCAAGGACTTCTGTATGTTTCTGCCTCGTATCTGGTGCACAGAAATGGTTATATTATTTTTGAGCCCGCCTTCATCCTTTTAGTTTTCTTATGTTTCCTCTCTTGTTGCTGTGTGTTTGGAGTAGAGAGGATCCATGAAAGAGTGAATTTACTGTGCCATCTTAACTGGAAGTCATGTGGGCTGAGGGTTTAAAGGAAACAAAGTGAGATATTTGGTTTTACATAGTACTAAAAGCTAACCACAAAAATGCTTTTCTGTGTTAGTTCAGTGACCCCACTCAGTTATTTAAACTCTTTCTGAGGCTGGCAGCCCAAAAAGATGAGTGGAATTAAGCAGGTGGGATTTATTAGGATGGCAAGGCTCTCTACAACAATTTTCCCTTTATTTTTCATTTGGTGGTAATTTAAAAAAATCAATTGTTTCCAAACACCTATATGTGTTAACTAAATAGTATCTTAAGATGTTAGTGCCTGCAGTTGTGTTTGTATTGGCTCAAAGTAGCATTTCTTTTAAATATTGAAAAAGAATCTAGGTGAAAATGTAAATAATATGCTTGAGCTGAGTAAGGGATTGCTGTTTCATAGTAGTTCAAAAAAGTGTTGGGAAAATTTAGTCATCCTCAGCGTATGGTAGGACCAGCAAACTTAAGAGAATCTGTCAGTAGCTGCCAGTACCAGGGTCACCTGACTGGTTCAAGTGAGGCTCAGTAACCAGTATCAGTGATCACACTGAATTCGTTTTGTCAATTGAAATTTTATTCATTTCGTAGATTTGCTGGTGTTGTGCTTTTAAAAATATCTGTAATTATAAAGTTATAAGTACTATATATATTTTGATAGTTTTATGTTTATTAGTATTTAATAGAATAATGATTTTAGACAACTCTAGGAATTCTCAAGTGTCTTTTTCTTCAAGTTTGAGAAACTAGAATTGACGATAACCTAACTCTTCCTACAAGGTATAGTAGCATTCTGTGTTTGAGTTTGGTGTTTTTGCCTCATTCACTCCTGCTCATACTTCATAATTTTGCTTAGCTAAGGCCTCATTTCTGTCTGGAAGTGTCTGACACCTTCCTGCTGGGTGGGTTGCTCCTTCTCGATGCTCCCTGCAGCCCCCTGTGCTTCCTTCTCTCCCAGCTCTCCCCACGAGGGGTTATATTTCACCTGTTTACAGACCCTGATTTCCTCATTAGCCTCAGGTTGTGTTAGAGCAAGGAATGCTGCCACCTTTTTATTTGCACGTTTTTCAGAGTTCCTGTCATAAAGTAAGTTCCCAATAAATGTGTGGGATTTTGTTTGTTTTTGTTATTTAGTAATATATTATGAGTGGAACAAACCAATGGTGGAAGAAGCAGAAATAATTTGGAGCCAAGTCACCAGTGGCAGAAGCAGTAAGATTTCTAAGATTTTAATATCTAATGTGCCCCTCTGCTCATTTTTCTAACTGGTCTCTCGAAAAGTTCACAGTCTTACTGTCAGATGAGTGAATTGTGGACAAGAATGCAAAGAAAGTAGAGGACCACTATTTCCTTTTTAAGTAACCACTCTTTTTAACAGAATGTATGTAGGAAGACTCGTATTTCTGGAGTCCTCGTGAAAGCTCTTGGGTGCTCTGAGGGAGAACAAGGTCAGGGGTTTCTAGCTTATAGCCTGAAAGCAACTCTGTCATGACGGGATGGGACTTGGAAGCCAGGTCCAGAGAGCAGTCCCCCCCCTCCCACACACACACACACACGTGGCTGGGGACATGGGTGGAAGAAGGGAGCTCAGTAAATCCCCAGAGAGATTAAATTTCCTTAATTCTTTGCAAAGCCATCTGAAGAATGTGTGCACTCTGCACCTGGGTTGTAGTTGCCTCCACTGATTTCTTAGACCCAGATTTTGTTTGTGATTGAAGTTTGTTTGAACTTATCTGCAAATTTTAGGTCTGTGTTTTTGATTAGAGTATCTCAGAGGCCAAACACTCAATAGGGAAAAAGCAGCTTCTCTTAGTGGAAATTTTCTTAAAACCTCATTGTTTTAGGGGAGAAAATATCATTTGTTTCTTTAATAAGCACTTTATGGGAATAAGAATATTTATTGACTTTTTAAAGGAATCCACGGACATAGAGACAGATTAACCAATGTTACTTAAAATTATGAAGCAAAGAAACATTGCTTTAAAGTAAAGTAAAAACACTGGTATCAGGCTTCCAGTAAGGAAGAGGAAGAATGTCATCAAGCTTAAGCATAGTTGAACGTAAAGTGTTTTTTTTTAAAATTTATTTAATTGTTCAACCAGGCATGTGCCCTGACTGGGGATCGAACCAGGGACTCTGATTTGCAAGTCAGCACTCAATCCACTGAGCCATTTCAGCTGGGGCTTGAATGTAAACTTCTTAATTTTATATTTGATTATATTTCTAGAGGTTTTAAATATTTTCTGACAAGGCATTGTGTCCCAGTTGATGACATTAATCGAAGGCTAGGTATTTGATTTGTCTTTTTTTCTTCTTCCATAAACAGTGTGTTTTGCAGCATTATATTCACAAATCTCTAGTACTTATTTCATGGGAGAAGTGACTTCAGTTGACTCATGCTCAGGGGAAGTGGAGAAAATAGTGCTCTTTAAATCAGGTTTTCACTTGGAGCAGGTTATGGTCTATATTTGGTATGCATAGACTTACCTCTCATAACTCTGGCTTATAGGGACAGACCAAAGAGGTAAGCAGTTTTGAACTGTATTAACTCCCTTCACAAGTACTACAGACAGCCAATTTTGATGCCGTGAGGTCATAATGATTTTTGTTTGAAATGTTGACAATCTGGGAGCTACATGGGTTCTATCAGCACAAATCAGTCAGAATTTTATCTTTTTATTTGTTTGAATTTCTGCTATGTGCCAGATATTGTGCATAGCAGTGGTTTTCAGAGTGTGTTCAGCAAACTAGGCTCTAAGCTGTCCCAGCTAGAATATGTTTGACTACAAGTATCAGAAAACCGATCAAAGGTAGCCTAAGCCCAAAGGAAAATTCCAAGGTTGGCTACTTCATTGCCTCAGCTCTGCTGGTTGAGAGGACCCAGGTTCATCTGTCTGCTTTGCTACTAGCAGCATGTTGATCTGTCCTCTCAGACTTACCTTCTCCTGGGTCCCAAGGTAACTAACTACTGCCATTCTAAGTGTCACATGAAGACTACAATGTCTAATATGGAAAAACGTGTATGTATTTAAGATTGAGAAAGACTTTCTCAGAAACCCTCCAGCCAAAGCTTGGTTCTGATTATCCAGAGTTGCATAATATCACCCTTACTTACAGTCGGTAGGAAGGCAAATGGAACTACTATGGTTGGTCTACCACCATTCTCAAAATGTGGCTTGGGGACCATTGCGTCTTCCTAAGACCTTTTCAGCAGGTTCGCAAGAGCAAAACTATTTTCATAGTAATCCTAAAGTTATTATTTGTGTTTCCCGTTCTCAGTCTCTTGCTAGTATACAGTGGAATTATTGAGAGGTTACATGATGTATGATGACATTCTAGATCTGGCAGCTAATGGAATATGTATGTATGTGTGTATAAACATTTGACAGATCCTGCCTCAGGTTTGTCTGTACAAATAAAACAGGAGGGCACCAGCCCAGGGGTCACATTTCCTTTCCTCCTCACATCAGCAGACAGAGGCCTCTATTCTAGAGCCTTCATGGGGCCCTTAGGACCTCTGGGAGTTGGAGCCAGAGCTGAAGCTACCTGGGTCTTGGTTTGAGCCTTGGTCTTGAACTTTGGCTGGCAGAGGTCTGTCTGTTTTGTATGTTGAACTTTTCACAGGCTTAATTTTATGAAGTTATTTTTTAAGATAGCTTTCAGGTTTTGTGTCGTTATTGCCATTGTTACTTTTGTCATCCTAGATATTTACCTATTTACCCACTGTGCTGTTTAGAAAGTATGGATGGTGGGACCTTGGTAATTACTTCAGTGCTCATGATTAATTTATAATAACTACTTTAAAATTACACTGTTTAAAATGTGAAATATGCCTGGATATGCTTATTTGCATACATGGCTTTATAGCTCATCTCCTATTTGCCACCAAAGAAAACAGTGATGCCCTGGCTGGTATAGCTCAGTGGGATGAGCACGGGCCTGCGAACCACGCAATCGAGGTTCGATTCCCAGTCAGGGCACGTGCCTGGGTTGCAGGCCAGTTCCCAGCAGGGGACGCACAAGAGGCAACCATACATTGATATTTCTCTCCCTCTCTCCTTCCCTTCCCCTCTAAAGATAAATAAATAAAAATCTTAAATAAAAAGAAAACAATGATGATTAAATGATTTTTAAAATATATTTTTTTATATCTGTGCCAATTTTAGCCTCTGACAGGACTTTAAAGATACCAGATTCCTTATCATATCAGCTGAGCAGATATTCTTTATACACTTTTGAGAAAATCTTAAAGTTGTGTTCTAAGCTGTCTCTAGATGGACAGCCATTTGAGATATAAAAGTGTGTTTCAACAGTAATGCTAATGGAGGACCAGACAATTGCAGGTTAAATTATAGAATGGATTTTTTTCATCCTGAAACTTAGTACATTAGCAGAGGGAAATAATATCACATAAGGCTAAATGAAAAGCTGGGACTGCTGTCTCATGCCATTACTGGTCACCCATCCCAGCACTATGGTGGAATGGACGTGCTGCACGATCCTTGCCTTGGCCTGTGCCGTCGGCTCTTTGAAGCTGGGGCTGCTTATCCTCAGGTGTTAATGTGCAACTTCATATAATACATCTTCATTTCTAGATGAATGGAAATAGTTTTGCTTTGTTTTTTGAAGAATTGGAATACTTTGCCCCAGCCTGTCACCCAATTGTTCCTTCCTCCTTTTTTATCTTTTTTTTTAGACACTGCTCAAGTGTTTTAATAGTTTTATTTTCTTTTTACACTTTAATGAATTGTACTTGGTGAAATCCATATTTGTTTTGATGAGCATTTCCATGAAGCTTCTGAATACATCCTTTTCCTAAAGAATGGAAATACCAAAATGGGGGACCTTGTAGCTCTGAAGTATGCCTCTCTCATCTGCTGTACTTTGAACCTGAGCCATGTTATCTTGGCAGTTCAGACTATTTACCCTTATGGGCAAATGGTTGGATTATGGTTTATCTTTGTACTATGGTGATTTTACTTCATAAAGTAGTACTTAGCAAGCAACAAACCTTTTGAGCAGTGTATAAATGAAGGGGAAGTAGGGCAAATTCGGTGATTCTGAATTGACACCATTTTGAATCAGTCCCTTTTCAGTATCTCTCATGTTTGCTGGTCCCCATAGCCGGTTTCCCTGCCACATTGTCCCTCCCCCTCCTACTTCCTGCTTTCCTCTGATCATCAGGAAGGAGAGAATAAACAAGCACATGGGAATCTTTCATGGAATAGTTCTTTTTATTTGGGAGTATAGGTCTGTCTCTCTGCTTGTAGAACTTTCCTTTAGTCCCTTCTACATAGGAATTTCTGAAGGTCACTTTATTTTCTTCTGGAAATATATATTGAGACTAACAACTTCTGTTTTTTAGTCTCTGTATATGGAAAAGGTGAAATCATGGTTTGGTTCCTTAAGGCTGGGTAAATGTGCTAGAAGAGAAATACTGAAGTAGTGGAAAAGAGGAATTTCTTTCTTTTTCTGCCATTTGCTTTTGCTACATTAATATATATACAGTGTGTATGCAAAACAGTTGTTAAAATCTGACCTTTAAGGATAGATGCCATCCACCTTTTATTTTCTTAAATAAAAGATGCTAAACAGTATTTCTCCAGTTCATATGAAATAAGTATAGGCATAGATGTCCATGTGAAGGCATACATACTAAGCAGAATCATAAGAGAGTCAAAGATTTACATTTAATGCAGTATCGGGTATTTTGATATCATAACTGGGATTAAAAAATTAGTGCATTTGTGAAAAATGTTGAAATCACTATAAATCTGAAGGCTCATTCTCATTTTATTTTCAAGTATATTTTATGGGTTATGCTATTATAGTTTTCCCAATTTTTTTCCTCTTCCTCCCTCTGCCCTGCAACCCTCCTCCACCGTTTAGCATTCTCCCCCCCCCAACACACACACATACCCAGTTCATGTCCATGGGTCGTACATATAAGGTCTTCGGCTTCTACATTTCCTATACTGTTCTTAACCTCCCCATGTCTATTTTATGCCTACCAGTTATGCTTTTTATTCCCTGTACCTTCCTCCTCATTCTCCTCCTCTCCACTGATAACCCTCCAGCGATCTCCATTTCTGTGATTCTGTTCTTGTTCTTGTTGTTTGCTTAGTTTATTTTTTTATATTTAGTTGTTGAATGTGAGACAGTTGTCACAATACTGCTTGCTGGCTCCCTTCTAGCCCCACTAGATGAATGCTCCTGTGAGACTGGGAGTTTCTCCTGCTGTCGCAACCCCCACAGTATTTTACAAGTCAAGCTTTTGAGTCTTTACTTTCCTGGTCAACTAGCACCGCCAAACCTGCGTGGTCCATCACCTTGCCATGGGTCCTCTCTACATGCCGGGTGTCTGTCTCCACCCCTTCTGCACATCTAGATAGATTTTTCTTTAATTCTTTGATTGTCAGAGTTCCATACAGTTTGATATTCTGGCAGTTCTGGTTGCTTATTGTTTTTAAATTGGTTGTTATCCTTATTTTAGTTGTTCAAGGAAGTGAAATGTTTCTATCTGTGCCTCCATCTTGGCCAGAACTCCTTAGCCTCACTTTATAAGGCATGCTTTTTTTTTCTTTTTAGCTGCATGACCACTGTCTCCTTTTGTCTGCTTGAGCACACACCATCTCATTCTCTTGCCACTTATCCTCCTGAATGATAAATTGGATGTCTTTCTCTCCTTGTGATAATAATCCTCTCTGGGCACAGCAGTAGCTGTGGGATGGTGGAGGCGTGGGACAGGAGGGAAGAAGATGGTCAACTTATTCCTCCTCAGAGCCAGGACTGGGAAAATAGAGCCATTATTTGAGGCCAGGAAGGAAGAAGACTCTATCTCTGGTTAATTCTGGTATCTTTAACATTTTCAGAGAACTCAGTTAAAAAATAGAAAATGCTTATAGACTATTTCAACAATTAAAAATTTTTATCATATTCATCAAGTATGTCTTGATTAGCATTTGTAAACTAAAACTTTCTCTTTTTTTCTTTACTTTGGGGTGATATCTATGTGACAAATGGGTAGAAGTTAAAATTTTTTTGGTGATTGTGGAAAATAATATCTGGAAAAGCACATAAATATGATTTATAGATGTTATTGATATCATAACCAAGGGATAGAATATACCATCATCCTGACAGCCATTCTCACATACCCTTTAATAGCACTTCTTCTGTACCTCTAATGGTAACAGGTGATGCAGACAGTGGCCCACAGTGTCCTCAGTGTTGTGGTTGAGATGAGACAAATTCACATGGGCTGCAGAAATCCTATGGAGGAAAAGGGACAGCACGGCCACTCTCTCAAGGGGAGAGTGCCCCAATCCTTGCCTTGATAGGCTTTTGTTGGATTTCCAATAGCATATATCAAAGAAGGTTTTCGTTCTTTATGCTTAGGTTTGCTTTAGGTAATTACTTTTTACAGATAGCAGTGGGAAAGATGTTACTGATTACTTCTTACAGATTAACAAGGAAAAATGTTGCAAATGCAAGGGAACAGTAAGAGTAATTGGTCTGGTTACACTTTAGTCCTTGGGAGAATTAGCATAGACGTCAGGAAGTTACTTTAAAGATATGCCATAAGCATTTTCTGCCTCAACTCAGGGTGAGGGAGTTTTAGCAAGAGCAAGTCACAAAGTAGCCTAGGTATAATGCAGGCCTGATTTCCCATGGGGGAACTGATCTGTGGGCTTGGCATCCGTGGGTGTGCCACCATGTGCCTGTGGGCTTTCCCATAGGGCTGAGCTACATTTGCCATTGCCAGACAGATCAGTTCCCTATAAACAGGTATCCTGACTTTTTTAAGGGTAATCACTTCAGTTTAGTTTTACCTGTTTTTTGAACTTTATGTAAATGAATCATATCTTAAAGGTTGGTTTATTTTTTCAACATTGTGATAGTTAAATTAGCTCTCTACCTGTAGTGGTTTTTCCTAACTTTATTCATTCATTGTACTCTTGACTGGCACGTGGGCTGTTTTCAGTTTGGGTGTGTTATGAATAAGACTGCTATGAATATTCTGCTAGTACACATAAACATTTAATAAGCTTGTGTTCTTAGAGAAATTTTGCAATTTGTGCATTTTTGTGTGATTCTATGATTTGCTGTTGAAATTTGCCACCATGATTGGAGTTGATTCTTCTCGTAGTTAAGTCAATTTGTGTTATATTTTGAGCTTTATATTTTATTTTATATTTTTTCATTATTAGGTACATACAAATTTAGAATTATTATATGTTCTAGGTAAATTGAACATTTTATCTTTATGAAATATTCTCTTTATTTCTACTAATACTTTTTACTCCAAAGTGTATTTTATTTCTTTGGTTGGGTTTGCATGGTACTTTATTTTTTTTTTACTATTCTTTTTGATTCTTTGTATTTCTATATCCTAATATTTTATATGTGTCTTGTCTTGTAACAAAATATGGTTGCTTTGAAGTTCAAAACTGATCATCTTTGTTTTTTACTCAGAAAATGTAATCTATTTGCCTATTGTATAGTTATTGATGTGTTTGAGTCTAAATCTCCCATTTTACTGTGTACTTTACATTTTTCTTGTCTTTTCTTTATTTCTTTATTGTACCGAAATTGAGCTTTTGGCAGTTGATTCAGTATTATTTTAAATATTAAGTTTTTCCTCTGATATCTTGGAAAGTATATACTGCCTTTTAATATTCTATTAATGGATAGCCTAGCAATTATAATATGCATTCTTAAATTACTCAAGTGTAATGTTAACTATTTTATCATACTTTTCGGAAAAATGCAACAACCTTAGAACTCTTAACTTTCACTCTCGACATATATGATAGTGTTTATATACTTAAAGTTCTATATTATTTAAAATGCCAGTGACATTATTTTATATCCTAATGTTAATTAAGATATTCCCATATACCTACCATTTTTTGTTGTTTTTCACTTCTTCACTTCTTTACTTCTTACACTTCCATCTAGGATCATTTTTCATCTAACAGCCTCTTTTAAGCAGGTTTCCTGGTGACAAATTCTTTCTGCTTTATTGTGTCAGAAAGGTTTTATTTCAACTTTATTCTTAGGTGGTATTTTAGCTGGGTGTAATATTCTAGGTTGGGGGAACCCTCCACAGCTGACATATCCCTCTGGTACCCCAACCACCTCCCATGAGAGTGGGGCTAGCCTCTTTAGCATCTCAGTGCTTCCTACCAGTCTTGATGCAGCTCCTTCTGCAAATCTTTGGTTATAAGACTCCTCTTCAGCTAGCCTTCAGTTGGTTTTTCAGGGTGATTGTTCCCAGTTTAGTTGTGTTTCCATTTTGGTCCTGGAAGGTGGTAAGTGTAGCTTCTGCCTACTCTGCTGCCATCCTGAATAGTCTGCATTTTGAACTGTCTGGATCATGGCTCTTTTTGGTTCTTTGTTGTCTGGGGGTGGCTTTTGTTCCTGTGTTCTTCCTTTGTGCTTGATTCTCTTTAATTAGGTGAGTTTTACTGTACTGGAAAAATTATTCGTAGAAATAATTTGAAATTATGATGATGTTATCTTCTTCCAGAGATGATTTAACAGGAAGCCAAACAACAAAACAAACAAGCAAGCAAAATATAACCAAAGACCCTGAAATAGAGAACAGACTGACAGGGACCAGAGAGGAGAGGGGAGGGAATTTCAGGGAGAAAAGGGGAAGGATTTACAGGAACTAGTATAAAGGACACATGGACAACAGCTAAGGGGGGTAGAAATGGGAGGGAGGTGGGGAGCACTGACAGGCGTGGGCTGGGATGGAAGTAAAAAACAGAAAACTGTACTTGAACAACAATTAAATAAAAAAAATTAAAATAAAGAGATGATTTCCCCTGTATCTCCAGATACCTGGCAACACCTCGAACCTAGGGCCACCTTAATCCACTTTCAGTCTCATGCCTATGCTGTGAGGTCAGTCTGGGCTGCTTTGCTTCCTCATCACCCACAGTCTTGGTGCAGCCAAGTGGGCCCCACCCCTGGGTGTGGGGTGGTTTACCAGGAACTCACTCTGGCAGGCGTGCAATCCTATGTTTACTCTCTAGGGAGGCTTTCAAAAGAACCCCTTTGCCTTCTAACTGCCTCTTTAGCATCAGAAATGCCTGCCTGGGCCTGTGCAACTGTATGTTCCAATATCTTTCTCTAGTAATTCCACATTATTTTTCTGATTCTTTGATAATATTTGAACTATATTTTTATATTTCATGTAGCTTTATGTAATAACTTTAAGCAGGAAGGTTGATTTTTATTATTTTAAATAGAATTGATACTGGATGCAGTTTTAACTGTGTTTACATTAAATATCTCCTGTCCTATACTTTCAATTACCTATTTTGGTTAATCAAGAGAACTTACTGTAGACTTTTACTTCCAGCTATTTTATATTGCTTTAGAGGAGCCAGGTAAAACATCTTTTAAAGAAATTGATGCAAAGGTACTCAAGGTTCAAAGGGTTAAGAGTCTGGAGAGGGAAGAGTCCTTAAGTGCTCACTGAGCAGACCTTCTGGCAGCAGCTGTTCGCCCCCAGGGCACTCGCCATTTCTTGAGAAGCTGGGGCCGATCTAGAACCCAGAACAGGTCCTGTGCTGAGCAACTTCAGGGGGCAGTTTCACAGGGTTGGAGGCATTTAGTGGGGTTCCAAAGGAAAAGACTTTTAGTTTGACTACCTGAAGATGTACTTCTGTATATTAAGAAATACGAAAGTAGGAGAACGCATAAAATTAAAAAATCACTATTTTTCCACTTCTAATGGATCTAAAATGATCACCAATAGATTCTAAAACCATTAGCAAAAAGGTTAATGGTGAACTTGATGATAACTGGATCACATTGACAGTACCTGAAACCACTGGTCAGTTTCAACATTAATAGTACCTGAAACAAACAATCAAACATTATATGTCTCCAGATTTGATTCAAAGTACACAACACCTCAAAGGAAGTATTCTTGCAAAAGAATCCACCATGAGTCTAATGAAACCTACAGATCTAGCTATCAGTTTGTAAGCCATACCAGGTATAGCAAACACGTTCACACCGAAGGAATCCAGTCATCCAAATACCTAAGTGTGGGAAATTCTATTGGTCAAATGTGCTGGGTTTTCCAGGGAGTAAGTGATATGAAAAGGTTAAAAAGATGAAGAAGGGTAATTGTTACAAATTCAAGAGGACTCTTTTATACTCTTTGGTACAGATTAAAGGAAGTATATGAATATTGACTATATGCAATGTGTGGATCTTATTTGGATCAAATATAAACAATGAAAATATAAAGGGAAATTTTTAAGAAATTTGAACATAGATGGGCAGTTAGATGATATTGTTGGCTTTATTGGGTGTGAAAGGTATATTGTAATTAAGGGTTTTTTTTAATCCTTATAAAAAAGATTCTGAGTATTTTGTGTATAGTGGTATGTCTGTGATTTGCTTTATTTTTTTAAAGATCTTATTTATTTTTTTTAGAGAGGGAAAAGGAGGGAGAAAGGGAGAGAAATATCAGTGTATAGTTGCCTCTTGCATGCTCCCACTTTGGACCTGGCCCGCAACCCACCCATCTGCCCTTCCTGAGAATCAAACCAGAGACCTTTTGGTTCGCAGGTTGGTGGTCAATCCACTGAGCTACACCAGCCAGGTCTGTGATTTCCTTTAAATATGGAAAATTTTAATAATTGTTTGAACTGGTTAATGAATACATAGTGGTTTATTTGGCTGTTTTTTCTCCTTTTGGTATATTTACAGATACTCATTGATTAGTGTCAAAAAAGGGATCAGAAACAAAATTTCATTTGTACCACATAGCCTCTTTTAAGTGAGAACATTATAAGCTACTCTCCTTATTGGGTGAATATCTGCTGTTTGTGAGTGGTGTCAGACAATGAGACATAAACATTCATTTTATTTTTATACTGCATCTCCTAGTTCTGTTAGATAGGTGTAGTTTCCCCCATTTCTAAGAAGGCACACCATAGTCTCACTAAAACTATGGAAAGGAAGAAGGGTAGTTCTGGAGAGCAAGAATGGGTGCATATATATTAAAAGAACAGGAAAAGCGTATTAGGTGGGCTAAAACTACCAATATCCACTACCTTTCACTTGTTAACACTCAGAACATTCAAACCTGCTTTCCACACAAATAATTTTAAAAACACTTCCAACTAATATAATTTAGATCTCTCTTCCTTAAGAAAGGGTGGTAATCTGAAGTAATGCCTCTTTAATGCACCTAGCTTCAAGTCCAGGAGTTCTGGATAATGTTAGTTCCTCTTCCCATATCTGTTTTATTCTGTGAATTACAGACTTTGGAAAATTTGTGCTGATAATATATTCCCTATGCAGTAGTAGGAGAGACAAAAATGAAAGAAAAGCAAGTTAAAAAAAATTATGTGACATAGCAAGCAAGACAAATACAGTGTCCAAAGCCCTCGCTCATGCATTTTGACCAAGCAGGCGTAATTTGCACGTGCTGATGGAGTGCTGCTGGGCACGCCCGGCTTTGTGCTGGGAAGATCAGTACGGTTAGTAAGGCCTGCCATAGGCTTTTCCCAGAATACAGATCTTTCACATGTGCTTTAAATGGTATTGATCTGCTCAGTCAAAAAAGCTGAATAGAAGTGTGCTTCTGCATGGATCAGCTGTGCAGTACCTAGTGCACTGGGCCCTACCCGTATTTTCTCATTGCAAGGCAAATAGAAGCAGATGTTTCTATCCCGTGCAGTATTTGTTGCCTTCAGAATCCCAGAGGTATTAGCAAGCACTTTGCCTCTTAGCAGGTATAAAGCACACAGTTATCATTTACTTTATTTTTGGCCATTCCTACTAGAGGAGTATAATGATCCAGGAGCTCTGATTGCAGGAATACCTCATTAACTTGGATTTACCTTCTTGTTCCATGGGTTTCTGGTTTCCAATCCCCTAATATGAATAGGAGTTCCATTTCCATTTTCCCTGACTTGGGCCAGTAACAAGTTCTAAATTCCCTTTCTTTCTCCAAAGGTCTGTTGACTGTAGCTGACTCTCTGGTTATCAGTTTATATCAGGTACTGTGTCAGTTTCAGGCTGTGTCAGTTGTTTGTGTTCTTTAATTGAAAATCAGAGAAATCAGCAGTGGTTAATTTAAGGAGAATAAAAGGGCAAAACCAGAATTTACTGGAAGCCTTCATGATAGCTAATAAAATTAAAGAGAGAGCTGAAAATCCATGCCTTGTTAAGCATGTAACATAGGGATAGCTCCAGGGATCTAGACGAAGAGTCTTTGAATGACTTAGTTTCCATCCTTATGTTGGTTACTCACGATTCAAATTCCCAGCAGAGCCTGGTTTGCCTAACTTGAATCATCATCCCACCCCTTGGCTGATGACACAAGGTGCCTTTATTAAAAGACCCACCAAAGACTTGGGGGATAAAGGAGAAACACTTTCCTAAAATAAAATAAGGTGCTATACTCAAAAGAAGGGAAGAGGAATGCTCAACAACAGATGTCCATTCCAGAGTATTCCAGTTAAGTCAGTGTTTCTCACTGGGGAAGACCGTTTGTGTCTGTGAGCTGCTAACCCAGTGCATTGTAGTGCATCATCCTTGGCTACTGGCCACTAAATGCCAGCAGCACTCCCACCACTATCATCACACCCAAGGCACCACTGTCTCCTGACCACTGCCATCTCCTCCTGTCCAACTCCTCCCCCTCCCCACTTACCTTCCCCAGATAAGCTGTGGAATAGAACATCAGGACCACTGCACTGCCTGATCCCTAAAGCTGTTTTCATTTAAAACGATTGGATGTATTTCTATTGCTAAGCAAAAGGTTTTTTGTAATTTGTTATACTAAAATCATGTTTATTTTCTATCAAAAAGTTATTCAATTTATTCCAGTTATAAAATAAGTGATGGAGATATAATATACAGCATAGTGACTATAATTAATAATACTGTATTGCATATTTAAAAGTTGTTCAGAGAGTAGATCTTAGAAGTTTTCATCACAAGAAAACAAATTTGTAAGTATGGTGGTAGATGTTAACTAAACATTATGGTGATCATCTTATAATAAATCCAAATGTTGAATCATTTTGTTGCACATCTGAAACTAATATGTCAATTATATCTTAATGTAAAAAATGAAAAAATTAGCCCTGGCTGGTGTAGCTCAGTGGATTGAGCGCGGGCCTGCGAACCACGCGATTGCGGTTCGATTCCTAGTCAGGGCACATGCCTGGGTTGCTGGCCAGTTCCCAGCAGGGGACTCAACAAGAAGCAACCATACATTGATATTTCTCTCCTTCTCTCCTTCCCTTCCCCTCTAAAGATAAATAAATAAAATTAAAAAAATGAAAAAATTCTTTTATTCAGTCTCCAAATATCTAAACTGATGAGAGCCATGTAAAATATATAAGAAATTCATCAATTTGTTTCTTCAGTTTAGCTCTTTATTTAAGGGTGTTGACTTTGGAACCAGACTCTGAATTCAAGTCCCAGAATTGTAGCTCTGCTATTTACTGCCAGTCACTTCCTTTGAGCTTTTACATAATCTTACTTTGGGCAATTGCATAATCTCTCCATTCTTCTGTAAAATGATGATAATTGTATCTATTTCATAGGGTTGTTATGAGGATTAAATTAGCTAGGTGCATGAAGTGTTTAATATATTCCCAAGAGCATAGTAAATGTGTGTGTGTAAAAGCTGTTATATTTCTAAAATGGGATATTAATAATTAAGTTTAATATAGATAACATGAAAATACCTTAATTTTTCTGAGTAAGAGCTACATTTTAAAATTTAAAATGCTTTGTCTGGAAAAGAATTTTGTTACGGCATGTAGCTTAGAACCATACTTTGAAAAATATCAGTGAATTATTCATTCCTTCACTTAGTATTTATTGAATGCTTTGCCAGGCATGTGACAATTCTAGGAAGAGGGAATTTATATACTAATTCCCCGGAGGAAGTAGTAACTAAGTTAACAGTAAATGCCAGGGTAATAATTACTGATGTATTAGCTGTGGAGAAGTCAGCAGAAAGGGCTGGAGCCAGGGAGTGGTTTGTCATGTTGGTGGCACAGGGTAGAGGCCTGGACTAGATGGACTGTGGTCCACTGGGCAGAGGCAACATGGGAGGGGGGAGGGTGTGCTGGAGCTCTGTTTTGTGGAGCCTTAGAGACTCTGGTAAAGTACTGGGATTATTTTTACTTTTTAAATTTTTTTACAAGGAGTTAGGATTTCTTTGTAAGACAGCTATGGGAGGTGTGGTTAAGCAGGAATGTGCTGGGTCAGATACTACATTTGGGAAAGAGCTGTTTTTGTCAGTTGTGTTAAAAGAGTTATTTTTCTCATTGAGAATGAATTGTAGAGGGACAGGTGGGACCAAGTAGACTTCAGGGAAGACATGGATGGGAATGGGGTGTGATGGAGGCAGCAGAGGTGATAAGAAGTGGATGAAATCAAATCAAATCATACATATAGGCATACTTGAGAAATATTGTTGGTTTCCTATCAGGCCACAGCAATAAAGTGACTATCTCAGTAAAGCAAGGTCTCACAAATTTTTTGGTGTCCCAGTGAATATAAAGATTACATTTATGCTATACTGTAGTCTATTAAGCATGCAGCAGTATTATGTCTAATAAATGAACGTTCCTTAATTAAAAAACACTTTATTGAACCACCATCTGAGCCTTCAGTGAATCATAATCATTTTTGCTGGTGAAGGTCATGTCTTGATAACAATAAAAGTGCAACCTCTGGAAGTGCAATAAGGTGAAGCACTTTAAAACAAGATATGTCTGTATTTATTTTGGAGGTAGAACGGACAGATATCAGTGATGACTTGGATAAGGAGGACAGTGAGAGAAAGGGAAGAATCACTTTTGGCTCTTGTGTACCTTTGACAGTGTGAATATATTCCCTCTGTTAGTAAAGTTTTTTTTTTTTGGTCACTTTTAACATAAACTGTTTTAAAACTTTCAATCTGCCTGGTCTTGTGGGTTTTTTTTTTTATTACATTCTAAGTAGTACAATGTTCTTTAATTTTTCTTGTTTAGTGAGGAGACCCCCGTTTGTTGATGCTTTTAGCATTAAACAGGCAGCATTTTATCTGTTGCTTATCGCTGATGAGGATTTAAACTTACTGCTCCACAGAGTATTCTTTTGAAATTAGACAGCTGAGTGTCATCCCTGCCCCAGGAAATGTGAGTCTGTAAGGCCTCCACCTGTTGAAGCAGCCCTCCCTTCTCTGCCTGGCGTGCTTCCCTCCGCGACGTTGGCCAGGAGGCTGGGACGGCAGCGGGGCACCTGGAGTCCATGCCCCTGGCTCTGCCTGAGGCACATGCCCACTGAGTAGCTCCGCTATTCTGTTGAACATGTACTCAGGTGGGGTAAGTCAAGTTTATGACCTATTTTCGGTCAGTTAGGACTAGTATACCTTCTCAGTAATTGGAATTTATCGTATTTTACTAAAATATGATTCCTTCGTGTGAATGAATTGAGATCGAGCATATGCAGCAGTCTTTAAGTAGATTGTTCAAATTGATGTTTGTGAAATTATTTTCCTTTTTTGTAAGAGATGAAGAGAAACTGGGAAGAAAATTCATTAGACAGTAATGCAGAGATGTTTTTTCACACCTGATTGAGAAGCCAGAAATGCATATAAAACTTAGAACTTCAAAAACCATTTTTTAGACAGTCTATTATTAAATGCCCATGGATGTTTTTGATTTCCCACTACATTAAAATACTCAAAGGAACTTCATATTCCAAACATTTAAAAATAGCTCAATCTTTTAAAAAACATATAAAGTATTATCAGCTGTGCTTTTTGTACATAATTAGCATGTGCTGTGGAGGTATAATGACTTTTAGTGTAATTATATTACTCATGATACAAAGTTCAGATGGTAGTGATTGGAGCTACAGCTGGGTGACACATTTTAAAATAATTCAAAGATGGCTCCACAGAAAGTATGCTATTGTAGTCCCCGATGATTCCCTTTTTACTCATCGGTGAATTGTGAAGGCACCAATAAAAGACCCTTTATGAAATGTTTAATTTTCCCTTTCTTACAGATTTGATGTGTGTTCACTAGATCTTCTTCAGTGATTGACATGCCGCTGTGAAGGTCCCTCACTTTTGCCCTTTTCTTGAGATGGCTCAAGATTCAGGAGGCCTTTCTTCTGATTATCAGTTTTGGATTTGGAAGCTTTCTGTATGGGGCCAGGCCTCCACTTTGGAAACCCAGCAAGACATCTGCCGCCACATACATCAGTTCCAGGAGTTCCTGAGGCAGATATGTGAAGCCTTGAGAGAGATGGTAAGTAGCAGACCAAAATTAACGAAGTTATTTTGTGACAGCTGGGACTCTTGACCAGATTTCACCAAGCCTGAATTTGATTCAGGGCTAGGGATTTCTAGTATTACCTCATGTATTGAAGAAGAGATGAATTACCCATAGGTAATACAGACAGGAAGCAGTTTCCTTGTCTGTGATTCATTATGACGTCGTTCTTTTCTTCTTAATTAGTTATTATATTGTCTCATGAGAGTTCTGGACCATTCAGATTGTTTTAAATAAACAAGACTTGGACACTCTTTGTCAGGTAATAACTGGGGTTCTTTTAAAGGTGTTTGCATTCCTTAAATATTGAAGAATTTGCTGAAATGCTTACCTTTTTTTCAACTCTGTTTTAAAGTGGGCTCTATCAAGAGATGATAAATACTAAGATCTCTTCTTACAAATATTTTAAGTGGTCTTTTCTAGTGAATATTAAGATTTTGAATGTCTTTAAAATAGGCATATGCTTTATTATGTTAAAATTCAGTATATTTTCTTTTTGACATAAGATTTATTTTTATTGCATGAATTTTATGAATTAACATGTTTTGAT
Organism: Sturnira hondurensis; assembly: GCF_014824575.4. NCBI lineage: Eukaryota > Metazoa > Chordata > Mammalia > Chiroptera > Phyllostomidae > Sturnira > Sturnira hondurensis. The sequence goes on from NW_028081491.1 coordinate 1,945,504, forward strand.
ATCAAAATATTTATTTTATCCTTATTGTTTAACTTTAAGATGAAAAACAAAATTGTAATTTAGCATGGGTGTTTTTGTGTTATACTTTTATTTCCATAGTCAAAGAAGCAAGTGGGAAATTTGAAGAATAATTCATGTTGATATTATGAGTTCATATGTCTTTAGATACTATATGAAAAATAGTCTTTATGAACAACCAATGCTAATTTTAAAATTGTTTTTAGTAATAAGACTTTTGTAACTTGACCTTGAAGAGGCCCCAGAAAGTCTAAGACTGGCCTGAATGCTGAGACAATGTGAGGAATTTATGGCTGTAGCAGTAGGAAATGCTTATCATTTCAGCTTATGTGCACATGATCTGTTTGGTCTTAGTTTTGAACTTTCTTTGAAAGGTAAAGAAGTGGGAAAAAGGCCAAATGTACAATAGCATTGTATTTTAAAATCTTAAGCTGTTTTCTATTTCATTGGATTTTTTTTTGTCTCCAGTTTTAGATTGTTATAAAGTAATTCTGATGCTCTTTAGTATATAGTAATCAAAATAGTAATGAACACAGATATATATCTTTCTTCTTTGGCTGCTTTTATTTCTTTTTATAAGTTCCAGAGTTCTTGTCCTCCTAAACCTTTGAAATCGCCTTTCTGAAGCTGAATTAGGCACTTATTTTATTATGTTAGAATAAAACTCCAGGATAAAGATAAGAGATTATAGAAACATTAATCACCCATAGTGGTTTTTCACTATTATGCAACCTTTGTTATTTTTAAATAAAGTGGTGTTTCCTGACTGTTAAGTATGAGTAAAATGAAGTTAATTTTTTAAAAGATTTTATTCATTTATTTTTAGAGGGGTAGGGAAGGAGAGAGGGAGAGAAATATCAATGTATGGTTGCCTCTTGTGTGTCCCCTGCTGGGAACTGGCCTGCAACCCAGGCATGTGGCCTGACTGGGAATCAAACTGCGATTGTCTGGTTCGCAGGCCCGCGCTCAATCCACTGAGCTACACCAGCCAGGGCAAAATTAAGTTAATTTCGTAACAAAATTGATTTTACCTAAAATGTGTTGTGTATCTTAGTTTTCGTGACCTGGTTTAAGGACGAAGGGAGGTGGTTGCTTGTTAAACTTGATTTGAATAACTTACCTAAAGATCTTTTCTCATCCATTTTTTTCTACTTTACTTAAATATATACTAAATAAGAAGCATTCAAGCTCCTTGTACCTTTAGTGCACAGTTTAGTCTTTCTGAGTTGTATAGTGCCCTTTTACTGACCAAAACATAATTTTCTTTTACAGGATTCAAGTACAGTCACTGAAAGATTCCCCATAATTGGTCAACTGTTGGCAAAAACTTGCTGGAATCCTTTTATCTTAGCATATGGTAAGAATTCAAAGAATGTTCTCTGAAAACACAAACTTCTAATGATAATTTTAATCTTTGCATTGTTTAACAAAATACAGAGCTTTAAATTATACACCTGTTTTCTATATTGCATGAAGCAACTTTTCAAGTATATTCATTGCTCCATTACAAAGATTGCATCCTTTATTGGTATTCATATGTTTGTAAAGATAAACACACACAGAGCTGTAGGAAATAGAATTCCTGGCACTGGAGGGTAGAAACTGCCCAATGATTATCATAACCTAACTTTTAATTCAGTGTAAAATGGTTATAATATTAAAATAGTTTTTGGTTTCACAGTTTTATATTAACTAACATACTGCTTTCCTATGTAAAATTATTTTTCAGAGTGTGAATCCTGCATTACTCTGTCATAATTTAGGGATGACAATTTGGTTTTATCCAAGGTCACGAGGAATTTGGGGATATATTGAGGGAGGTGTTCCTTTACTGGTCTCCTGCCCATGTGTCCAGCCTCATTTCCTGTTTAGTCCTCTACAACTACACCACGTGCTTTGTTGCCAGGTCAAATTACTAACTGTGCCTGAAAGCGCATGATGTTAGGGCCTGTGACATGCAATTCCTTTTGTCTGGAACTCTGTTTTCATCTCAGCTCCTTGTAAACCTTTTAAATCACCTTATTGGGGCTGAGTTAGGAATCTCTTAGTGTCTCCACAGCCGCCAGCATTTCCCTTAATTACCACACTGTACTGTTTTATAATTGTTGGTTTGCTTATCTGATGTTCTGGAAGACTGAATGCTTTTCAAGAGCAGGTCCTGTGGTTTTAGTTCTTTTTGTTGTCCTAAGGCCTGTGCTAGGGTGGAGCAGGCACATCTGAAGGTGCATAGTTGAGGTTTATTGCCTGGATTTGACTATCTCATTAGCTAATATAATACTTACTTACTTTTCATATTTTTTAGTCAAAGATTGATTTATAACATGGTATCAGAATAAAAAATAAGATGAATATTTCTCTATGATGTTTTAAAGAATTATACGATTTCTCTCACCTAGCCTGTCATAAGTCATTATAAAAAACATGAACTGGGTGGGGAAGGGACGACATCAGCATTCGGTCCTGTGAGTGTCCCTGCATGACCATACTGAACACACTCAGGCTCACTTTCTCTGATCCCCACTTTCAGCTATCTATTCCTCTTCCTCTTCACTTAGTGCCTCTTGCCTCTTCCTCCCCTTGAGTTGATTCTTCCTTCCCCAGTCACTAAGCTTGTTCAAATTCTTGATCTGAAATGGCAAACCCATCATTCTACAACCATCACTGTATTCCCCATACTTACCTATCCCGTATTTATGTGTTTTAGCCATGCCAGTGTTTCTCCAACACCTTTGACCAGAAATACATTTTCTATTCATGTGTATAGGTGTATGTGCTTATGTTCACATATTATTAGACACATAGATACATATGCATGCACATACACATGGTTCATTAAAGAATGCTTATTTTTATTATGTGCAATCCATATTCACTTTGCTATTTTAAAAGTGGCCTTCCTGACCCAAAACTAATTTCTAAGTGAGCAATCTACTGATGGGTCATGACAAAAAGTTTGAAAAATGTTGAACTAGGCTGATGATAATGATGGAAGAAGAAAGGAAAAGAAACTGTTGAATTTCATCCATTCAAATGCACCAATGTTAGATACTTCATGGATAGGATAACTATTTCTTAGAAAAAAATGCTATGCCCTTTAATTGTATATTGTTCATATAAGACACATTCCTAATTCAGAATGTTAAACTGTGGGAAAATTTGTTATAGAATAAAGGGAGTAGAATGAGAATTATTGCTCACTTTGTGCTGGGCACTGGTCTCTTTGGATTGCATGGTGGATCTGAGTTCTTGATGGTAGTCTTGAGGAAAACGTAATTATGGATTAGAGTAGATAAGTCACTTATCCCAGAATACAAAGCTAATAAGAGCCAGGAGCCCACCCTTCTAAAGTCCACATTATTATAATGGTCTAGCAACCCCCAGACCCCTTATGGATCACACCATTGTGGTTGAAGTGTTCCAGTCCTGATTTTACCAGCTGCACCTGAACATTTATATTCACTCAACAGACATTTACTGATTTTTTTGTATGCCAGAGCCTAAGAAAACGTGGATCACAAATTCTGCTTACTTTCCAGTTAGGGAGAAAAGAGGCCAGAAGTCTGAACAAGGAGGTGAGAGGAAGGAGAATTTTACAAGGGAGCTCCTGCTTGGGCTGACTCTTGGAGGACAGGAGATGAGTTAGGATTTTCTAAGACAAGCTATAGGATCCTCTGGGTTTCTGGTTCCCTGTCTGTAAAAGTGAGAGGCTTGCCTGATTTTTATCTCTATGGCCTTAAACTTGTATCATTCTGTCATCTTTCCATAGCATCTTATCACCTTATCCTCATTATATTGCCTCCCCCCAACAACCAGAAACAAATTCTCCATCTCTTCAATTATTTGTAGCCTTTTGAACTGCTCATTAAATTTCAGTTTCCTGTTTGAAGTATGTCTTTGATTCTGAGCTCATAGAGAAGACTGACAGGCACAGAAGAACATCTTGCTTTTATGCTATTGTTTCGCTGATTGGGCATTTTCTTTCAGAAAAGGACATTTTTTTACAATACCAAAATTACTTTTTAAATGGAGTAAAAGTAAACAATTTCCATCAAGTGAGGAAGTCTCCCACAGTATTAAGTGAGAACAGGATCAGAAATAAGAATAGTAAGGAAGGAAGAAGTATTTGGAAATGAAAAGACACCACAAAGAGACAAAGTAGATGATAACGGAAAGGGAGAGGACACCCTTTTATTCAGTGGTGTTCCCTGCATGAAATTACTGTTTCTACCTCCTTGGAATCCTTGAGTCTAGCTCTGTTCTCCTAATTAAACATAACAGCTACAACCTCTCTTTCTCATTATTTACTGCCTAGTGGTGTGTAACAACTTGCTCCTGAACATGGCAACTAAAAACAATATTTATTGTTTCAAAAAAATGCTTCATTTAGCCCTGGCTGCTGTGTTTCAGTGGATTGAGTGCTGGAATGCAAAGCAAAGGGTTGCAGGTTCGATTCCCAGTCAGGGCACATGCCTGGGTTGCAGGCCAGGTCCCCAGTGGGGGGCCATGTGAGAGGCAACCACACACTGATGTTTCTCTCCCTCCCTTTCTCTGTCCTTTCCCCTCTCGCTAAAAATTTTTTATAAAAAATGCTGTATTTATACTTTTAAACTATAAAATTAAAATTTAAGGAATTTAGCTTTTATTTGAAATTTTAGTTCAAGATATCAAAAAGTAAAATATTAGGTGTCAAATATATGTTGGTATATATTTTTCCCTTCCACTCTTTTACAGAATCCAAACTTGCACAAAGATCTGCTGTCGGTAACTGTACCCATCTCACTTAATTGCTTGGTTGAATGCCCCATTCCCAAAGTCAGGGCCTTCAGGGTGAATCCTGACAGGTGCCATCCCCTCTAGCATGCTTGGGACACTTGGGAACAAGAAGTGATTGCTTGCATCTGTAAATTTCTAAAATAAAGTAAGCTCACTAGTGGCACATTACAGTGTAGTTCAATGTATTGACTCTGGGCTAGGGAAGTCACCTGCTAAAGGTTGAGTGAAAGTTTCTTTGGCTTTTCTTTTTCTGTTTGAGGGACAGAGAAATAAATACACTTGAACTAAATGTGTATTTATTTCTCCCAGGAATCTCTTAACACCTGGGAGAAATCACCTTCTTTTGCATTCTTTTAGATTTAATCTCCATAAATTAACATTTTCTTTCTTTTCTCTCCTCCCTCCCTCCCTTTCTTCCCTCACTCCCTCCCTTTCCTCCCTCCCTCCCTTTCCTCCCTTTCTTTTTTTTTTTGGTGTTGGATGTCTAAGTTTTTGAAAAGTGCCTCACTGGGTTGTATTCTTTTTAACCCAGAAGCTGCTTGTCACTGCTTGTCACTATGGTTCTGAGCTGGAGTTCTACCGGAGCATGGTCCAGGACCCCCAGGTTCTTGACCTATGTGGGAAAGAATTCAAGAAGAAGTCTGAGTGAGAGCGAAAGCAAGTTTTATTTAGGTAGATAAAGAAGAGATCAGAGTTTGTGGGACTTCCGCCAAGATGGAGGCATAGGTGGAAACACTGTGCCTTCTCCCACAACCAAGTTTGAACACAACAAAGGTTTGGAGAACTAGGACACACCCAAAGACCAGAAAACGGAATTATACGGAAGTCCGACAACTACGAACCATTCAACGGGATGGTAAGAGAGGCGGAGCCAGCAGCGGAGCTGGGTTGGGCAGGACAGATCCCCCGACCTAGGCGCCCAGGCAGCCCAGAACCAGTCGGGGTGTGGGGCAGACTGACCACGGTCGCACATTCGCGCACAGTGAGACGGACCACACAGGCCCCAGGGGGCGAACCCAGTGGTGGAGGGCTGACGGCGGTGGCACACTCGTGTGCAGTGGAACGAAGCGCGTGGGCCTGGTGACGGTGGTGGCTGTGGCGCCATTGGGGGCCGCGGAGGCAGGCGGCCGACGGGAAGTCATTGTCCCTTTTTGACCCCGCCCCACATACAAGGTCACAACCCAGCGACTTAGTTGCCCTGTTCCAGTGAACACTTTAGGGCTCTGATCCTGCTACGGAACAGGCACAAACAGCCCAAAGTTGGTGCAAGAAGAACCCAAAGTCCCAGAGCCAATAACTCTAAGCGACCGAGAAATTGCCAGCCTCTCAGAAGCACAATTCAAGACACTATTTATCAGGATGCTCACAGAACTGGTAGATTATAGTCACAAATTAGAGGAACAGAGTCACAAATTAGAGGAACATATGAAGGCTAAACTAATTGAAATAAAGGGAGATGCACAGGAAACCAATAGTGATGGAAAGGAAACTGGGACTCAAATCAATGGAATGGACCAGAAGGAAGAACAAAACATCCAACCAGAAAAGAAGGAAGAAATGAGAATTCAACAAAATGAGGAGAGGCTTAGGAACCTCCAGGACATCTTTAAACGCTCCAACATCCAGATTATAGGGGTACCAGAAGAGGAAAGAAACAGCCACGAATGGAAAACTTATTTGAACAAATAATAAAGGAGAACTTCCCCAGTCTGGCAAAGGAAATAGACTTCCAGGAAATCCAGGAAGCTCAGAGAGTGCCAAAGAAGGTGGACCCAAGAAGGAACACACCAAGGTACATCAGAATTACATTAGCCAAGACTAAAATGAAGGAGAGAATCCTAGAAGCAGCAAGAGATAAGGGGACAATCACCTACAAAGGAGTTCCCATCAGACTGTCAGCGGATTTCTCAAAAGAGACCTTCCAGGCAAGAAGGGGCTGGCAAGAAGTATTCCAAATCATGAAATCCAAAGACCTACAGCCAAGATTGCTTTATCCAGCAAAACTTTCATTTAGAATGGAAGGACAGATAAAGTGCTTCTCAGATAAGGTCAAGTTCAAGGAGTTCATCATCACCAAGCCCTTATTATATGAAATGCTAATGGGACTTACATAAGAAAAAGAAGATGAAAAATATGAACAGTGAAAGGACAGCAAACTCAGAGTTATTAGCAACCACACCTAAAACAAAAGCAAACCAAGAGGACAGCTAGATCAGGAGTGGAACCATATAAATGAAGAACACATGAAGGGTTAGCAACGGGGGAGTGGGAGGAGGAGAAGAGGGGAGAAGGCACAGAAAATAGCATAGATGGTAGGTAGAAAATAGATAGAGGGAGGGCAAGAATAGTGGGGGAAATATAGAATCTAAAGAACTTGAGACAAGTGGCTATAAACTAAGGGGGGGGAGAATGGTGGGGAAGGGAGTATGCAGGTGGAGGGGAATGAAGGGGGGAATAGAACAATTGTAATGGTATAATCAATAAAATATATTTTAAAAAAAGATCAGAACATGGGTTTCTGGAGACTGGATCAGGGGTTGAGTCTGGAATTGGCTACCATTGCCTACTGCCCCCTAGTTGCAAGTTTCACAGGCATCCTCTGTGAAAGAAGCAAAAATGCACATCCCAGTGGACATCAGCAACTCATGACTGATTGGGCTGTGCAGTCCATCGATTCCTGGGACTTTATGTATTTTCAGTTTCTGAACTTTGTGGTACCAAATTCTATCTCTGCCTTCAGGTTTGGAGGGTGGCCTTGTAACTAAAATGGTCTGTTCTGAAGATGTCACAGGTGGGCATAGGTCACGAGATTCTTGCTGATCATGGATAAAGAATGAATGGAACACAGAGAGTTTGTAGTAGAAAGAGAGAGAGCAGATTTATTAAGTGATAATACACTCCACAGAAGATGGAGATTGACTTTGAGCAGAGATTGACTTCAGGGACTGGAGGGATTCTATTCTTATAGGGCAGATATTTCATGGCTAGTTTTGGTGGGTTTTTCATGTACAAGTAGTTATATTACTTTAAAGCTACTGTGCATGTGGTATCCCATGATTTTCCTTGATTGGCCACCAGGGAAGGGGGTCATACAATGTTAATTTATTTTAATGCTATTATAATGAAGCAGGGGTCATGTAGCATCTGTTCAGGTGCATTCATGATTCAACATGATTCAGCGCTTTTCCAGAAAGTGGGAACAGCTGGTCTCAGAACACGGTCTCTGTCCCGTATCGATGTCCTTGATCTTAGTCCTGGGGCACCCTGGAGTCTCCTCCTTCCTTTCTCCTGCCTCAACTTCCTCCTTGAGAGGCATGGTTCTCAAAAATCGTTTTGGGGTTGTTGAAGGGTGAACATCATTCTTCTGTAACTTCTTTCAGCTTAGATGGGACAGTAGACCCTGCCTATCAAGAACAATGAAACTCTCACCCTGTTCTATCTAGAGGTCGAAGAGGAACCCCTGAGTCCATCACAGATGCTGTGTGTTGGTCAGCTTCATCATCACCCTTAGGGACTGGTTGGAAACCCTGGAGCATCATCAATTTGATGTGGAACTGCTTAAGTCTAGAGGATACAAATTTAGCAAGTAAATTAAACAAGATCCTAAAAGTAGTAAGAGCAGCAGTGTTATTAAGGGACCTAGGAGGGATAGTGGCCACATTAAGCTAGGGAGCTAGGAGGTCAGGCTACCCCTAATTCCTTGGCCCCATTGATTATATTTATGTAGCCACTCTGCCTGTTCATAGATTTTCCTTATGTTAGTTTCAACCATTCCAGAGTTATTTACATAGGTGCAGCAGGGTTTTTATTGATAACAGTGTATACCCCGCATTGTTCTGTTAGAAAATAGTCATGGGTGAGGCGGCTATCCATGACCACATTTGCCAGTGAGTACTGATCTTGACAGTCCAGATACAGTATCGGCAGAATCTTTGGAGACTTAGTCTATAATCTGAGTGAGTTCCCTTAGAGTGGCTTCGTGGTAGGCAAAGCCTCTCCAGGGGGCTGCAGTAGCTGTAGTGGCAGCAGCTCCAGCCACTACTAGACCAAAAGCTCATTTTTTCAGCTGAGAGATGGACTTCCAGGACCCTGGGTTATGTTTATAACAGTAAGATCTCGGGGTGCCATGGTGCCTAAGGTATAGTCACCTTTGTGTTTAGAGTTGCTGAGACGTGTATAAGCAATAGCTTCCTGAAATATTGAATGATCTGTTAGCCAGTTATTATATAGCCAGACAAGGCCTGGGGGTGCTGCAATGACTGTGGCATCGATGAAGTTGTATTTGTTAAGGAGGGTGTATAGCAAGAAGGAAAGGCAATCCTTAAGGGGTCCCAAATTATTTCCCTGATCTTCCTTTCCTGTAGGAGGTGGTAGAAATTTTGCTAATGCCCCTTGAAGAGGTTGGTTCAGTTTCCAACTAACACAGTATTATTTGAACCTGCATTACGAATTTTGTCAAAGCAGTAATGGGTACTATTAGGAATGCAGTTAGAATCATAATTCGGGTAGCATACTTTATTGTGACCAGTTTGAAGGTTTGAAAATTTCTCCTTCAGAAGGATTCTCTAGAAAGCTGGAACTTGAAAGAGAGGTCAGGGCTTCAAATGGGTTAATGACCCATGTATGAGTATTGTTATACCGTGGGGTGCATTCTATAGTACTGTCGCATTTAAGAAAGGTACTCAAGTAATTAAATGACTTTAATTCTAGTGGGCTCATATGGAAGCACAAAGCAGGGTTCTGTTCCCATCTGATTCTTAAAGAAAAAGGTAGTCCATGTACTTAGCAGAAGAATTCAAAGCATTGATTAAGGATTCATTAGCTATTGGATAGGCTTTAATATGTGTGTTATATCTGGAAGGAGTTTCTGGGTTAGAATGATGTATCCAACAGTAGGCCAGGTTTTCTCCTGCTGCTAAGGTTTGAGAAGCGTTTACTAAAAAATTTTCATCCCGTTTTCCTATACAGGGAGTAGGTGAGTAGAATGGGTAATAGAAACAACAAAGATATTTTCATTTTGGACAATCATAGATATGATCCCACCCAGAAGGAAGTACAGAAGCCTTCATACAGAGGACTGGTACTAATAGAAAGGTTGCAAGAATCATAACTATCCAAAAAATGGCAATTTTAGTACATTGTCATCAATCATTAGTTATCTTTTAGGGCTTCCTCCTTTTGAACAGGAACCTGAAGTCCTCCAGTGGCTCGCAGGTGTAGTGTGGGCTTTGGGTCTCTAGCTGGTCCTGAGTCAGATTGGGGTCAGCAGGAGCCAGGTGTACCCTGGAAATATGAACCCAACTATTAACCCATAAAAGTTTCACAGCCATACGGGTGCTCAGGACTATCTGGTAGGGCCCTTTCCATTCAGGGTTGATTTGGTCTGCTGGTGGTCCCTCCTCCCAAGTTTTAAGGAGTACGCACAGTCCACTGGAGATATGGTAATTTGAAAGCTTCCTTTTGGTGCTGGTAAAACTTAATTTCTATATCCTGTAAAGGTTTCTTCACTTGCCCTAAGTTTATTATATACTTAATTGTTTGATGGGTCTCTGTACCACATGTTAGATCTAGAGTCCAAAAGGGTCAGCCATATGACATTTCAAATGGGCTGACTTTAGTATTGGCCTTAGAGAAGTCCCTAATTTTCATGAAGCCTATAGGTAGCAAACTAGCCCAGTTTTCAGAAGTCTCCTGACAAAGTTTTTCTAATGTTCTTTTTAAAATTTGATTTGCCTATTCTACCTTTCCAGAGCAGTGTGATCTCCCAGTGGAGCGGGAGAATATTTTATGCCTAGAGCTTCAGAGACTGCTTGAGTAATCCTAGAAGTGTAAGGATGGCTCATTATCACTTTGTAGGGTTGTGGAAGACTGAACCAGGGTATTATTTCTTTTCTTTTTTAAAAAATATTTATTTAGTTATTTTTGTTTGAATACAATTGTCTCCATTTTCCAAACACCACTTTCCCCCACCCCACCAACCCCCATCTCCCACTCTCAATTCTACACCCCTTTGGCTTCGTCCATAGGTCCTTTATACATGTTCCTTGATGACCCTTTCCCCTGTTTCTCCCAATAGCCTTGCCTCCTTCTTGATTACTGCCTCCCCTCTGATTACTGTCAGTTCTTTATATCATTGCCTCTGGTTATATTTTGCTTGCTTGTTTGTTTTCTGGATTAAGTTCCACTTACAGGTGAGATCATATGGTATTTGTCCTTCGCCACCTGGCTCAGTTCACTTAGTATAATGCTCTCCAGTTCTATTCATGCTATTGCAAAGGGTAGGAGATCCTTCTTTGTTTCTGCTGCGTAATATTTCATTGTATAAATGTACCACAGGTTTTTGACCCACTAATTTACTGATGGGCACCTAGGTTGCTTCCAGTACTTGACTATTGTAAATTGTGCTGCTGTGAACATTGGAGTGCATAGGTTCTTTTGAATTGGTGTTTCAGGATTCTTAGGGTATAATCCCAGCAGTGGAATTGCTGGGTCAAAAGGCAGTTCCATTTTTAGTTTTTTGAGGAAATTTCATACTGTTTTTTACAGTGGCTGCACCCATCTGCTTTCCCACCAACAGTGCACTAGGGTTCCTTTTTCTCCACAACCTCTCCAGTACTTATTGTTTCTTGCTTTGTTTATAATGGATGTTCTGACAAGTGGAAGTGGTATGTCATTGTGGTTTTAATTTGCATCTCTGATGGCTAGTGATGCTGAACATCCATTCATATGTCTCTGGGCCTTCTATATGTCCTCCTTGGAGAAGTGTCTGTTCAGGTCTAGAAGTATCTGTTTGTCCATTTTTTAATTGTGTTGTTTGTCTTCCTGGTGTGGAGCCATGTGAGTTCTTTATATATTTTGGAGATCAAACCCTTGTCTGAGATACCATTGGCAAATATATTTTTCCATACAGTTGGTTCCCTTTTCATTTTGCTAATGTTTTCTTTAGCTGTGAAGAGGCTTTTTATTTTTATGAAGTCCCATTTGTTTATTCTTTTCTCTATGTCTCTTGCTCTAGGACACAGGTGGCAAACACAAGGCCTGAGGGCTGAATCTGGCCCTCCACCTTGTTTTTTCTGGCTGGTACCTTGTTTCTAGCCAGTGGTGCTGAATTCTTGTTTAACTGTTAAGGAGTAGTTATATTTATTCAGTCCTAAAATTACATTCGATGCTTTGAAGGCAACCACAAGGCTGATGTGGCCCCTGGTGAAAGTGAGTTTGATACCCTTGCTCTAGGGAACAACTCAGTGAAAATATTGGAATATCTGAGATTTTCCTGCCTATGTTCTCCTATAGGACTTTTATGGTATCACAACTTAATATTTTAAGTCTTTTATCCATCTTGAGTTTATTTTTGTGTATAGTATAAGTTGGTGATCGAGTTTCTTTTTTTTGCACATAACTGTCCAGTTCTCCCAACACCATTTGTTGGAGAGGCTATTTTTACTCCATTTTACATTTCTGTCCCCTTTGTTGAATATTAATTGACCATAAAGACATGAGTTTATTTCTGGGCTCTTTATTCTGTTCCATTGGTTTATGTGTCTGTTCTTATGCCAGTACCACACTGTTTTGATTACTGTGGCCTTGTAATACAGTTGATATCAGGTATTCTGATCCATCCTGCTTTGTTCTTCTTTCCCAAAATTTCTGTGGCTATTCAGGATCATTTATGATTCCATGTAAATTTTTGAAATGTTTGGTCTGCATCTGTGAAATATGTCATTGGTGTTTTAATAGGGATTGTGTTGAATCTGTAGATTGCTTTTTGTAGTATGGACATCTTGATGGTGTTAACTGTTCCATAAATGAACAGTTACATGCTTCCATTTGTGTCTTCCTTAATTTCTTTCTTCAGTGTTGTGTAGTTTTCTTAGTACAGGGATTTTACCTCCTTGGTTAGGTTTATTGATAGGTACTTTATTTTTCTTGTTGCTATATTGAATGGGATTTTTCCCATAATTTCCGTTTCTGATATTTCATTGTTGGTGTAAAAAAATGCCTTCAATTTCTGAATATTGACTTTGTATCCCAGTGTTTTGCCAAATTCACTTATTAGGTTGAGTAGTTTGGGGGGAGAGTCTATTGGATTTTCTGTGTCATCTGCAAACAGTGACAGTTTTGCTTCTTCCTTTGCAATTTGAATGCCTTTTATTTCTTTTTCTTGTCAGATCAGTGTGGCTAGGACTTCCTATACTATGTTGAATAGAAGTGGTGAAAGCAAACATCCTTGTCTTGTCCCTGATCTAAGTGGGAGAGGTTTTAGTTTTTGCCCATTGAGTATGATGTTGGCAGTAGGTTTTCCATATATGTCCTTTATTATGTTGAGGAATGCTCCCTCTTACTCCCACTTTGCTGAGTGTTTTTATCGTAAATGGGTGCTGTAGCTTATCAAATGCTTTCCTCCCATCCATTGATATGATCATGTGATTTTTGGTTTTTCTTTTGCTCATGTGATGTATTACATTTATTGATTTGTGAATATTGTACCATTTTTGCATCCCTGGGATGAATCCCACTTGATCATGGTATCTGATCTTTTTGATGTAAAGCTAGATGTGGTTTGCCAATATTTTTTGAGGATTTTAGCATCTATGTTTATCAGAGGTATTGGCCTATAGTTTTCTTTTTTTGTTGTTCCTTTGTCTGGTTTTGGATTAGGATGATGCTGGCCTTATAAAAAGAGTTTGGTAGTCTTTCCTCTTCTTGGATTTTTTAGAATAGTCTGTGAAGTCCTTAAATGTTTCATTAAGTTCTCTTGTGAAACCATCTCGTCCAGGGCTTTTGTGTGACAGGAGTCTTTTGATTACTGCTTCAATTTCATTTGCTGTTATTGGTCTGTTTAGGCTTTCTGCTTCTTTTTGATTCAGTTTTGGAAGATTATATTTTTCTAGAAATTTGTCCATTTCACCCAGGATTTCAAATTTCTTGATGTGTAGTTGTTCGTAGTAATTTCTTACAATCATTTTTTTCTGTGGTATCAGTTGTAATTTCTCCTCTTTCATTTCTGATTTTATTTATTTGTGTCTCTCTTTTTTTCTTGATGACTCTGGTTAAAGGCTTATCAATTTTGTTTATTTTTTCAAAGAACCAGCTCCTGGATATATAGATCAACACTTGGACCTATAGGTTCTGTTAGAAGGGGCTGGAGCAAAATGAGAAATCTTGGTACAGAGCCATAAATGCCAGCCTGTGAAGAATTTCAGACCGTTTACTTTCCCTGTAGCAGAACAGAGAATATATATCTAACCATAGTATAGGGTTATAATTCCTGCTCTGATTTTCAGGACATATCTTTCCATCTCCTAATTTATACTGGAGCCAAACAATGTTACAAAATAAAACTAAACTATTTTTAAATTTTTAAGGTCAAATTTATCCCAATCACTAAGAATGTAGCCCAGTGGTGATTGGGAAGGGATAAAAGGTGTGGTTCCCATCTCCACTTCAGTGATCCTAAAGAGAAGAAAAAAACACACAAAGATACTCCTTTCAATCTAGAGACATCCCTGTTTGCTTGCCTTAGGAGCTTTCCCAGTGGGCCACAGGGCATCCTCTGAATCCCACTGACCTACCAGATGTCTCTGGCAAAAGAAATCCTAGTGAGTGTCAGCTGACAGAAATTGAAAGACCTGAGAGGATCACTACAGTCTAGTTTTGTTTCTTTTTCTATATTTAATTCAGAGGTTTTGAGTTCCCTGGATACTCTGCATAATTTGTGGTCCTACTGAGTGTCCAGGAAGCAAAGAACTGTTGGGAGGGAACCACTGCAGCATCCTTGAGCAATTGCCTGTAATCCCAATAACCCCAGACCCATTGCTTTATCCAGGTAGCATTTCCATTCCTGTTTTCTCCATCTACGAAGACCCTCCTCTTCCTGTAAGCCTTCAGATCTGAGCAAAGGAAGTGTCTTACTAGGAAAATAGTTTCTGGCCCTGTAAACCACCAGGAGGGGCACCAAGATGACCTTATTATAAAATGACTCTTTTCTATATCACAAGAGGACACTTGGATATTCTATCTAATTTTTCCAGAGCTTTAAGAAATTGTACCTGAGTCTGAAATTTCCCCAGAAGAGACATCAAGAGGTATCTGAAACCCCCCTGCCCCCTTCATACTCAAGATGGATTTCATAGTGGGATGGCGGACCAAGAAGGGAAATTAAAATACCCCTATAGAGGCAAGTAAACCACCTTAGAATTTCAAATTCAACTAATTGGGTAAGAGTGGCTCCATGTGGCCATTCTAGTAACAAATGACCAGTAGGCACCTTGTAAGTGGCTCTGGCCAGTGTTGCAGCTACAGTGATTGTATATATATGCCAAAGATGGGAGTGACTCATTTCTGCAACTATACTTAGCAATAGGTCTGATAGTGACCCTGAAATAGATATTCTGGGTACGAAGACAGCAGGAATCCTTCCTACACAAAAGGCAAGTGGGTTCTGAGCACAGGTATAAAGGCCAAAAGTCAGCTGGTAAGGAGAAACCTAAAAGACTATCTGTGGGCCTGATGAGGAAACTGCAAAAGGAGGTCATAGTGCAGGCAAGGTGGTGACTGATACCCCATTTGGAAGGTCAAACTATGCCTATTGAGGGAGTGGCTGCCCGGTGGGGCAGTGTCTTACAGTTTTCACAGTGTGCCTGGCTGGTGTTCGGACATTGTCTTCCACCTGGCAGGGGCTAAGGCTAACCCAGTTCTGCACTCAGGTTATCCTATCACGGATGTCTTCAGGTGGTAGGTGCCCTTGTGGCTTTTAGCTGCCTAACCTGTGCCCCCAATTTAGCAGCCGGCCTTCCATAAGGGAAAATCGGGCTCACCAAAATGGAATAGATGGCAGTGGAAAAAGGAGCATCCCTGGGTGCCAGGGCAGCAAGGGGGCTTACTACTCTGGCATCTTCTCCTTGCTTGCTCACCAAAATTGCCACAGGTGGGCACAGGTAACCGGGTTCTTGGTGATTGTGGAAAAGAATTAAACCAAATACACAGAGAGTTTATAGCAGAAAGAGAAAGAGCAGATTTATTAAGTGATAGTACACTCCACAGAACATGGGATTGATCAAACTCAAAGCAGAGATAGAAGGGCCAGAGGGTTTCTGTTCTTATAGGGAGGATATTTCATGGCTAGTTTTGGCGGGCTTTTATTGGGCATGTACAAGTAGTTATATTACTTTAAAGCTACTGCGCATGTGGTCTCCCATGATTTTCCTTGATTGGCCACCAGGGAAGGGGGTCACACAGTGTTAATTTATTTTAATGCTATTATAATGAAGCAGGGGTCATGTAGCATCTTCTGTGCAGGCGCATTCATGATTCACCATGATTCAGTGCTTTTCCAGAAAGCAGGAACAACTGGTCTCTGACAGGGTCTCCATCCTGTATTGATGTCCTTTATCTTAGCCCTGGGACACCTCTGAGGTTTCCTCCTTCCTATCTCCTGCCTCAGAAGTGTCATGGCATTCATCCCCCTGGCTCCCCTTCTAATTGTGCTGTCTGTTTTCATTAAAATAAGGTTGAGGTCAGTCTCTGGTCAATTTTTCTTCCTTTTTGGATTGATCTAGTTTTGGCCAGTACTGCTTATTGTTGCACTCAAAAACCACTGCAGAAGTTTCCTGCTATAAACGTTTTCTCTCTGATTATGCATGGTGGGGGCTCTAATTAGAGGACCTACCTAGCAGCTTATTGGCCTATGATGTCCACTCCTAGTTCCTCATTCCACTTGTTGGAAGTTTTTCCTAACTTCTTTCTGTCCTGCCTCAATCTCATCATTAGATGTGTCTGTCACACTTACCACATGAAGATGGAATTTCTTAATATATTTAAGCATAGGACATACAATAGTCACATTTTTCATCAGTGGCATTGGTTCAACTTGAAGAACCCTAGGATCATTAGAGGTTAAATTACAATTCTTGAAATAAGTTGATCTCAGGAAGCCATTGCTCTGTTTCAGCTCATAAAAACTAGGAGGGGAAGGGAACATCCCTTAGAATAATTTCTGATAAAATTTGTTTAGAAATGTTATTAGGAGTATAAGCTTATAGATATTTATGGGGAAAATGGGTTTAAAAGTTCCTGTTAGTGTCTTTTGGTGTGTGGTTAAAAATGCAGAGATAGCTTACTGTACTTTGTATTTTCCTTATTTCTTGTTAATGAAACCCTTGGAAATGCTGTGTTTATGAGATGGCAGAAAATAAGAAGGTAAAGGGTGAGGGGAAGCAGAGTTTGCCAGCCAAAAATATGCCTTCTGGAATATTGATTATTTAAACTGGTTGAATTAATAAAAGACTGAAAAAACGTAAAAACTTTGACCTTCCCTCCAAGTACTTTAAGAATTTAGATTGACAACCTGCTCTAGGAAGGGTGCTATTACCATAGATAATATAGCTTAATATGAGCTAAGTGTGATAGACAGGGAGACACCTGGTAAGACCATTTGATCACAGTCCTTTTCGTGTCCCATTGTGAAAGATATTTCAGCCAACATTTACTTACAAAACATTTATTTTTTCCACCTCCATGTGAATTGTCTTCCTGCCTTTTAAAGTCTCAGACCACACAATAACCATCCCCTTCTCTTTAGCTGAAGGTGGCATATAAGCCCTAACTTCTGGTCCCATATTCTTATGGAGACTGCCACATGTACCATAAATTTGCCACATGTACCACATGTACCACATGTATCATAAATTTGGTCATTTTCTCCTGTTAATCTGTCTCGTGTTAACTTGATTATTAGTCCAGACAGAAGAATTTAGAAGGGTGGAAGGAAAATTTAGTCGTCCTCCCTCCCCCACCGCCAGGGACAGTGGTGATTCTGCACAGGGTTGGTTCCAGGTGCTCGGTTTCCCCAGCCTCACCCCCATGGCCTTGTGATTAAAGTCCGTTGTTACTTGGCTCTAGTTCAGGAACCGACATCAGTTTTAGGTCTCATTTTCCTTTTCAATCTTGTTACAAAATTTCCAGCTGGAATGGGCTCAGTTTCCAAACAAGAAAAAAGAAATGGCTTACTACATAGATATTCTCATTGAATATAATAAGATTTTAAAGTTCAGCATTTTCGTCATGTATTTAGTAAAGTTTTAAATTTTAGAGTAAAGAATTAGGAGTGTGTTAAAAGGCTTCTTTTTCATTCAACCATTTGGTATTAAACAGTCTTTTTGTTGAATTTGTTTTTAACAAGCGAGGATGTTTTAGCAAATTAGACAATTAAAAGATTAAATCAGAATATTGAATACTGGCTATCACAATTTTGTTGCCTTAAAATGGTTGAAACTACAAATGGTTTGAAATGAGAAATAAAGAACTGACCTTGAGAAAAGCCAAGTTCTTTCCATGGTTCTCTTTTGGCTTTAAAAATTGCTGCTGTAACAGAAAGGGAATTGACCACACAAATGTTAAGTAGACATGATCCCAAACCCACAAGAAAAAAAACCCCCACAAAATTAAGTTTCACACATAGTCCTGGATGCTTGTTCTGTGAATTTAGTAGTTTGAGATTTTTCTAAAATATAATTAATATATTTCTTGTACTTATAATGTTTCAAATTTTTACACTATCTTTCTACTTTATTTGATTAAACCTACTGATTACACTTTTTCTTTTTGTAGATGAAAGCCAAAAAATTATAATATGCTGCTTACGTCATCTGATTATAAAAGAACCACAGAATTCTGGAGAATTGAAACTTAACTCCTGGACACGGGTAAGATAGTAAATCTTGCCCTGTACTGCTTTGAATTAAATTGATTTTTTAAAGGTGCTGCTCTGACAGTCCAGTTCTAGGATGTTTTAGAAACAATTCAAACATAGTCTGTGCTATTACATTATCTTGACGAATGTAAAGTTATTTAAGAGATTCCATTTTTGTTTGTGAATTCTGTAAGACATCAGTCATTAAGGTGAACTTCCCCATGCCTATAAGATCTAATGTTGAATGGTTTTGAAAGTTTAGTTTCAGGTAATTAAAATAATGCATTCTATTTCCCTCTAGCAAAAAAAAATCCTCAAAAAATTGTTTCTTCCTACCAACCTAGTATAAATATTGTAATTATGTAATTCCTCTGCAAGCACTTCTCTGCCTCTCTGAGAATCTATTCTGTAGTAAAACTAAAATTCAGAAGTTCCCTGGGAATAGTAGTCTTTCTTTTGTGTATTTAGTTGGCACACAGGCCAGTATGTTCAGATTAGCATATGGTGCTACTTGGCTACTGCTGCTCACGCCATCTTGTTAGTTACTCAACTGTGCTAGGACATGTAGCCGACAGCTTCCTGCTTTCCCATCTCTTGTTTCTGCTTCCTTTTGAAAAGCAGGCACAAGTTGCAGAATGTTGTGAGGCTGAGCTGTGGCTGCCCTCACTACCAGCAAGTTGTCTTTTCTTTTCTCTTACTCCCCACTGTCTTGCTGCCGTAACCCCAAGGACTCACTGATGCCTGTCAGACTCCACTTAGTATACATATGGTTCAGATTACTGCTTAGTATTATGAACTCACCCACCCAGATTAATGCATGTGGTTTTGTCTATCAACCTGACTGGTGATATCATTTCATTCACTACTTTTTTGACTGTTCTTTTGTTTAATACAAAATTGTTAATAGCAAGACAAACACAGTATTTGTAATTTTACCTTATGTTGAAAGAGGAACAGAAGGGACAGGGACAGTAGAAGTGAGAAGTAAGGGAAGGAAAGAATGCCACATTTAATTGGAAGGAAAATTAATGTAAAGAACTGAAGAAAGGAACTAATAAGTAGAATTAGGGGTAAAATGATATGAAAAACAAGGTAAATAAATAGAAAAATATATTTAATCTTTAATATTTTAAATTGTTGCTTCTGTTGAGTGTTTGATGTTTTAATGATTATTTAGGTTATATTTTTCTATTGCCTAGCTTAAAACATCCTGACATAGACCATCTAATTAAAGTTTTTCTAGGATTATTGGGGGTTAACGTTCTTTATTTCAATCATGACTCTATTAGTCCATTTAAAAATTTCTAACCTTACATTTTATTCTGTGAGTTTCCCCTATATAATGTAGTGTCTGTTTATCAATAAGTACTTATTAACACAGGGAAATAACATAAAAATACTTTATTCCAACCTTCAGGTATTCAGGAACTGGCCAGATCCCCCAAGGAAGTGTGATTGGGTTATTAGTAGAGCTGCAAACAGGTTTGATGGTAACACAGAGAGGGACACTTGCTCAGCCTTAGGGGTTTATAGACATTTCCCCTGGGGGAGATGACACAGCTGAGTTTTGAAGGATGACTGGGACAGCAGGGATAGAGTTTTAGGAGTGGTATTGCTGTCATCAGAAAGAGCATGTGCAAAGAAAGCATGATGGTGTGAAAGCAGTTGTTGCATTCAGGGGACTATAGGTACTTGGACATACCTGAAGTCGGGGTTTTATAGAGCTGTTGATGAAGCATAAAGCTGAGAGGCAGGTAAGCAGCAAGAGTTATGTATGATTATAAGAAGTTTTTATTTTATCTTGAAGGCAGTGAGGAAACCACCAAAGTATTTTGAAAAGAAGTGATATGGCCAGATGTGAGTTTTAGAAACTTAACAGCAACAGGAAATTGATTTGGAAGGTGGCAAGGATAGAATTTTGGAAGTAATGTAGTGGTAAAGATGGGAAATTGTGACGACCTGAATGAAATGGATAAGAGGGGCCATATTTATGATATTAATAAGGTGAATATCCAAAAGATGTAATAGCAGATTAAGTGCAGATGTGCTTACATGTAGGTACAGCTGAATAAACCGTTCTCAGGAGAGCAAGCTGATTTGCAAATGAAGGGTTTATAGTTGTCAGTCAGTGTAAGGGAATAGTGGAAGCCTTGGGTGAGAGTGAAACCGTCCACGGAGAGTACCTGGAAAGGACCTCAGGACAACCTTGTGAGACACTGACATTTAAGGAGTGAGTAGAAGAATGAGCTACACTGCATACTCAAAATGGTAGGGGAGGCATCAAAGAAGTGAGAGGAGGTAAGTAGCAGCAGCATTTCAACAAGGAAGGAGTGGCAGCCATTCTAGTATCTAATGGTATAGTGCAGCACTGTTGGATAGAAGTAAAATAATACAGAGACCATTTAAAAATTTCCAGTAGCTGCTTTAATAAACATAAAAAAGGTGAGACTAATTTTAATAATGTTATTCAACCCAGTATATCAAAAATACTAATTTTAGCACACAATTAATACAAAAATTATGAGATTATTTTATAGACTGTTTTTCATACCAAGTCATTGAAATCCGGTGTATATGTTACACTTATATCTACATGTTACGTCTTAATTTATATTTATATTCATCAGAAATTTTTGGTCTGTATTTTGATTTCATAAGGTTCACATACCCAGATGATTTGTTCTCAATATATTTGAAGTGCTTGGTAGCGATATGTGTGAGGACTGGTCACCGTATCACACAGGGCTGCTGCAGAGCGTAGATCAAGTTGAGGATTGAACAGCATTGACTGGATTTAGCCACTGGGAGGAATGACCTTGGTGAGAATAGGTTAATAGATTAAGGAAAGTAGCCAGATTGCTACAGATTGAGAAATGATGGGGAGATAAGGAAGTGGAGGTGATAAATTTTGGTTACTCTTTCAAGAAACAAGGGTTAGAGGAGGTGGTAGACTAGAACATAGAAATGAGATGATTGAAATTGAAAAGAACTGAGTAGAATTCTAAGAAAGCACTGGTAGGAAGAGGCTGAGGACATAGGAGACTGGGAAAAGTTTTCCTTCTCGTACTACACAAGCCTCTAATATTAACTGATTAAAAAGATATCTAGAATAATATTAACTATTTAAGGATTAGCAAGCTAATTACATATACCTATCACAAATCAGTCAGTACCTGCATAATCATACAAGGTTGACCATAAAAGCAGCAAGACAGAAGATACTTGTTGGTGTATGAATCAGTTGTACATCTTGGGTATACTTTCTTTTAGTTTAGAAGTGATACTTCCACCGTAAAAGTTATAGAGTGACATATTACATGTTATGGATGTGTAACTTGTCCTACAAATCCTTCTGAAAATTATATTACAAGACATACTTCAGTATGTGTTAATTTTATTTAATGAGCATTTATTTAGTGCCTGATATGTGCAATGCTGTTGTAATTGTGGTGATAAAATTTTGGGTTATTCTCTGTTCCTAGAATATCAGAAGTGTGACTGAAACAACCTGAGTGAAATACCTAGAATTTCTTCTATAAATTGTCAAATTCACTAAAAATTCAGAATAATTATTAAATTTGAAAATGTTAGACCAAGTTGTATGAGTTGTATTTTTAGAACATAGAAGAAATAAAAATACCTTTTTAGTTTTGGTTTTATGCTAACCATATGTTAGCATATGTTAATATGTTATGCTGGAAATGTATTAATACAATGTGTTTTTTGGAGTTTCACTGGTAACTGCCTATGTACCATGTTATATAACACTACCTCAATGACTAGTCTTGTACTTTAGACTCACAGTGGTGTCCAGCCTTTTGGTGTCTCTGCACCACACTGGAAGAAGAGTTGTCTTGGGCCATATGTTAAATACATTGCAACACGTAATCACAAAAAACTCATAATATTTTAGGTAAATTTACGATTTTGTGTTGGGGCACATTCCCAGCCATCCTGAGCTTCGTGTGGCCTGCACATCACAGGTTGGGCACCCCTGGTAGAGGCTGGTTAAAGTTATAGGACTGTTTTACATCTTTTTGGAATACTTGGTTCTTGAGCCAAGTATTACTTAGTTTTACTGGTGAGACCATTGAACAGATACCTTTTGAGCATCTACTGTTTACCAGGTACTATGACAGAGGCTGAGGATTTAGGAATGGATCTAAAGACAGCATTATCTAAATAAACTAGATATGGAAGCAACCTAGGTGTCCATCAGTGGGTGATTGGATGAAGAAAATATGATACATATGTGCAGTGAATATTATTCAGCCTATTTCCAACAAAATGAATGGTCCTAGAGGGTGTTATCCTAAGTGAAATGTCAGAGAAAGACAAGTGCCATACAAGCTAACTTTTATATGAAATAAAGAAAGCCCTGGCTGGTGTAGCTCAGTGGATTGAGCGTGGGCCTGCGAACCACACGATCGAGGTTCGATTCCCAGTCAGGACACATGCCTGGGTTGCAGGCCGGTTCCCTGCAGGCTAGTTCCCAGCAGGAACGCATGAGAGGCAACCATACATTGATATTTCTCTCCTTCTCTCCTTCCCTTCCCCTCTAAAGATAAATAAATAAATAAATAAATCTTTAAAAAAAGAAAAGAAAAAATATAAAAAACAAGCTCATAGATACAAAAAATAGATTGGCAGTTGCTAGGGGTGGGAAAAATGGGTGAAGGGGGTCAAAAGGTACAAATTTCCAGTTATAAAATAAATGTCTTAGAGATGTAATGTACAGCATAGTGACTATACTTAGTAATACATTGTATATTTGAAAGTTGCTAAGAGTAGATCTTAAAAGTTCTCATCATAAGAAAAAAGAATCTTTTGTAATTGTGTGGTGATGTATGTTAATTCGGCTTGTTTTAGTAATCATCTTGAAATTTGATACAAATATTGAATCATGTTATACACTGGAAACTTATGTTATATGACAACTGTGCCTCAATAATTAGAAAAAGTCCCCCCCTGTCTGGTATGGCTCAGTGGATTGACTGCCTGCCTGTGAACCAAAGGGTTGACGGGTCGGTTCCTCATTAGGGGACATGCATGGATTGTGGGCCAGGTCCCCAGTAGGGGGGCACATGAGAGGCAACCACACATTGGTGTTTCTCTACCTCTCTTTCTCCCTCCCTTCCCCTCTGTCTAAAAATAAATAAATAAAATCTTTTTTTAAAGTCACATATGCCAAGATATACAACAAATAATTGCTTAGTGCTAGAGAGGAAAATAAAGGTGAGGAAAGGAATGAGATGATGGAGTTTCACTGTTAGAAAGGATAGTCAGAAATGTTCTCCAAGGGGGTGATTCTTCAGGAGAGATTTAAATTAGTTGAAGGAAAAGCCCTATTTGTTTTTTAAAAATTCTTCTTGGTTGTTTTTATTATTGATTTATAGAAATTATTTATATGTGCTGAATATGGGTAGCTTTTTAAAAATTATATGTACTCTAGCTAATTTTTTCCACTCTGAGGTTTATGTTTTTGTGTTTATATTTTCTTATTTTCTTTTAAGGAAGATATTTTAAATTTTATTATAGTCATATTTATCAATCTTTCTTTTTGTGATTAATAACTTTGTGTCTTATTTAAGAAAAATTTCCCTACTCTAAAGTAATGAAGACCTTTCATCTTCTAAAAGTATATTGGTTTTCTTTTCCCATTTGGTAGGTGATCTATGTGTGACTGTTTTATTGAATGGTCTACGGTGGGCATCCATATTTATTTCGCTTCCACATGGGTACCCCATTGTCCCAACAGCATTTTTGCAAAGTCCTTTCCTCACTTATCTATGTACACTGCTACCTTCATAAAAAATTAAGTGTCTTTGTATGTAAAAGTATGATACTAAATCGCTCCAGTGGTCTCATTGTTTATCTATTGAATGATGCTTAATTTTATGTGTCAACTTGACTGGTCCATGGGATGTCAGCTATTTGGTCAAACATAATTCTGGGTGTTTATATGAGGGTTTTCTGGGATGTGATTAACATTAAACTAGTAGACTGAGTAAAGCAGATCATCCTTTTTGTGTGTGAATTTCACCGAGTTAGTTAAAGGCCTGAATAGAACAAAAAGCCTAAACTCTCCCATAAGGGTTTTCTCTATATTGGAATTTAGTCAAGAGTGGTCCTTGAGTGAACTCCAAATTGTGTGTGTGTGTTTTGTTTTTTTTTAATGTAACACATCATCGTCAGGGCATCTTACAGAGAACATCCTGCATTTTTAGAAAGCCAGCTGTCTCAGAGATGATGCTATTTGACAGCGAGATAGATGCAAGACTGGGGACTCAGAAGAGATAGCAGTTCGGTGCCAGCAAAATGGACTAGGGGCCATTACCAAAATGTCAACCAAGGGGCTGACACTAATATTTTGGAAACATGTTTACAGCTCTTGGTAATTTTTGTTGTTATAGTAGTCCCCCTTATTCATGGTTTTAGTTTCTGCAGATTCAATTAACTGGGGTCAAATGCCATCCAAAAATGTTAAATGGAAAATACCAGAAATAAATAATACATAAGTTTTAAATTGCATACTGTTCTGAGTAGCATGATAAAATTTTGTGTTATTCTACTTCATCCAGCCCAGG
Organism: Sturnira hondurensis; assembly: GCF_014824575.4. NCBI lineage: Eukaryota > Metazoa > Chordata > Mammalia > Chiroptera > Phyllostomidae > Sturnira > Sturnira hondurensis. Next base: position 1,970,572 of record NW_028081491.1, read on the forward strand.
ATGTGAATCATCCCTTTGTCTAGTGTATTTACTCACTACTTTTCATCACCCAGGCATCCTGTCATCTTACATCATCACAAGAGGAAAGAATGATGAATACTGCACACCATTTTGAAAGAGAGCAAGAGACCACATTAATTATTCTAATTTTTAATCTTTAACTGAAAGAATGTTTACTGATTTTAGAAAGAGAGGGAGGGGAAGCAGAAAGAGAGACAGAAAGAGAGAGAAACATCATTATGAGAGAGAGAGACATCAATTGTTTGCCTCAAATGCACCCTGACTGGGGATCAAAACCGGAACAGGATGTCTTTTGGTGTGCAGGATGATTCTCCAACCAACTGAGCCACCTGGCTAAGGCTCACATAACTTTTGTTACAGATTACTGAATGATCTTTTAAAAGGGAAAATAGCATAATTCCTGAAGGCATTTAGTGATGGACCGCACAGGTAAGGTGAAATTCAGGTACGAGGCAGGGGAAGCTAGGGATCTCTCTTCCACGGTTGCACTCCGGTAACACACCAGTAGTGAATGGCCACTGCCTCTTATGTTTCACTTTTTATATATTTATTTTTAATGTTTTTGTGTATCAGTCTGTTTTATTTCCCATCCTCCCAACTCCCTGCTGCCAACCATCAGTTTGTTCTCTGTATCTATGAATTTGTTTCTATTTTGTTAAAGATTTCTCATATAAGTGAAACCATATTGTATTTGTCTTCCTCCGTCTTATTTCACTTAACATAATACCTTCCAGGCCCACTCATACCGTTGCAAATGGCAAGATTTTATTCTTTTTTATGGTTGAATAATATATATATACACACACACATATATCACATCTTTATCTATTCATCTATTGCTGGGCATCTAGGCTGCTTCCATTATCTTACCCATTATTAGTAATGCTGCAGTGAGCGTAGGGATGCATCTATACTTTTGAATTAGTGTTTTGTTTTCTCTGTACAAATACCCAGAAGTGGAATTGCTATATTACATGACAGCTTCATTTTTAAATATTTGAGGAATTGAGGAATCTCCATACTGTTTTACATGGTTTCACTAATTCACAACCCTTTCAGCAGTGTGCCAGAGTACAGTTCTCTTTGTTCTCACCAGCACTTGTTATTTCTTGATTTCTTGGTGAAAGCCAGCCTGAAGGGTGTGAGGTGTTATGTCATTGCAGTTTTAATTTGCATTTTCCTGATGACTAGTGATGTTCAGTAATTTTTCATATGTCTCTTGGCTATCTATATATCCTCTTTGGAATTGTTTCTTCAAGTCCTCTGCCCATTTTTTAATTGGATTCTTTGAGTTTTTTGTTGTTAATATGTATCAGTTTCTTTTTTTTCCTTTCTTATTTAAAAATCCCCATCTGAGGATATGTTTATTGATTTGAGAAAGAAAGAGACAGGGCGGGGAGGGAGGGAAGAAAAGAGAGACAAAGAGGATCAGAGAGAAATAGAGAGAGAAAAACAAAGAGAAACTTCATTGTGAGAGAGAAACATCAATTGGTTGCCTCCTATTGGTGTTCCCACTGGGGATGGAACCCGTAACCTAGGTATGTACCCTAACCAGAAATTGAACCCATGACCTTTGGCGTACAGAATGATGCTCCAGTCAACTGAGTCACCTGGTCAGGGCAAGATGTATCCATTTCTTATATATTTTGGACATTAACCCTTTATTGCATGTATGATTTTAAAATATTTTATCTTATTTAATAAGTGGTCTTTTGGTTTTGTTGATGGTTTCTGTTGCTGTGCATACACGTTTTAGTTTGGTGTCCCATTTTATTTTTTGTATTATTGTCCTTGCCTAAGGAGATAGTTCCAACAAAATGTTGCTAAGGGTGCTGTCACCTATGTTTTGTTCTAGGAGTTTTGTGGTTTCAGGTCTTATATTTAAATCTTTAATCCATTTTGAGTTTATTTTTGTATATGGTGTAAGAAAGCGGTCTTCTTTTTTTTTATTTTTTGCATGTATCTGTTCTGCTTTCACAACATCACTTATTGGAGAGACTGTCTTTACCATATTGTATATCTTTTCCTCCTTTGTCATAGGTTAATCAATTGTATAAGTGAGGATTTATTTCTGGGCTCTCTATTCTATTCCATTGCTCTAGACATCTATTTTTATGCCAGTACCATTTTGTTTATTGAAGCTTTGTAGTGTGGTTTGATGTCAGGTTGCATGGTAGCCTCCCACTTTGTTCTTTCTCAGAAGTTCTTTGGCTATTTGGAGTCCTCTGTGGTTTCATGTAAATTTTAGGATTAGTTGTTTTAATTCTGGGAAGAATGCCATTGGTATTTTTATAGGGATTGCATTGAATCTATATATGTTGCTTTAGGTAGTAAAGACATTTTAACAATATTAATCTTTCCAATCCATGAGCAATGTATATCCTTCCATTCTTTCTTCAGTTTCTTTCTTCAGTGCATCATAGTGCTTCTCCTCTTTCATTAAGTTTATTCTTGTGTACTTTATGTTTTTGGTGCAATTGTAAATTGCAATACTAATTTTCCTTAGAAACAAAACTGATTTCTGAATATTCTGTATTCCATAGCTTTTGGTGGAATCTTTGGGGTTTTCTGTATGTCGTATCATGTCATCTGTAAATAATGAGAGTTTTACTTCTTTCTTTCTGATTTGGATGCTTTTTATTTCTTTTTCTTATCTGATTGCTGTGTATAGGATTTCCAATACTATGTTGGGTAGTGGTGGTAGAGGTCATCCTTGTCTTGTTTCTGATCTTAAGTAAAACCTAAAGCTTTTTACCATTGAGTATGATAATTTGCTGTGGGTTTGTGATACAGGTTTCATTATGTTGAATTATGTTCCTTCTGTGCTTGCTTTGTTGAGAAATTTTATTATAAAAGGATGCTGAATTTGGTCAAATGCTCTTTCTTTGCATCTTTTGAGATGATTGTATGGTTTTTGTACTTCATCTAATGGGATATATTACATTGATTGATTTGTGGATGTAGGAGCAACCTGGCATCCCTGGGATGAATTCCATTTGATTATGGTATTCAATCCTTTAAATGTATTGTTGAATCTGGTTTTCTAATAATTTTGTTGAGAATTTTTACATTTATGGTCATCAAGGATATTGGCCTCTAACTTTTTTTTTTTTGTAATGTTTTTGGTTTTGGTATCAGGGTAATAATAGCTTTATAAAATGAGTTTGGAAATATTCTCTTCTCTCTAATTTTTTGAAATAGTGTAAGAAGGATAGACATTCTTCTTTGAATGTTTGGTAGAATTCACCTGTGAAGCCATCTGGTCCTGGACTTTTTATTTCTTGGGATTTTTTTTTATTACTGCTTTAATTTTACTGCTAGTACTTTATCTCCTTTTTGTTGTTGTTGTTCCTGGTTCAATCTTGGAAGTTTGTATACTTCTAGATTTCTAGATTGTTGAATTTTTTGGTATGTAATTGTGTATTCTTTAATTATTCTTTTATTTCTGTAGTATCAGTTGTAATTTCTCTTTCTCTTATGATTTTATTTATGTGGGATCTCTCTCTATTTTTTTATGAGTTTGGCTAAAGTTTTGTCAATTATATTGATCTTTTCAAACAACCAACTCTTAGTTTCATTGAATTTTTTCCACTTTTTAAATTTTTATTTTGTTTATCTCGTCTGATTTAACTATTTTCTTCTTTCTGTTTACTTTAGGTTGATTTGTTCTTCTTTTTCTAGTTTCTTTAGGTATAGAGTTAGATTGTGTATTTAGGATGTTTCTTTTTGTTTTGAGGTAGGTCTGCATAGCTATGAACTGTCTTCTGAGAACTGCTTTTGCTGTATTCCATAAATTTTGAAAAGTTTAGTTTTATGTATTTCAGCATAGGTTTTTGATTTCCTCTTTGATCCATTTTTTGTCTAGTAGAATGTCATTTAGTCTCTACCTCTTTGTATTTTTTTCCAGTTTTCTTCCCCTGTACTTGATTTCAAGTTTCATGCCATTGTGGTTGGAAAAGATGCTTCATATGATGTCATTTTTTCTGAATTTATTGAGGATTGTTTAGTGGCCTAATATATAATGTATTCTAGAGAATGTACTATGTGTACTTGAAAAAAAATGTGTATTTTGCAATTTTTGGATTCATTGTTCTATAAATATCTATTAAGTTGATTGGACCTAATGTGACATTTAAAGCCATCATTTTGAAAAAAGAAAAGTCCACATTTATGTTACTACCAGGACTAATAAGTAGAGACAAGGACTTAAGCTTTATGGACACTTTATTTAAATACTGGCAGTCTTAGAAGATGGTGGCATATGTAGCCTAAAAATTCAAGCCAACCTTTTTATAAGGAGAAGAAAAAGGTAGGTCAGGGTATTTGAAAAATGGTTAATTAGATAAGAGTTGCAACTCAGCAGTGATTTTCTTAGTATTTCTTTATCCGCTGATCAACAATTATTTACCTGCCCCTCAGTGGAAGGACTTTTCTCCCTGGGATACAATGACTCAGATACCATCTTGATGACTTGCAGATCCCCTGGGGTTAAAGGTTAAATTGCTTGTGACCTCCTGGAGTCACATAGGTCATACATTCTAGTTCCTGGAATAAGAGTTTTCCACATGCATTGATCATTTAAGCCTGTCAACTATAAGGCTAAAATCTTGAGTTTCCCTATCAATTCCCATATGAATTTTCTGTCTGGATGCTCTATCCATTGATGTGAATGGGGCATTAGAACCCCCTGTAACTATTGTATTGCCGTGTATTTCTCTTTATGTCTAGTAATATTTGGTGATATATGTAGGTACTCTTATGTTGGTTGAGTAGATATTTACGATTATCATATCCGCTTCTTGGATTGACCTCTTTATAATTATGTAGTGTCTTTCTTCATCTTAGAGTATAGTTTGTCTCATATGAGTATTGCTACCCCAGCTTTCCCTTCATTTGCTTGCTTGGAATACCTTTTACCATCCCTCCACTTTCATAATGTATGGGTCTTTCAATTTGAAGTGAGTCTCTTGTAAGCAACATATATATAGGTCATGTTTTTTTTTTTTTTTTAAATTACAGGTGGCATACAATATTTTGTAACTTTCAGATGTACAGCATAGTGATTAGACATTTATATAACTTACTGAGTGATCACCCTAGATGGGTCATAATGTTCAATCTATTCAGCTACCCTGTGTCTTTTTAAAAAATGATTATTGATAAGTATGTCCTTATTTCTATTTTGTTAACTGTTTTTGATTATTTTCACAGTTTTCTGTTCCTTCTTGATCTCTCTCCCTGTATTTTTTTATTGAACATTTAATCTGTTTACATATTGGTAAGTATATAGTCATTTACATTTTGTTAATTGTTTTTGGTTGTTTCTGTAGTTTTCTGTGGGGGGGGGGGCTCCACCCCCAGGGCCTCCCCAGCTGCCACGGATGAGAATAAGTCTACCAAGACATGATCTGTTTGGGGAGGAAAGGTGGCCCATCCATCAAAGGAAAAGGGCCTATAGCCTTTTCCTCAATGGGCTTTTATTGAGTTCCTTTCGCACAGGAATACAGGTAAAGCTCATTTATACCTGTCAGGCAATAATCATGAAACAATAGATAACAAAGAACTCTGAGGGCCTATTTTGAGTCAGGGTCAGATAGCTAAAGGGCCATAAAACTTTGAGGAACAAACTCACTTCTTGCTTGGATTCTTATTTAATTGAAAGCATTCTAAACAAAGTAGGTTTCACAGGATTTTACATATTCTTTCTTAGGCTTAATTGCCCTAGGGAACCTGCCCTGTCCAGCACAGGACTGTACTCACCACCAGCATTGTTTCAGGTTTAAGGCATTGTCTCAGGCTTGAGTCAGGTAGGGGTAGTAAGGCAGCCAAGAGGTTAGGAGACTTGTTGCAAACAGAATGAGGACTCAGGCTATGTCAAAGCTGAGGGGCAAGGGTCCATCATCCACTTTTGTTGTAGCCCCCCAAGCCCTTGGGGCCTTCCTGTGATCATGCCTGTCTTAGGTCATCCCCCCTCTACACCTTGGAGAATGTTACCCATCATTGGTTAACCAATCAAGCATTGGGGGCCAGTTATGGATGAAGCAAAAGAAATAGAAGTGGCCCCCCTGCCAGGGAGATAAGCTTTGTCTCCTTAGTGGCTTATGATCCAAAGGTCGCTCACTCAGCCTTAGCCACGGCGGGGGTTGGAGGGTGGTTACAGCTTCTGAAACCAGGCAGGGTGGTTCCCAACAGTTCCCTGTTCCTTTCTTCTCCTCTGGATCTTTCCCTCTATAGTGCTTTGTTTGGGGCTCCTTTCTTGTAATTGTTTGTATATCTTTTGTATATTTTTGATTTGTTATCATGATGTTTATGTATATCATTCTTTATCTATAGCAGTGTATTTTAATATAATGGGCATTTACATTTGAATATATTCTACAAGGACTATGTTTTTACTATTTCTTCACACTTTTATGTTATTGATGTCATGTTTTAGATATTTTTGTGTTGTGTATCTTCTATTTACTGTAGCTTGAGTTGAGTTTGATAATTTTTTTCTTTTGTCCTTCATAGTAGCTTTTTACATGTCTGATTCACTGTATTTATTAAATATTTGGCTTTAATTGTGAGATTATTCCCTTTCTAATATTTTCTTATTTCTGGTTATAGCCTTTCTTTTAACATTTCCAGTAAACCTGGTTTAATGGTGAAGAACTCCTTTAGTTTTTCTCTGTCTGAAAAACCTTTATATCTTGTTCAATTCTGAATAATAAAGGACTGGCCATATAAATTTCTTTTCAAAATATCCTTTACTTTGATTTATATCTTTTGTGAAAATTCCTCTTTAAGTCAATTATGAGCTTCATACCCCATTATTCTCCACATTGTGAACTTTCAAATACAGTGTAACCTTGATGTAATAAATCATTATTTTTAAAAAGTTTCTTTACAACCACTTTTTGAAAAGCCAACATGACCTAGCTATTTTATGGACTTGGCTTTTAGCTTTTGCAAATATTGTATATGGACTATCTCAGGAAAAAAAAAAGCACCAGGATAAACTAATGTTTTAAAAATAGTATTTGTTAATACTTGTAGAATTCAAATGTGCAGACCTAAAATTGAATAAAATAAAAAGTCAGAGGTTTTTTTAAAATTGAGTGACATTACAAAAAATGTTCTCCTAATAAGGTTAAACAATTTTGCACTTGAAATGATGTTTTTTAAATTCATCCATGGCCTAGATGCAATGAAGAAAGCAAGATATGTGCTTCCCTAGACTCCTCACCCATTAAAACAACTTTGACCTGGTAAAACTACTTGCATGAAAAACATTTAGGCTTCATGCTAGGTGCTAATGGCCTGTACCAGCCAGGGGCCCAAAGCTCACACAATATGTCACGGTGGTTCAGTAGACAGAATTATTTCAGTGTCTTCCAAACTTCTGGGGGCACCAGAGGGCTGAACTTTCTTTGTGGTGGCCTTGAAAGAATACCCTCATTGATTTCTGAATTGAATGCTAAAAAAGAAAAACTGTTTTCACTAATATAATTAAGGAAGCAACTATTTCTACAATATATTGTAGCTTACCAGACATTAAATTCCACAGAATTGGGCCATGTCTGTTTTTTGTTCAGAATTGTATTTCTAGCTCATAGCAGGCACAAAATAAAAAAGGCAAAGCATGAATAAAATTAACTACATTTTAATCACTCACAGTATTGTGTATTCTTTTTCCTAAAATGTAGATTACCCAGACTTTTATGTTCTACTTTGTGATGAATATATTACAGAACCAAATATAGAAAGAACCGTGAAGAAAGGTATAAATTGGGGTGTGTGTGTGGGTGTATGCTGACAAGTCCTAAGCTTATATATCCAGGCCAAACCTCTCCCCCAAGCACCACACTCCTGTCTGATTTTTTCTTTTAAGAAAAAAGTTTAAATTTATTTTTAGAGAGAGGGGAAGAGAGGAAGAGAAACATGTGTGAGAGATACATCCATTGGTTGTCTCTCTCATATGCCCAACGGGGGACCTGGACCACAACCCCGGCATGTGTCCTGACTGGGAATTGAACCAGCTTCCTTTTGGTTCACAGGCTGTCCCTCTGTCCACTGAGCCACACCAGCCAGGACACGACTGTCTGATATGTTCATTTGGATGTCTGAATATAAATTAAACATATCCAAAATGAAGTTTTGTCTTTTTCCTGAAATTTGTTCTTCCTACAGGCGTCCCTTAACCCAGTTAGTAACAACCTTTATTCTTTCTGTTTCTCAGGTCAGAAACCCTGGAATCATCTATGGCTACTCCTTTCTTCTTACAACTCACATCCAATCTGTCAACAAATCTGTCAGTTCTATCTATGAAATATACCCAGGATCTGACTACTTCCCACCAGGTTCAACCCTCTGCTTCAACCCTTCTCCTTCTACTTATAGTCAACCCACCATCACCCCTCATGAGGACCATTGCAGTTTACCTTATGGTCTTAGTCCAAATGATCTTTTAGAATGTACCTCTGCTCAAGGTCTTCCGGTGGTTTCCTGTGTCATTCAGAGTGAACTGAAAAGTCTGTACTTGACTTACAAGGCCCTCTACAGTCTGACCCCATGTGACTTTGGTGATACTCTACCCCATTTTCTCATCTCACTCCAGCCACACTGGCCTCCTTGCTGTTCCTCGTGGTTACCCAGAAACTTCCTCACTGGGATTTATGCAACTGTTTTCACAGCTCTTCCCCAGGGAGCCACATGACTTCTTGCACCTCTTTTAGGGCACTGCTCAAATATCACCTTCTCTGAGAGCCCTTCCTCATCACCCTGTCTCAGGTGTGCACTATCCCTGTTTTGATTCATTTTTCTTCTTAGTGCTGATTACCCCCTGCCATACGGATTCTTTTTCTCTTCTCATTACCTCCCAACTAGGTTACAAGTTCCATTAGAACAGAGACTTTTTTGAAGCCTAGAAAAAGTGTCCAGCACATAGTAAGCTTTCAGTAATTATTGGCTAAATGAGTATAATTTGAAATGGTGAAACCTCGTGGTGGTAGTGTGCTTCCTACTTGGAGGAAGAAAAGGAGCAGACAGAAAGTTGGGCATGGTCAAGAAAAATTATTTCAGTTGGACTGAAAAATAAATACTTGTGGAGGGAACTAGAAATTAGAAAAAGAGTGTGGGGGCAATTTTGGAGGGCCATGAGCGCTGACTTGTGTGTTTGCCTGTAATTGAGTGGTGTAGGGCAGCTGAAGGAGCTACTGAAAGTATTTAACTGCGGCATTAAGAGAGGTGTGTTTGTCATGATGAATATACCTTCTTGCCTTCTCCCTTGCTCTCTAGTTTTCCTTAATTCTTTATTTATTCACTTATTCCTTAAATATATTCTAAATACCAACTGTTTACAAGCATATTTGGGGGAATATAAAGATCTTGCCTTTAAGAATCAAATAGTTGTATTACAGTACAACAAGTGAAGAAATAGAACAAGATATAGGAGGTACAGTGATAGCCCAAAGACAGGGGGAAAGCTTTGTTGAGAGAAGATTAGGGAGTTTGCAGGGGTGAGCAGAAATGTTTCCAGAAGATGATAGCTGAACTTTGCATCATGAGGTCTGAGTTTCCAGGTAAGCAGAGGCACATGCCATGCATGGAACTGGGAGAACTTAAAGTAATTGTGGAACATTTATGAAAGTAGATCAAGAAGAAGCCAGAAACGGTCTTTCTGCTAATAACAGTTAAGAAGGGGCTGTCCCGTTTATCATATACTACTTGTAAATGAGAGTTAAAAAGGGCCGTATCCGACATAGTCCAAATGGCTCATACTGAAAACATTTACTTAACCTGAAAGGCAAGGATTTTAGTTGGTAGAGTTTAAATGGTGGTAGCAGGGTTCAGGGCAGATTATATAAATATAAATATAAATATAAATAAGATAGTGGATTTGGTATTGAAAATACATTTGAGAATACAGGAGGGCAAGACTTGGTACTGATTAGTTGTTAGGGAAAGGAGAGAAGAGCAGTTAAGGGAAATGCTGAAATTTTAGGGAACTAATAAATGTTATCTGTCACCTCCCTAGTTAGGAACCAGTTGATACAAGATATTGGGGATAGACAGTTGGAAATGAAAGCATTAATCTTAAAACAGATTCAAGAATGTAACATGTCTTTAGGTCAGTTGGGCCTCTCTAGATATGGTAGATAAACGAGTCAAACACAGCTAAGCCAAGGAATAAGCTTGGCATCGAATAAGCTTGTGGCTAAGCATGTTGCAACAGAAGATCAGAACACATCCTTTCTACAGGTAAGGCAAGTCAGACGGCCAGAGGAGCAGTGTGTGTAGTACTGGGCATTTTAATCAAGTAGGTCAGTTCTTTTGAAGAGGAGAGAGTAAGGGGATTGAGATGATGTTATAGGTTGGGCTCTCTGGAAACAATGGCTTTGAGATGGAGGCTAGTGTACACGGAATGCTTTGGGGAGCGACAGCCATTGGGTGGAGGAAAGGAGGCAGGATTGTGTAGAAGGAAAAGTTTAGCCGCAGTGCAGTCCTAACAGAAACCTCTGTTGTTCCTAGATCACAGAGATGGGAGACCCCTTAGAGCTTTCCACATTGGGACAGGAGGGCAAGGCCTTTATACCTCTTTATCCATCAGTCACTGGGATGTGGCCACCTTGGGAAGGGAGTATTATCTCGGCTGAAGCAGAGACAGCTGAGGTTGCTATGGATATGACATGACAACATTTTTCAGAGATTCCCAAACTGTTCTTTCTCTTCTTTTCTCTGCTGGGGAGTGGGTTTGATATTCTGTCTTCTCTGGAAACATAAGGATTGGGAAATTTTGTTTCACTCTAAGAGGGAACAGTTTTTGGACATGGGCATCATGGTGGATCATAGTACCGTTCACGAAGAAATTTAAGGGGAAGAGATGGCAGGATCTTTGAAATAAACCAAGTAAGAATGTATAAGAGGGAGAGGGAGGGTTATAAGGCCATGTCAACAGCTGTTCCGTATTCCTCTTCTGTGTCATGTTCCAGGACAGTGGTGTGTAGAGACCCTCTCTTCTCTCCTTCCTTCCTTACTGCCTTTTGGTGTCACTTTACATCCTTGGGACCATAGCTCAGGGGATGCAGTACTAATTGAGCCCTCTTCCATTTCTATTTCTGTCTGTTACTGATTAGAAGTGATTGGGAATAGGCAACAGCGAAAAGAAAAGCATGAAAAATTTCTTCATAGTTTTGTAAATGTATACATTTTCTAAATGTTTCATATTTTCCTCAGGGAAATTTTCCTCAGGAAAACTATTTACATAATTTTGTAAATGTTTCGTATTTTCCCTGGGTCTTTGCAAATCGCCACCCTTGTCTGACGTACTGTTAGGGCAGTGGGGTGTAAAGGCAGGGCTGCACAATTCCACAAGTGCTTAAGTCAGCCCATGAAACGACATCTACCTCACTAAATACTACATTTTTATTTAGACTGATAAAGTTTTCTCAGAATTTCATAGTTTTGCAGTATAAATATGGCACTGAGAACTTTGCCAGCCTCATAAAAGTATAAAAATCACTGCTGTTCTCATTCCCAGGTCTTTTAAGTTCATTCAGTATGATCAGCAGTTCGTTACACACATGAAGTCTAATGGTAAATGTTTGTATGTCTATATGTGCATTTTGGGGGAAGCGGTAACTGTTTCCTGAGTCATTAATGTGAATGCACTGAGCTTATTATTAAACTTCCTGGAATGAAAATGGGGCAAATGAGATACCATTTGTGTTCTTGGCTAATTTTTTTTCATTTTATTTAGAGGGAGGTCTGCTTATTATAACTGAAAATTGTATCAGATTGTTTTTTAGTAAATTGCCACTGCTCAAATAGGCCATATCAAGACATTTATTGCCAATTAGGAACAGGATGTTTGAGATGTTTAGTGATGTTCTCCGGATGACCTGTTTTCTGTTTTCTGTTTATTTTGTTTTATTTTTGTTTTATGGTCATGTTGGCTTTTCCATTAAACTATAACTGTAATTGAGTTGGCTTAGTTAATAGAACATTGACCAGATCCCCTTCTCCAACTCCCAGTTGTCTCCTTACTTCACTCCCACCCCCAGTTCTTCTATTATTTCTCAAACTTGGTCTGGAATGAAGGGAGTTTTTAGGTGTGTGCCTTACAAATATATGTTTCTAAGACATAGGCACACTGCATTTCAGTCTAAATTGCCTGGATAGTGTTCCTTAGGATCTTTAGGGGTAAATCCCTGTGAAAAGTAAATTTAAGCCGCAGTGTCTGCAGAGGGGTGATTCTTAGTGAATAACCAATCAGGGCTACGGGGATGTCTGCACTGTACGTGGCAGTGTGATCTCTATCTACATCTGTTTTGAAGTTCAGTTGTTGCCCAGGCCACATGTGCATTTCTTTAAGTTACTGACATCCATCCCCTCCCGGGATCCAGGCATTGTAAGCTGGTAACTATAACTGACTTACTCTTTTTGACTTGTAGATTGTTTTGCTTTGTTTTGATTTGACTGTTGTTCCTATCAGTTCTGGTTCTGTTTAATATTGACAACACTGATATTTCTATAAATTAGCAACATGGCAAAAGAACCTGGCATATTTAAACCCATAAATCTTGATTTCCTGGTCTTTTTTAAAGCTTTATACTTTAAGTAGAGCTTTACTCTATGGTAGACATAAGCAGTACTTGTAAAAATGTTGGCTGTCAGAAGGCTTTCATAGGTCAAATGGAAGTAAAAAAAATACCTCAGATGAGTCGCTCTTTTAGAATCAGAAAATCCGGATCTGTCCTGGCTCTACTAGTGAGATCTTTCAAAAATTACATAGTCTCATTACATATCTTTAAAAACAATAACAGATACTATGTGACTTCATTTATATGAGGTATCTAAGGCAATCAAATTCATAGAAACAGAAAGTAGAGCAGGGGCTGGAGGAGAGGGGAAAACAGGATCTGTGTAATGGGCATAGAGCTTCCGCTTTGCAAGAAGAAAATATTCTGGAGATCTGTTGTACAACAATGTGAGTATGCTTAACACTACTGAACTGTATAGTTAAAAATGGTTGCAGTGGTAAGTTTTATATGCTTCTATCACAATTTAAAATTAAAAATGAAAATTTAAAGGGATAGCGTATTGTTAATTGAGTGTGTAGTATGTGCCTCCCATGCATTACCTTATTAAATATCCACAAATCCATGAAGGTAGGTGACACCCTAAGATGAAAGAACTTAGATTTAGAGAAGAGCCTAGTAAGCAGCAGACCATTTTGGACCTAGATATGACTCTAAAGCCACTCAGAAAACATATTACCACTATCTAAACTTAAGCCAACCTATCTCTAAGGCTTTTTAGTGCTGATGTCTATAATTCTGTGAATCTGCAGAGACCAAGAGAGAAAAAAGTTTAAATGTTTAAGTGTTAAGAGACTACCCCATTGTCATTTATAGTAAACAAAACCTGCCATACGAGATTTAATCTGTGGTACAGCAGGACCAAATGGTGTTTATGGGAGGCCAAGGTTTCATTCAAATGTTAGAAAAGTTAAGGTATTAATAGTGATTGCTTCTGTGGAAAGACTTGGTAGAGACTCATATGGGTCTTCACTTTTTCATTATAGTTTTTCTGCTTTTTGAGTTTTTAACAAAAAGTATAACTTCTATTTGGGTTGAATTGTGTTCTCCAAATTTATATGTTAAAGCCCCAACCCCCAGTACTTTAGAACGTTGACGGCCTTGTTTGTAGATATGATTATTACACATAATTAGTTAAAATAAGGTCAAGCAGCATATGTGGGGCCCCTAATCCAGTATGATTTGGTGTCCTTACAAAAAGGGAAAATTTGGATAGAGAGATATGCACACAGCAACAATGTCATGTGAAGGTGAAGGTAGAGATTGGGATGATACTTCTACAAGCTAAAGAATGCCAAAGATAGCCCGAAAACCCCCAGAAGCCAGGGAGAGGTGCGGAACAGATTATTCCTCACAATCTCAGGCAAAACCACTGTGATGACACCTCAATCTCATTCATTCCTCCAGCATCCAGAACTGAGGCAGTAAATCTCTGTGGTTTAAGCCACTTAGTTTGCGGTACTTTCTGACAGCAGCTGTAGCTCTGTAACAAAACTTCTAAGATGAGAAAAAATAAGTTAGCTGTGGTTCCTAGGAGTTTATCCCAAGCAGTATTCAAATTAAGAAAGGATCTATTTACATGATGTCCACTACAATAATTTTTATAATTTGAAAGAATGGAAAGCAACCTAAATGTCTAGGTGTTAGTGAATAACCAAATTATAGCATGTGTACTTGATGAGATACTATGTTGTCATTTTATATAGCCTAGGAAATAATGTGATAAATGTATATAACCTAAATAAAAAGTTACATATAAAATTGTTTATACAAAATGATAACTAACAGCTGTATGTAATAATGTCAACCAAGATTAGCTGGAACACAGAAAATAAAAAAAACTTTTTAGGAATAGTGGAATGTCGGTAGATTTTTTTCATTTAGTTTTTAAAAATTTGTATATTTTATTACATATACTTATAATAATATATTATTGTAGTTATAATATTATCTTAAAATCAACTTTATTGAGGCACATTTTACATTCAATAAAATATACCCTTTTTAAAGAGATATTGATTTGAGTTTTACTATTTATTTATTTATTTTTAGATAGCAGGGAACAGAAGGAGGAAGAGAGGAAGAGAAACATCAAGGTGTGGTTGCCTGTCATGCACCCCCAACTAGGGACCTGACCCGCAACCCAGGCATATGTCCTGACTGGGAATCTAACCTGCAGTTCGCAAGCCCGTGCTCAATCTGCTGAACCAAACTAGCCAGGGAAAAATTGGGTAGACCCAAAGGGTCTCCAGTTCAATTCCCAGCTGCCTGAGGGCAGAGGGAGGGGGATAATGGTGCAAAGGAGATCAGTTAAAGAACTTGTATGAATGACCCATGGACATGGACAACAGTGTGGGGATGGACTGTGTTGGGGGGGACGCTGAAGGAGATAAAATTGGGACAACTGTAATAGAAGTAGCAATAATTAAAAAATGAAAAGCTAAAAGCAAAAGCACCCTAGCAAGGGTGTGCAACCTGCAGTCCGTGGGCTACATGCAAGCCCAGGATGGCTGTGAATGTGGCCCAACACAAAATTGTTAATTTGCTTAAAACATTATGAGTTGGTTTTCTGGTTACATGTTGCAGTGTATTGAATGTATGGCCCAAGTTAAGTCTTCTTCTTCCAGTGTGGCTCAGAGACACCAAAAGGTTGGACACACCTGGATTGGAGTTTGCATGGTTTATCCTTATTTATTCTTTTACTTTTGACTTATTTGTGTCTTTATATTTAAAATGGGTTTCTTGTAGATAGCAGGTAGGTAGTTGGTTCCTGGTTTATACCTTTTCATAGAGTATTTAAAGATTTCTAATTAATGTAATTATTGGTGTGCTGGATTTAAATGTTTTGTACCAGTAGCAACTGTTGCTAAGTAACAAGCCATCCCAAAATCAGTTGCATGAAATAATAATTATTTTCATCCTTTTTTGGATTTTGTCAGAAACTGAGAAAGGGCATATAGGGGATGGCTTGCTTTACTCTGTGTTGTCAGAATCCTCAGCTGGGAAAGCTCGAGTGCTGGACTGAGTGACTTAGCTTTGGAGCCTTCTCAAGGCCCGCTCCATGGATGGAGGTTGACGTCCACTGTCAGGTGGTGCCTCAGTTGGGGCTATCAGCGGGCACCCACCTACGCATATCCTCTGTGCGAGGCTTCTTGGTTTACTCACAGCATGGTGACTGGGTTTCAAAAAAGTGTCTTCCAGAGATCCAGGCAGAAGCCACCTACTCTTGTTTGTTTGTTTTTTTATTTTTATTTAGAGTAATTTCTTTTTTTAAATATATTTTATTGATTATACCATTACAGTTGTTCTATCCCCCCTTCATTCCCGTCCACTCTGCACACCCCCGCCCCCACCATTCCCCGCATTAGTTTATGACCACGTGTCTCAAGTTCTTTAGATTCTACATTTCCCCTACTATTCTCGCCCTCCCCCCTATTTTCTACCTACTGTCTATGCTATTTTCTGTACTTTCTCTCCCACAAGGGAGAGGCCCCCCCACCCCACCCAGAGTCAAGGGAAGACTGAAATCCCACCTGTGAATTGAATGTGCAGAGTATCAAAGTTTCTTAGGAGTATGTTTTAAGACGCTATATTTGGCTAGCATTTTGCTTCTTGTGTTTATTTTTTTATATTTTGTTTTTCTTCTCTATATTTTTTAAGTTTGAAAAAATGAGTTTTACTATTCTACTTTATCTCCACTATTAATAGCTTTTTATTTTATCTTGTAAGGGTTGCTCCAGCACAGCACTGTCCAAAAGAAATATAATGTGAGCCATAATTGTGTGCCCCACATGTAAATTTAATTTTTCAGTGGCCACATTAAAAATGAAAAAAGAAAGAGGTGAAAGTAATTATAAAAATATTTTTGTTTAACACAATGAAAATAAAACCAATGTATCATTATTTAATATGTAGTCATTGTAGAAAAATGAGATATTTATTATCTCTGTACCAAGTCTTTGAAATTCAGTATATAATTTATATTTAACAGTAAATCTTAACTCAGACAAGTCCTGTTTCAAGTTCTCATTTGCTGTATGTGGCTAGTGCCTACTGTGCCGGGCAGCAAAGTTCTAAGATTGTATTCATTTTGTATCATAAAGGAGCACCCATGTTACCTGAAAGTATAGTATATAATATATATGTATAATTTTAGAACGCCATAGCAGTTTACATCCATTTTTCCTCTCCCACTTTTTAATTTTTTTCATCATTAAACTTTTTTATGGGTCTCAAAACTTTGACAGATTTTTAGTCATGTTTCCATTGAAAGTACTGATTTATTAAAAAGTAATCACTTAAGAACTGCCACACACAAAAAAGCCCAAATGGTTCACATACATTCTCTTCTCTTCCTCAGTGTTTTTTGATGCATTGTAGTTATTAACCAGTTTTTTACTATTAAACTCAAATGGCCAATTAAGGCAAACAGGTCTGAGGCCGTTCTTCCATCACTGATTAGGACTGAGGTGGCAGGTATTAGGGATAATACTCATTTAGCCTTCTGAGCTTTCTGGGCTGGCTTGGTGACTTTTCCAGCTCCAGCTGCCTTCTTGTTCACTGCTTTGATGACACCCACAGCAACTGTCTGTCTGATGTCACGAGGAGCTCTCAACACACAGTGGCTTGCCAGGAACCATGTCAACTATGGCAGCATCACCAGATTTCAGGAACTTTGGGCCATTTTCCAGCTTTTTCCCAGAATGACCATCAATCTTTTCCTTCCTATCAGCAAATTTGCAAGCAATATGAGCTGTGCAACACAGTCCAGCACAGGTGCACATCTGACACTGATTGGGCCTAAAAGATTCAGTATAATCACTTGAGCTGTGAAGCCAGCTGCTTTCTCTGGTGGTTCCTTTTTGCACAATGTTACAAAGAACATCTTTGACAGACATGTTCTTGATATTGAAGCCTGCATTGTTCCCAGGAAGAGCTTCACTTAAAGCTTCGTGGTGCATTTCAATAGACTTTACTCCAGTTGTAGTGTTACCTGGAGCAAAGTTGACCACCATGCCGGGTTTGAGAACACCAGTCTTCATTCATCCCACAGGGATAGTACCAATACCATCAATTTGCTACCAGAACAAAGGTGTCATGGAAACTACCACTAAAGCTAAGCCAAAATAGGAAATGGAATGACTCATATTAACATCGTCATCACTGAACACATAGATTCTGGCAGTTTTACCACGACTGGCCATCTGATCTACAAATGTGATGGGATAAACAAAAGAACCATCAGAAAATTTGAGAAGGACAATGCTGAGATGCAGAAAGGCTCCTTCAAGTACTGCTGGTTCTCGAGAAACTGAAAACCGAATGTGAACATAGTATCGCCATTGATATCTCTCTGGGGAAACTTGAGACCAGCAAATATTGTGTGACCATCATTGATGTCCCAGGACACAGAGGCTTTATCAAAAACATGACTACAGGCACATGTCAGGCCGACTGTGCTGTCCTGATTGTTGCTGCTGATGTTGATGAATTTGAAGCAGGTTTCCCCAGGAATGGGTTGACCTGTGACCATGCCTTTCTGGCTTACACACTGGGTGTGAAACAACTAGTGAGTGGAGTTAACAACACAGATTTCATGTGTCCCCCAGCTTTCCTATGTTTTTGTGATACATTTTACTTCTAAAAATTATATAAACCCATGATATATTATTAATTTTGTTTTAAACAGACATTTTTTTAACAGTTGAAAAGTAAGAAAAAAATCTTTTATGTCCATGTGCAGGTTGGCATGTCAGTACTCTTCACTTCGTTGTTTAGATGTACATCCCATCTGATACTGTTTTCCTTTCCCTTGAAGAATTTTAATATTTCTTGGAGTTCATGTCCTGTCTCAGCTGTCTCAGCTTTTGTTTGTTTAAAAGAGGCTTCATTTCATTTTAATTTTTATTGTGTTTATTCCCCTTATACTCTCTTTAACCTCCACCCATGCCCCTCCCATCTGCAATCACCACATGTTGTCCATGTCCATGTGTCCTTTTTGTTTTTTGCTCAGTCCTTCCACCCTCCAACACTCTCTCCATCTTCATTCTCGAATGGCATCTTCACTGAGTATAGAATTGTGTTTTGACAAGTTGTTTGTACCTTAGTATTTAAAAAATCCAATTCCTTTGACTTCTGCCTTGCGCAGTATCTACGAGGCTATTGTCATCTTCATCTTGGTTCAGTTGTTTCTTTTTTTTTTTTAATTTTATTTATCTTTAGAAGGGAAGAGAAGGAGAGAGGGGGAGAAATATCAATGTATGGTTGCCCCTCGTGCGTCCCCTGCTGGGAACTGGCCTGCAACCCAGGAATGTGCCCTGATTGGGAATCGAACCTCGATCCTTTGGTTCACAGGCCCGTGCTTAATCCACTGAGCTATACCAGCCAGGGCTGGTTCAGTTGTTTCTTATCCACTCTGGTTGCTGCTATTTTTTTCTTATCACATTTTTTCAGAACATTGATTAATAGGTGTCATAGTGTGTTTCTGTGTTCATCGTATTTGGGATTTTTTGAGCTTCTGTATTTGCACTTTAAATTTTCATCTAATTTGGGAAAAAATTCAGCCTTCATTTCTTTAGTTACTTTTTCTGTTCTTCCCTTCTTTTCTAGGACTCCAGTCATATGTATATTTACTTACTTAATATTTTCCTAAAGGTCACTGAGGTCTTGTCATATTTTCCCCTATCTTCTCTCTCTGTTTAATTTTAGTTTCAGTTGCTGTGTCTCAATTCAGTGACCTTTCTTTTGCAATGTTTAATCCGCTTTAATTCCATTCAGTGTTTTTCAGTTCAGATACTGTATTCTTCATCTCTAGAAATTCAATTTGATTCTTTTTTACTGTCTACTTCTATCATATTAATAATTTTCTGTAAATACTTGCAGTCTATACAAATAACTGTTTAAGGTCTTGTCTTCTTTTTAGTTCAGTTTAATCTTGACAGGCACTTTGTTTTTAAGCTTTGTTGGGGCAGATCTATTGTAGCCTTTCTCCAAGGCTACTTTTACCCTGCCACTAAGATACAACCTTTTTTGAGTCTCTACTGATTGCTCAAACGCGGAATTCCGTCTCCCAGTCTTATGTAATCTTTGGGAATTGTTTCCCTTATTGCTCCCTGTTAGTGGTTCTTCATCTCCCTTGCGGAGTTTCACCCTACTCACGCACAGATTTATTATTCAACCAAATACTTATAACCCCCATGTTTATTCCTGGAGCTTTTTCTCTGTCTAGCTCTCTTCTTTGTCCTCATTTCAGATGTGTTTGTCTTTCCAAACTCTAGTCTTGTTCTTATCAATTCAGTAATATTTCTGTGTTCTCCTTGCACTGGCTCGCTCTGTTCTGTGATTCAGAAAGTGCATCCAGGCAAAAAGCCAGGCTGATCTTGGGACTCACCTCATTGGTTTTTATTCTTTCAGGGATCAGTCTTACACTGCCTGTTGTTAGATGTCTGAAAACATTTTGCCCAGTTTTCTATTTTTTTTTGTAGCAAGAGAGTACATGCAATAGCTTACTAGGATTGAAAGTCCTAAAGATAACTGGAGTGCTTTAAAAACCTTAAGCAAATTAATAAAGCTTCAAACATTTTCCAAGTTAGTTATATAGATGAGTATTATTAATATGCTTCTTGACCTCTGTATAATTAACATTTTCAGTTACAAAGCTCTATTGTAACCTGTCCTATTAACATATAAATTACAAGAGTTTACAGACTGTACATGCTCTTGAGTCTATTTTAAAATATATTTTATTGATTATGCTACTATAGTTGTCCCCTTTCCCCCGTTTATTCTCCTCTGCCTCACACCCCCCTTCCCAGGTGCATCTCTCCCCACTTAGTTCATGTCCATGGGTCATACATGTAAGTTCTTTGGCTACTACATTTCCTATACTACCCTCTGTCTATTTTGTACCCACCATTTATGTTTCTTATTTCTTGTACCTTTTCCCCATTGTCCCTCCACCACCTCCCCACTAATAACCCCTTGTGTGATCTCCATTTCTGTGATTCTATTCTTGTTCCAGTTGTTTGCTTAGTTTGTTATTTTGTTTTCTTAGGATCAGTTGATGATAGTTATGAGTTTGTTATTTTACTGTTCATACTTTTGGTCATCTTCTTTTTCTTAGATAAGTCCCTTTAACATTTCATATAATAAGTGCTTGGTAATGATAAACTCCTTTAACTTGTCCTTATCTGGGAAGCACTTTATTTGCCCTTCCATTCTAAATTATAGCTTTGCTTGATAGAGTAATCTTGTATGTAGGTCCTTGCCTTTCATGACTTTGAATACTTCATTCTAGCCCCTTCTTGCCTGCAAGGTTTCTTTTGAGAAATTAGCTGATAGTCTTATGGGAACTCCTTTGTAGGTAACTGTCTCCTACTGTCCTGCTGCTTTTAAGATTCTGTCCTTATCTTTGATCTTGGCTAATATAATTATGATGTGCCTTGGTTTGTACTTCCTTGGGTCCAACTTCTTTGGGACTCTGAGCTTGTTGGACTTCCTGAAAGTCTATTTCCTTTGCCAGATTCGGGAAATGCTCTTTCATTATTTGTTTAAACAAGTTTTCAATTTTTTGCTCTTCCTCTTCTCCTTTTTGTACCTCTATGATTCAAATGTTGGAACATTTAAAGTTGTCCCAGAGGTTTCTAAGCCTCTCCTCATTTTTTTGAATTCTTGATTCTTCATTCTTTTCTGGTTGAATGTTTCTTTCTTCCTTCTGGTCCACACCATTGATTTGAGTCCCAGTTTCCTTCCCATCACTATTGGTTCCCTGTACATTTTCTTTTATTTCACTTAGCATAGCCTTCATTTTTTCATCTAATTTGTGACCAAATTCAGCCATTTCTGTGAGCATCCTGATTACCATTGTTTTGAATTGTGCATGTGATAAGTTGGCTATCTCTTTTTTGCTTAGTTGTATTTTTTCTGGAGTTTTGATCTGTTCTGTCATTTTGGCCATTTTTTTTTTGTCTCCATGTGCCTGTTACATGAAGGGGCGGAGTCTTAGGTATTCACCAGGGCAGGTTAACCCACATCCCTTTATTGTGGTGCTGTGTAGGGGAGGGATCCGAGAGGAAACAATGCCACTTGATCAGCTCTCAGCAGGCTTTCAGTCACTTCCTTGGCTACCCACAAGCAAATTGGGCCCTTCTGGTGCTGATTCCCAGGTGGGTGGTTTTTTGTATGGTCTAGGACCCTGTGTGTCTCTCCAGTGAATTCTCCCATGGGGCTGGTAGTTTCTCCCACTGTCACAACACCTACACATTTTTTTAGTCAGAGGTTTTGAGGCTTTATTTTCCCATCGCTGGAACCCTGGGTTGCAGGGTCTATCTTGATCCCCAGTTGTTCCTCCTGGTTTATCTGCATGCAATGTGGGGCCGCCTGGCCTGCCCAGGTCCTCCAGCCACTTTGCTGTGAGTCCTCTCTGCTCTGGCTGCCCATCTCTGCATCTCCTACCGGTCTGAATGAATGTTTCTTCTTTAAATCTTTGGTTGTGGGACTTCCATATTGTTCAATTTTCTGGCAGTTTTGATTGTTTTTTGTTTTTATTATTGTTGTCCTTTTGGTTGTGCGAGGAGGCACAGTGTATCTACCTACACTTCCATCTTGGCCAGAAGTCCTTTTTTTGGAGTTTTTGTTTGGAAATAATTGGTATTTATAAAGATTATTAAATTTAAAATATTGTTGTGTCTAGATTAAATCTAACAAGAATAATACCAGTTGAGACCGAATGTTTTGGAATGGTTACATGCAGGTACTCTCAAACACAACTGCCTGAATTCAGACTTGGGTCTATCAGTTATTAGGTTGGTATTACTTTGCGCAAGTCACAAGAATTACCGTTTCCCATCTGCAAAGGGAAAATAATTTTATCACCTCTTGTGATTGTTGGATTAAATTGTTATGGATATGATATATGTGAATCTGTGTTTGTGTATGTAAGGTTTTTAGAGCGCTGCTTGACATTAAGTTGTCAGTGTTGATTATTGTTGTTGTGGTTGTGGTTGTCATATCAGGGAACCGAGTTTCTGATTATATTAAGGTTTGTGCCTTTAAATATCAAATTTTTTACTGTTTCAGTGGTCATTTGTAAATCTTATTTTTTACCATTTTAATTTACCATGTTTTTAAATGATGTATATCATTATGCAATTTAAAGAATCATAACACTAGTATCTACTATCAAGCATTAGTAGTATACTTTCTCTAATCTTGAATTCTCCATTTATTGTTGCCTTTCTCTTAAAAATTTGAGTACATTTGATTTAGTCATAAATAATATATAAATTAATTTTTCATGTTTTATTATTTTCATGTAAATGTAATGACCTGTATTCTGCTACTTGTTTGTTTTTGCCCAGTATTTTTCTGAGATTTGTCTTTGTTGGTACAGTGTAGCTATAGTATATTCATTTTACTACTATGGAGTATTTTCCTTATTTCTAGATTTTTGCTAATATACACAGTGTGAAGGCTCTGAATATTTCTGTAAATGTTTTCTGGTTTTATTTTCTGGAATTTCTCTGAGTATATGTCTAGAAACAGAAAGTTCCTGGCTGCCAGCAGGAACATGCCAGAGTGGAAGTGAGTTGTCACAGCAGGCCAGGCGAAGGATTAAGGGGGCTTGAGCTAGAAAGGTTACAAAGTGATGGAGGGAAGAAGATTATTTCAGATTTTTTTTGTAAATAAACTCAATAGGTGTTGATGTTGTAGCTCATAAAAAGGGGTTGGTGGAGTGAGGAAGAGGGATGATCAGAATGACTCTCAGAATTTTAAAAGGAGGTGTTTATTCACTGAAATGGTGACTGCTCCCTAAAGCAGTCACCATTTCTCTATGTTTTTAGTTCTTTAAAACACACCAGTTTTTTTTTTCAGTATACTGCCTTAGATTTACTCTAAACATAAATAAGAACTAAGTTGTTTTGGAATTGTATTTAACAACAATGAATAAGAATTCAGGGTACTCCCTTAGGAATGTACTGATTTTGGACTTGATATTTTTTATTTATGTCCAGTTCTGAGCTCTGTTGATAGAGGTTGTTAACTAAGTTACCAATGGGTAAGGTATGATCTTATTAAGATCTTCTCTCCATATTAAAGTAATTTATTTTATTTTTTAATAATTTTTTACTTTCAATTGCAGTTGACTTATGTTGTTATGTTAGTTTCAGGTGTACACCCCAGTGATTAACAATTACATAACTTAAGTGATCACCCTGATAAATCTCACAACCATCAGATACCATACATAGTTATTAAACTATTATTGACTCTATCTCCTATGCTATACTTTGGACCCCCATGACTGTTCTATAACAGCCAATTTGTACTTAATTCCTTCACCTTTTTTGCCCATCCCCTAACCTCCCTCCCATCTGGCCACCATCAAAATGTCCTCTGGCTACAGTTATTTCTGTTCTGCTTGTTTTTTTTTAGATTAAAATATTGATAGATACATATTTATTGTCATTTTATTGTTTATATTTTTATCTTCTTTTTTATTTTTAAAGATTTTATTTATTTATTTTTAGAGAGAGGGGAAGGAAAGGAGAAAGAGAGGGAATGAAGCATCAATGTGTGGTTGTCTCGCACGCTCTGCCACTAGGGTACTTGGCCTGAAAAGCAGGCATGTGCCCTGATTGGGAATTGAACCAATGACCCTTTGGTTTGCAGGCCCATGCTCAATCCGCTGAGCTACACTAGACAGAGCTATCTTCTTTTTAAAGACCCTTTAACATGAGGTGTGGGACCAGCCTGTTCTGTGTCTCTTCCCCTCAGACCAGTCTCAATGAGGTTTCTGGCCATCCTAAATGATGGTTGTTCTGTAGTGTAGTTGTAATTTTGATGTGGTTGTGCGAGGAGGTGATGACCATGTTAACCTGTGCTGCCATCTTGACTGGAAGTCCTTATTAAAGTAATTTAAATGCAGTGACATTTGGAGGGAAAAAATCATAATTTACATGCCAAGGGTCATGGCACATGATATGAAATCCAAAACTTGATTTGAATTTTGGCCCTGCCACTGATGAGCTGTGTATTCGTTTCCTATTGTTCATTTTTAACAAATTATCACAGAGTTAGTGGCTTAAACAGTACATTTTCATCCTGCCATTCTGGTAGTCAGAATTCCAAATGGGTCTCACTGGGCTAAAATCAGGTGTCAGCATAGCTGCATTCGGAGGCTCTAGGGGAGAATCTGTTTCCTTTCATTTTTTAGCTTCTAGAGGCCACCCAATATTCCTTGTCCAATAATCCTTGCCCCTTCTCCATCTTCAGAGCCAACAAGTTCTTCTGAGACTGCCATCTCTCTTGTTATTCTTCTTCTTTTTTTAAGATTTTATTTATTTATGTATCTTTAGAGGGGAAGGAGAGAGAGAGAGAAACATCAATGTATGGTTGCCTTTTGCGCATCCCCTGCTGGGAGTTGGCCTGCAGGGAACCAGCCTGCAACCCAGGCATGTGCCCTGACTGGGAATCGAACCGTGATCCTCTGGTTCGCAGGCCTGTGCTCAATCCACTGAGCTACACCAGCCAGGGCTCTCTTGTTATTCTTCTTTTGCCTCCCATGTCTACTCTTAAGAAGCCTTATGATTACACTAGGTAATCTAGGATAATAACCCTATCTTAAAGTCAGCTGATTAGCAATTTTAATTCCATCTACAACCTTAATTCCCCTTTGCCATGTAAGTTAACATATTTACAGGTTCCAGGGACTGGGACATGTGTGCGAACATGTGCACTGTTACCACAAACTTGGTGTCCGTATTTTAGTCACATGGGCAACTTGAGTAGCTTTCTTACCTATGAAACAGTAATGATAATAATAATGCCACCCATCTCTATATTTAGGCGCACAGTGTTTTTGGAGGACTTTTAAAAATATAAACAACTTGAAACTGTTGCAGGTGTTACTTTTGTTACAATTTATACTGCAGCCAGTGTATGATACAGGAGGACACTTAAAGGCTCATATCCATTTTAATCTTTTATCTGTCTGTCCATAAATCAGGCACTTTAAAATTCAGAAGGTATGTATGAATTTTAGCACATTTTGTATAATGTGTATACATGAGATATTCGAAGTGTGTATTACACAGTTTCTGATCCCCATTTCATTTTTTTAAGCTAACTATTGAGGACAGTAACTGTATGAGCCCAAGACCTTTGGCTCTCTTGAAAACTCCTTAAACTTGAAATTGTATGAGATTTTTTTTTTTTTGAAAAAAAGAAAAAGACAATGGCCTCCTATAAGATTGTAGTGATATAGTA
Source organism: Sturnira hondurensis (assembly GCF_014824575.4). NCBI lineage: Eukaryota > Metazoa > Chordata > Mammalia > Chiroptera > Phyllostomidae > Sturnira > Sturnira hondurensis. The sequence goes on from NW_028081491.1 coordinate 1,996,440, forward strand.
CGTCATATTGTGGGTGACTCATCTCTTTAAAAGGCTTTTGGATTAGTAGAAATTATTTAAATCATTTAATACTTCCCTATTCCATGCTCCCTCCCTGAAAAGTTTATTAGAAGATGGAGATGAAGAGCCACGCCAAAATATTGCAGTCAGACAAAATTGTGTCATACACATAATCTAATCTGTGTGAGTAAAATGGAAAAATAGAGACAAAAAACGAACTTGCAAACTGGAGGCCTTTAACTCAAATGCATAAGTTTATTATCTAAATGTATATATTTGTTCTTTTGTTTTTCCTTTCCTGGAAAAAGATAAAATTTGTTAAGTTAAGCCTGTAAATACAAACTGCTTTATGGCTGTAAAGTCAATTTATGGCTCACACAGCTTTGTGTCATTTCTAATCATTGTAAAATTTAGTACATGTAAAGTACATGATGGTAGAGAGAGATAGACATACACACACACACATGCACACACACATTTGGGATTGTCCCTTCTACTCCCTGTCCCTTCACTGAGTTGTGGAGCTGCCCGTAGTTCACCATAGCGTACCTCATGGAGAAATGGGAAATGTTCAGTCTCCTGGAGGAGAGTGAACAGCAGTTAGAAATTGGTTTTCTCAGTCTTAGTCTTGTGGTTTTGGTGATTTTATGGCCGTTTGAGGTATGTTTGAAGAAGATGGATCCTCATTCCTTGCCTAACCTATGCAAATAATCTTCGAGGACTTTGATCACTGGGAAGAGGGAAATGAGACTATCATCTGTCCTCCAGATGAAAGCTTCTTCTTGGCAGGAGCCTTACAGAGAAGGATCACAATTTTTTTGGTTGTTTTGATTTTATGCTTCTAGAAAGTAACATTTAAAAACTTAGTATAGTGGTTTGTTTTATTTTATTCTTTGGATTTCTTTCCTTTTTAGTGACAGAAGCCAATGCCAGCTGTCTGTGTGAGCTCACTCATGCACCCCTCCCATGTCAGGGGCTGATGTAGATTGGTTTAGGTGGAGTTTTGGAGGTCTTCCTTACCTACCTTTGGGCCAAGCCAGGCTACTAATTTCTGGTTGAGCTGACTTGTCCTTTAAAAAAAAAAAAGACTTAAAAAACTTTTATATTATCTTGGATCCCACAGAGAAGACCTGCTATGCTGCAGTACTAGCTTCCCCAGTGGGTGTGGGAGGGTGGAGTTGGGGGAGTTTTTGAGCCAGGACTTGAATGCATACCTGTTCATTTAGATTGCATCCTTTTTTGAATGCTTGTTCTGAGTGTCCTGGCTGACATTTACATACCACCTGGAGTAATGCTTCTTGAAAAGTGTGTTTTTAAGCCACATTACTGTTGTGAACAAAATTAGAGTGGAAAGCAAATCTGATAGAAAACAGAGCATGGGGGTAAAAGACCTGCCGAATTTTAAACTGCTGTATTCTTATATCTTCCTGCAAGGGTGAATTATTCCTTAGTATATCTTTAACCTATATCTTAGCAACTTATTAAGGGGTTTAACTGTATATCTTTTTCAAGAGGAATGAAAGGGAATTTGGAGTGGCATATCTGCTTTTGTTTTAGTGTTATATGTATGGTAAGTTAAACTATTTTTGTGGAAGTTGAAAGTATAATATTACCAATGTCCAGTTTTCTAGCCATTTTTGCACATTAAAAATAACTTGCTATTCATGTTCAGTGGTTTTCTTGTTAGACAATGTAGGGTACTTGCCACAACATATGCAACAGATTATAAAAAAGACTGCAAATGTAATAATTACAACATGGCACAGCCCACACTGGCAGATACGGGAGTACAGCACTCTTTAATCACAGTGCTTCCCGTAGTGTGGGTGGTCACGGTCCGCAGACATTTCAGGCAGTCCAGTCCCCTTGGAAGAGGGGTTGTGAAGCAGAGTACGGGTAAACAGCATTCCACAGGCTGTTCAGGATTTTCATTTTAAGAAGGCATAGTACTGCTTTTAGGTTGCTTTCCCCCTTTCTTTTTTTCTCCAGACTCCTCCTTTAAATTTTTATTATTTAGACTGCTTTTATTAGATGAAATCTTACTGCATGCACTTTTGCTTTCTTTTGCCTGCCTTTTTTTACAATAAAGTAAAATATGTTTAACACTTCAAAAGTTTATTTCCACATAAAAGGTGAAAATGATCAGTAAGATATTGTGATCATTAGAAGTTAGCATCTTCTCATAGTAAGCCTTGGTAAAAAGAATTTAATGAAGTATTTCCTTATTTTATTTTTGTAAACAGTTAACTTCTGTCTCTAAATTAGTTCCTTTGATGTTTGATGGAATGAAAATTTGAATAATTTGCAAAGATTTTCTTCCTCATTCAAAAATGTTGTCCTTGCTAGCCTATAATATTCTTTAATATTCTATTTTATCTTTTTAAAGTTTTTATTGTCCCAGTCTTTAATGTTTATGAGTATTGATGAAAGAAGCAAGTGATGGAAATGTGAAGTCACTGATTTTTGCCCATTCAGTTTATGAGAATTATGGAGTTTATTAAGTTCTTGGACAGTTTCTCTGGGGAGGAGGTACTCTCAATAATAAAAATATATAAATGGTAGTGTCTTATCTAAGGCATTAACATTTTCTGCCTCAAGGAGTGATTTTTAAAAGGAAGACTTGTAAAAGTGTAGAAATGTTAATAAAAGAGTAGTTAATGTTACAAATGTGTACTCTTACCCCTTTAAATTTTCTTAAGGGGATACTGTCTTATTACTTGCAAGTATAGACAAGTCATTCCTACTCTTTATACATAAAATTGTAGAGGCTAGTCCTAGTCTTCATATATAAAATTATAGATAGACTGTTCCTAGCCATCATTTTTAAAATAAAACATGACATTTTACTTGATATTTTATATTGGCATACATAATTAATATAAGGGAGGTGTGTAAAAATCATCTACAAACTTGTATATCATAAAATATAATCCCTAAAAGAGTCATATTGTACTGTACTTTTTCCCCATAAGCTGATAAAAAATAAATTGCTTATAATTTATAATGACATTGTGAAAACTAACTTAAAAATATGCCTTTTAGAAGGAATAACTTCCTTTTAAAATCATACCTGTAAAAAAATCCAGTGCTATACATAGGTTTTTGGAGAATTTTATTGTTGTTCATGAAAGCATTTTAAAAATACTTTAGTCATTTTCATTTATGATAAAGCTAATCTAATTTTCTGTTCTGATGCTGCTTGCCAAGCTTTAGATCACAACGGCTTAATGTAAGAAAAAAAATTGCTGGCTAATCCCCTTTGGTATTTGAAAGCTATTTTGGGCACCCTTTGTTCTATGGTGAGTTATAGTCTGTTTATGGGGAGCCATCGGGTGTTTGATGTGGGACCCTCTGGCAGAGGGGGTTGGAACTTGAGAGTCTGGGTGCAACTGGGACAAGTTAAGGGTGCTGAATTTAACTTCGTTTTAGAATTGTCTTTCATCTATAAATTGAAGGATTACATTTAACTTTAAATGGAGTAGGGGTGAGGTAGGTTGGTTTTGGCTTTGGAAATTACCATTTGGAGTTTAGTAACCATATCAAAAGCAGGGATATTGACATTTTTAATTTTAATATTATTGGTTAACATATACCTATGGCTGGGCGTTTAGTCTTCCTTTTTCTGAGCTTTTTGATGGGTCTCAGCATTTGCCTTGAGACACCAGGGTAAAACTCTTCTAAACAGAAAATGTACCTCAGGCTCCTTAATGCCTCATTTCAGGCTCATTTTGTGGTTCCCACAGAGTGGGCTGCATGAGGCTCAGCAGTTTTATTCACAGGCATGCTTTCAAAACATTTCCCCAGTTACCAATATCTAATTAAGCTGATAATGTCCTCATGACAGGGATCCATGGGTTTATATAGATGTAGCCCCTTGAATTCCTTTCATTTAAAAAAATACCTAGCAATATGGAGACATAAGTAATATGGAAACTAGAATCAGAGAGTATCTGTTCTGCATATATCTCTTTGTCTCCAAAGCATGAATTTAATACATGAATTAAGACACCATCCTTGAAATCAGTTTCTTTTCCTGGCCTTTAGTCTATAAAGAACACATTAGCATATATCAACATGGTGTTTATATATTCCTGGTGATATTTACAATCCTGTACCCTCCTCACTACCATAAGAACATTGATCATTGTGTTTTATGTTATTGACCATCAGTTCTCAGAGTTGGTCCAAGGACTCTTGGGTCTCCAAGACTCTTTATGGATATCTGCCATATCCTTCCTTTTCTAATTATGTATCTTTGTGTTGCTGGATTTTCTTTATAAGTTGAACCAAAGCAACATATCACAACAGTGAATGTTGCAAGAGATATGAGAACACAGCTGTTTTCCATGAAGCCAGCCAATAAACAGATTTGCAAAAACAAAAAAAGTTAGCCCTGGCTGGTGTAGCTCAGTGGATTGAGCACAGGCCTGCGAACCAGAGGATCGAGGTTCGATTCCCAGCCAGGGCACATGCCTGGGTTGCAGGCCAGTTCCCTGCAGGCCAACTCCCAGCAGGGGACACATGAAAGGCAACCATACATTAATGTTTCTCTCCCTCTCTCCTTCCCCTCTAAAGATAAATAAATAAATAAAATCTTTTAAAAAAAAAGTTAAAATTTTTTCTCTATTTCAAAATTTTTCAAAATTTTGAACTGTATTCAAAAATTTTTGTTTTGGAAAATGTAGGGTTCTCCCCCATAAATAGTGTTTCTCTTAACATGTATGAGGGAGGACCCAAATGAAACTGGAGTTAGGTTCTGGCCGGCAGGCCCCTGGTAGTGCGCAGGCTTCCCCCACTAGATGAGTGTTCTAGGAACTCATCTGTGGCAGAGTACTAGCTGTGGTTTTTGTGAGAAGCTGCGTTTGGCCTCAGTGAAATTTTTTTTTGAAGACTCCTTCAAGGTGTTTGCCCATTTCATGATGGGTGATTTATGAGTGCACCTGCCTAAACCATGCTGAGTGTTTAGCAGTATTTGAACAAAAATGGCATGACCCCTGGGCCCAACCTTCCCTATTCATCCAATCTTGCCCCTAGCGACTTTTCTTTTTTGTTTTCCTAGATGAAAAAAGTCCTCAAAAGGAAATGCTTTGCCAATGTGGAAGAGGTGAAACAAAAAATGGCAGAAGCATTCAGCATCAAAATAGGCAAGTTCAAACAGTGTTTTTAACAGTGGGAAAAAGTCTTGATAGGTGTAATGCATCAAATGGAGAGTACTCTGAAGGCAATGGAAGTTTAAACATGTGAGAATAAATACACAGCTTTTTATAAATAAAGTCCATGTTTGGTTTTCCCTGCCTTGTAAAAAGCTTATTATTGTCTCTAATGAATTAATAGGCAATATTATAAAAATTTCTGAGGTTTAATTGCTAATATAGTAAATATGAATAGATAAAACCCATATAAACAAAATCTTTTTGGGTTCTAAGACTAGAAAATTTAAGAGCTTTTATTGTAGATATTGGGACTATTGCTGCAGTTCTCAAAACAATCTTTTTTTTATTGTTGTTGTTCAAGTAGTTTTCTGCCTTTTCCTCCCATCCCTCCCCACCACCCCAGCCCTTTCCACTCTTTCCCCTGTTTCTACCCCTCCCCTTGTTATTGTCCATGTGTCCTTTATATATTTTTTCCATGTGTTCTTTAAAATTGTTCCTGTAAACACTTCACCCTTTTCCCCCATAGTCCCCTCCCCTCGCCCCTCTGGTCACTGTCAGCCTGTTCTCTATTTCAGTGTCTCTGGTTATATTTTGCTTGCTTGTTTGTTTTGTTGATTAGGTTCCAGTTAAAGGTGAGATCATATGGTATTTGTTTTTCACCACCTGGCTTATTTCACTCAGCATAGTGCTCTCCAGTTCCATCCACGCTATTGTGAAGGGTAGGAGATCTTTCCTTCTTTCTGCTGCATAGAATTCCATTGTGTAAATGTACCATAGTGTTTTGATTCATTCATTTACTGATGAGCACCTAGGTTGCTTTCTGCAGTTGGCTATTGCAAATTGTCTGGCTATGAACATCAGGGTGCATAGGTTCTTTTGGATTGGTGCTTCAGGGTTATTAGGATATACTCCTAACAGTGGAATTGTTGGGTCAAAAGGCACGTTCATTTTTAGTTTTCTTAGAAAATTGCATACTGTTTTCCATAGTGGTTGCACCGGTCTGTTATCCCACCAACAGTGAACTAGGGTCCCCTTTTCTCCACATCCTCTCCAACATTTGTTGTTTGTTGCTTTGTTTCTGATGGCCATTCTGATAGGTGTGAAGTGGTATCTCACTGTGGATTTAATTTGCATCTCTCTGATAGCTAGTGATACTGAACATCTTTCAACACAATCTTTGGTTAGCTTCTCTGAGAGTCTTGTCTAAGTGAAATCAGCCCACAGTCATGAGGTTTTAATTAACTATCTTCTTCACATTTTCAAGATATTTTTATGATCTGTCTTTATAAATGAAGTGTCTACCAAGAATGCTGCAATGTCCTCTTGTAAATTTGAGACATAGGTTACAGACCTATGATTCCTTTTGTTTGTTTAACTGATATTTCTGTGTAGTTTGATACAATCTTCATCCATCTGCATTTTAATATATGCCTTTTAACAAACACTGTAGGTTGCCATTTTTCATATGAGTCAACAGCAATAATAGAACCTTTGGCAATTGTAGTAAAAGCATAAAGCACACTGTTCTTATGTTTCTTATTTGGGATGTTTCTAGTCACATTTGCCTCAGTGACCTAATATTTTGTATTCTTCAATTGATTTTTAGTTTGAGGATGAAGTAGAAAAGAGAAAATAACTTGGCAAATAACCATTATTTTTGCCTTTGTACTTACTTTAAATCTTTTCTTTTTAGTTTATCTGGCTTGTTAAGGAATCCTTTAAAATGTGGTTACTTCTGATTTGGAAGAAGTTAACTGCTCCATCCAAAGCAAACTTCTGTATTGGAAATGGAGTCAGGTAAAATCTGACCTGGTTTCTTTGCCTCAAGTAAGTAAGTAATTAATTATCCTACCAAGGGAGTTTTTTCCCATTGCTTTTAGAGAGAAAGGAAGGCGAGGGGGAGAGGGAAAGAAATGTCAGTGTGAGAGAGAGACATCGATCTGTCGCCTTGCATGCTCTGTGACCAGGAACTCAACCCACACCCAAGGCATGTGCCCTGACCAGGAATGGAACCAGCACGTGTCAGTTTTTGAAATCAGACTCCAATCCACTGAGCCATGTTTACTAGGGTTCTTTGCCACTATTTATAACTACTATCTTAAATCTTGTAACAAGTGACTGATTGCTTATCTGTTAACTCTCTCCAGAAAAAAAGTATCCATTGGCAAGTTATGGCAGGGCTGATTCAGTGATCTGCTTGTGAACTTTCTACCTGGTGCTAGGAGAATTGGCTGTTTCATGTTTCTTTTTTTCCTTTAAAAGAGAGGGAGAAAGAGAGAGAAACATCAGTGTTTGTTTGCCTCTTCGCACCTGCTAATGGTGGCAGGCCTGCAACCCAGGGATGCAACCCAGGCGTGCGTCCTGACTGGGAATCAAACCAACATCCCTTATCATCGCAGGCCATGCTCAATCCACTGAGCTACACCAGAGAACTGGTTCTTTCATCAATGGGCCTCTCTCTGGTCAACACCCTGTCCTCTCTTCTAGGACATCACTGCCCCCAATGGCGAGTTCCCCAGTTCACACAGCCGGCAGCACCCTGGAGTCTTCCATTGTCTCCAGTTACGTGGATGGGGAAGAAGTTTTCCTCCTCTGAGCTTAATACAGCAATTTTATGTATTTGGCATTATAGGTGATTTGCATGATAATGAGTTTATTATGCTGGTTGTTGAATTCTGCCAAAATCCTAATTGATTTTTTTAGTTTTCTCCCAAGATTATAGTAGTCAAGAACTATGTGTCTTCTATATTACATGGATACAGCTACAAATGCTTCTTTAAGTAAGCAAAATATAGGTGTGTATCTTATTACAGAAAGTAATGCAATATTGCTAATAGGAGGTTAGGAGTATATTAAGGAATTTGGTTTCTGGAAATACTTTTTAAACTTAGAAACTTTTTAAACCTGCTATTACCCATCACTTAAAAATAGATATATAAAACTGTGTAAGTAGGTGGCCTCTGTGTCTTGGCTGGCATTAAGAGTGTAGTGTTTCTTACACAGAAAGTAACAAATTTAAATCATTAGGTGCTAAACCAACAGATTTTGGTGTAGATTAGTTAAGAACTATTGTAGTTCTTGTTATGTGGTTTCATAAATGATTTTTTCCATAATGAGTTTATGCAGACTCACTCTCTATTCCTTCATCCTTTTTTCAATGGAAAAAAATTGCGTTTTGTTAGTAGATTGCTTTGAAGAAAATGTAGAGGGAAGGAGAAGACTAGACCTGTGATTACTTTTCATAAGTGTGGATAAGCATAGTCTTCAGGGCTTGCCAGGCCTTCAGTTCTTTGTCTTCTTGTTTTTTCTGAACATTTTTAAAGGTTTTGTTAGTGACTTTCAAATGGAACTTTAAGCCTTGGAACAGTTCCATTAAAAAGTTATGTGGTCTTAGCCACAGTAGCAGTACAGGTTATTTTTCCTATGCTAGTTTCACAGAGGTTAACTGAGCTGGAATTGATGAGAGGCTAGCAGTGTAAGGCGGTATGTGTGTGTTAGGTGCAGGCTTTCCTCCTCTTGATTGTGAAGAAATGCTTCAGTAGATTACCATTTAGCTGTTGCTTTAAAAGGAAATAAATCAAATAATTCTAAAATGCTTAATACTCCATTATTTAAAGCTTTCAAAAATGATCTCTTTTGTTAATTATATTTTTATATTGCTAGTAATAGATTGTATTGTGTGGATTTGCTTTCTCGTTGGGAGATCTACTACAGTGTACAGCTTAGCGTAATCTTACTTGACTAGTTCTAGAGAGTACATTTTGATTGAAGCTAAAAAAACACTTGACTGTGTCCATGATTGAGACAGGTTTGTTTATTCTTAGTTCAGTAAGGTAAAATAGGTGCCTTTTATTCCTTAGGTTGTTACATTTCTTTTAAGAAGAAAGTGATTTGCTATTTATATGTGATCTGCTTATTATACCTATAGGTTACTGAGAAATAGTAAATTTCTAACAAATAATAATTATATTAATACTTTATATTTTGATACTGTCTGGTAGATTTCAAAGCAAATCCATGTATTATCTCATTTAATTCTTATAACAATCTTGTGATACCATAAGGCACGTATAATTATCTGCCATGTCACGAGTGACATGAGATGTAAGGAATTTGCCAGATGTTTCCCACTTGGTAAAGGAAGGTACTACACTAAACACTTTACTGCCCTTCAGTGAAAGTGAAACATCCACTCTGGCTTTCATTTGGACCTCCTCTATATTTTACACAGAGATGCATGGATTGATAGCAGCAGTAATAGTATTTATACTGCACACTTACTAACTGCTTAACAAGTGCCACACACTTTGAGATAATGTCCCATTTAATCCCTTCAATAGCCTCACTATTTTGTAGGTGAAAAAACTAAGGTACAGAGAGATTAGTAGCTTTCCTAAGTCTATACTATATAGCCAGTGAGTGGTGGGCACCATTATGAAGCTTTGCTTTAAGATTTGTGATTCTTAACTGCTACATTATAGGAGCTCTCATTAGTGTTTCATCTGCATCGATTTTCATCCACCAAATAGTCGCTGGTATTTCTAATAGCATCTATTTGCATTTGTCTGTAAACTTGAAGATTTGACAAAGAAAATTTAGAAGTCAGGTTTTATTGTCTAGATTTACATCAAATGAAAGAAGAAAACATTAAAAAATATCTATTATTATGAGTAGCTATACTACATATGGCAGATAGATGCCAGCTAATATAAATCACCCTAAAAATAAGACAAATGTTTACTAGGAGAGAAGGCTCATGTGAGCTGTGAAAACTTGTACGTAATAGATGTTCTCAATCTTCTTCAGAGGGTTCTTACAAAACTTGGAGGGGGGCAGTGGAGTATAGAAGGGTTACACCTGAACAAAGAGAGTCACTGTTCCAAACTGAATTCACTCTTCTCAAACAAACACTAGAAGGAAGTCATTGCTATAAATGCTCATTCTTGTATTGGAAACCAGGGGCCTCTAATGGAGTTTCTTTCTCTGTTCTTCCATTCTTTCATTCACCAAATAGAATACTTGTGCTGTGCTGAACATACAATGGGAGCATAAGATGACCCAGGCCCTGCCCTGTGGAGTATATTGTCCAGTGGGGACAGGCTGCCATCCATAAGTGCTCACTCAGACCAAGGGACTGTGGCTTGGGAGAAGGGTGGCCTGAGAGAATCATGGCAAATAGATGTGAAGTGGTCTTGACTGGAGCTGATATCTGAAGAGGGGGTTAGGATCGTCCAGTAGCTTGAAAGGCACCTGTGTCATACAGGGAGGAACTGAAGTGTCTGGCATCAAGGTGGGAGCTGTGGGACAGCTTTCTCCCAGATAGAGAGATGGACAGAGGCCATTGTTCCTTTTCTGAGCTACAGAGAAAGAGAGCCAGCAGTGGGGGTGCCATATCTGAGACTCCATCCTATGCAACCTATGGGCCCACCCAAGCTGTTAACCGTGACTTTTCCTTATGAATGGCTGGTCTTGGTTTATGCTTCACAACTTCTTAAATTACTTCGAACAAGGACCAGCCAGCCTCAGTGAGCTCCCATCCCCTGTACTTCTTGCTGAATGGCCCCAGGCCCAGCCCTAGGAGCAGCCAGCCTATATTCTTAGGTTGGCTTTACCTCCAAGCCCAGTACGAGTAGCAGCTCAGATTGCTCTACAGCCCATGCAGAGTGCCCCCAGGCAAAGCACAGGTGGAGGCTGACTTTGGCCTGCACCACACCGGAAACCCCAGGACCTGTGCACCCAGTAGACAGCTATAGACCACATTGGAGCACCACCTCCCTGCACTTGCACAGCTGATTCTCCATGGAGGGTGGAGGTTGGTGACGAGCGGCCATAGCCAGCCCTCGCAGCTGACTGGCCTAGGCAAATCCTTCTGATTAACCTGCTGACACCAACCAAGACTCAATTACAATAGGAAGGTGTACTCAGTCCACACGAGGGGCATTCCTCAAGTACCCAGCTTGGGTGGCAGGGGAGGCTGTGCCACTGAATCCTAGAGGACACTACATTAGGCCACAGAACCAAGACAAGGAGTCATAGTAGCTCTACCTCCCTGTGTTTGTTATAGGAACAAACACAGGGAGGCTGTGAAAGAGAGGAGACCAAAAAACATGGCCCAAAAGAAAGAACAGAACAAAACTCCAGAAAAAGAACTAAACAAAATGGAGATAAGCAATCTATCAGATATAGAGTTCAGAAACACTGGTTATAAGGATGCTCAAGGAACTCAACAACATAAAAAAAGGTTTCTGACCTCCATCCAGAAAGAAAGGATACACTAGTTGAAGTGAATAACAATCTACAGGGAAACAGCAGTAGAGTGGATGAAGCTGAGAAGCAAATCAATGATTTGGAACATAAGTAAGCAAAAAAACAACCACCCCAAACAATAGAAAGAAAAAAGAATTTAAAAAAATGAGGATCGTCTAAGGAACCTCTGAGACAACCTCAAGCATTCCAGCATTCACATCATAGAGGTGTTAGAAGGAGAAGAGAAAGAGTAAGGAAATGGACATTTATTTGAAAAAGTAATGAAAGAAAACTTCCCTAAGTTTGGTCAAGGAAACAGACATGCAATTCAGGAAGCACAGAGAGTCCCACGCAGGATGGATGCAGAGGTCCACTCCATGTGGGGGTGACTTTATTTGCAAGTCCCCCCAGCCACCACGGATGAGAGTAAACATGACTGAGACATGATGCGGTCTGCTTAGTGAGGAGAGGTGGCCATGATCCCAGAGGAAAAAGGCCATGAGCAGCGGCCAGTTTCTCAGGGGAAAAAGGCATTGAGCTCCCTCGTCTAGGGGCTTTTATTGGGTTGTAATACACAGGAATACAGGGCGACAAGGATCAAACAGTAGATAACATTTCAAAGAAATCTGAGGGCTTAGTCTGAGTCACAGTCTGTCAGGAACAGAGTTTTCGGGTTTCTTGCTCGAACCCTTAACATAAGAATGAATGCACTCTTAGCAGAGCAGATTTCACAGGTTTATCAGGAAGTCTTTGTGATGCCAATTGTTCCCCAGGACACGCTCTAGCAAGGCAAGGAGCTGCATTCCTCCCCAACAGGTATTCAGGCTTAAGAGGATTAGAGCCAGGAAGCGCTTCTCCCAGAGAACATGGGACTTGGGCTTTGTCAAAGCCGGGGGTTGAGAGAGTCCATTGCTCTTTGTTGCAGCCCCCCTAGTCCTTCCATGAAGGCCTTTCAAGTGATCAAGTCTGGCTTAGGTTGCCCCCTGCTGTGAGGGGGTCTTACCCATCATTGATTTCCAACCAAGCTTTGGGGGCAGGAAGAGGCAACTGAGGCAGTGTTTGCTACTAGAGACAAGCTTTGTCTCCTAAGGCTCGTATTCCAAAGGTTGTTTCTTGCCCTTAGCCACAAGGGGTGGAGATACAATGTCTAGAACCAGGCAGAGTGGTCTACAACAACTCCAAAACACATCATAATTAAAATGGCAAAGATTAACTTCTGGGCAAGATGGAGGCATAGGTGGAAATACTGTGGCTCCTCACACAACCAAATTTAAGGACAAAAAAGATTTAGAAACAAAAACAACCAGAACAGACAGAAAATTGAACTGTACTGAAGTCCGACAATGAACCATCCATCCAGACCAGTAAGAGGGGCAGAGTTGGCGGCTGGGGGAGAGGGGTCGAGACAGGAAAAAGCGGTGGTTGGCAGACCCAAGCATGGGGAGGAAAGGAGCAGACCCAGATGGCGTGCCAGGTGACTTGGCTGACTGCAGTCACACATTCGAATGCAGATAAACCAGGCAATAAAAGGGCAGTGAGACAGACCTAACAACCTAAAGCCCCAGCAACGGGAAATAAAGCCTAGAAGCACCAACTGAAAAAACTTGTGCAGATTGAGGTGACAGGAGAGAATCCCAGCCTCACAGGAGAGTTTGCTGGAGAGACCCACAGGGTCCTAGAGTGAACACAAGCCGACCCACACAGGAACCAGCATCAGAAGGGTCCAATTTGCTTGTGGGAAGTGGCAGAGGGGACCAAAATCTGAAATCCTAAGCAAGCACCATTATTCCCTCTCTGACCCCGCCCCCACACACAGCATCACAACCCAGCTACTGGGTTGCCCTGCCCTGGTGAACACCTAATGCTCTGCCCCTCATAGATAACAGGTGCTACCAGACCAAAAAATTATGTCTCAAGAAGAAGAACAAATCAAAGCCCCAGAGCCAATACTTTTAAGTGAACAAGAGATAGCCAACCTGTCAGAGGCACAGTTCAAAATACTGGTGATCAGGATGCTCACAGAACTGGTTGATTTTGGTCGCAAATTACATGAAAAAATGAAAGCTACACTAAGTGAAGGAAAATGCACAGGGAACCAATATTGATGGAAATAAAACTGGAACTCAGATCAATGGAGTAGACCAGAAGGAAGAAAGAAACAACCAAACAGAAAAGAATGAAGAAACAAGAATTCAAAAAATGAGGAGAGGCTTAGCAACCTCCAGGACATCTTTAAACATTCCAGCATCCAAATTGTAGGGGTACCAGCAGGAAAAGAGGAAGAGCAAGAAATTGAAAACATATTTGAACAAATAATGAAGGAGAACTTCCCCAATCTGGCAAAGGAAATAGACTTCCAGGAAGTCCAGGGAGCTCAGAGTCCCAAAGAAATTGGACCCAAGGAAGCACACACCAAGGCACATCATAATTACATTACCCAAGATTAAAAATAAGTAGAGAATCTTAGAAGCAGCAAGAGAAAAGGGGACAGTTACCTACAAAGGAGTTCCCATCAGACTGTCAGCTGATTTCTCAAAAGAGACCTTACAGGCAAGAAGGGGCTGGAAAGAAGTATTCCAAGTCATGAAAGGCAAGGACCTACATCCAAGATTGCTTTATCCAGCAAAGCTTTCATTTAGAATGGAAGTGGAGATAAAGTGCTTCCCAGATAAGGTCAAGTTCAAGGAGTTCATCATCACCAAGCCCTTATTTATATGAAATATTAAAGGGATTGATTTAAGAAAAAGAAGATAAAAAACATGTACAGTGAAAAGACAGCAAACTCACAGTTATTAACAACCACACCTAAAACAAAAGCAAACTAAGCAGACAACTAGAACAGGAACAGAACCACAGAAATGGAGATCACATGGAGGGTTAGCAACAGGAGACGGGGTGGGGGAGAGAGGAAAAAGGTACAGAGAATAAGTAGCGTAGACAGTAGGTAGAAAATAGACAGGGGGAGGGTAATAATAGGATGTGAAAAGTAGAAGCCAAAGAACTTATATGTATGACACATGGACATGAACAGAAGCTGGGGGATGTGGGTGGGAGGGGGTGCACAGGGTGGAGGTGAAGTGAAGAGGGGAAAATGGGACAACTGTAGTAGCTTAATCAATAACATACATTTAAAAAATTAAAAAGTACTTTATTGTTCAAAAGAAGTGGTTTAGACTCTTTATGGCAGAGGGTGTCAGTAAGCAATAAGTGATATCTCAAAATCTTGGAACTAGAAAAGATCTCCAGGGGAATCATTGAACTCTGAAGACTCCAGCATTTCAAAATCTGCTTGAGGAGAAAGTACCAACAAATTAGACTGGGGAGAGAAACATGTCAAGTATAGTGTGCCACCAGAGAAGACCAAGTGTTTCAAACAAGCAGGACACCATATGTGTCCACACTGTTTGTGTGCCACACAGCTCCATGGTGTGTGGAGCCTGTGCATGCTGGAGGCATGCCAGGTGTTTGCTGTGAGAAGAGTCAGCACCAGGATATGGCTGAGGGGGTGAGCAGTGAGGAGGGCAGAGGCAGAGGGCAGAATCATGGATTCTGATGAGGAAATTGGTGGGGATACGAGCCAGATAAGAGAAGGCTGAAGAATGAATGTGAAGTGAGGAAGTAGAGAATGCAATTTAAGACAACTTTCTGAGAATATTGCTACAAGGAAAGCAAAGAAACAAGCAGTAATTAAAATGAGGAAGGTATAGGATCAGAGAACTTTTTAAAACTGATTTAAGGGCAAGAGAGAGGAAAGGAGGTAGAGAGAGAGAGAGAAACATCGATTTGTTGTTCCAGTTACTTATGCATTTGTTGACTGATTCTTGTAGTATATTCCCTGACTGGGGACCGAACCCAA
This sequence comes from Sturnira hondurensis, assembly GCF_014824575.4. Lineage (NCBI taxonomy): Eukaryota > Metazoa > Chordata > Mammalia > Chiroptera > Phyllostomidae > Sturnira > Sturnira hondurensis. The sequence continues at coordinate 2,011,695 of NW_028081491.1, forward strand.
AATCTTAGTGTATTGGGACAATGCTCTAACTAACTGAGTACCCAGCCAGGGTAAGGAGCAAAAAAAAATTTTTTTAAGTTAGGGAAATCTTACAGCATGTTTCTGTACTGACATAAGTAATCCAATGATTATACCAGAGAGCTGGAATCATTGCTATAGACAGTCCTGATGCAGAGGGGAGGAGAGGGTATGAGAACCCAAGTGGATAACTTCACTTTGTAGGAACAGAGACACTTCTTCCATTAGATCAGGAAGGAACACAGAAAACAGCAGGGCATATATAGCTGAGTTTATAAACTGGTTGTTGGTAATGAGTTGTGGTAGTTTCTTTTCTTTTCCTTTCTTTTTTTTTTTTTACAGGAATAAAGTTATTTATTTATTTTATTTTTTTTAATTTTTATTTTTATTCTTGTTCAAGTACAGTTTTCCATCTTATATTGCAGCCCTGCCTCCCCCAGTGCGCCCCACCTCCCTCCCATTTCCACCCCCTACCTTAGTTATTGTCCATGTATCCTTCATACTTGTTCATGTGAGTCCGTCCCCTTTTCCCCTATGATTCTCTCCCCTCTCCCCTCTGGACCCTGTCAGCCTGTTCTGAATTTGAGTATCATTGGTCATATTTTGCTTGCTTGTTTGTTTTGTTGTTTAGATTCCTATTAGCGGTGATATCATATGGTATTTGTCTTTCACCACCTGGCTTATTTCGCTCAGCATAATGCTTTCCAGTTCCATCCATGATGTTGCAAAGTGTAGGAGTTCCTTCTTCCTTTCTGCTGCATAGAATTCCATTGTGTAAATGTACAATAGTGTTTTAATCCAGTCATTTACCTATGGGCATCTAGGTTGCTTCCAACTCTTGGCTATCGTAAATTGTGCTGCTATGAACATTGGTGTGCATAGGTTGTTTTGGATTGGTGTTTCAGGGTTCTTAGGATATACTCCTAACAGTGGAATTGCTGGGTGAAAAGGCACGTTCATTTTTCGTTTTCTTAGAAAATTCCATAGTGTTTTCCATAGTGGTTGTACCAGTCTGCAATCCCACCAACAGTGAACTAGGGTCCCCTTTTTCCCACAACCTCTCCAGCACTTGTTGTTTGTTTATGATAGCTATTCTGACTGGTGTAAAGTGGTATCTCATTGTGGTTTTAATTTGCATCTCTCTGATAGCTAGCGATATTGAGCATCTTTTCATGTGTCTCTGGATCCGTATGTCCTCCTTGGAGAAATGTCTGTTCAAGTCCTTTGCCCCTTTTTTAATTGGGTTGCTCGTCTTCTTTGAGTGGAGTAGAATGAGTTCTTTTTATATTTTGGAGATTAAAACTTTGTCTGAGGTATCATTGGCAAATATGTTTTCCCAAACTGTTGCTTCTCTTTTTATCTTGATACTGTTTTCCTCAGCCATGTAGAAGCTTTTAATTTTGATGAGATCCCATTTGTTTATTCTTTTCTTTATGTCCTTTGCTCTAGGGGATGTGTCAATAAAAATCTTGTTGCGTGGAATGTCTGAGAATTTCCTGCCAATGTTCTCCTCTAGGGCTTTAATGGTTTCATGGCTTATATTTAAGTCCTTTATCCACCTTGAATTTATTTTGGTGTATGGTGTAAGTTGGTGCTCGAGTTTCATTTTTTTGCATGTAGCTGTCCAGTTCTCCCAACACCATTTGTTGAAAAGGCTATCCTTACTCCATTTTATGTTACTGCCCCCTTTGTTGAATATTAATTGACTGTAGAGAGTTGGGTTTATTTCTGGGCTCTCTGTTCTATTCCATTGGTCTATGTGCCTGTTTTTATGCCAGTACCAGGCTGTTTTGATTACAGTGGCCTTGTAATACAGTTTGATATCAGGTATTGTGATCCCTCCTACTTTGTTCTTCTTTCTCAACATTGCAGCTGCTATTTGGGGTCTTTTATGGTTCCATATAAATTTTTGAAGTGTTTGTTCTATGTCTGTGAATTATACCATTGGTACTTTTATAGGTATTGCATTGAATCTGTAAATTGCTTTGGGAAGTATGGACATTTTGATGATGTTAATTCTTCCAATCCATGAACATGGTATATGTTTCCATTTGTTTGTGTCTCCCTTGATTTCTTTCTTCACTGTTGTGTAATTTCCTGCATATAGGTCTTTAACCTCCTTGGTTAGATTTATTCCCAGATACTTTATTTTTGTTTTTGCTATATCGAATGGGATTTTTTTCTTGATTTCTGCTTCTACTGTTTCATTGTTGGTATACAAAAATGTCTTTGATTTCTGGATATTGACTTTGTATCCCGCTGTTTTGCCAGATTCATTTATTAGTTCGAGCAGTTTTTTGGTAGAGTCTATAGGATTTTCTATGTACACTATCATGTCATCTGCAAACAGTGGCAGTTTTGTTCCCTCCTTTCTGATTTGAATGCCATTTATTTTATTTTCTTGTCTGATTGCTGTGGCTAAAACTTCTAATACTAAATTGAAAAGAAGTGGTGAAAGTGGACAACCTTGTCTTGTTCCTGATCTTAGTGGAAAAGCTTTTAGTTTTTGCCCATTGAGTATGATGTTGGCTGTAGGTCTTTCATATATGGCCTTTATTATACTGAGGAATGCTCCCTCTATTCCCATTTTCCTGAGTATCTTTATCATAAATGGGTGTTATACCTTATCAAAAGCTTTTTACGCATCTGTTGATATGGCATGTGGTTTTTGTCTTTGCTTTTGTTTATGTGGTGTATTACATTTATTGATTTGCAAATATTGAACTATCCTTGCATCCCTGGGATGAATCCCACTTGCTCTTGGTGTATGATCTTTTTGATGTATTGTTGCATGTGATTTGCCAGTATTTTATTGAGGATTTTAGCGTCTATGTTAATCAGCGATATTGGCCTGTAGTTTTCTTTCTTTGTTGTGTCTCTGTCTGGCTTTGGAATTAGGATGATTCTGACTTCATAAAAAGAGTTGGGGAGTTTTCCCTTCTTTTGGATTTTTTGGAATAGTCTGTGAAGAATAGGGGTTAGCTCTGCCTATAAGCTTTGTAGAATTCTCCTGTGAAACCATCTAGTCTAGGGCTTTTGTGTGATGGGAGGTTTTTTATTATTTCTTCAATTTCGTCTGCTGTTATTGGACTGTTCAGGTTTTCTGCTTCTTTTTCATTGAGTTATGGAAGATTATATTTTTCTAGAAATTTTTCCATTTCACCTAGGCTTTCAAATTTCTTGGCATACAATTCTGCATAGTAATTTCTTACAATCCCTTCTATTTCTGTGGTATCAGTTGTAACCTCTCCTCTTTCATTTCTGATTTTGTTTATTTGGTTCCTCTCTCTTCTTTTCTTGATGAGCCTACTTAAAGGTTTGTCTATTTTGTGTGTCTTTTCAAAAAACCAACTCCTGGATTCATTGATCCTTAGAATTGTGCTTTTATTCTCTACGTCATTTAATTCTCCTGTGATCTTGGTTATTTCCTTCCTTCTCCTTGCTCTGGACTGTCTTTGTTGTTGTTCCTCGAGTTCTTGCAGGCATACGGTTAGGTTGTTTGTTTGAAATGTTTCTATCTTCTTTAGGTAAGCTTGTATTGCCATGAACTTCCCTCTCAGGACTGCCTTCACTGTGTCCCGTAAGTTTTGGGTTGTTGTGACTTCATTTTCATTTGTTTCCAGAAGCTTTTTGATTTTTTCCCTAATTTCAATCTTGACCCATTCGTTCCTTAATAGCAGACCATTCAGTCTCCAAGATTTTGGGTGTTTTGGGTTTTTTCCTGTGGGGTTGGTTTCCAATTTCAGTCCCTTGTGATCAGAGAAAATGCTTGGTATGATTTCTATTTTCTTGAATTTGTTGAGACTCGTTTTGTGTCCTATCATGTGATCTCTCTTTGAAAATGTTCCATGTGCGTTTGAAAAGAAGGTGTATTTAGCCTCTTTGGGATGGATGGCTCTATATATATCAATTAGGTCCATTTCATCTAGGGTGTCGTTTAATCCTGCAATGTCTTTGTTGATATTTTGTTTGGAAGATTTGTCCATTTTTGACAGTGTGGTGTTAAAATCCCCTACTATAATTGTGTTTCTGTCACTATCTTTCTTGAGGTCCTCTGGGACTTTCTTTATATATTTGGGTGCTCCTATGTTGGGTGCATATATATTTATGATGTTAATGTCTTCTTGGTGGATTTTTCCCTCGAGTAATATGAAGTAACCTTCTGGGTCTCCCTTTATGGCCCTGTTTTTGAAGTCTGTTTTGTCTGATATGAGAATTGCTACCCTGGCTTTTTTTTTCTTGTCCATTTGCTTGGAACATTTGTTTCCATCCTTTCACTTTTAGTCTGTGATGGTCTTTTGACCTGAGGTGGGTCTCTTGTAGGCAGCGTATGTGTGAGTCATGCTTTCTTATCCATTCAGCTATTCTGTGTCTTTTAATTGGTGCATTTATTCTATTTACGTTTAAGGTTATTATTGTCAGGTACTTATTCATTGCCATATATGTACCTGTGTCCTCTCTGTCTCTCTCTTTTCCTTCCTTTCCTTAAAGCAGCCCTTTTAGTAAGTTTTGCAGAGCTGGTTTGTTGGAGGTGTATTCTTTTAGACTTCTTTTGTCTTGAAAGCTCTTTATTTGGCCTTCTATCTTGATTGAGAGCCTTGCTGGGTAAAGTAGCCTTGGTTGTAGGCCTCTGTTTCTCATTACTTGGAATATTTCTTGTCATTCTGTTCTTGCTTGGAATGTTTCCATTGAGAAGTCAGTAGCCAACCTTATTGGGACCCCCTTGTATGTTACTTCTTGTTTCTCCCTTGCTGCCTTTAGGATTCTCTCTTTGTCTTGGAGTTTTGCCATTTTAATGATGATGTGTCTTGCAGTAGGCCCCTTTGGGTTCCACCTGATTGGGACTCTGCGATTCCTTGATTCGTATGACTTTATCTCTCCTCAACTTAGGAAAATTTTCCATTATTACTCTTTCAAGTAGGTTTTCCATTCCTTGTTCTTCTTCTTCTCCTTCTAGTATTCCTATTATTCGGGTATTATTACGTTTCATGTTTTCTTGCATTTCTCTTAAACTCTCCTCATTCTTTCTGATTCTGTTTTCCATTATTTGGTCTGTCTGGGAGATTCTTTCTATCCTGTCTTCTATCTCACTTATGCGATCTTCCGCCATATCGATCCTACTCTTCATACCTTCTACCGTGTTCCTCAGTTCAGAAATTGTATTCTTCATTTCCTCTTGGCCTTTATTGATGGTTTCTATTTCCTTTTTCATGTTGGTATAGTTTGCAGAGAGTTTGTTGTAGCTCCCCTGTAGTTTCTGGTAGCTCATTGTAAGCTCTTTGAATGTCCTGATAACCAGTGCTTTGAATTCAATATCTGATAGTTGACTTGCCTCTCTTTCATCTAACATTCTTTCTGAGATTTCCTCCTTTTCTTTCATTTGGTGATTGTTTCTTTGTCTTCCCATTGTTTGTGATGCTCTTCTTGTTGGCCTCAGCTTCTTAAATTGATCTGTTCTGGTTCCCTGGGTTTATGGTGTGAACTTCTGTGGTAGGATGCCTGTGAAATTCAGTGGTGCAGTCTCCTTCAGGTATCTTGGTGTTCTCTGCTTCCACCTACTCCTCTTGTTGGTTTCTAGCTGGTGAAACCTTTTCTTCTGGTCTCACAGGCTTGGGCAGGGACCTTTCCCAGTGCTGTGGCTGAACACACGGGGCAACTCACAGTTTTCCCAAGCTGGCAGCCACAGCTTGACTCCCGGTGCTTCTCAGTCTGTGCGTGGCTGAGTAGGGATGGAACTAATGGCTGGCTCTCTTCCAGGGGCCCTGCCAGCATCCCGAGGCTCCCCCAGACTGTGGGAGAGCCAGCTCAGGCCCCGCGCCACAGGGAACCCACGGGTGACTCTCAGTTCCCTAAGCTGACAGCCACAGCCTGACTCCTAGTGCTTCTCAGTCTGCGCCTGGCTAGGTAGGGATGGAGCTGCTGACTGGCTCTCTTTGAGGGGCCTTGCTAGTAGCCCGAGAGTTGCAGGGTCTGTGGCCGACCAGGCTCTGACCCCGGACTACAGGGAACGCTCAGGTGACTCTCAGTTCTCCCAAGTCAGCAACCGCAGCCTGACTCCACCGGTTATCAGAGCTCTCTGGTTTGCTTCCCAATGCCCACTCCTCTCTCTGCCACTACAGGGAAACCGATCTCTCCTGGTGTTTTCCAATATGCGCCATGCCAGATAGGGAGGGTGCTGGTGACTAGTTCTCTCCCAGGGTCGTTGTTGCCTGCCCTCAGCTCTCAGAGACCGGGTCCGGACGGAGGTCCTGCAGCCTCTGTGCTGTTCCCTCGTACCTTGTTGATCTGCAGTCGTCTCCTTTCCTCATCCTCTGGTCATTCAGTGTCCGCTACACTTTCTGGAGTCCTTCCTTCCTATATGCTGGGTCCCTGTTGGGCATCCGCTGTGCTCCTCCGCAGATCAGCCAGTTTTTCCTCCAGCGCGTGGGGGGAAGCGAAATCCTTTGTCCTACTCCGCCGCCATCTTGGAGTTGTAATAGTTTTTTACGAATTGCTATTTTCTCAACCAAATATGAGACAAGGTCCTCAGCCAGGAGTTCTAGGGAAGGGGCAGTGATGTGGTGAGAAAAGAGAAGACATGAAATAATTGCTCAGAATGTTGCCAAGCGAATTGACTGGGGAACCATAGGAGGGTTTTGAGTCAGTGCTGAGTCTATCCATGATCGTGGTCATGGAGTCAGAGCCAAAGTGTGTCTGATGTTCTCAGCAGTATCAGCTGTATGGACCCTGTCAGAGGGAACATACAGAATCGGACTCACAAAGGTCAAATTTTACAAGGCACATTCCATAGTACTTTAGAAAGGGGGAAGCGAGGAGTTGAAGTCCTTGAAAAGGAATGATCATTTAAATTTGGCAAAATACAGGGTCCAGCAGAAGTACCACCTGCTTGAATGTGGTTGGTAGAGTAATAACATAGGTGTAATAATTTATAGTTTGTTTTTAAATTTATAGTTGTAACTTGAACATTTCACCTAAAATTTCATATGGTATACTAGAGTGTGATATTGTTATGTTATGGAATTACATGCTTATGATTTTGTAATAAAAATTTTTATAATAAAAAAGGGGCATTATTTGTGCTGGACCCTGTATTTATCAAACTCATGACCTATTATAGTAAGTGTATTTTGTTCAAGTTTTTCCTGTTTTGATTTAATCTTTATTGTATTTTTTATCATTTAGTCCCCTTATATCTCCCACCCCCCAGCAATCACCACACTGTTGTCCTCGTCCATGAGTCCTTTTTCTATTTTTGTTTTTTTTGTTCAATCTCTCCACCCTCTGACACTCCCCCCATGTCTTTCTATGTTACATGATTATAGATATGTTTCTATAGCATTGTTTGAACCACTCAAACTGTTTAGTTCAAGTTGTTTTCTAAAGCCTTTGGATTTTGGATTTTGGAAAACCACCTCTGTTTTTTTTTTTCCCTGGAACTAATGAGTGAGCAAGTAAGAGGCTCTGTAAGCAAAGTAAAAATTGCAGACTTTGTTATGATTGGACCTGTGTTTGGAAATTTTGTGAATTGTGTTATGTCAGCATCCTGCTCATGGAATAGGCTGTGTAAACAATGGGTGTTGGGCGGTTCTGTGAATGAGCAGCCTTCCTCCTAGCTTACACACTTAACCACTGCAGTTCTCCCGATTTGTGAGTGTTTATTTCATAGTAAAAAGGGCTCTAAAAATACCAGGCCAGTTAGGTTTTTATTGTAGATTATTTCATTTAAACTGCATGAGACATATAAATTTTAAAAAGAAAAAAAACATTGAAAGCAGGATTTTGAAAGAAAGGCTACAGAAATCTGCAGTAATTTGTTTTGGCTATAGACATAAAAGTGCAGAAGAGATGGGAATAACTTCGTTCCATCTTTTAAATGAGAGCAAATGGCACATTTAATTGATGATCAAAGGATTTGAGTAATAGCATACCATAATGCACAAACATATGCCATCATGAGACTATTACATAAACCAAGTTTTAAGTTAAAATAAAACCTACTTTTGAATTTGATTTTAAATATCATTTATAACATTTTACCTGAAATATTATTTTTTAATAATATTATATATTTTTAAATTATAGAGGGACATCATACCATAATTTCAAGTATCCAGGCTGAAGTGAGTGAGAAAAAAGTTAGGATGAATCAGGCTTTAGAACAAGACACAAGGGCCCACAGGTTACCTAGGGAAGGATTATAAGCTGGGAGATGCAAGGTAGACATAAAAATATAAGAGAGCAGGAAACTGCAGGGAATAGAAATAAGTAGGCAACAAAGAGATATCTATAGAGAAAACAGACTCAAATTCTTAATTGTTTTAGACTGCCAGGGAACAATAATTTCAGGGATATAAGTTGATTGATTATGAAGATTTTGAAGTGACCAGAATCCTAAGTACAAAGGAAAACTAATGTTTTGCCTTTCACCAGGCAGGAATTACTGTCTTCCAGGAACCCCTTAGTCATTGGACTGAACAATAAGAGTTTTGAGCCTGTGGTTCTTGTGGATGCTGTTCTCTCCCCAGGAGCAGAGACAGTGTGGGGAACTGGGGGAGGGTCTTCTGAATATGAAGTTATGATAGGAGGCAGAGGCAAGAGCCAAGGTGAATTTTTTGTGGAGAGGACTGTATGGAAAATACCAGCTTGCATGCATTGTGAAGCTGTGGCCAGATTGACAAAACACCGGTCTTCCTGGGAACCCTGGAAGATGGGCCTTAGCAAGAGAAAGTGGAAATCATGCCTCTAATATGGGGAAATTGAAAATAGTTAAGTTTAGTATAAGCCATTGTAATGTTTGATTTGTAGGCAAGTAGAATTATGAAGCAGAGTGCATCAAAGACCTCTCTCTTTGCAAAGGGTAGTTTCTAGATATTTGGTCTGTTTGAAAGAAATTAGGTCAGACCTGGCAATGGACCATGGGAATTAACATCTATTTAGCACCTGCTATGAACCAGCTCTCTAGCCAGGTGATTTACACATACATAGCTTCTTTTAGTCCTCCTAACCTTGAGAGGTACCGTTCTCTTCTTTTTAAAGATAATTTAGAAACTGAAGTTTACTGACTGCAAGTGATTTTCTCCACTGAGTAACAGAGCTGCTAGTTGAACCGAATGTGACTAACTCCACATCCTGGGATGTTTCCACTCTGGAGGTATTTAATGTAGCACCTCAAGTGATACTGTTACACAGGATGGTTTAAGGAAGGCTTGTGTGGACCACTGTTACAGTAGATTTTGGACCAGAGGAAGGATTAGCTCCGGTAAAGGTAAGAAAGTTTTAGGATAACTGGACTCTCTGTTCTCTTGGTTTTCCCCCCTAGTACATAGAAGATAAGTATACATAGTGTTTGGATACACAGTGCTTGGGCTGTGGTTGGGTGCTAGGGTGGTGACCCTGAAAGTTTAGAATGAGGAGGGGGTGGTCCTGCTGGAAAAGCAGATTCTAGGTCTCCACCCTCAGAAGTTTTGGTTCAGTGGACTGTCTGCGTGGTAGTAAGAACCCATGATTTAGGTATCTCCACATCACACCAGGAGAAACACTCAGGTAGATGACTCAGTCTTTAAGCATTGCTCCTCCTTGGTCACTTCATACATATCTTCTTTGATTATGGTAAACCTAGAGATGATACCCTCACTGTCAGATAAGTATATGGCAGACCAGGCATTTGTGATGATTCAGAAGGCAGGAGATGGACCTTAATCAAGATAATAAAGAAGGAGAAGATTAAAGGTACACAGAACCCAGGAACAGGATTACCTAGCGGTAGGATTATATTCCATCCTTACCCAAACTCAGACTTAAACAAAGCAGCTACTGAAGATCAAGGAGGTGCTGTGATCCAGCACACCCTGCTGGCTACTTCCCATGCATGTGCCTCATTTAATTTTGTAACAAACCTATGAAATCAATTTTACCATTTACATTTTATAGAAGAGGGAACTGGGAGGCCTAATACTGTTTAAAAATTTTAACCCAAGGTCATGTAGCTAGGACTCAAATCAAAGTCTGTTGAACTTTAGCCCTGACCAGTGTGGCTTAGTTTTTTGGGCATCATACTGGAAAGTGGAAGGTCGCCAGTTCGATTCCTGGGTTGTGGCTCTGGTCCCTGTAGGAGAAGCCACCAATCGATGTTTCTCTTCCTTTCTCTCTTCCTCCCTTCCCCTCTCTCTTAAAAAAAAAGATCAAATAAGCTCTTTATTTTTAAAAAGTCTGAAATGGAGTAAAAATAGCCTCTACAACAAATTGTGTTGGAAGATCTGGACAGCTACATGCAAAAAAATGAAACTCGACTACCAACTTACACCATACATAAAAATAAATTCAGGGTGGATGAAAGTCTTAAATATAAGCCATAATACCATAAAAGTCCTAGAAGAGAATGTAGGCAGGAAAATCTCAGATATTCCACACAGCAATATTTTCACCAATATATCTCCTAGAGCAAGGGATATAAAGGAAAGAATAAACAAATGGGATATCATCAAGTTAAAAAGCTCTGCATGGCTAAAGAAAACATCAGCAAAATGAAAAGGGAACCAAATGTATGGGAAAATATATTTGCCAATAACACCTCAGAAAAGGGTTTGATCTCCAAATTCTATGAAGAACTCACATGACTCCACTCCACGAAGACATACAACTCAATTAATTAATGGGCAAAGGATCTGAATAGACACTTCTCCAAGGAGGACATACAGAGGGCCCAGAGACATATGAAAGGATGCTCAGCACCACTAGCCATCAGAGAAATGCAAATCAAAACCACAATGACATACCACTTCATACCAGTCAGAATGGCCATTGTAAACAAATCAACATACAACAAGTGCTGGTGAGATTGTGGAGAAAAGGGAACCCTAGTGCACTGTTGGTGGGAATGCAGACTGGTGCAGCCACTGTGGAAATCAGTATGGAACTTCCTCAGAAAACTAAAAATGGAACTGCCTTTTCACTCAGCAATTCCACTGCTGGGATTATACCCTAGGAATCCTGAAACACTAATTAAAAGGAACCTATGCACCCCAATGTTCATAGCAGCACAATTTACAATAGCCAACTGCTGGAAGCAACCTAGGGGCCCATCAGTAAATGAATGGATCAAAAAACTATGGTACATATACACAATGAAATTCTATGCTGCAGAAAGAAAGAAGGAACTCCTACCCTACAACAGCATGGATGGAACTGGAGAGCATTATTCTAAGTGAAATAAACCAGGAAGTGAAAGACAAATACTGTATAATCTCACTTATAAGTGGAACTTCATCAACAAAGCAAATAAGCAAGCAAAATATAACCAGAGATATTAAAGAATAAACTGACAGTGACCAGAGGGGGTGGGAAAGGGAGGTAATGGGAAGGAAAGGGTAAAGTCGAGGAAAATGTATGTAAAGGACCCACGAACAAGGACAGTGTGTCGAGGGAGGGATGAATGTGGGGGTGGGCAGGGCAGGGGAGAGCAATGAGGGGGAAATGGGGACAACTATAATTGAACAACAATAAAAATTTTTAAATGTCTATTTAACTTGAAAGTTCCATGACTTTTTTTTGTTTCTTTGTTTTAATTATGCAAATAATACTTTACTGTAGTCTTACAAAACTTAACAGTTGAAATACACTGGAATTATGCAGGATGTATTATTCTGCAACCTACTTTCTTCATATAACACAGTCTCATGGAGTTATTTCCGTATCAGTTACAAAAGTTTCCTTCTGTTTGCCAATATTCATCTCTATACCAGAGACAAAACTGTAATCCAGACTCATTTTCAGGAAAAGATATATGTTTAAAAAGAGCTTCTTAGCCAGGACTGTTTTGCTCTTAGGGTACTCAGCAATGTCTGGAGATATTTTTGGTTGTCACTGCTTAGAGGGGGGTTGTCATTTGCTCTTAGTGGATAGCGACCAGAAATGCACAGGGCAGTCCTCCACTAAAGAGTCATCAGGCCCCAGATGTTAGTAGTGTTGAGACTGAGAAAACTTGATTGGTTTAAACCTAGTTGTTTTATGGAAATTTCAGTGGCCCCATGATGGACCTTGATCAATACATAGTTTCTCAGCACTCACCTTTGCTTAAAAGAGTGTTGAATAATAAATCCACTTGTTTTAAATGATAGCATTTCACATTTTCTTAGGAAAAGAAACCAGTTATACTCTGGCTTCTTCCCTGATTTGAAATCATATTTGAACTTTTATAGATCTCAGTGTGGCCAGTAAAAGCAACAAAATAAATCAATGACTAACTACTTACTGAATCTTGCTTCCTAAATAACCATGTAATAGTTTTTTAATACATACTTTATATGGTTAGTAAGTATAACCGTATAAAGTATAACCATATAAGTATAACCATTTTCTTCTGTAGTAAATTGTTTACTGAGTTAAGCTTTGTCCACATAAGCTTAAGTAGATATAAATTTCGTAAAATTGGAAATTGGTTAATACTTTATATATTGGATTGAAATAAAAGGAAATGTGGCGAATACAGATCTATTAGATTGAACCTATTATGCCCTAATAGGACTACTAAATAAGACCGTTTACTGTTGGAAACAAGCTGCTCAGTTCCAGGTTGGGATTTAGGCATTGTTTGTTTCTGTGGCATTGTTTTGGTTAGTTCATTCAGACTGCCATTTTGTGTTTGAAGGAAGCAATGTATAGGTTCTAACCTTAGACTGTTTTCATTCCTTAAAAAATCTAGCTGTTGCTTACTATGTTGGTAAAGGATGCATTATCACAAATATTTGTAATGATAATAATGAGGGATTTTATTCCTCAAAATGATTTTAAATTAATTTAAACATGTTTGATTTTCAGAAAAAATGTTAGAAGTAGATTATTCTAGTAATAGGTGTGCCAGTTGCATGTTGAAATATCTTTTAATTATAAAATAACATATACTTTGGAAGCTTAAAAATAATTGTAATTTCCAGATTTATGAATAACTTTTCAAGCAATTTGTATTTTGTTTCTCTCATACTTTCATCAGTAATGGGTATGTATTATATCTCATAATATGAAAACAGAGTATTCCTCAGATATTAAGGATTTCATATTTTAGAAGAGTTAGCAATAAATCTGTTACCGGACTATTAGACCTGGCCCTGAGCATGTCTGTCTAGGGCCAGTCAATAGTGTATGGGGTTTTCATGCAGGAAAAATTTTACACCACGATTCCAGGTGACTGAGGGTACGTTTATTTAAGCTGGGGACAGTGAAACAAGGAAGGGCTCAGCATAGAGGAAACAATAGGAGAGCCTAGACTGGGCTGCTTTACTGCACTGGTCAGTCAGAGAAAAGGAGGCCTTGGGGACAGTGTTAGCTGGAGATGAGTTGCTGATACCCTTTTCTCCCCTGATTGCAAGCCTCGGGGACCCTTAGAGGTTAGGAAGTGCCTGCTGTGAGGGAAGAAGTGAGGGAAGAAGAGGGGAATGTGAATGGCACAGGCTGCTTGCCAGAGAGAGAGCATACAAGATGGGCCTTTTTCCTTGAGGTTTTTATCTCTCTCTTGCAAGTGGGACCCTTAGGGAACACCTCAGGGGAGGGTTGCAGTAGAATATTCATCAGTTTTCCAGGTGTGCTCTTTTATGGTCATGCTCTCCACTCACTGACTGGTCAGTGTCAGGGCAGGGTAGTCTTTAGTCATTGCATCTGGTCCTGGCAAAACTCACCTGATTTTGCTGCTTTTCTGGCCTGGAGCTGAAACACAGCTGAGGCCTAGATGTTGTGTCTAGGGAGGTGACCTGTACCTGGCTATAAATTGCTCGGTCAGTTTGTTCAGCTCTCTGTCTCAGTTTCCCTATTCCACTTGCCAAGGAATTTTCCTAGCTTCTTACTATCCTGTCTGAAAACTATATCACAAAAATATTTTCTTCCTGAGAAGTTTCAGTATTATGGGTGCTTCAGACCAACAGGCACAGAATAATTATTTATTGTGATGGTGGAAATATTTAATATGCTTTATCCCATTTGGTCTCTTAGAACCTTTATCCAGAAGTAATATGAGGCATTTGAGGTTCTGCCCGTGTGTTTGTATTCCTGGATGTATACTGTGCCTGCGTTTGAGCTTCTTAGAGAGGAACTCACGCTGTAATGTTTACTTTTACAATTTTCTTCTTTCCCTTAGCACGTGCTCTGCTTGGTCCCTTGCTTTTCTGTGTAACCTTGGGAAAGTCTTCTGAAATTCCACCAGAAAGCTCATTTAGGATTGTTAATGACACCGTAATGAGTCTATGTGACAGAAAATTGACATCTTTATGACATTGAACTATTCTTGCTGAGACCATAGTATATTTCTCTATGGGCAAGCCTTTAATATACTTTTTAAAGTTTTATAACACATGATTTCTTTTGTTATATAGTGCTATGCACAGATCATTGCTGGTCCATTTTACTTTATAAAAGGCAACTTTTTTTCAGTGAAATATTTAGTAGATTGAATGCTGGCGTGTGAACCAAAGTGTCACCAGCTTGATTCCCATTCAGGGTACATGTCTGGCTGATATATAGGTCTTATATATAGGTGCTTATATATAGGTCTTGTTTCCAAATTGCATTTGTTGGAAGGGGAAAATGATACTTGAAGATTTTGTTGTTAAGAAAATTAGCCAATTTTCACTATGACATCTAATTTAGAAAAATATAAATCACTTGGTGGTGATTTAATTAATTTGGGAATTTTAATATTATTTAAGTAAAAATTTTCATGATGGTAACCTAAATGTTTTACTAAGTATATACCAAAAATGCCACGGGAACATAGAAAATGGAAGCCACTAATTCAGTATTTGGGTACCAGTATTTTATATGGTTAAAGACTTTTATATGGTAAAAGACATATTTTAAATGCTGCCAGGTATTCAAAACGGCAGCTTTTCTGCTGGCCTAGGGCTGAATAGACCATGTACTTCTCTGAAAGCTTGGGAAGGAGAAGGTTAAACATGTTCTGTACCTCAAGAATTAAACTTTTTGGCCAAAACTAATTTAATAAACTGAATTGGACCAGTAAGAGCTTTATTTTGCTAATGTATAGGTATGCATGACAACTTTTACTTAGGTGTACCCAAGACTGTGATTTTCTAGTGCGCCTTTCAGCAAGGTGGTCCTTGCTGCTGCGTCTCTTGTCCCTCCTGAGTGCTGTAACGCTATGGTGTGCCCACAGGCTGTCTCGGGCTGAGGAGCACCAACACAACATATTATTCAGAGAAATTGCATCCAGTCAGTGTGCCAGATTCCAGTCAGTTTTACCAAATTAAGTAAAACTCTTTGGAGTAAAAGTACATGGCAATGTCAGGTTTTTCCAGTATTCTGTGGGTGTTTCATGGACTGAAACTTAGGAAAGCAAATTGTGAAAAGGAAAATTTATCATTTTATACTGTAACAAGGTCCCAAAGGAATCTTGCAGTAATTATATCGTTTAGTAACTATAAATGAGGAATCCACTCAATTGAGTTTGATTGGCTACTGTTTATTGAACACCAATTGTGTGGAACGCCAGGTTGCTCTAAAGACAGCCCCTTCCTTGGAGAGCCTGTGGGCTAATACATAGAATGAGGAGACTTGTAACTAAAGTAGACAGTACTATTAGAGGAATACAAATGAGATACCGTGGAGGTTTCAGAAGAACACGATCTCATCTCATTCACTTGGGAACTGAACAGGTGTCTTGGAGAAAAATGGAGTTTGAAAGATAGGTGTAATTTTGGCAGCCAGAGATGGGTGGAGGTTGTTGGATTTTACACTGAAAAAAAATGGCATGGAGGTGGGAAAGGGATGGATGGATTTGGTGACTAATGGGGAGTCTAATGTCAACAAATTATGGGGCTCAAAGACAAAGATTGGGTGATGTTTAACTAGGTGGGCTGAAATCCTGTAGAGGCAGGCTGTTCTTAAGCCAGGTAGCATCCCATTGTCTGTATTTACTGTGTCTTTATCTAATCCAGTAAAGGCTTGGACTAGTAGGGCCTACAGGAGCATTTTCCATATCTTTGCTTGACCACTGTGGCCCCCTTTCCACTGCCTCTCTCTGCTGCCTCTTTAACCATTTTCCTCTACCCTAGCCAAGGTCATACACATTCTCTTTTTCTCTTTCTTGTACCTCTTCCCCTCACTTTTTCTCTCCTTCTCCAGATCTCAGAATGAGCTCAGAAGTCATCTTTGGGAGCATTCTGAAACTGTACAGGTGGAATTAATCATTACTCCTTGTTCCTACAGTGATGGTCTTACCCCATGTTACAACACTTACACATTCTGTCTTATATTATGGCTGTTTCCATCTCTATCTCCCTTCATTTTAGGGGTTCTTGTTCCAATAGCCTTAGTAGAGTACTTGAACACAGATCAACTCAACATATGTTTGTTGAATGAATGAATAAGAGATCTTCTTTACAAACAGTTTTCACTTATGTTATGTGCAGGGAGGTAGATGCAGTAGAGACCAAAGTGGTGGAAATTCTAAAAGACTTCAGTGATTAGATCAAGAAATTATTTGGAAAAGCACAAAATATGTGCTCTTAGTTCAAAATACTGACCACAGTTTGGCTCTCCTAGTCCTTTGCCCGAGCTAATGCACACACAGCCTCTCTTCCACACCTAGACCCTGTGCCAGACCACAGCCTCCCTGCTCCAGCTTTCCCAACCGCCTGTGAATGTGCTGCCTGTCACAAATGGGGCAGATACAGTGAGCGTGAGGATGGAAAAGAACACCTGAGAGCAAGGCAGTGGCTTTTCCCCTATTTATTTAAAACTTCTCGCCTTGAAAGTTCACCTTCATGGTATAAGCATTTAAAAAAAAAAATAACCGTTCAAACATTAAAGAGTTCTTAAAACTTCTACATGAATCAAAATTGGGCTTCACGTATTTTATGCACAGTTGTGTTGGTCCCTGCACTTTCCATCCCTTAAGGAATTTTAGATCACAAGTCAGGGTGATATTTGCACATTTTTATTATGCGCTTTAAGTTCATTTCCACCTCACTTTTTTGTGGATATTGATTTCTGTATTCAGAAACCCAGTTCCTCATCAGTAAAGTGAGGAGATTGAAGTACAGGGTCTCCAAGATAGCTGTCAGCATTTACGAAAGAATCTATTATATGACCGTAGGAATTAGTTTTTTGTTCAAGGGCCGATGCCTACAGAATTATTTAATGGTTTTGTATTTAGACTGTTTGCCACTAGATGGCAGTAAAAATTTTATTTTTAAAGATAAGTGCTTATCAATTTTTAAGTTTACTTAAAAGAGAGATTTTGGAGGCCTAGTTTGAGGTGTCTGTTTTGAAATTATATACCATGACCAAGCCCCATTCTCTTTTTTTCTTAGGACCTATGTTTACTTTATCCAGGGATAAAACTGCTGTGGCCCCTGTAGCAATTCATATTAGGGGATTATAGTGGGGAAAGACATAAATTAAAGCATGTCATTTTGTTTTACAAAACACTTTTATGATAAAAAGTAAGATGGTAATTGTAAAAAACTTTGGAAATGCACATATTTTAAAGAAGACATTTTAAATTACTACTAGAAATAATGTAGGTTAACTATTTGTTACATTTTTCCTAGCATATTTGTGTGTACAGATTTAAAATCACATAGAACATATCGTTTTATACCTTATTTTTCAAGCTGATTTTGCATTGTCTTTTCCTGTATCATTAAATGTCTTTTTACAACCGAGTGACACACTTGGATAGACCATGATGAATTCAACCAATCTATTGCTGTTGGGTACATTAGTTCATCTAGCTTTTTACTCTTGTAAGTAATGCTACTGTTAACCTAAATCTTATTGTTTCTTAATCTTTTCCTGAGGACATGCTTATTGACATTAGAGAAAGGGGAAGGGCGGGAAAGAGGGAGAAAAACATAGGTGTTGGAGAGAAACATCAATTGGATGCCTCTCGTATATGCCCTGACCAGGGACCAAGTTCGCAATCTAGGTGTGTGCTTTGACCAGAAATTGAAACCACCACCCTTTGTTCTGTGGGACAGTGCTCCAAGCAACTAAGCCACATCAGCCAGGGCTAAACCTAAATCTTTCCTTAGGATATATTTTTGGAAATTAAATTACTAAAAAAGGAGACAGATTTTAATGCTTTGGCTACATAGCATCAAGTGAGTTCCTAGAAAGGCTTTAACCAAACTGAGCTCCCAGCAGCAACAGAGTGACCCTCTCACCACATTTCTTGCCAACACTGAGTATTATGGCATAGGTTTGTTTGCTTGTTTGTTTGTTTGTTTGTTTTAAGAGGGCAGGAGGTAGGCTGGGGAACTAATCTTTATAGTATTTAATGTTTAAAAAGTCAGTTTCCAACCATATAATTTTGGAAATTTGGGCCAGGACAGGACTGCCAATCAAGTTATTTTGTTTCTTTAAGACCGTAAGTGTTACAGTCAGCTTGTCCGCTGCACGTGTTGTAAATACTCTCCAGGGAGCTGTTTGTGGCTGTTTTAAACATTACTCAGAAATTATTTATGATCCCTACCCAGACCTTCTGATTCTATTGGACATCCTAGGTCTTTTTGTTTTTGTTCTTTTTTCAACTTACTTTGGCATGGCTACCAAAGTAACTTAAGCAGTTTGGGGAAGCCACCCTCCACGCACTGGTCCCAAGGCCCAGGATATGAGTGCTTCTGGGAGGCAATGGATTACCAGGAAAGACTTGGCATGGTTTTCCGTAAGGCCTAGAATCATAATGACCCTTAACTGTTACAGCCCTGAAGCTGGTTTCCTTCTATTGTATATATATACTATATTACCTTTTATCCCGCCTGGGTCTGTAGTACTGTGTGCTTTAATTTTTTAAGGTCAATTATGTAAATTACGAGAACAGCCACCTTTTATAGGTGGCTTAATTGAAACTTTGCTTAATTGGATTTTTATTAAGAACGGAATTTATAGGATTTTAAGTGAGATGTCGTTCTTAGAAAATTTAGTGTAGTGCTTCACACAATAAACAACAAACAATACATTTTAGTTGTTATAATTGTTAGAGTTGCTTCAAGCATCAACATTCAAGGACATGGAGGGGCTAAAAGAGTCCTTCCTGCAGAGGGACTGAAACATACTAAAGTGCTGAGGGGCTGAAGAGCCTGTGGCCCTAGTGGGCCTCAAGTAAGTTAGTGAAGGAAAGTCAGCCCCAGGTAGGGGCTACAAAACTTGGGGCTAAACTTCATAGGTTCGGGCACTAGTTGGATCTTCATCCAAGAGTAATTGGGAGACCTAAAGAGCCTTAAGCTGAGGACCAATTAGATTTGCATTGTTAAAAAAAATGATTCCAGCTGTCTCAGGGAAAAGGGGGTACAGGGAGGGTCCTTTTTAAATTTTTTAAAAATTTATCTTTAGAGGGGAAGGGAAGGAGAGAGGGAGAGAAATATCAATGTATGGTTGCCTCTCGTGCCTCCCCTGCCGGGAACTAGCCTGCAACCCAGGCATGTGCCCTGACTGGGAATCGAAATGTGATCCTCTGGTGTGCAGGCCCGCGCTCAGTCCACTGAGCTACACCAGCCAGGCGGGAGGCTCCTTTTAAGGTGGTTTAGCCATGCAGTAGGTAACCAGCCTTGGGCATGTTACTAAAGCTCTGTGTGTTTTAGTTTGCTCATCTATAACACAGATTCAAGAATAGCACCTACCCCATAGGTGCTAAACTGTGAGGTTTAAATGAGTTGCTATTTGTAAAGTGTTTTAAACAGCTCCTGGCAGGTAAATGCTTTAAGTGTTTGTTAAATAGAATGCCGGAAGTCTGGTCTCAGAGGGCTTATCACTTCCATTTCTCTCCTCCCTTCATCTGGCATCAGACTGATCTCCTTCATGGGAAATCCAAACTGCCCCTGATTCTAAGCCCTTGGCCTCATAGTTTCCAAATCGAACTTAACCTCTTCCCTCCCTCTGCCTGGGCTGGTGTTGGTACCTACACATGGATGTGGCACATGGCTGGCCAAGCTTAGCTAGTCTTTCCTTTTCCAGAACACCTGCATTGCACCCTGCACAGGGGTCAGGCCCCAGTCACAGTTTGCTGAGAGCACCACTTCCGCTTCCTACTGTGGTGAACTAGGCAAATCCTCCAGGAAACATCACCCCACAAAGCATGGTGCCCCAGCTGCCCATTACCTCTCTTGGCTTTGTTGACCATACCACACTGCTTGCTCTCAGCCAGACTGTACTTGGTATTTGAAAATAACTGACAGATTACCTCTCCTGGTGCTACTCTCAACTCCTATTTGCTTTCCATGTTTATAAAGGACACCTTTTAACCAGAAGGAAAAAATATGCAAGAAGCTTCTATCTAACCTTTTCTCCATTCTATAACAGGAACCTTTTAATTATCTTAGTAAATCACATTTATGCATGGAAATTTATATATGCAGGAAATGTTTAAAGTCACAGATATCTTCTACTGAGTAGTAATATTTCAAAGCTGCTTTGTTAACTTATTATGAACTTCTCTAATTTGAAAACAGTAGATGTGATCTCATTTAGGGACAGCAGGCTTCAACCCATATTACTTAGTCATGGTGCCTGCAGTTCTGTTTTAAGGATTCTGAGCATGCAGAGAAAGTACCATAATCTCTACGAAAGAATGTGTTCCAGGTCTGGAGTAGGGTTTTGCTCAGGGGAGAGATTCCTCTAGAATTGTGATGGGGGAAGGAAGATATGGCACAAAAGCCTTCCTTGGTGTTTGTAATGCTTTATTAAGTTTGATGGTGGGTATAATTTATCATTTTATTTTATGTCTTTTTAAAAATTTGGAGTTTTTAAAAAGATTTTATTTACTTATATTTAGAGGTGGGGGAGAAAGAGAGGGAGAGAAACATTGATGTGTGAGAGATATATCCATTGGTTGCCTCTCGCACACCCCCAACTGGGAACCCAGTCTGCAACCCAGGCACGTGCTCTGACTGGGAATTGAACTGGTGACCTTTCAGTTCACAGGTCAGCACTCAATCCACTGAGCCATATCAGCCGGGGCTATTTTATATCTTTTTGAATATGTGGAATAGTTTATGATAAAATTGAAATGAGCACCAGGACAGATTAGTTATATACACCCTGGGCATTACTTGCATGTGTGTGTTGTCCTGGTCTTGTGGGGCCTATCCTTGACTTCCCTAGAGTCAACTATCTACAAGATTGTGTATGCACTCACACATGTATATACACATACACGCAAAATATGTACTCACAAAATACAGTGCAGGACTTTTTAAAAAATGTAAAAGACTTTTTCTCTATGAATATACCAAAAACCACAGGGTTGTACACTTTAAAATAGAATTTTATGGTATAATGGGAGAATTTTATCGTACATGGGTTATATCTAAATAAAACTGTTAAATAAAATATTTTCAAATATAACACTTTTTCAAAAAGTAGATACTTTTTCTTGATTATAAAAGTACATACACATACAGGAAATTGGAAAATGTATTAAAGTGAAAAGAAAAAGACATGTATATACATAATAGCACCACCTAGAGACTATCAATATTTAGTGATATTTTCTTTCATTATTTTTATTTCCATGTATAGATTATTTTTATATTGATGAGATAATTTCTGTGTATAGAATTTTACATCTTTCTTTCTTCACTTAACATTATAAAATACCCATTTAAAATGCTGTTATACATAATCAAGAAAAGAAAAAAGCAAACAAAATATAACCAGAGTCATTGAAATTAAGAACAATCTAATAATAGCCAGAGGGAAGGTGGGAGCGGACATTGGGGAGAAGGGTTTTTAGGAACTACTATAAAGGACACATGGACAAAACAAAGGGGGAGGGTGGAAGCAAGGGAGGGAGGTGGGTTTGGAGGGGGTGGGGGGGAAGGGTGGAGAAAAAATAGTGACAACTGTAATTGAACAACAATAAAATAATTTAAAACATAAAATGCTATTATAAATTTTTCATAAACATTTTAATGTCTGACCATGAATCACAATGTGCGAATACTATAAATTAATCATTACTTGATGTTAGTGCTCACTATGAGAAATAACACTGTAATGAACATCTTTGAGCATAATCCCCATTGTCATATTTCAGTTTATTTCCTTAAATGTATGCCAGATATATTAAAAATTCTGAATATTTTTAAAGCTTTATAATGTATTCTCAAGTTGCAATTTATAAGTCAGGACTCTGTCAATTTATAAAGCACCTCTGCTCAGATTACAAACCTCTGGGCTGACAGATCCTGCCGTCCAACCTTGACGGTGTGCTGTGCACTGTGTCGTGCCCACTCATACCCTCTGCGGTGCCTTACTGCTCACAGCAGCGCTGAGGTGTGGGTGCTCGTGTGTATGCTCCCCATAGCTCACACAGTACTATTTCAGAGGACTCAGATTAGTATGTTAGGTATTCATGTCTGTAAAATCTTTAATTTATTAAGTGAAAAAATGGTATGTTAATGTTTAAATTTAACCCTTTTGATTATGAGGGTGAACATTCATTTGTGTGTTTCTTGGCCATATATATTTTTCTTATGAGTTATCTGTTCATACTCATTTTTTTGTGCTCAGTGTTTGTCATTTGGTATTTTGGACATTAATCTGATTATATATGATCTGTATTATTTGTTATCAGTATTCTTATTTTGTACTTATTTTATGAAAAACAGGTTTTATTTTTATTTAGAACAATTATTTGCTTCCTTTATTTCAAAGTTGTTCCCCATGTAGATATGTGAAAAGCGTTTATATTTTATTTTTGTTTGTTATTTCATTTTTACATTGATCTCTTGAATTTATGTTCAAGTATATTTTGATGAGTAACATAAGGTAAGAATCTAATTTTTTTCAAATAATTCTCCCTCCACTATTTTTCACATAATTTTTCCTTTCTCTGGTGATTTATGTGTGTCCCTTGTCCTTTCATTATTGTATCTATTCTGATAAAAATATTTTTCTGAGTTTAAAACCAATAAAAAGTACATTCTTAATATGGTTAAAGCACTATTTGTTCATTATATATTTTTTGTTTCACTGTTTATACTTGTTTAAATTGACTGACTTTGACTGTAATAATTTTAATACTAATTTATTTCTTCTTTATACCTTGAATCAAAGTGAACTGAGTATTTGGGCAAACTAAGATTACTCATTTCATAGAGACCATCCTATTTACAAATGACCCAGATTCTAAGCATTAAACACAAGAGGCATTTGCATTCACTTTTAAAAACTCCTTTTCTGTTTACATTTTTAGGGGTTGTTATCTCATATACTTTCAGCATTCAGATTTGATGTAAGAGAAGTTGGTCTTTTTACTCAAAGTCTTGGGTACACATCTGCAGATTACTATCCTCATTTGCTCAAAAATGTGAGTATGTTTAATTTATCAGTACTGAAATTTTCATTAGTTAATGTATCATCAGAAAAATAAATGGAAATATATCACTTCTCTAGAAGAGATGTTTAACTTTTCTATATTCATTTCTTTTTATGTTGGGTGGACTTATGGCCATGTAAGGAAGAAGTGTGAGATGGGAAGATTATGAGAAAGGAGGAGGAAACCAGGAGAGGTTCTTCTAAATCAACCAACTTCTCTGTCTCTTAACACATTTCATTTATTTTCTCAAGGATTTCTAGGTGAAGAGATGTGAAATGACCAGTATAAACACAACCTTTTATTGTTAGACAAATTCCGTATTTAAAAATAACTTGACAGAAATTTTTGTTACAGCAAACATTTTAATAAATAACAACCTTGTAAATTCTGTTATATGTTTATAGCTTGATATTAAAGCTATGTATTCTTCTGCCTTAAATTTTACCTAAATTTACTGTAGTTAATCTAGCTCAGTGGACTGAGCGCAGCCCTGCAAACCAAAGGGTTACTGGTTCGAATCCCAGTCAGGGCTCATGCCTGGGTTGCAGGCCAGTTACCCACTAGGGTGTGTGCAGGAGGCAACATTGAGTTTCTCTCCCTTTCTTTCTTCTTCCCTTCCCCTCTCTCTGAAAATAAATAAATAAAATCTTTAAAAAAATATTTTAGCTAAATTCATGAATTTTAATTTTGATCTTAACATAGCTTTTCTAGAAGGTTTTTAATGTTTGTTAACTTTTCTGGTCTTTTGGAAGATTTACATATGAATAACATGTTTAAAAATGAAGATCAAATTAAGAAAGAAGAAACAAAGTAATGTGGTTTTATTTTTAATGGATTTGATTTTAGTTCTTACAGAATTATCTGTCTGTTCATTTCCGTGAAAAGGCATTCAGAATAACAGACAGTAAACATAAAGTCCAAGTTATTAGTAAATGTGACTTGGCACTGCTTCTTTTCACTCTGACAGAGTAAAGGAAGGAGAGGACTGGTACAGGGGGGTTAGGGAATCTCAACAGGAATACCAGTCACAGCGAGAAAAGTGGAACCAATGTAATCCTGCTGGCAGTGCGAGTTAACCTGCAAACTGATTTTGTTTTACAGGTGGTTTTATCATTAGTGTCTGAACTCAGAGAGAATTGTGTTAATGGATTTAACACTCAAAGGCGGTAGGTGTCAAACTAAACATCCCTTTTCACAAGTTTCAAAATGTATCAGTTTGATTATAAGAGAAAATGTTTACAATTCTTATGAAATGCATGTTCATAGTTATGGCTACATGCTATGTGGAAAGATTATTTTAATGGAATACGTGAAGAAATGGTGGGTATTATCAAATTTTTGTCATTCAATCACTATTCTCTCACCTCTCATAGGACAGTAAATCATACAATGTCTCGTATGCACCCACTGAGGAAAAAACTCTACGTATGCAGTAGGGAACACAAAAGAAAGAGGTGCTCAGTACCATGTGTATGCGTATCATTACACATACATACAATCAGGATATTTACAGAAAAGATATTACTGGTATGCACATATGACCTATATGAGCTATTGTAAGAAACAACATTCCAAAATTTAGACTAAATAAATCAAATAGAGTCAGACAAATTAATAAGCAATTAATCACATTGTAAAATGTTTCTTCACTATAAGAAAGAATTCAAAGTTGTTTTCAATGATGAGCATTTCATTTTTAACAAATCGTTAACTAAGAGAATCTGGGAACCAAAGCCCATTTAAAGTTCTATCACAAATAGTGTTTGCTCTCTTACTTCCAGACAAGGTGGAGGCATAGGTAGATACACTTTGCCTTCTCACAAAACCAAAAGAGAAATAGCAACAAATTAAAAAATGAGAAACAACCACAACCGCTAGAAAATCAAACTGTATGGAAGTCTGACAACCAAGGAGTTAAAGAAGAAACATTTGTCCAGACTGAAAGGAGGGGTGGAGGCGGCAGCTGGGAAGGAGAAGAAGGGTGGCAAGGCATAGATGGTGGAGTGGGCAGTCCCACATTTGTGGGAGGAACAACTGGGGAGGGAGACAGACCGTGCAACCCAGGCTTCCAGTGTGGGGAAAATAAAGCCACAAAACCTCTGAATGTAAACACCTGTGGATGTTGCAGCAGCAGGAGAAACTCCCAGCCTTACAGGAGTGTTCATTGAAGAGATGAACAGGGTCCTAGAATGTACACAAACCCACCCACCTGGGAAACAGCACCAGAGGGGCCCAATTTGCTTGTGGGTAGCACAGGAAGTAACCAAAAGCCACAGAGAGCTGAGCAAGCGGCATTGTACCCTCTCAGACCCCCAACATGCAGTGCCACAAGGCAGCAATGTAGGTTGCCCCACCCTGGAGAACACCTAAGGCTTCACCCCTCACAACATAAGAGGTGCACCGAGACAAAAATATGGCCCAAATGAAGGAACAGATCAAAGCTCCAAAGGTAGAACTAAGCAATGAGGAGATAGCTAACCTGTCAGAATCACAGTTCAAAATACTGGTAATCAAGATGCTCTCAAAAATAGTAGAGTATGGCCCCAAAACACAAGAAAAAAGGAAGGCTATGCAAAGTGAAATAAAGAAAAACATCCAGGGAACCCACAGTGAAGGGAAGGAAACCAGCACTCAAATCAACAATTTGGAGCAGAAGGAAGAAAATAAACATTCATCCAGAACAGAATGAAGAAACAAGAATTCAAAAAAATGAGAAGAGGCTTAGAAACCTCCAGGACATCTTTAAACATTCCAACATCCAAATTATAGCGGTACCAGAAGGGGAAGAGGAAGAGTAACAAGTGGAAAACTTATTTGAACAAATAATAAAGGAGAACTTCCCCAGCGTGGCAAAGGAAATAGATTTCCAGGAAGTTCAGGAAGCTCAGAGAATCCCAAAGAAGTTGGACCCAAGGAAGAACACATCAAAGCATATCATCATTATATTATTACCCAAGATTCAAGATAAGGAGAGAATCTGAAAAGCAAGATGAGAAAAGAAGACAGTTACCTACAGAGGAATTTCCTGAAGACTATTGATTGATTTCTCGAAAGAAACCTTGCAGGCAAGAAGGGGCTGGAAAGAAGTATTCCAAGTCATGAAAGGCAAGGACCTACATCCAAGATTACTCTATCCAGCAAAGCTATCATTTAGAATGGAAGGGCAGATAAAGTGCTTCCCAGATAAGGTCAAGTTAAAGGAGTTCATCATCACCAAGCCTTTATTATATGAAATGTTAAAAGGACTTAATCTAAGAAAAATAAGATGACCAAAAATATGAAAGTAAAATGATAACAAACTGACAACTATCAACAACTGAACCTGAAAGAAAATCAAACTAAGCAAACAACTAGAACAGGAACAGACTCACAGAAATGGAGATTGCATAAAAGGTTATCAGTGGGGAGAATGGGGGGAAAGGCACAGGAAATAAGAAGCAGAAATGGTAGGTACAAAATAGACAGGGGGAGGTTAAGAGTAGTATAGGAAATGTAGAAGCCAAAGAATTTATGTGTACAACCCATGGATATGAACTAAGGTGGGGGAATGCTGGTGGGGGGGGGGGAGGTGCCAGGCTGAGGGCAATAAAGGGGAGAAAAAAATGGGACAACTGTAATGGCATAATTGATAAAGCATATTAAAAAAGGAAATAGTGTTTGCTCTCAGATTTCAGAAATCCTTTCCATCTAATCCTTAAAGTAAATTATAAAGGTCTTGGGTGAAAACATGAGAAAATCTTCATTACATTGGATTTAGCAGTGATTTTTTTCTGCATATGACATCAAAAGCACGAACAATTTTTAAAAAGCTAGGTAAATTGGACTTCATTTGAATTAAGAGCTTTTCTGAGTCATGGGATACTATCAGGAAAGCAAAAAGTCTATGAGTACATTGAAAATCATGTATCTGACATGGTATTAACATCTAGAATATACAAAAAACTCCTAAAACTCATAACAAAAAATTAAATTAAAAAATGGCCAGGAGACTTGACTAGACATTTCTTTAAAAAATTTGTACAACTGATCAATAAGAACATGAAAAGATACTTATCATCACTAATTATTAGGAAAATGCAAATTGAAATCACAGTGGGATACCATATCACACCTACTAGTATAGCTGTAATTTAAAAAACAAATAAAAATGAAAACGAATAATTGCTGATGAAAGTGTGAGGCAAATAGAACCCTGTGTATTTCTGGTGGGAATAGAAAAAGGTGCAGCCACTGTGGAAAAAGTTTGACAGTTCCTCAGAAACTCAAACACAGAATTGCCATAAGATCTAGAAATTCTGTTCCTAGATATATATTCAGAAGAACTGAAAGCAGGGACTCAGACATCTGTGAACCAAGTTTATACCCATGTTATTCACGGTAGCCAAAAGGGGGAAACAAGCAAGTGCCTATCAAGAGATGAACAGATATACAAAGTGTGGTATACAGATACAATAGAACATTATTTAGCTGTGAAAAGATATAAAATGTTTATATATGCCAGAACATGGATGGTCTTTTCAAAACGTCATGCTCAGTGAAATAAGGCAGACACAGAAGGACAGCTATTGTGTGATTCCACTTATATGAGGTACCAAGGGTAGGCAAATTCATAGAGACAGAAAGCAGTACAGAAACTCAGTGTCTGAAGGGAATGGAGTAAATGTTTCATGGGTACCTAGTTTATTTGGGGGGTGAGAAAAAGCTCTGAGTATAGATTATGGTGATGGATACACAGGCTGTGAATGTATTCAATGCCACTGAATGGTGCTACTTACAAATGCGTAAAATAACTATTATGTATGTGTTACCACAATACAAGAAATTAAACTTGAAGAAAAAACAAATGTGATATCACTCAAATGACTAAAATTTAAAACACAATAGCATGTATTGGAGAGGATATAGAATTACTGGATCTTTCATAACTGTTTGTGAGAATGTGAAATAGTATAACCATTTTTGTAAACCGTATGGCAATTTATTGTAAAGTTAAACATAACCTTAGCGCATGACCCATTGAGTCCATTCTTGAGCATTTACTTATGACAAATGAAAACGTAGGTATTCACAAATATTTCTGTGTAAATAGTCATAGCTGCTTTATTTGTAATAGTTCAAAACCAAAAAATTCAAAGGATTATCAATATGTGAATGGATAAACAAAATTACCTGTTACCACCATTTGAAAAATGAAAAGACAAGTCATAGACTGAAAAAATGAAAAGATAAGACAGAAAATATCATTATTAACCTGATACAGGGCTCAAACCCAGGATATATAGAAAACACAATACTAATAGATAACTCAGTTAAAAAACTGGCAAAAGATTGAATACATGTCACCAAAAAAGTATACAAAAGGCTTATAAGAACATGAAAATTTGTATGTAAATGTTATAGCAGCATTATTCATAGTATAAAAAAGTGGAAGCAATCCAAATGTCCATCAACTGATGAGTGAATAAAGAAAATATGCTATGTCCATACTATAAAATATTATTTCTAAGTACAAAAGAAGAAGCTACTGATTCATTTTGCAGTATGTGTGAACCTCAAAAACATGCTTAGTGAGAGGAGCCAGTCATAAAAGAACACATATTGTATGATTCCATTTTTTATAAAATGGCCAGAATAGGCCAACATATTGATATAGAAAGTAGATTAGTTATTGCCTGGGGCTAGAGGTAGCAACAGAGATTTCCTGCAAATGAACACGAAATATCTTGAGGTGGTGGAAATGTTCTAAAAGTAGATGATGATGGTTGTCCAACTCAATAATTTATTAAAAATTTTTGGTGTATACACTTCAAATATATGAATTTTATAGTAATAAAAATACCTAAAAATAGATGAATCCCTAGGACGCGTGGAAAGCATTTACAGTGATGGACTGGCCTGTGTGGCTCTGTTTGTTGGAGTGTTGTCTCATGACTGAAATGTTGCAGTTCCATTTCCTGTCAGGGCACAAGCCTAGGCTGCAGGTTTGATCCCAGGTCCCAGATCCTCGGTCCTGGTGCATGCGGTCCCAGGTCTGGGTGCATACAGTCCCTGGTCCGGGTGCTTATGGGAGGCAACCAATTGATGATTCTCTTTCACATTGATGTTTTTCTCTCTCCTCTCCTTCCTGTCTTTCTAAAAAGCAATGCAAAAATGTCCTTGGGTGAGGATAAAAAAAATTTTTTAAGAAAGCATTTACAATCATTTATATTTACATGTTAGGTAAGGATTTTGATTTAGCCTTGTGGTAAAAGTTGAATAATGGGTCTTTTGAATAATAAAATTAAAAATTTATTAAAAGCTTGAAAAACAGTCAAGAAGAGGTAGTTTGTATGTATGCCCTATCTATGCCAAATCACAAAATATGTCAAATTGATGATTTTTTAAAACTCATTTGAGAATAAACAAAATCAAACTAAAACACTCACATAGACATGTATACAGACCACTAACAAATGGAAAAGACCAGCTACAGACTTGGAATATATCTGCAACCTATAAAACAGACATATATAGAAATGCCTCCTGCAAATCAATCATAAAGAGGCAAACACTGCAGTATGGAAATAGACAAATAAGCAGGTTAAATCAAATAATTAAAACTGCATAGAAAGTAAACTTAAAAAAAATTTTCAGGAGTGACATCAACGAGATAGCAGAATAGGAAACACCAGTCCTTATCCCGCCCACCCCCAGAGTGATAACTCCAGAAGCCAAGTAAGAAGTCACAATATCCCAGGTAAGCTCAAAGTCAAGAACAGCCATATTGAAACAGGAAAGAAAGCTATTTCACTTCAACTACAACTACAAACCAGCCAGCTCAGCTTCTTGGGAGGAAAAGTCCAGCTCGTACCTTCTCCCTTAGAAGGGAAAGAGAAGAGTGGAACGTGTCCAATATTGTGGCTTTTGGGGGGGCTTCCTGAGGCACTAGCAGTTGTCTTACCTGACTCTGATCACTGTCAGGGCACCGCCACAGGCTCAGTGCCTGGGGCCTGTGGAGCGTTACAGCTCAACTGCTTTTTACAGCACCAGAGGTTGGTTCGGGTCAGCCTGACTGGGGGGAGGTCCCCTTCTGATAAAGATAAATAAATAAGCAAATACAGAATCCTAGAATACTGTAATACTGGTGCATATATTACTTTTAATTCTGGAATAAAATTTAAATGATAAAAATATAAAAAACTGTCATTGTAAAACTATGTTAATGGATACAAGAAACTTTGATGTCAGTAACAGCGTGAAGAGATATAAAGGAATAAAATGTTTTGAATGCAGCTGAAGTTGTTATCAGTTTAATGTAGTTGTTATAATGGTGAGATATTTTATCTAACCCCATGGTAACACAAGTATACCTATAGAAGTTTCACAAAGGAAAATGAAAAGAGAATCAAAATGTATCACTAATAAAAAATCAGTGAAAAACAAAGGAAGTCAATTATGCCTGGCAACTGTATTTTGCCATGTATAATACACTCCTGTGTATAATATGCACCCAGGTTTTTGGCCTAACTTTAAGGAAAAAATAATCTTTCTTTTTTATTTTTTAATTCAATTATTTATTTATTTATTTATATTTAGAAGCAAAACTGACTATCATATTCTAGGCTATTATTTTGCATATGATTATCATTACTGCTTTTCTAGAGTTCTACCTTTAATGCATTAACATGAATAAAAGAATGAAAAACATATAGATATGGAATTAGTACTACCCATGTATAGAACATTACACACCACAAAATATAGTTACTAAGCATACAGAAAACAATGAAATGGTAATTAAGTCCTTCTCTACCAGTAATTACTTTAAATGTAATGGATTAAAATTTCCAATCAAAAGTCATATTATAGCTGAATGGAGTTAGGAAAAAAAAAGGCCCAACTAAATGCTATCTGTAAGACTCATTTTAGATGTCAGTATATAAATAAGCTGAAAGTGAAAGGATTGAAAAATATATTCCATGCAAATGGTAAACACCAGAGCAGCTATGGCCATACTTAGACAAAATATACTTTATGTCAAAAACTATTATTATAAGAGACAAAGAAGAATGTTATATAATAACAAAAGATCGACTTAATTAGGGAGGTATAACAATTATACATGTACCTTAAAGCAGAACACCAAAATATATGAAGCAAACATTGACAGAGTTGAAGGGAAAAATAAAAAGTAACACAATAATCATAGACAATTTAAGTACCCACTTAAATAATATATGGATCACCCAGACCAAAGATGAATAAGAATGCAGAGGACTTGAAAAACATTTTAGATCATTTAGACCTTGTAGCTATATATAGAACACCTTACCCAATAATAAGAGAATACACCTTTTTCTCAAGCACACACACACAGCATTTCCAGGATAGATCACATGTTTGGCCGTATAACAGCCCTAATAAATTCAAGATTGAAATTGTACCAAGTATCTTTTCAAACCATGATAGCCTGAAGCTAAAAATCACTAATAGGAAGAAAATGGGAAAATCCACAAATATGTGCAAATCAACACATTCTTGAACAATCAGTGTGGGTCAAAGAAGAAGTCACAAGAGAAATCAGAAAATATCTTAAGACAAATGAAAGCCAAAAAAGCATTATACAAAATATAGAGTACAGGAAAAGCAGTGCTAAGAGGAAAGTAGTAAATACCTTCATTATCAAAGAAGAAAGATCTCAAATTAAAAGTCTAAATTTACAACACGAAGAACTAGAAAAATAACAAACTAAACCCAAAGGTAGCAGAAGGAATAAAACAGTAAAGATTAGAGCAGAAATAAAGTAGAGAATAGGAAAACAATAGAAAATAATGAAAGTTAGATATTGATGCAAAAGACCTCAATGAAATACTAGCAAGCCAAACTCAACAAAAAGATTATGTATCATGACCAAGTGGGATTTATTCTTAGCATACAAAGATGGTTCAACATACAAAAATCAACCAATGTAATACACCATGTTAACAGAATGATGGACAATACCACATAATTTCAATTGATACAAAAAAACTATTTGATGAAATTCAGTACCCTGTCATGATAAGAACATTCAGCAAACTAGGAACACAAGGAAACTACCTCAACTTAATACAGACCTTATGCAAAGAGCCCAAAGCTAACATCATACTCAGTAGTGAAAGACTGAAAGCTTTCCTTCTAAAACCAGAAATGAAGCAAGGATACCCTCTCACCACTTCTTTTGAGCATAGTATTGGAAGTCTTAGCCAGAGCAATTAGATAAGAGAGAGAAATAAAAGGCTTTAAAAAGACATGAAATGTTCTCCATTTGTAGATGGCATGATTTTGTATGTAGGAAACCCTATAGATTATACAGAAAAACTGTTAGAACTAATAAATAAGTAAAGTTGCAGTATACAAAAAGTAGTTGCGTTTCTATGTGCTAACAATGAGCGATCCAAAAAAAAAAATTTTTAAGTCCCATTTACAATAGCATCAAAAAGGACAAAACTATTAGGGGAAAACTTAGTTAAAGACATGGAAGACTTGGCAACTGTGAAACATTGCTGAAAGAAATTAAATG
This sequence comes from Sturnira hondurensis, assembly GCF_014824575.4. Lineage (NCBI taxonomy): Eukaryota > Metazoa > Chordata > Mammalia > Chiroptera > Phyllostomidae > Sturnira > Sturnira hondurensis. Next base: position 2,044,580 of record NW_028081491.1, read on the forward strand.
ACACAAATAAATGAAAAGTTAACCTTGCGTTCATGGACTGGAATACTTAATGTTCATACTAAATAATATTCGTACTTAATGTTTGAAAAAAGTTTGTTAGTTTTCTTTTGCAGAAATAGGAAAAAACATACTAACATATAGAACTTCAAAGAATCCAAATAACCAAAACAATCTTGAAAAACAAAGCTTAAGGCCTTACACTTTTTGATTTAAAAACAACTGTGGCCAGGTTGCTCAGTCAGTTCAAGAGTTGTCCTATACAACAAAAGGTTTCGGGTTGGATTCCCAGTCAGGGCCCCAACCTAGGTTGCAGGTTTGATCCCTGGTTGGGACACACATAGGAAGCAACTGTTGGATGTTTCTCAAATCGAAGTTTCTCTCTCTCTCTCTCCACCTCTTACTCCTCCCCTTAAAATCCTCAGGTAAGGATTAAAAATAAGAAGCAAGAAAAAAATTTAAAATATTGCAAAGCACCCTAGCTGGTGTGGGTCAGTGGATTGAATGCCAGCCTGTGAACCGAAAGGTCTCTGGTTCAATTCCTGGTCAGGGCACATGCCTGGGTTGCTGGCCAGGTAACCAGTTGGGGGAGTATGAGAGGCAACTTTTTGATGTTTCTCTCTACATCACACACGATGTTTCCCTTTTTCTCTTTCCCCCTCCCTTCCCCTCTCTCTAAAAATAAATAAACATTTTTAAAAATCACATAGTACAAAGCTACAGTCATCAGAGTTTTTCTGGCATAAAGCCCAACCTCTACTCATGGAAAGAATACCAAGAACATTGTAAAAAGATATCCGTAATATGTCATTGTTTATACAGCATTTAAAAACATTCAAAACAGTACATAATTATAAAGTAGAAAGTGTGAAAACTAGAACAAAGGACCCATACCAGTGGCAGGGGAGTGCTAACTCCTGGGAGATGGAAGAGGAAATGGGATGGGAGAAGGATGTTCCGCTGTAATTGAAACTTTTTATTTCCTTAAAATACCAAATAGAAAATATTAACAAAATGTTGACATTATAAAATCTGGGTAATGGGTGCATACAAGGTGGGTAAGAATACCTTTACAGATGTTGTATGGAAAATAGTGCAATAATAAATGCTAATATACTCATGTGCTCACAGCTGTAAACCTACTTTTGCCCCACCCTGCAGTCAATGTTACAGTAGTTCTCTGTTTTTCTATATATCATTATTTTTTAAATATATTTTATTGATTATACCATTACAGTTGTTCTATTCCCCTTCATTCCCCTCCACCTGCATACTCCCTCCCCCACCATTCTCCCCTCCTTAGTTTATAACCACGTGTCTCAAGTTCTTTAGATTCTATATTTCCCCCACTATTCTTGCCCTCCCCCCTATCTATTTTCTACCTACCCTCTATGCTATTTTCTGTGCCTTCTCCCCCCTTCTCCTCCTCCCACTCCCCTGTTGCTAACCCTCCATGTGTTCTTCATTTCTATGGTTCCACTCCTGATCTAGCTGTCCTCTTGGTTTGCTTTTGTTTTAGATGTGGTTGTTAATAACTGTGAGTTTGCTGTCCTTTCACTGTTCATATTTTTCATCTTCTTTTTCTTATGTAAGTCCCTTTAGCATTTCATATAATAAGGGCTTGGTGATGATGAACTCCTTGAACTTGACCTTATCTGAGGAGCACATTATCTGTCCTTCCATTCTAAATGAAAGTTTTGCTGGATAAAGCAATCTTGGCTGTAGGTCTTTGGATTTCATGACTTGGAATACTTCTTGCCAGCCCCTTCTTGCCTGTAAGGTCTCTTTTGAGAAATCCGCTGACAGTCTGATGGGTACTCCTTTGTAGGTGACTGTCCCCTTATCCCTTGCTGCTTCTAGGATTCTCTCCTTCATTTTAGTCTTGGCTAATGTAATTATGATGTGCCTTGGTGTGTTCCTTCTTGGGTCCAACTTCTTTGGCACTCTCTGAGCTTCCTGGATTTCCTGGAAGTCTATTTCCTTTGCCAGACTGGGGAAGTTCTCCTTTATTATTTGTTCAAATAAGTTTTCCACTCGTGGCTGTTTCTTTCCCCCTTCTGGTACCCCTATAATCCGGATGTTGGAACGTTTAAAGATGTCCTGGAGGTTCCTAAGCCTCTCCTCATTTTTTTGAATTCTCATTTCTTCATTCCTTTCTGGTTGGATTTTTCGTTCTTCCTTCTGGTCCATTCCATTGATTTGAGTCCCCGTTTCCTTTCCATCACTATTGGTTTCCTGTGTATCTCCCTTCATTTCAATTAGTTTAGCCTTCATATGTTCCTCTAATTTGTGACTATAATCAACCAGTTCTGTGAGCATCCTGATAAATAGTGTCTTGAATTGTGCTTTTGAGAGGCTGGCCATTTCTTGGTCACTGAGAGTTATGGGCTCTGGGACTTTGAGTTCTTCTTGCGCCATCTTTTGGGCTGTTTGTGCTTGTTACATAGCAGGATCGGATCCCTAGGTGTTCACTAGAGCAGGGCAACTCAGTGGCTGGGTTGTGATGCTGTATGTGGGGCCGGGGTCAACGAGGAACTGTGGCGTCCCATCTGCCACTTGCCGCCACGGCCCCCACAGGTGCTGCAGCTGCCACTGTTACAGGGCCCGAGCGTTTCATCCCACTGCACGAGAGTGTGCCACCGCCATCAGCCCTCACCCCCTGGGGCCTGCGTGGTCCGTCTCACTGTGCGCGAATGTGCGACCGTGGTCAGTCTGCCCCACACCCTGACTGGGTCCGGGCTGCCTGCAAGCCTAGGTCGGGGGATCTGTCCTGCCCGACCCTGCTCGCTGCTGGCTCTGCCCCTCTTACCATCCCCGTTGAACGGTTAGATGTAGTCGGACTTCTGTATAACTCAATTTTCTGTTTTTTGCTCTGTCTTTGTTTCTCCAAAACTTTGTTGTATTCAAACTTGGTTGTGGGAGAAGGCACAGTGTTTCCACCTATCCCTCCATCTCGGCGGAAGTTTTATATATCAGTATTTTATAATGAAACATTTAAAAGGTAAAGTAGAAAAAAAAAGGTAAAGTAGAGTGTTACCTAGGAAGCATTGAAAATGAAAAGATAATATTCATTTTCTCAGCCTTAGACAGGAGAAGATGGTAGTTCAGAAAGGTGTGCAAACTCCACTGACCACGATTAGGAGAGCCTGATAGACAATATTAGCTGATAAACTCTTTATAGCTGCAGAACATACCTTTGTGCCAAATTGGGTCATTTTGGGGGACAAGTTAATTCAAAAATTCATGACTGTTTCTTCATTACGGGCATTTACTTTTCGAAAACAGTACAGCCCAGTTCTGTGGGAGAGAGCAGTGCCTGCTGCAGGGAGTCCGCTGGCACCTGCTGGCAGTGGCAGAACGGGCACAGTGGCCGTTCATTTGGTGAGTAGTTTAGAACATTCTTAGAGCGAAACTGTGATGTTATTAGTAAAAGTCTTAACAAATTTACCAAGAATATGAAACATGTGCTAGTAGAATGTTCTCTGTACATTGACACATCTAATATATTCCCAATGTGCTCTATTGAACAATGTTCATTATGGAATCTTCTGCCTTTTTACAAATAATTTTAGAATTCAACAAGATAAATCTCTTTTATTTTTCTGAATGTGTTGAGCCCATATATAGTTTTAAGGGAAATTCAATTTCTTGGATTAAGCTCAATTATTCTTATCAGAAGACTGAATTTAAAAAGCAGTTTGATACCCAACATATTTTTTGAGTCTGTATAAGCTTTTAAAGTCCTACTTTTAAGACATAAAGCCAAGAATTCTGTTCTGTATCCATCAACGAACCTGGATCCTAGATAAAAGCTTGTGTGAGCTCAGAATTCTGTAAGTCCACAATTCTCTAGGGAATATAAATTCAACCAACTGTGTGCTCTCGTGACATGTAAAAGCTGATTTCATGAAATCAGAGAGCAGAGTGGCAACCATGATAACATTCAAAAGAGCTGCCAAACATACTGGAGCCATTATAGTTGTTGCTGTTATAAGTTATAGTAATAATTAAAATATACGTCAACTAATATATACATTTTTCCTACTACATACCTGAAGTTGTCTGTACATTTTTAGGACTTAAAAATTTAAAAAGTTGAATTAGAGTGCAGCATAGGGGACAAACTACTTTCTGGCATACCTGAATCTCCAGATATTTCCATTATTTATGTCACTTGAGTTTTATTATTCCATTCCTTCCACAAGTGTGACTATAAGTGTTCAATCAGCCAAGAGCCTCCAAAACTTAAACAATCTGTAAACAGTGTGATAGGGTTTCTCTCTTTCTTTTTAATAGAAGGCAACCATAATTTTTTTTCACTTTTTGGCCACTGAAATATTTAAAGTTTATTTCAAAATATTGGAAAACCTTGTATAAAATCTGGAAATTAATCCTATAACTTCAATACATAAGTTGTCAGAGAAACAAAAAATAGGAAAGTTGTTTAGTTTCCTTCTGCATTATTTTTAAAGACCTGATATATGGTTTTGTCACCACATTTTAAATAGAATTTCACTTACCACCAAGTAAAATCAACAGTTCAGTGACAGAATGTTTAAATTCCCTCTTGTCCTTTGCTGCAAACGATACAAAAGGAGCAACATTCTGGACTCTCTGAACATCATCAGTTTATCTTGAATTTCTGTGGTTTGCTGCAGGCGGTTTGGCAGCTTCAGTACAACCACATGAGAAGGATGTTTCCAGCAGTATACGGTTAATGTTGAGCCTTCTGAAGTTGAATTCTTGTGCAAAAATCATTTGGAAGTGCTACTCTGGCAATCAGGCAAGACCTAGTGCTTAGTGTAATCCTGGCTGGAAAGCGTTGCCGAAGTTGGATCTCCATGTTCTAGCAAGCTGCAGACCAAAAGAGGGCGTCATGAGGGCCATGAGCACTTCGAGGCCACTGAAATCAGATTATCATCTGGCTTTCCTGCATTTTGGTAGAACCAAGAATTACTTCAGTTGACATAAGACTTCAGAATTTTTCAAGAAAATTATCTTGGATGTGTTTTACCCTAATTAGGAAATATAATCAGCCCCTCATAACCTTCAGTGCTTGCTTGATAAATGCCCATGTTGCCAAGGTCGTCTTTTCCACCCACCCAATTACCAGTGATAGTTTCTGACTTTCCTCCTTTCTTTTAAGATAAAGAGAGAAATGTTGCACTTATTAGTCTTTTAGAGAAGAGGATTGATGAATCAGGGCAGAATGGCAAGATCACTACACTCCTTCCTTGCTTCTTTATTTCAGAATTCTGTATTTATTCTTAGTACACATAACTCTCAGGCATATTTTTCAGTTTCTTAAATATTCAGAGCCTTTTATGCAAAGTATTCTGCTAAAGCCTGTTCGATCTATATATTCTACATCTCTCACTCATGCATGTTCAACAATTTACCCTCTCTTCTAGCCTACCCAGTAAACTCATATATTTCAAATATTTCATTTACAACTCAAGTCAACGTATCTTTTTGTAGCAATTTAGATGATGGACTCAAAAACAATAATTTAGGTCTAAAATGAGTTTGATAGTGAGTTAGATGTTAGAGTACTGTGGAAAATAAATGCTGTTAAAGAGACTCAGTTATTTACAATAAGAAAGTGGTAAAGAGCAAGAAGTGAATTTTAGAAAAGGTGAATATTTGAGGGGAAAAGACAGGCTGTTCATACATAAGAAAATTAGTGTGTAATTTGACAAAAAATTAAGAGATCTTTACTGTTTATTATCAAGGAAATAATACAGCCAAACCAATAATTTATAGGAATTCATTAATAAAAATATAAACCTTAAATATAATTCTATCATATCCCCTTAAATATTCAGATTATTACTAGAAATTAATATCTAGTTCTGGGGACTGCTACTAAGGTAGTATAGAGCAGCATTTCCCAAACTTTAGTGTTCATAGAAATCTGCTAGAAAAATGTAAACAAGCAGATTTGTTCTCCTCACCCCCGGGGTACTAATACTACTGATTTAAAGGACCCGTACTCTGAGGAGTTTTGATGTGAGTACTTGGAAAGAACCTGAAGACTAAACTGCAAGACCTATGAGGAATAGCAACTCATAATCTAATCAGAAGAGAATAAGATGAAAATGTAAGGAAATAAACCAAGTGATGGACTAAGCAGGTGAACATTCGTATATTCACATAATACTCCTGACTCCTAGAAATGAGAGGGAGTTTTAACAAATATGTAATACTGTAAAATGGGCTGGGGTTGGGGGAGCCACTTTTAATGGCCCACAAGTTATAAGAGAGGCTTAAAATGGTAGGTGATAGGATATTTTTTATGGAAAGTATCACAGTCCATGGAGACAACTGTACTTGAACAACAATTTCCTTCCCCAAAAAAATTTCCTTTCAAAAAAAAAATCACAGTCCAAAAAACTTGCACAAGATGACTAGTGCAAAGGATAAAAGTTACCTTGGGGGTGAATTAAATGAGTAGGAGGGTACCTGTTGGCCAGCAAGATGATGGGTTATTGGACTACAGTAATTGCAGCCGGCTTGGTAGGCCTTCATACACTTTTTCTCCTTATCCACTGTCCCCAAACAAGAGACAACAGAGATATTCTGTTTCTAACAAGAAGGAGGGAGGACACTTTGGAGGAGCAAGCACCAAAGGGCTATCAATTTCCAGATGTTTGCAGGGGGTGCTCTTATGCTCAGAATGCAATTTATTGACAACTCTACCCAGCACTACTTCTTGAGCTTCCCCCAGGTACTGGAGACTGGTTACATTAAGCAGAGCATTCACGGAGAGGCTAACGTGGAATCCCAAATTCCACAAAGAGCAAATAGACGAAACAAGTCATGGAAAACCAACTCTGTAAGGATATGTGATCCAAATGTAACAAACAGAAGATGTAAATACATCAATTAAATGGACTCCCTAGGATAAAAAAATTGGATTTTTGTAAAGGAATAGTAAATTGTTCTAACAATAATAAGAGAAAACATTAAATCCTTGAAATAGTAATGCTTTTTTTTTTAAGACAGGGCTTCAGGAAAAGAAAATTCAATAAATAGGCTGACTAGGAGAGACACTGAATAGCAAATAATGACTTCAAAGATTGACACAAATAGTTTTCCTAGGGTATATATAGTACAAAATGACAAAGAAATAGAAAGTAAGAAATTTGTTTTCCATTTTTGTACAAGAAATCAAAAGGGATGTCAGGGAAGATGTAGTAGGAAGTACCACTTCACCATGACAAAAATTTTACTGACAGAATCTGTCTAGTGTAACTATTGTAGAATTCTGTGACTATTTGAAGATTTACATCTTTCAGGGGAAGAGTTGGCCATTAAATTGTGGTAATTTCAGCTGTAATCAAGGTAACCCCCTAGACCCATGACATGCAGCTGTACCTGCATTGTTAGACAGGTTCACAGGAACCAGGCTGGGCAATATTGAGGAGTTATGGTGTAGAAGCCAAGGGGAGATATACAAAATTATATTAAGAAACTATTAAAATATTTCTGCCTTTTTAAAGTACTTGGGAGACTTCCAGTCAAGATGGAGGTATAGGTAGATACACTTCACCTCCTCACACAACCACAGAGAGAATTAAAAGTAAACCTCAGAACAAGTAACACCCACAACTGTCAGAAAATAGAACTGTATGGAAGTCAGACAACCAAGGATTTAAAGAAGCCACGTTCATCCAGATGGCTAGGAGGAGGGAGAAACGGAGACAGGTGGCGAGGCAAAGAGACCCAATGTGGCACGGAGAGGCAGCAGTGGAACAGGAAGCCCCGTATTCACATGTAGTGGATAAAAATTAGGAGGGATACCTTGGGAGCAAGCAATTATAGCCCTAGGCAAGACCACATAGCCCAGGATTCCAGTGCTGGGAAGATAAATCCCCATAACTTCAGGCTATAACTCCCAGTGGAGTTTGGGGCAGTGGAAGAAACTGCCAGAGTTTCAGGAGGCTCTGCCTAAAGGGCCCTTATGATCTTAGAACTTACAAAACCTATCCCCTCTGGGATTCAACACCAGGGCAACAGCTGGAAGGGCGCCAGTCACATACAGAGAGTGGGTGAAGTGACTGGAGACAGGGCCGGTGCTGGGCAAAAGTCCAGAAGCCAGGCAGCAGCACTATTCCCTCTCCAAGCCCCTTTGCCACATAGCCACGAATCAGTAAAGCAGGTTGCCCCACCCTGGCAGAGGCTCCACCCCACACAATTTATAGGTGCCTTTTCTACAGAAGGCTGTGCTACTAAGATGAAGTCAGAGCAGCTCTGCTTAATAAACAAACAAACACAGGCGGTCTGCTAAATTGAGGAGACAAAAAATATGGCCCTAATGAAAGAACAGAACAATACCTCAGAAGAAGAATTAGCGAAATGGAGATAGCCAACATACACGATGAAGAGTTCTAAACACTGGTGGTCAGGATGCTGAAACAACTCTTTGAGTACAGCAAAAACATAAAGGAAGAAAGGAAATTACTCTACATTAAATAAAAATCTATAAGAAACAACAGTGAAGGGGAGAAACTTGGGATTCAAATCAATGATTTCAAACATAAGGAAGAAATAAGCATTCAACCACAAGAGCAAGAAGAAATATAAAATTTTTAAAACTACGAAGAAGTCTGTATAAGAAGCCTGTGGAACATCTCCAAACATACTAACATCCAAATCATAGGGATGCCCAAAGGACAAGAACAAGAAATGGGAAACTTACTTGAAAAATAATGGAAGAAAACTTCCCTAATTTGTCAAAGGAAATAGACATACAAGTCCAGAAAGCACAGGGTGTCCCCTATGAGTTGGACCCAAAGAGGCCCACTCCAAGCTACATCATAATTAAAATGCCTAAGATTAAAGTTAAAGAGAAAATCTTACAAACAGGTAGAGAGAAGCAGGTAGTTACCTACAACGGAGTTCCCAAAAGACTGTCGGCTAATTTCTCAAAAGAAACTTTGCAGGCAAGAAATATTCAAAGTGATGAAAAGCAAAGACCTACGACCAAGGTTATTTTACTCATTTAGAATTGAAGGGCAGGTAAAGCACTTCCCAGACAAGGTAAAGCTAAACTAAAGGAGTTCATCATCACCAGGCCATTGTACATGAAATGTCAAAGGGACTTATTTAAGAAAAAGAGGTCAAAACTATGAACATTAAAATGGCAACAAATTCACAACTATCAAAAACTGAATCTAAAAACAAAAAACTAAGCAAACAAGCTGAACAGGAACAGAAATCATAGAAACCGATGTCATTTGGACAGTCATCACTGGGAGAGGTAGAGGGAGAGTGGGGGGAAAGGTTCAGGGAATAAGAAGCATGATTGGTAGGTACAAAATAGACAGGGGGAGGGTAAGAATAGTGTAGGAAATGGAGAAGCCAAGAATTTATACTCATGACCTGTGGACATGAACTAAGTAGGGGGATTGCTAGATGGAAAGGGATATTGGTCAGAGGGATGCCAAGGGGGAAAAATGGGGACAACTGGAATAGCATAATCAATAAAATATATGTTAAAAATGAACTAGCTATTGGTATGGGGCTAGACTCCTTTTATGTACTTTCAAATAAAAAACATTACGACACAGTAAATTCAGAAGTAAATGCAGGCCACATAGTAAAGAGATTTGCAAACAGGTAAAAGAACCTCACTCTTCTCACTGAATACTTTTTTGTTTTGTAAAATATAATTATCATTCATCAAAAAATTTATTTCATGTTAGTGTCTAATGAGTTTATTGTTATTTTTAATGAATTAAATATTTTTAATATACTTTGGTTTCTCTTCAGAATGAATAAATCTTTGCCTTTTAAATATTTTCTGGTCTCTGTTTTAACTTCAAACATGGTAAGTATCAATTGTTATAACCTCAGAAACAAAACTCTTTGGTGGTCTTAGTAATTTTTAAGAGTTTGACAATGTTCTGAAACCAAAAACCAAAGTCTAAAAATTGCTGCCTTGTGGTGAAGATCACAGTCAACTTGCCCCACCCAGGCACATAGAACTCCTACTAGCTTTTGAGTACCTTACTCTTAAATACAAGCTGACAGGAAGTGATTGCCAGCTGTTTAAGGAAATCATATTAAGCATATATGAGGACAAGACATTGTGGACATTTCGCAGTCATAGGGTTGCCAGGAGTCAGAGCTGACTCAACGGTCTGTACAAGTTGGAGATGCCCATAGTGAGTTATGCCAAAGTCCTGAGAATGAAGGATGTTAAAATGGGGCCTCCCGTTGGAGGGCTGCTTTCCAGAGAACTGAGTAAAAGAAGAGTCTTCATAGATGGTGTTAAGATGGTCCTTGTTATGTGAGGGGCAGAGCAAATGGCCTGTCATCAGCCTTTTCAGCACGAAGATTTTATGTTTTTTGTTACATGTAGCTCTAATATTGGAAAATTATTTCTTATTTTATTTATTCTATAGAATTGCTCCTGAACGAGTAAGGTCCCTATCACGAGTTTGTGTCCCACTTGTTACTCTGCCGGATTTTGAACCACTGGTGGAAGCCCTGCTCACCTACCATGGAAATGAACCTCAGGAAATGCTCGGGCCTGAGTTCTTTGATGCTGTGAATGAGGCCTTTTTGCTGTAAGTGATATCCACTTATCCTATCACCCAACTGTGTTTTTCCTTTTCTTAGAAAATTTCAGTATGTTGGAAATTCAGTTTTCAGATGTTTTCATCTCATTACCCACTTTATGCTCTTAAAATTATTGAGGATCCCAATGAGCTTTTTAAACATGTGGGTGATATCTGTCAATATTTATCGTATTTGAAGTTAAAACATAAGTTTTTAAAATATTTTACTTTATGTTTTATTGTATTTTATTGTTTATGCTACTAGAGGTGTCTCCACTATTTCTCCCTTTGCCCACTTCCATCGGTCCCCTCTCCCCCCCTTCAGGCAACCCCCTCCCCAACCTCCTCATCACTGTCCATGCTCATGAGTCATGGACGTATGTTCTTTAGCTGATCCCTTCGCCTTCTTTCATCCAGTTCTCTGCTCCCTCCCCTCCTGCAGCTGTCAGTCTGTTCCATGTAACTGTGCTTCTGTTTCTATTTTGTTCGTTAGTTTATTTTGTTCCTTAGATTCCACATATAATTGAGATCATGTGGTATTTGTCTTTCACTCTCTGGATTAATTTCACTTAGAATAATATTCTTTAGATGCATACATGCTGTCATAAAAGCTAAGGGTTTCTTTTTTACTGCTGTATATATAGTATTCCATTGTATAAATGTATCACAGCTTTTTTTATCCACTTATCTACTGATGGACACTAGATATCACAGAAATACAAGGGATTGTAAGGAAATGCTATGAACATTGTATGAAATACTTGAATTATATGTCAAGGAATTGGACAACCTGAGTGACATAGATAAATTCATAGAAATATACAATCTTCCAAAACAATCAGGAAGAATCAGAAAACCTGAATTGACTGATGACTAATGAATTGAAGCAGTAATCAGAAACTTCCAACAAAGAAATAAAAATATTTTACTTCTTTTAAAAATAATGGCATATTTTTATGAAAAACTATGATCTTTTCCAAGCAAAAGGTTGTTTAACAAGAGTGGCGGGTTTTTTTACATTTTTTGTAAATCTGTTTTATTGTCTGACTTAAAAGAAGATAGCCGGTTCTCATACATGTTTCTGTATTCAGTCTGGTGTGATATGTTGTCATGGTTGAAGTATATGAAGAAAATCTAGCCTTACACAAATATGTACATGGAAAAGGCAGGACTATTTTTAATAGCCATTGCAGATAATTGTGGGTATTCTTTTTGCATACCTCACCAAATTTTGAAAACCGTGGTGTTTTAAAAATTAGTTGTGATGTAGAATATGAAATTACATCAGTGAGCTTTTCATACTGATACATTAAAACTTACCGGTGTATCTTGCACTTTTAATGGGTCTTTTGTCCAAGCAGGACTTTGTAGCCCTCTTCATGGTTCTTTTGGAAAATACTGATTTGTCGTTATGCAGATCTTCCAATCATTGACATAGTACTTTATTTTATAGTAACAAAACTAACATTCATTAATTCCTTTCAACACCAACTTTATCAGTAGTGTCGTGTTTAAATTAAGTATTGGGAAGCTGTTAAGCTCATGTTGGTGAAAACAAGTTTTTTAAGATTCTACTTTCTACTTAAGAATTCAAATTTATTATTGGTTTCAAATACTGCCCATTGTTGTACTTGAAGTACTAAGGTCACTTCATTAATTTTTGAGCAAATATGAGTCAGATACTCAAGTCTGAGTATCATCGTTTCCTGCCAGTCATTTTATTAGGTTTCCATTTTAAAAAGTGGCCAGTTGTTCTCGCAGCTCAAACAGTTGCACAGGTGCTTTCCCTTCAGACAACGTCATTCCTTTTTTGTTATGTAACAGTTCTATGTGCACTGTTTTACCACACGGAATTTTTTAATAAAAAGTATTCTCAAAAATAAAACTTAATAGAACTAATATTTTATACTGTTTTGTCAAGCACATTTCGATGTGAAACTGGCATTGTTTTCACTGGGAGTATATAGTCATTAAGGATACAGTGACCACCATCTCTGCTTCAGTCTGTGCTAAGTACAGCAGCATTTCCATTGTTGCTTCTGTGCTACAATGCAAACATCAGCCCAGCTGTTCTAAGAAAAACCGTGCCATTCAAAATAGTTATTCAAAACTTAAGTCTTTCTGTATCACATGTGTGTATCTTCAAGTTCACCTAAAAGAACTTCCATCCTTACTTGATCCAGATGAATTTAAGTAACACAATTAGTCCAGCCATATCTAGAAATTACATTTTCAGTCAGAAGTACAGTTCTGTTGATGAAATACTAATTCATCACAAATACATTTGAAGTATTTAAATCCTTTTTGTTTAGATTGAATGATTGGTCTCAGATTGTTGCTATAATTAAGTAGCACTATAATAGTAATTGAAAACATTCTATTGAATAAGATACAATAAGGCAAATTATTAATATCTGTAAAGCCAAGGGGAAAATTACTTTCCTCATATTGCTTTTCATTTAGAGTTTAGCCCACTTCCTTTACAGTAGACATTTCCTACTCATGAGCCAGAGAAATCTGATACATGATGGTTTCAACTTTTCCCAATGAAACATCTGTGAGATGAGAAAGTAAATCTTTTAATTCTCTTTTGTAAAGCCACTGACTCCTTAACTGTAGAAAATATAAATTTTATCTGAATAAAATACTAAATTCTTTTAAAATTTTTAAGTGTTTCATATATCCATATAAAAATTTATGTATGAATAAACATATAAATATGTGGTTGGTACAGGAAAAGTCTAGCCGTTGTTAATATAACGAGAATGGTTTGTGTGACATTGATATAACCTGGCAACCAAGGACAGTGGCCTGGAATGTACATGTGTGATCAATGTTAAATTCACTGTACTAGTCAGTGGGGGCAATAGACAATGTTGAGCGAGCATGTGTACTTGTGTGGCAGACACATTCAATATGACTGAGCAAGCAGAGCAAAGAATCTGCATCAAATTTTGTATTAAGCTTGACTGTCCCTCTGCAGACACTATTCAGGTGATTCAGAGGCCCCCAGCTAAGGGCAATTGGTGAGTGGCAGCTTCATCAGGACAATACACCTGCTCATGCGTCACGTCTCTTGTAGAGTTTTTTGGTGAAACATCAAATCACCCGGGTGACTCAGACCCACTACAGCCCAGATTTGGCACCCTGCAACTTCTGGCTTTTCCCAAAGCCTGAATCACCTTTGAAAGGGGAGAGGTTTGAGACCATTTATGAGATCCAGGAAAATACAATGGGGCAGCTGATGGTGATTAGGAGAATTGCGAGGTTCCAAGGTGCCTACTTTGAAGGGGACTGAGGTGTCATTTTCCTATGTTTATTGTTTCTCATATCTTGTATCTTCTGCAGTAAATGTCTGTGATTTTCATATTACATGGCTGGATACCTTCTGGACATACCTTGTATATACCTAAAATAATCTGGATAAAATTTTTAAATTCTTCAAAAATTTTTAAATATTATTGCAAAAAAGACTGGTAACAAAGTATCCTCCACATTGTGTTTTCATGTAGAAACAAGAGAAAATGTCAGAATTTTAATTTATTTTTTACATCTTATTTTTTCAGCTTTATTGAGATGTAATTGGCATATAACATTGTATAAGTTTAAGATTTACAATGACTTAATTTGATACACTTTTATAGTACAAAATGACTACTACCATAGATTAGCTAATACCTCCTTAATGTCACATAATTACCATTTCGTTTTTGTGGTGAGAACATCTAAGTTCTACTCTCCTAGTGACTTTCAAATGTATAACACATTATCATTAACTATAATCACCATGCTGTACATTAGACCCCCTGAACTTATTATCTTACAGTGGAAGTTTGCATACTCTTTGACCAACATCTCTTCATTTTCCCACCCCCTTGTCCTTGTTAACCATCATTCTAATCTCTGTTTTTATGAATTCAACTTTTTTAGAGTCCACCTAAAGTGGTAATCATACAGTATTTTTGTTTCTGTGTCTGCCTTGTTTCACTTAGCATATTGCCCTCAAGGTCTATCCGTGTTATCACAAATGAGCAGATTTCTTCTTTCATGTGTCTGAATAGTAGTCTATTGTGTGTGTGTGAGTGCGTGTGAGTATGTGTGTGTATCTCACATCTTCTTAACCAGTCATTCATCCAAACTTAGGTTGTTTCCATATCTTGACTATTGTGAAAAATGATGCAATAAATGTGGAGTGCAGATATATTTTTAATATCTTATTGTCATTTCCTTTGAATATATTTACCCAGAAGTGGGGTTTTTGTATCATATGGTAGTTCTGTTTTTAATTTTTGAGAAACCTCCATACTTTTTTCCATAATAGCTGCACCAATATACATTCCCAGCAACTGTGCACAACGATTTGCTTTTCCCCACATTCTCCCCAACATTTGTTATTTCTTGTCTTTTTCATGATAGTTATCAATAATCATCTAAAAGGTATGAGGTGATTGCATTTCTATAGTGATAAGTTATGTTCAGCACGTTTCATATACCTGTTGGGCATTTATTTGGGTGTTTTCTTTGGAGAAATGTCTATTCAGTTACTCTGCCCATTTAAAGAAAAAATTGGTTTTTTTTTTAGTTGAGTTACTAGTTCTTGATATATTTGAATATTAACACATTGTCAGACTCTATATAATTTGCAATTATTTTTTTTTATTCCATAAGTTGCCTTATTTTGTTGATGGTGTAGACACTTTTTGCTGTGCATATATTTTTTCCAGTAGTCTGATGTAGTTTTACTTGTTTATTTTTGCTTTTATTGCCTTTGCATTTGGTGTGAAATCAAAAAAATCATTACTAGGACCAATGTGAAGGAGATTACTCCCTATATTTTCTTCTAGGAGTCTTATGGTTTCAGGCCTTACAATCAGTTCTTTAATCCATTTGGAGTTGATTTTTGTGTGTGGTTTAAGGTAGGGCTCTATTTTTATTTTGCATGGGGGTGTTCAGTTTTGTCAATACTATTTATTGAAGCAACTATCTTTTTCCCATAAGATAATATAGGCTTTCTTTTGTAATTTAATTAACCATTTATACATAAGTTTATTTCTGGGCTCTCTGTTCTGTTCCATTGATATATGTGTATGTTTTTATGCCAGTCCCATCAGGTTTGATAACTATAGGTTTATAATATAATTTGAAGTCAGGAAGTATCTGCCTGTAGCTTTGTTTTTTTTCCTCAAGATTGCTTTGGCTTTTGGGGTCTTTCTTATAGTTCCATACTAACTTTACAGTTATTTTTTTCTGTTTCTGTGAAAAATGAAGTTAGAAGTTTGGTAGGAATTGCATTGAATCTGTAGATTGCTTTGGGTAGTATGGACATTTTACAACATTAGTTTTTCCAGTACATGAATGTGGTCTGTCTTTCCATCTCTCTATTTGTGTCTTTATCAATTTTTTTCATCAGTGTCATAGTTTTCAGTGGACAGATCATTTACCTCCACGGTTAAATCTATTCCTAGGTATATTATTCTTTTTGATGAAATTGTGAATGGAATTTTTGTTCATTTATTTTTCAGATAGTTTATTCTTAATGTATAAAAGCACAACTAATTTTTGTGTATTGATTTTCTATCCCACAACTTTACTAAATTTTTTTATTAGTTGTAACAGATTTTTGGTGGAGTCTTCAGTGTTTACATATATAATAATCCTGTCATCTACAGTTTTACTCCTCCCTTTCACAACTGAATGACTTTTAGTTCTCCTACCTAATTGCTCCAGTTAGGACTTCCAGTACTATGATGAATAACAGTAGTGAGAGTGAGCATCTGTGCTTTGTTCCTGATCTTTGAAGAAAAGCTTTCCGTTTTCACCATTGACTTTGATGTCAGCTGTCATATATGGCCTTTATTATGTTGAAGTACATTTGCTCTAGACCCACTTGGCTGAGAATTTTCATCATGAATTGATGTGGAATTTTGTTCAATGCTTTTTTGCTGCTTCTGTTGAAAAGATGTGACTTTCTTATCCTTTTTTAAAAAGTCCTCACCCAAGAATGTGTTTTTGTTGATTTTAGAGAAAGGAAAGGGGATGGGGAGAGAAACATTGATGTGAGAGAGAAACATCAATTGGTTGCTTCTCGTAGGCTCCCTGACCAGGTATTGAACCTGCAGCCTAGGTATGTGCCCTGACTGGGGATTGAACCTGCAACCTCTTGGTGTATAGAATGAGACTTCAACCAACTGAGCCACCTGGCTAGGGCTTATCCTTCGTTTTGTTAGTGTGTATCATATTGATTGATTTGCAGGTGTTGAACCATCCTTGTATGTTAGGAATAAATCCCAATTGGTTATTAAATTAGGTTACTGGACCCAGTTTGTGTTTGTGTACATGTAGGCTCCCTCACATCAAGCAATTTTCAGATACCCAGTATCTGAAATACCCAAGAATTCAATTTAGTATGACACCATCCACATGGAGTTAGCATCAGATTCCACAGGTAAATGGCTCAGTCCTGCAAGACTGCCCTCCACTTCAGATTCCAATTGTAAGCCCAGATTATTATCTGTACTTCTGACCAAATGAATATAAATTGGAGGTTCCAGTGACTCCCTACAACTCAGGATTCCAGTCATAGGTCTAGATGGTTACTTATGCTTCTGACTGAGTATAAATCAGAGATTTGTACAACCCCACTTTGTGTTTGGTTAATTTGCTACAATGGTTCATACAACATAGAGAAATGTATTACTTCAGAGTTTACCCATTTATTATAAAAGGATATACCCCAGGAACAGTCACATGGAAGAGATACATGGGGAAACAGTACAGAGCTTTCAGGCACCTCTCCAGGTATGGTATTCTCCCCAAATCTCCAAGGTTTCACCAACCCAGAAGCTCTCTGAACCTCGTCCTTTTGGATTTTTGCTGGTGCTTCATTAATAGGCATAAGTGATTTAAATCTGTGGCCATTGATAATTGATTCAACCTCTTGCCTATCCTCCCTCCTGGAAATCAGGGGGGATAGGACTGAAAGTTCAGACCCTCTAGTCACATAGTTGGTTCTCATGACAACCAGCCCACACCGCTAGGTGAAATCCAGAAGTCACCTCATTGACATAACAAGAGCTGCTTTGACAGCTCCCATCACTTAGAAAATTCCAAGGGTTTTAGAGGTGATGTGCCAGGAACAGCATTGAAGACCAAATATATTTTTATTATTATTGTAAATCACAATATTATAGTCATGGTGTGTGATTCTTTTAATCAATTGTTAGATTTGGTTTGCTAATATTTTGTTGGGAATTTTTGCATCAATATTTATCAGGGACATGGACCTGTAATTATCTTTCCTCTAGGGTCCTATCTAGTTTTCACATTCTGGTCGTGATGCCCTTTTGTAAAATGAGTTTGGAAGTGTCCTCTGTTTTTGGAAGACTGAGGAAGGTTGGTTTTACAAATTTCCTTTCAAAATGTGGGAGAATTCACCAGTGAAATCATCTGGCTGGACGTTTTTGTTGGGAGTTTTTGATTAGTGTTTCAATCTCCTTGCTAGTAAACAGTTTGTTCAGATTTTCTTTTTCTTCATTATTCAGTCTTGGTAGGTTGCATGTTTCTATGAACTTACTCATTTCTTCTTGGTTGTCCAGTTTGTTTGGTGTATAATTTTTCATTGTAATTTCTTTAGGATCATTTGTATTTGTGTGGTATCAGTTGTAATGTATCCTCTTGTATTTATACTTTCATTTGCACTTTCTCTCTGTTTTTCCTTTTTTAATTTTTTAAATACATTTTACTGATTATGCTATCACAATTATCCCATTTTCCCCCCTTTATTCCCCTCCACCCTGTATACCTTCTCCCACCCGCATTCCCCTTCTTTAGTTCATGTCCATGGGTCTTACATATAAGTTCTTTGGCTTCTACATTTTCTACACTATTCTATACCTCCCCCTGTCTATTTTCTAACTATCATTTATGCTACTTATTCTCTGTACCTTTCCCCCCCTCTCCTCCTCCCACTCCCCTGTTGATAACCCTCCATGTGATCTCCATTCCTGTGACTCTGTTCCTGTTCTAGTTTGCTTAGTTTTGGAGTTGGTTTTTTTTTTACATTCAGTTGTTGGTAGTTGTTATTTTGTTGTCATTTTACTGTTCATAGTTTTGGCCATCTTATTTTTCTTAGATAAGCCCTTTAACATTTCATATAATAAGAGCTTGGTGATGATGAACTCCTTTAACTTGACATTATCTGGGAAGCACTTTATCTGCCCTTCAATTCTAAGTGATAGCTTTGCTGGTGGAGTAATATTTTTAAAAACATTTTATTTATTTACTTTAGAGGAGGGAGGGGAGGAGAAAGTGGGAGAGAAACATCAATGTGTGATTGCCTCTCATGTGTCCCCTATTGGGGACCTGGCCTGCAACCCAGGCATGTGCCCTGACTGGGAATTGGACTGGTGACCCTTTGCTTTTCAGGCCTGTGCTCAATCCACTGAGCTACACCAGCCAGGGCTGGACAGAGTAATATTGGATGTAGGTTCTTGCCTTTCATGACTTGGAATGTTCTTTCCAGCTCCTTCTTGCCTGCAAGGTTTCTTTTGAGAAATCAGCTGAGAGTCTAATGGGAACTCCTTTGTAGGTAGCTCTCTCCTTTTCTCTTCTTGCTTTTAAGATTCTTTCCTTATCTTTCATGTTGGGTAATGTAATTATGATGTGCCTTGGTGTGTTCTTCCTTGGTTTCAACTTTGGGACTGTATGAGTTTCCTGGACTTCCTAGGAGTCTATTTCCTTTGCCAGATGGGGGAAGTTCTCCTTCATTATTTGTTCAAATAAGTTTTCCTCTTATGGAAAACTTATTGCTCTTCCTCTTCCCCTTCTGGTACCCCTATAATTCAGATGTTGGAACATATAAAAATGTCCTGGAGGTTCCTAAGCCTTTCCTCATTGTTTTGAATTCTTGTTTCTTCATTCTGTTCTAGTTGAATATTTATTTGTTCCTTCTCCTCTAAACTGTTGATTTGAGCCCCAGTTTCCTTCCTGTCACTGTTGGTTCCCTGTAGATTTTTCTTTATTTCACATAATGCAACCTTCATTGCTGCCTGGGTCTTTTTTATGCTGTTGAAGTACCCAGTGAGTTCCTGGAGCATCCTGATAACCAGTGTTTTGAACTGTGCATCTTTTAGGTTGGCTACCTCTTCATCACTTAGCTGTATTTTTTCTGGGGCTTTGAACTGTTCTTTCATTTCTGCCTTTTTTTTTTTTTTGTCTCAGCACACCTATTACATAGCAAGGAGTGGAGCCTTAGGTATTCACCAGGCTTGGGCAACCCATATCACTGCTGTATGCAGTGTGACGCTGTTTGTTGGGGAGGGGTCTGATAGGGAACAGTGCTGCTTGCTCCATTCTCTGCTGGTCTTCAGTCACTTCCCACAGTCAAATTGGGCCTTTCTGGTGCTGATTCCCAGGTAGATGGGTTTGTGTGCATTCTAGGACCCTGTGGGGTTCTCCCATGAACTCTCCTGTGAGGGTGGGAGTTTCTCCAACCAGCTCAACCCCCACAGGTGTTATCAGTCAGAGGCTTTGAGGCTTTATTTCCCTGCACCGGAACCCTGGGTTGCGTGGTCTGTCTCGCTCCCCAGTTATTCCTCCCAGTTTATCTGCACGAGAACATAGGACCTCCCAGTCTGCAAGCTATCACCTCGCCTGGTCCTCTAGCCACTGCCTTGTTGCGCATCCTCTCCAGCCGGCTGTCTATCTCCGTCCCTCCTACCAGTTTGGATGAGTGTTTCTTCTTTAACTCCTTGGTTGTTGTACTTATATACAGTTCAGTTTTCTGTTAGTTCTTGTTGTTTTTTGTTTTTCAATTTGTTGTTTTCCTTTTGGTTGTGTGAAGAGGCACAGCGTGTCTACCTACACACCTCCATCTTGTCTGGAAGTTCATTTTTGTTTATTAATTAATTTACTCATTCAAAAATATCTGAATGTCTTCTGAATATAAGGGACTCATCCTAGGCCCCCGCTCATGTGGACAGAGTTTAGTCTAGCCTAATCTAGACTAGCCTAAGTCTAGTCTAGATTCAAGCGTGAGGTACTAGCCTCTGTTTTCCTTTTTAATTGATCTACCTTACCAATTCTTTCTTTCATAAAAAAGTACCAAATTCAGAATTATCTAGGTTTTCTCCTACGGTATCTTCTAGGACTTTTATAGTTCTGTATTTTAAATTTAAATTTAGCATTCATTTTGAAATAATTTTTGAAAAGGGTGTAAGGTCCATGTCTAGATTCATTTTTTTCCTTGCATAAGGATAGCCAGTTGTCCCAACATTATGGGTTAAGAAGATGATCTTTACTCTATTGTATTACCATTGCTCCTTTGTTAAACATAGTTGACTATTTGTATTTGGGTCTATTGTTGGACTCTCTCATTGTGTTCCACTGACCTATTTGTCATGACCACAATGTCTTGAATACCATAGCTATACAGTAAATCTTGTAGTCACATAGTATAGGAGACTGTTCTGCATGGCGTGGGCCCAGACAGGACTGTAGGTTCTCCCATGGGGGATCAGGCCTGCATTGTACATAGACTGCTTTGAGACTTGATTTTGCTAAAACTCCCTCACCCTGAGTTGGGGCAGAAAGTGCTTACTGTAACTTCCTAAAGTCTATGCTAAACCTTCCAAGGATGAGTATAACCAGTTCAACCACTTTTCCCTTTGCATTTGCAAATATCCTTCTTCAGTGATGTGATTAAGCAGCATTAGCTCCTTTGTTTTCTGTAAAAGGTGACCACCTAACGTGAACCTGTGCATAGTAAATGAGGACCATCATGTAATGTGCCCAGAAAGAGAAATAAAGGCCTGTCATGGTGGAGGCCAAGGTTTGTTCTCCCCTTGAGAGAAAAGCCGTGCTCTCCCTTTTCCCCCACAGGACTTGGTAGTCTGTGTGAATGTCTCATATCTTATCCACAATGTGGCGGACCCCATGAGCCGGGGTCCACATCAACATAGTATCAGTCCTTCAACTTTGTTCTTCTTTAATATTGTGTTGACTAATCTAGGTGTTTTGCTTTTCCACATAAACTTTAGAACCAGTTTGTTGATACTCACAAAATAGCTTTCTAGGATTTGGGTTGAGACTGCATTGAATCTACAGGTCAGACTGAGAACTGACATCTTGACAATATTAAATCTTCCAATCCATGAATATTTCTCCATTTATTTAGTTTTTCTTTGATTTTATTCATGAGAGTTTTGTAGTTTCCTCATGTAGATCTTGGATGTATTTGGTTAGATTTCTACCTAAGTATCTCATTTGTGTTTTTAATTTCAAATTCCACTTGTTCGTTGTTGGTACGTAGGAGAGGGATTGACTTTGTTTTCCAACTTTGTATCCTGCAGTTTTGCTCGAATGGCTTATTAGTTCCAGGTGTTTGTCATCTCACTTGGATTTTCTCCATATGTGATTATGTCGTCTATGAACCAAGACAGTTTTATTCATCCTTCCCAATCTGTATACCTTTGTTTCCTTTTCTGTTCTTATTGCATTAGCTAGACTTTCTAGTGTAGTGTGGAAAAGCATGGTACAGGGGAACATCTTTGCCTGTATCTGATTCTAATATCCAAGCTTCAAGTTTTCCACCATTAAATGTGCTATTAGCTTTAGGTTTTCTGTAGCTATTCTTTATCATCTTGAGGAAGTTCCTCTCTAGTCCTACTTTACCAAGAGTCTTTTTATGTTGAATGGAGTTGGTTTTTTATTCAGTGTTTTTTCTGCATCTGTTGATACTTTGTATGTGTGTATGTGTGTGTTTAGCCTGTTGATGGGTTACATTAATTGACTTTCTAAAGGTGGATCACCTGGAATAAATGCTACTTGGTCGTGGTATATAATTCTTTTAATACATTGTTGGATTTGGCTTGCTAATTTTTTGTTGAGGATTTTTTGCATCTATGTTAGTGAGAGATAATGGTCTCTTATTTTCTTATAATGTCTTTCTCTGCTTTTGGTATAAGTGTAATTCTGGCCTCATAGAATGAGTTAGGAAGTACCAGTTTATTATTTTCCTTCTCTCTAAGAACTTCTTTTAACATTTCTTAGGAGACGGGTCTACTGGCAACAATCCTTTTCAGTTTTTGTTAGTGTGAGAAAATCTTTGTGTTTCCTTCTTGTTTGAATTACAAGTTTTGCAGGGTACAGAATTGTAAGTCACACTCCCTCCCCTTCCCTCAACACTGTAAATATTGTGTTCTACTCTTTTCTTGCTTGTCTGGTTTCTGAGAAGTTGGATACAATTTTTTCTTTGTTCCTCTGTAAACAAGATGTTCTTTTCCTCTAGTTTCTTTCAGAATTATCTTTATCTTTGATTTTTTTGTTTGTTTCACAATGCTCTTCCTAGGTGTATGTTTGGCATTTAACCTTCTTGGTGTCCCATTAGCTTCCTAGAACTGTGATTTGGTATCTGACATTTATTTGGGAACATTCTCAGTTATTATTGTTTTAAATATTTCTTCTGTTTCTTTCTTTTTCTTCTTCTATTATGCCCATTACATGCATTTACATCTTTGTACTTGTCTACATTCATTCAATATTTTGGTTTGTTTCTTTTTTTCAGTTTTTGTTCTCTTGCTCTTTGGATTTCAGGATTTCCACTGACAAATCCTGTAGGTCTGAGAGTCTTTCCTCAGTCAGGTACTAACAAGTCCATCAAAAGCATTCTTCATTTCTGCTACTGTGTTTTCTATCTGTAGTATTTTCGGGGAGGAGTGGGTTTTCCTTTCTTAGAATTTTCATCTTTCCCCTTACATTACTCATCTGCTTTTACATTGTCTGTTCTGTCCCTTAGAGCTCTTTTCATATTAATCACAGTGAGTTTTAAAAAACTAATCACGGCTAACATTTATTGATTGCTTTCTATGTTCCAGGATGTAGTCTAAAGATTTTTCATATAATATCTCATTATAGCTTCACAACAATCTTATGAGGGAATTGCTCTTTTTTTCTTTTTTTTGAAAGACAAAAATAAGTAGTTAACATATGTTTCAGTTACACAGCATTATAATTTGATATTTATGCAGACTACGTAGTGATCACCACCATAAGTGTAGTACCATCAATGCCATATATTTGGTCATCTTTACCCATTTTACTCCCTCCTAGTCCCCTTCCTCTCATAACCACCAGTCTGTTCTCTCTGAGTTGGTTTTTGTTTTTTGTTTGTTCATTTATTTATTTATTTTGTTTTTTAGATTACACATATAAGTGAAATCATATGGTATTTGTCTTTTTATGTCTGACTTATTTCACTTAGCAGAAACACTAAAAGTCCAACCATGTTGTCACAAATGGAAAGACTTTCTTCTTTATTATGGATGAATAGTATTCCATTGTGTGTGTGTGTGTGTGTGTGTGTGTGTCACATATTCTTTAGCCATTCATCCATGATGGAGACTTTGGTTGTTTTCATATCTTGACTACTATAAATAATAATTCAGTGAACATAGTGGTACATATGTCTTTTCAAATTAGTTTTTTCATATTCTTCAGATAAGTGTCCAGAAATAGAATTACTGGATCACGTGATAGTTCTATTCTTAATTTATTGAGCAATTTCCATACTGTTTTCAAATCATACAAGTCAACAACAAAAAGACAAACAACCCAATTAAAAATTTGGCAGAAGATCTAAATAGACATTATTTAAAAAAAAAATAGCATACAGATGGCCCACAGGCACATGAAAAGCTGTTCAACATGATTAATTTTCAAGGAACTGCAAATCAAAACTGCAATGAGATATCACCTTATACCTGTTAGAGTGTTATTATCAAAAAGACAAGAAATAATCAGTGTTGGAAAGAATGTGGAGAAAAGGGAACCCTTGTGTACTATTGTCAGGAATGTAAATTGGTACAGGCACTATGTAGAACAGTATATACATTCCTTAAAAAATAATCATAGTTCTTTTTAATTCCTGGTCTGATAATTCCAACATCTCTGCTGTGTGTGGTTTTGATTCTTTGGCTGTCTCTTCAAATTGTGTTTTTATTTTCCTTACAAGGTAGGCCTTGCAATTTTTTTCTGAATAGCTAAACATGATGTACTAGGTAAATGGAACTGCTGTAAATAAATTTTTGGTAATGTGGGTGTGAGGTATGGGGGGAGGGAAAGTTTTATATAGTTCTGTGACTAGGTCTCAGTCTGATGGTGAGTTTATGTCTCTGGAGTGTGAACCTCATAAGGGTTTATTAGTCCCACCCCTACCCGTTAGGTGGGGCAGGATGCCTAGCACCACCTGGAATTGGTTATTTCCCACCCCCATGGTCAGTTAGGCACTGATAATAGCCCAGTAGGTTAGGCTTCTGTTAACTAGTTTCTCCTGAGGTCAGGCTATGTTAAAAAGAACAGTGTGCTCTATTTAAAAATAGTTTCTGTGTCCCCTCTTTCTGCTTAAAGCAGGAGTGGATTTTTCTCCATGTTTTACTGAGAAAACCTGTTCTGGCTTCTGGAGGTAAATCTCACAATTTGAATCCCCCTGGAGTCTTTAACTGTCAGAGCGAATTCAGGTCTCTCTTCCCTGGAACTGGTTCATGTGATGATTTCTACTTCTGGATCTCTGCTCCAGTAAGCCATTGTTCTCTGTGTTCATTTGTCTGTCTTGCCAGTCTTGGGGACCAGGGTTTGCCTTGTGTCTTTTCTTCTCATGAGGATGTTAGAGAATTGTTGAATTTTTAGCCTGTTCTCCTTTTACTTCTTATCAGGGCAGAGTGGTGATTTCTAAGCCCCTTACATGTGGAACAGGAGACCGGAACCCTCTATATCATACATTAAAATACATATAGCCCTGGCGACTGTAGCTCAGTGGATTGCATGTGGGCTATGACCCAAAGCGTTGCTTGTTAAATTCCCAGTCTAGGGCATATGCCTGGGTTATGGGCCAGGTCCCCAGTGGGGGCCACATTAGAGGCAACCAGACATTGATGTTTCTCTCACTCTCTTAGTCCCTCCCTTCCTCCCTCTAAAACAATAAATAAAATCTTTATATATATATATATTATATATATATATTATATATATATCTGCAATACTATTATTGCATCTAAAAACTGAGGGACTTCCAGCCAAGATGGAGGCATAGGTAGATGCCCTGTGCCTCCTCTCACAACCAAAAGAAAGACAACAACAAATTTAAAAGCAAAAATAACCAGAACTGCCAGAAAGTCAAACTGTATGGAAGTCCCACAACCAAGGAGTTAAGGAAGAAACATTTACCCGGACTGGTAGGAGGGGCGGAGACAGGCAGCTGGGGCAGGGAGGAGTCAAGGCAAGGCCATGCCTGGAGGACTGGGCCAGTGAGGCTGTAGCTGGTGGACCAGGCAGTCCCACATTTGCTAGTGGACAAACTAGAAGGAACAACTGGGGAGGAAGACAGACCATGTAACCCAGGGTTCCAGTGTGGGGAAATAAAGCCTCAAAACCTCTGACTGTAAACACCTGTGGGGATTCTGGTGGTGGCAGCAGGAGAAACTCCCAGCCTCACAGGAGAGTTCATTAGAGAGACCCACAGGGTCCTAGAATGTACATAAACCCATCCACCTGGGAATCAGCACCAGAAGGGCCCAATTTGCTTGTGGGTAGCAAGAAAAGTGATTTAAAAAACAGGGAGTTGAACAAGCAGCATTGTTTCCTCTCAGACTCCTCCCCAACACACAGCACCACAATGCAGTGATGTGGCTTTCCCCACACTGGCAAATACATAACACTCTGCCCCTCACTACATAACAGGTGTACCAAGACAGAGAAATATGGTCCTATTGAAAGAACATATCAAAGCTACAAAAAATAGAACAGAGTAATGAGGAGATAGCCAACCCATCACCTGCACAGTTCAAAATATTGGTAATCAAGATGCTTACAGAAATGGTTGAGTATGGTTGCAAAATAGAGGAAGGAGTGAAGGCTATGCAAAGTGAAGTAAAGGAAAATGTACAGAGAAGCAACAGTGACAGGAAGGAAACCGGGACTCAAATCAACAATTTGGAGCAGAAGGAAGAAATAAACATGCAACCAGAACAGAATGAAGAAACAAGAATTCAAAAAAATGAAGAGATGCTTAGGAATTTCTGGGACAACTTTAAACGTTCCAACATCCAAATCATAAGGCTGCCAGAAGGAGAAGAGGAAGATCAAGCAATTGAAAACTTATTTGAACAAACAGTGAAGGAGAACTTCCCCAATCTGGCAAAGGAAATAGACTTCCAGGAAGTCCAGGAAGCTCAGAGAGTCCCAAAGAAGTCGGACCTAAAAAGGAACACACCAAGGCACATCATCATTACATTAGCCAAGATTCAAGATAAGGACAGAATCTTAAAAGAAGCAAGAAAAAAGGAGACAGTTATCTACAAAGGAGTTCCCATAATACTCTCAGCTGATTTCTCAAAAGAAACCTTGCAGGCAAGAAGGGGCTGGAAAAAAGTATTCAAAGTCCTCAAAAGCAAGGACCTACATCCAATATTACTCTATCCAGCAAAGCTACCATTTAGAATGGAAGGGCAGATGAAGTGCTTCTCAGATAAGGTCAAGTTAGAGGAGTTCATCATCACCAAGCCCTTATTATATGAAATGTTAAAGGACTTATCTAAGAAAAATAAGATGACCAAAATTATGAACAGTAAAATAACAACAAACTCACAACTATCAACAACTGAATTAAAAAAAAAAGAAAACTTAAGCAGACATCTAGAATAGGAACAGAATCCCCAAAATGGAGATCACACGGAGGGTTATCAATGAGGAGGGGAAGAGGGGAGAATGGGGGAAAAGGTACAGGGAATATGAAGCATAAATGATAAGTACATAAAGACAGGAGGAGATTTAAGAGTATGGGAAATGTAGAAGTCAGAGAACTTATGTGTACCACCCATGGACATGAACTAAGGGAGGAGTGTGGTGGTGGGTGGGGTGGGGGGCTAGATGGAGGGCAATAAAGAAGAGAAAAAATAGGAAAACTATAATAGCATAATGAATAAAATATATTTAAAAATTGATAATAATTTCCTGGTATCATCACATATTTAGGAAAAAAGCTCATTCTCCTGATTGTCTGGATTTTTTTTTTTTGTATAGTATGTTTGTTGGAATCAGAGTCCAAAGTATACACATTGCTTTTGGTTGGTAGGTTCAAAAGTCTCTTTTAACCTGTAGGTGCTCAGTCTCTCTTTGTTTCTGTTTTGTAAATTATTTGCTTATGTAATATGGCTGCTTTTTCCTACTCTCGGGTATAGAGCATTCTACCATACTGAGTGTGATAAAAGGTGCAACCAACCCCCCAAACACCTGCATACTTAAGATTCTCCCTTAGTCATATACTCAATTTCTGTATGTGGTGGGGCTATTTTGCTATTTTCTGCTCTGATTCTTTGTCCTATTTTGTATACGTGCAGCAGTGTACTTTGTTTTAATAGTAGGGTCATTCTAACATTCTTTTTTTAAAAAATATTTTATTTATTTATTTATCTTTAGAGGGGAAGGAGAGAGGGAGAGAAACATCAATGTATGGTTGCCTTTTGTGTGGCCCCTGCTGGGAGTTGGCCTGCAGGGAACTGGACTACAACCCAGGCATGTGCCCTGACTGGGAATCGAACCGCAATCCTCTGGTTCGCAGGCCCGCGCTCAATCCACATTCTAACATTCTTAATATAAAATAGGGCTAGTTCTCACTCCTTCTTTTTCAGGGAATTCTTGTTTTATCTTTTAAATAAACTTTGAAAGCAATTTGTCTAGCTTTAGGAAAAACCACTAATGCTGTTTGTGGGGAGGCTCATGTTAAATGTATAGAGTAACTAAATAATTGGGTTGGCTGAAAAGTTCCTTTGGGTTTTTCCGTACACTATAGATTAACTAAGGGAGGACTGGCATCTTTATGATATTTATGCTTTTTATCCACCTGTCCGAGAACACTTATGTTTTCTTATTGTTCAGGTTTACTTTTGTCGTATAAAAGGAGTATTTTATATATTCTCCACATTCTGTAAAAATGTTTTTCCTGCTTGAAACCTGAGAAGATATTTTAGAAGAATTTAATAACTCTATGATCAAAAATTTGGCAAAATTAGAAGTCTAATAGGATTTTTAAAGTCTCCTCTGTAGACTTAAGTTTTTTTTAATGTTTTGGGCATTTTTTATTCCTAAAATTTTATTGTATTTTCTGTTTTTATATTTTGGTTGTAATAAGTAGATCTTCTTCCCATCTTTAAATTGATTTTTATTATAACATTACCTGTGGAAAATAAATAACCTCAAAATCACGGTCATTTTGTCAACTATTCAGAGGGAGTAGTACAAATAGAATATTTGCTGTTAGTCATATATACCTCCTAAAAATTGCAATGTATATATTTTAATTTTATATTTTATGAAGTGTTATAATCCAGGAAATAGAAAGTTAAATCAATCATCTAATGTTTTTTTAAAAAATGGTCAGAACATTATTTTCATGGTTAAAATGTAAAGTTTTCTTTTCTAACCACTTTAAACCTTTGTCAGAATTTACTCAGTAAGTCTGAATTTCCTGAGGAGTCTGATCTGTTATCTTTGCTCTTTATGTAAGTTACTGACTACTAATTCATTTGAAAGTCTGTCTAATAGGCTGTGTGCCTCACCTGAGTACACACTGTAGGTTACAGTGGGTCGCCCTACTAACTTACATTTTGCACACTCCAAAACAATTTTTGAAAGCATTTAATTTTAAGTAAAGTGCTCTTCACCTTTCACCTATGCAGCTCTATTCCTGATTTATTTAATAATACATTTAATTCAAAATATGGTCTTAGCATCCAGTATTGCCCATCTTACTTTTTTGTCAAGTGTTAGTTATATCAAAGGGAAATGGGAAATTGCCCCTCTGTGAAAACCCACAAAGCTTTTTCAGAAATTTCTGCTGAGGAAGAAATATGCTTAAAGAATAGCCACTCTTACTCTACCACAGTGCTCAAATAGAAAGCCAAGGCAGCGGTTCCATGTGTTGTAGGCCCAAACTCCTCCTTGCTATTTATTTTATTTGTGATAGCCCATTCTCCCTCAGCAACTAATAAAATGTATTTGGTTTGGAACATTCATGGGGAACAAACTGTCCAGAAATGCTAGGTGGTCTTCAACTTGTCCAATTCTTGTGGCTTCAGCTAAGCAACTTCCTTAAGCAGTGGCGTAAGAGCTGGAGCTCTTTTATGGACACTTTCCTGAAGGTGGAGCATCCCGGCCACATGCTGACACAGGGAGGCTGATTCCCTCAGTCAGTGTAAATTACCACCTCCACCTGCAACACCCCCCTGCCCCCAGCCCCTTAAGCAGTTCCCCAAATTTGCTGCTTCGTCATTTAGAAACCACACACTTTCTTTGGCCAATGTGCCCTTCCCTGTGTTTAGCCTTCCAACTATCTACTTACCGCAATACATCAGTGGAATTTCAACTGTTTTATAACTGGCTGGGCATATTTGCCCTCCTTGGCTTCCAAACACAGTGATGTATTTTCAGCAATGGGCTGCCTGTGTTCTTCTAAACAGCAGATGCTTGCCCCTTTGTGTAGTTTAGATAACCTAGAGGAACTTTTAAATTTTTTTCCCTAAATGTCAAAAGTAACTTTTTGAGTCTGTCCCCGGGACTGCCATCGTAGCCATATGTAGACAGCAGAGTGTGTAAAACCTCCCTGGGGGGGCGGCTGAAACCTTTAGTAAGTCTGTGTAGTACAAATAATCACACGTAACATGTCCTCTAAGGAAAATCTAATTCCATTGCTTCAAAAATATTGAGAAATTTGGATTGGATAGAGTATTTTTTCTATACACTGGAATAAATGAGCCAATGAACAAATGCATGACTGACTAACAGACCTTTTGAGGTAACTATGGGTGTCAAGTGGGGTGGCCATATAATTATAAATTGTAGACCACCACACTGCTGAGAGTTAAAAGGGGTGCCGTTTATAATTATGGTCAGATAACAGACATAAACTTGCCCCTGGCTCACTGGAACGTATTTAAATGGGCCCAAGGCCTGTGATATGCTTAGCACAGTGCCTGGCACGCAGAGTAAACACTAAATAACTGTTAACATGTTGCTATTATTATTTACTTCAACAAAAAACGTTATGTTTTTATAATGTTTTATTAGGTTTTCTCAAACTTACATCTTTTCTCCGTAGTAAAAATATTACTGAACTAAGGCCAGATGTAAGCTAAATTCCCATTGCTGAAAGAGCTAATAATACAGCCTCCAATGGTGCTTAAAAGAAAACAAAAGAAATTACAAGAAAAGGATGACCTTCATCAAAGGTTCTAGTTTTGTGTTTTGTCAGCTTATGTAAGAAAAATGAGCCTTTACATGGTTGTCATGTATTGTAGGTGAATGTCTACGTGAAGAAAGGCTAGTGTAATGATCAAAAACAGAAGGTTAGCGAAGTAGTAGCAGAAACTCCCATTTTTACTTGTTTATTGAGACTTCCTGACTTTTTAAAATCTTAATAAGACATGGTCATAAAATTAGTCATTTGAAAAGTTTACTTTTCAAAAAACCCCTGGTATTAATGGTAATTGTCCAGTATGTTTGGGCTTGGACAGTTCCTTCACTTGCTATTGCTGCTCTTTGGTTTGAGAAATAACCTCTGCAGGTATAAGTGATAGTGATGGCACAGTTTCCTCAATTTAATATACAGGGGAAGGCAAAAGTAGGTTTACAGTTCGTATGGAAAAATATATAATACAAGAATAAATTTTCACATACTTATAACTGTAAACCTACTTTGCCCAGCCTTGTACATCTTAGATCAAGTTTTAATGAAAGTATACCTTTGAGATATGATAGGAAATATTCTTTCCAGTTCCTTGGCATTAAGTAATTCTGCAGAAAATCTGGTCCCAATTTTTGTGGGCTTCTGCCACAGCGAAGCAGCCCTTGATCTCTCTGTGGTTTGGCAAAGTGAAGTACTGTGGGTGTTTGTTTCATATGAGGAGTTTCCTTCCTTTTTTTTTTTTTTTGATGAATGGCAAGTTTATAAAAGAGCATCATAGAATAAAGCAGAAGTTATGTGTTTGACACAGAGACAAGCATTTGTAAATTTGTCTTACCAGAAATTCTGTTGACTAGCATTTTGAAGTCATGTCTTAGCACTTCTCTGCCTCTCAGACAGCTTTAGATCACGTTCCCTGGAGACAGGCACCACCCTCACTGGAACCTTTCTTGCAAAGAACTGGATCCCACGTTCTGGTCTTTTGTTGCAGCTATAAAAAAACATTTGGAACCAAAATTAGCTGGACCAGTTTCTTTACATCCTAACTCTTTTTTAAGAAGATGGGACAAACAACTGCCTCACTAAATTGAGTATTTGGGGAAAACAAGGTACAGTTTTCTAAATGTCAAAGAGGCATTTATCTACAAGAGTCAGATAACAAGAGAATGAACAGGGCAACACATCCTATCCAGGCATCTCCTGCCTCGTGTCAGAAATTATTAAGAAAACTCAGATTTTCTGCATAAAAGTGCTCACTAGGAGCCTATTCATCAGTATTTTAAAGGGGAAAATTACATTACATATAAGTCTCACACACCCTATTATTTTCCTAAAACAGAGTTATAATGTGGAAAACTCCCTGTAATTATTAGGTAGGGATTTTAGAGAGCCAAGCTTTTAATCTTATCCTGTGTCCCTTGAATTTGTCATTTTAATCAGTATGCAGACTGAAAGTATAGAACGAGTAAGGTTAGATGAGAAGAAATACAGCCTTAGAGTTTCTGTGACTAACATGTTGAATAGCATGAAAGTTTTCAGTGTCCCTAAGAAATTTTTTTTCTTTTAACCAGCATATTTTGGATATCCTCAAGGGATATACATCAGCCTCATTTTTAAAAAATTGCAATGTATTTCCTGATATGAACGAACTATATATATATTTTCAGCTGTTAGTGCATGCATTCTAGTTGTTTCTCATTGTGTCTTTGTAACAGTGGGGCAGTAAATATCCTTCAACGGAGTCTTTTATTTCTGCCAGGCGGTTTCACAAAAGTATGGTTACTAAAACCAGGGGTGTATACATTGTATACTTTATTCTGTGGTACCACGGGACTTGGCCAAGAGGGCAAAGCCATCCCCACCCCACCACTGAGAACACTTAGCCGTTACACCTTCTTCGTCTTTGGCTGTCACTCTTCTCAACGTTTGTTGACATGAGGGTGAAAAATGGTGTCTCCTCGATGTATTAGTTTACCTTTCTTTACTGTTAAGAAGGTTGAAAATCTGCATATTTGTATTGGCCATTTGCATTTCTTCTTCTATAATTTGCCACTTTTCTAGTTTTTCTGAGATCTAATTGACATATAATGTAATTTGTGCTTTTTATTTCAAAACCAGCCTGGCACACATTCAGAACGTTGCATGTAATGTGAATGTGCTGGCCCAACCAAATGCTGTTATGAGAGCATATTAAGGTTATGCTGCTCTGTTGTTTTTTTCATGCAAGAATTGATTATAAAGAGTTAATAAGTCTTTGCAATTTAGAACAAAATAGATTTTATTGATAATAGGTGATTCACATGTTAAACATTGCATCTATAAATGTAATCATTCACAGAAGTTAGTAGAGTATGCTCTGAGTCAAGGCTCTAATAAAAATACAATTGTTAATGTACACATTTTTCATCCCATGTCTGAGAAAAGAACAAAAATATTACAGTAGCCCCTCCCCTTAATTCATGGTATTAGTTTCCTGTGGTCAACCACAGTGCAAAAATATTAAATGGGAAGTTACAGAAATAAACAATTCTTTTTTTTAAAGATTTTATTTATTTATTTATCTTTAGAGGGGAAGGAGAGAGGGAGAGAAACATCAATGTATGGTTGCCTTTTGTGCGTCCCCTGCTGGGAGTTGGCCTGCAGAGAACTGGACTACAACCCAGGCATGTGCCCTGACTGGGAATTGAACTGCGATCCTCTGGTTTGTAGGCCCGCGCTCAATCCACTGAGCTACACCAGCCAGGGCCTAGAAATAAACAATTCTTAAGTTTTTAAATTATGTGCCATTCTGAGTAGCATGAAGAAATCTGGCTTTGTTTTGCTCTCTCTCACCCTATCTTGCCCAAGACAGGAATCATCCCTTTGTCCAGCATAGTCACCCAGGTTTGCCTCATCCAACCACATAGGTATTGTATCATCTCTCATTATCATGACAAGAAGAAGGGTGAGCACAAGAAGTGTGTATAGCACAATAAGATACGTCAGGAGAAAGTCCACATTTACATTAACTTTTATTACAGTATATATTTTTATTTATTTATCTTTAGAGGGGAAGGGAAGGAAAGAGGGAGAAAAATATCAATGTATGGTTGTCTCTCCTGTGTCCCATGCTGGGAACTGGCCTGCAACCCACGCATGTGCCCTGACTGGGAATCAAACCATGATCCTTTGGTTCACAGGCCTGGGCTCAATCCATTGAGCTACGCGAGCCAGGGCTTTTTAAATAATTATTTTATTAATTATTGTTGTTAATCTCTTACTGTGCCAAATTTATAACTTAAACTTTATCACTGGTATATATGTATAGGAAGAAATGTATATATAGGGTTCAGTGGTTTCTGCAGTTTTAGGTGTCCCACGGGGGTCTTGAAACACACCCCATGTAGGTAAGGGAGGATTACTTATTACATGTACTGTCAAATGATGGCCCTTGGCACCAATTCAGCACCAACGGGAATCCCAATTTTGGGTACACTGAAGATGGAAACTTTATTCAGTGCAAAACAGCTTGATTGTGATACTGCACGGCTGTGAAAACAGCACAGCTGTGAGACAGCCCCTTGGCCAGGCCCCTCTCTGGCCACATAGCTATGCCCTGGTCAAAGCAGATGATCTGCTCTGGACTGTGCTGGTCTGCTCTGGACTGTGCTGGTCTGCTCCATTCTATTCTGGCATGACATCTTCACTATTTCAGCTCAGTGAGGGAAACACAGTCTTCAGTCTTCCATGGGAAGGGAAAGGACATCCTCAGAGCCAGAGGGAACCTTATCAGGGACCAACAGTAGTCCCTGCCCCTCGTCCCTGATCGGCCTGTCCTCATGCAAATAAGGACTCCAAATCCTTGCAGTTTGGCCCCAAAAGCACTGTCCTTACTGGTCAAAATAGAGCCACTTTGGTTGATCAGAGCACTCTGCAGCTCTGATTGACGGGGAAAAACCTCAGTCCTATTGGTTGAAACAGGATTCCAGGAACTCTGATGTA
This sequence comes from Sturnira hondurensis, assembly GCF_014824575.4. Taxonomy (NCBI): domain Eukaryota; kingdom Metazoa; phylum Chordata; class Mammalia; order Chiroptera; family Phyllostomidae; genus Sturnira; species Sturnira hondurensis. Next base: position 2,079,353 of record NW_028081491.1, read on the forward strand.
AGGGCTGGCTCAGATGGTAGAAACACAGTGTAGGCAGGGAGTTCAGTGCAGGCCTCTCCTTGAAGTGCAGTTTGCATGAAAGGTCTCTATATATAAATAGCTGCTAGACTCTTTTCATTTTTTGTTTTGTCTTGTTTTTTCATTTGAGCCCAGTTAACAGCCAGGAGCTCTTAGTCAGTGTCTTCTTTGTCAGGCTTCACAGTACTTAGTTACTTTAGTATAGAACTTCTACAACTCATATAAGTTTTTTACTAAGCAGTACCTTTTAATTCAGATATTTAGTGGATCTACTATTTTATACCAGTTTCGTTTTTACATTTTGTTATCTACTGTTTATTCTCAACAGTTCGTACCTTTGTGTGGCTGGGCATCACTCAGCCACTGTGATCTGATGCTAAAAATCTCTGAAGAACTTCCACTGAAATGAGAAACTTTTCTAATGATGTACATATTTATTTTATATGGATCCTGGAAGAAAAAGGGTGTAATGAAAGCAGTTAAAAAATATTCCTGCTATTTGAGAGGGGAGGAGTCCTTGAGCAGCCAAATTCTCCCCTCTGTATCTCAGAGCTTTCTGTCTCTTGGGGCTCTCTGACTCTGTGACAGAGGCTACAGAACCTTCCCCTCATTCCTAAGGGATGTTCTGCTTCCTTTAGAAAACTGGACAGAAACCCCTGCCCATGGGTCCATTAATGTGGCTAGAACTGGCTTACAGCTTGGACTTAAAAGACTTCCCCAAACACAGAGTTGGATGAACACAGGATCCAGGTATCTGGCTTCCGTTTGGAAAGCCATCTTCTATTCTTCCCTGCTGGTCCCAGGCCCTATCTTCTGAGCAGCAACCTCCACTTCCCTGGCTGCAGAGTAGAAGAATGTATAACCTGAGGCTGAGGACCAGCTGTAGTATCATACCTTCTGGGTTCCAATCATATCGGTAAGTCCTTGGTCCCTCTCTGACCTCAGTTGCCTTATCTATAAAATAAGGGTAATGATAGTCCATTTTATCCTTGTGGGGTTGTCAGGAGGATTAAAATACAGATAAAATGCTTAGCGTCATTCCAGGTAAACCCTTAATAAATGGGAGCTATGGGTCTTTCAGCCTCCACCATTCCTCTGTCTCTGGCCCTTCAGCAGTCAGCCATACTGTCCTGGAACACCACTATCCACCACTCCTGTGGGGCCTTCTGGTGGTGTTACCCTCACAGCCTCCTTCTGAAGACCTGTCTGCAAGACTGGCTGCACTTCATTTCATCTCCTCACTGACTTTGCCTTCAGCTTCCATCACTCCATCAAAACAGTACTCTCAGGGAGGCCAGAAAGGGCCTGCCTAATTCAGTACTTGTGTTTTTCTCCCAATATCCATGTCCGCTTGGCAGTGTGGGTCACAGCCACACCTGCCTGTGTTCATCCATGGCATTGTCTCTGCATGTCTACAACTGTTCTTCCTCTTCTATCTGTTGGCACAGATTCAGACCCTCTTCTCCCCACACGCACCTCTCTCCCTCAGACTGCTCATCCATTCTCTTGCCATTCTATACTTGTGATGGTAGTTCCCTAATGTACAAGGTCTGTCCAGGAAAAGTCCAGCTATTGTTAGTATAATGAAAACAGTTTGCCTGACATCGATGTAATCTGGCAGCAAAGGAGAGTGGACTGAAATGCCCATGCATGAACAATGACGACTTCACTGTACTAGTCAGTGAAGCATGTGTGCTGTGTGGCTATTGCATTCTAAATGACTGAGTGAGTAGAGCAATGAATCTGCGTCAAATTTTGTGTTAAGCTTGAACATTCCTCCATGGGAACTATTTGGATGATGCAGAAGGCTTTCATGGATGATGCAATTAGTGCAGCGCAAATAAAAGTGTAGCACAGATGCTTCAAAAATGGCTGAGAAGCTGTTGAAAGTGATCCGTGCTCTGGAAGGCCTGCAACAAGCAGAGCATCTGAGAATGTTGAATTGGGTACAGGCTGAAATCAACAGAGGTTAGTAACTGACAGTGTGAGAACTAGAAGCTGATCTGTGGATTTCAAAAACTGTATTCGAGATTTTGGTGCAAGATCTTGGCATGAAACATGTTGTGGCAAAATTCATCCTGCAGCTTCTGCTACCAGAGCAGAAGGAACATTGTGCTGCAGTTGTTAATGACTTGATTCAAACCGCTACCAATGAACCAGAGTTCCTCAAAAAGGTCATAAATGTAGATTAATCATGGGTCTACGGTTATGATCGGAAACAAAGGCCCAGTCATCCCAATGGAAGTCACTTTGTTCTCCACACCCGAAGAAGGCACAACATCACAGCAAGATCAAGACCATGTTAACTGTTTGTTTGTTTTTTTGACTGGGAAGGTGTTGTCCATCATGAGTACGCCCCTCCAGGCCAAACGATTAATAAGGAGTACTACCTCAATGTTCTTTGTCAGCTAAGAGATGCAATATGATGAAAATGGCCGTGGCTATGGGCAACTGGTGATTGGCAGCTTCATTACAACAACATGCCCGCTCGTATATCACGTCTCATGCAGAGTTTTTTGGTGAAACATCAAATCACCCAAGTGACTCAATGCCCCTATAGCCCATATCTGGCACCCTGCAACTTCTGGCTTTTTCCAAAACTAAAATCACATCTGAAGGAGAAGAGATTTCAGACTGTCAATGAGATTCAGGAAAATATGGAGGGACAGCTGATGGCGATTTCAACACAGGATTTTGCAGTGTTTTGAACAGTGGAAGAGACTATGGGAGAACTGTGTGAGGTCCCAAAGGGCCTACTTTGAAGGGGGTGGAGGTGTCAATGTCCTATGTACAAAGTTTCTTGTATCTTGTATCTTCTTCAATAAATGTCTCTTTTTCTTGGTGCATGGCTGGATACTTTCTGGACAGACCTCTTGTATCTTTAGGCCAGACCTCTCCCTAAAACTTCCAACTTGGATAGCTAAGAACCTGTTTCATACCTTAGTTGGATTGGGCCTCAAATATGCTAAATATACACATCCCCAACTGAGCTCTTAGTTAATTCTTCACAAATCTTCCATTCATTCCATCTAAGCAAAAGATATATCTGTTCATCTCCTATTCAAGAAACCTGGGATAGCCTTGATACCTACCTCACCTGCACCACCTCTCATCAAATTCATAGCCAGTTTCTCTTGATATTACTGCTAAGATACATTGCAGGTACTCTTCACTCTTTCTCCACTGCCACTGGTTCCCTGCAGCAGCAGCTCCTGGTTTCCTAGAACCCACTCTGGTCCTTGCTGCAGTCAGAGTGACATTTGGGGTTTTTTTTCCTTCCAGCCTGACAGTTCCCAAATTCACTCTGCTTTGTTACACTCTCTTTTGCTCTCCCGTTCCCACCTTCTTTTTATTTTTTATTTTTATTATATTTTATTGATGATGTTATTGTCCTGATTTTTACCCCTTTGCCTCCCTGTACCCAGCACCCCTCACTTCCTCAGGCAATCCCCACCCCATTGTTCGTGTCCATGTGTCATGTGTATAAGTTTTTTGACTACTCCATTTTCTATACTTTACATCCCCATGACTGTTCTGTAACTACCTATTTGTACTTAATCCTCTCCCCTCTCACCCATTCTCCCACACTCCCCTCCCATCTGGCAACCATCAAAACATTCTCCATATCCATGATTTTTGTCTCTGTTATTTCTGTTTGTTTAGTTTGTTTTTGTAGATTCAATTGTTGATACATGTGTATTTATTGCCATTTTACTGTCATAGTTTTAATCTACTTCTTTTTCTTAAAGAGGTCCCTTTAACATTTCATATAATAATGGTTTCGTGATGATGAACTCCTTTTGTTTTTTCTTGTCTGGAATACTCTTTATCTGCCCTTCGATTCTAAATGATAGCCTTGCTGGGTAGAGCAATCTTGGCCTGTCGGTCCCTGCTTTTCATGATTTTGAATATTTCTTGCCAATCCCTCCTAGGCCACAAAGTTTCTTTTGAGAAGTCAGCTGACAGTCTTATGGGAACTCCCCTGTAGGTAACTAATTTCTTTTCTTTTGCTGCTTTTAAGATTCTCTCTTTATCTTTAACCTTTGACATTTTAATTATGATGTGTCCTGGAGTGGGCCTCTTTGCATCCATCTTGTTTGGGACTTCCTGTGTTTCCTGTACTGGCATGTCTATTTCCTTCACTAAATTAGGGAAGTTTTCTTTCACTATTTTTTCAAATAGATTTCCAACTTCTTGCTCTCTCTCTTCTCCTTCTGGCCCCTCTCTGATGTGAATGTTGGAGTGCTTGAAGTTGTCCTAGAGGCAGCTTACAGTGCCCTTGTTTTGGGGGATTCTTTTTTCTTCTTGTTGTTCTGATTGGTAATTGTTTGCTTTCTTATGTTCCAAATCATTGATGTGGTTCTGGCTTCATCCACTATACTGTTGTTTCCCTCTAAGTTTTTTTTTTTTAATCTCAATTAGTGTACCCTTCATTTCTGACTGGATCTTTTTCATGCTGTTCAGGTCCTCACTAAGCTCCTTGAGCATCCTTCTAACCAGTGCTTTGAACTGTGCATCGATAGACGGCTTATCTCCATTTTGGTTAGTTCTTTTTCTGGAGTTTTATTCTGGTCTTTCATCTGGACCATGTTTCTTTGTCTCTTCTTTTTGGCAGCCTCCTGGTGTTTGTTTCTATGATTAGGTAGCGCTGCTGTGACTCCATGTCTTAGCAGCATGACATAATGTAGTAGGTGCCCTGTAGGGTTCAATGGCACAGCCTCTCCTGTCACCCAATCTGGGTTCTAAAGATATGCCATTCTTGTGGGCTGAGTACACCCTCCTCTTATAATTATGCCTTGATTGCTGTTAGCAGGTCAGTGGGTGACACTTACCCAGCCAGTCAGCTGCAAGAACTGGCTGTGACCACTGCCCACCAGCCTCCACTCTTCATGGAGGATCAGCTGTGCAGGGGCAGGATGGCAGTACTCCAGGGTAGTCTTTAGCTGCTTCACAGGGTGAGCAGGCTCTGGAGTTTCCTGGGTGGTGCGGGCCAACTTCAGTCCCCTCCTGTGTTCTGCCTGGAGCCACCCTACATGAGCTAAAGCAATCTCCAGATGGCTGTTCCTTGTGCTTGGGCTTGGAGTTTCCCAGGTGAAGCCAAGCTGTGAACCTAGGTTGGCTGCTGCTAGTGCTGGGCCTCAGGCCATTTAGCAAGAGGTACAGGGTTGAAGGTTTGCTGGGGCTAATGTTGCTTGTTTGAGAGGATTTAGGAAGGTCTGAATCGTGAGTCAATACCAACCATTTATATAGAAAATCCACTTTTAATAGCTTGGGTGGGCCTGTAAATTGGGTGGGATGGAGCCTCAGGGGATCTCCAGGGCAAGGTAAACAGTGTTAGCCAGATAGATGGAATCTCAGATATGGCACCTGCCTGCCAGCTTTGTGGCACTGTGCAGGGAGGGCTCAGAAGAAGAACAATGGCCTCTGCCCACCTTCCTGTCTGGGAGAAATCTGTCCCCCCAGCTCTCACCCTAAAAGCTAGGCACTTCAGTTTCTCCTTGTATGCCACTGGTGCCTATGAAGCTGCTGCCCCATTGCTAGAGCTCAGAGGGAGTGTGTGTGATTAAGTCTATGTGTGGGTTCTTTAAGAGGAACTGCTTGGGACTCCAGAAGTTTCTACCACCAACTCAGTCCCTGCTGGCTTTTGCAGCTAGCAGATATGGGGATTTATCTTCCCGGCATTGGAACTCTGGGCTTGCTGGCCTGGTGTGGGGCTGAGACTTCAACTTCTCGCTCCTGAGGTATCCCTCCCAAATTCTTATCCACCATACATGCATGTGGGACCAGCCTTTTCTGATCTCTGCCCCTCCTACTGGTCTGGATGGATGTGGTTTCTTTAATTCCATAGTTGTCCAACTTCCACTCAGGTCACTCTCATTGTTCTGAGTGATGGTTGTTCTTCGTTTAGATGTTATTTTGATGTGGTTGTGTGGGGAGGTGAGGTGTGTTTACCTACATCTCCACCTTGACTGGAAGTTCCCCCAGAGTGATCTTTGAAATGTAAACTGCATCCTGGCACTTCTCGGCATCCTAGAACTTTGTTTAAAATCTTTGGCTAGCATAACCAGAGAATAAAATCCTAAAATCTTATCTTGGCCTGTGGTACTACCAATCTGTATCTCAGGTCACCTCACCTTTGTTCCTTGAGTCATCTCTCTCTTCTGCCCTTGCTCTCCCTTGTCTTAGGGCCATCACAACTCCTGTTCCCACTTCTTTTCACCTAGCTAATCCCCAACCACCTGATATAAATTAGTTCCCTCCTCCCCCGCCTCCCCATTACTCTATTTTACCTCAGCCTATCCTTTTCCTTCATTGCCTTTATCACAATTTGGTAAGTGTATGTACATATGCACACCTCCCACTGGGCCCTGAACTGCTAATGATTGTTTTTCTATTATTTGGTCTGCCCCTGGCACATTTAGTTCCACACAGGAAGTGCTTAGTCATCTTCTTTGATTGAATGACCACCAGCTCATTGCCATCAAGTATAATAGGGGAGGTGGCTTGGGAAAGGCAGTCCATTGATGCTGCAATAGAGGGTATCCATGGTGTGGCCCCAAAATATGCCAGGTGTATGAGGTTGGGGCACGGTGGCAACTCTTCTTTGCCAGGTGTGGGCAGGTAGGATGAGAAAGGGATCCTGTAAGACTTTTCAGAAGAGTTCAAGCTCAAGGTGAGAATGTGAGATCAGAAAGAGGGTCAGAGGAGGGACATCCCTCCTTCCCTCCCTTTCTCCTGCCTTTCCGCCTACTTTTGTGATAGACCCTACAAAACTTCAGCTTCTTCTAGTCTTTCTTCAGAGTTAATCTAGGACAAAGTCTGCAGGAGTTATGCCGAGGGAGAAGAAAAAGAGAAGCCACTAGAAATTGTTACCCTGTGGCTCCTATCTATTCACTTCCTGCCCTGCGCTCATTCCCTGGGCTTCTAGCTAGCTCCTGCGGAGCAATGGCCCAGAAGTGATGGTGAAGGGAAGGACACTGAAGGAGCTGTTGGGCAATGGGGAACCTTCGTGCCCCAGCTTTTGTTTTCCTTATTAAAAGCAGTAAACATTTTCTGGCAGAATGTAGAAAGCAGTCTGCTGCCTGTGATGCCGCAGGCTTCAGAGCACCTGGGCTGAAAGAAGGCAGACAAGGCCAGATTAGGCCCAGTGGGGCACAGTGGCTGAGCGTTAGACAGATGTCCCCCTCATGCTCCTTCCCAGAGGAGAAGTAGGACCCCAGATACACAGAAGAGGAACCTCCAATACACCTTCCTGTAGAAAATGAGCTACACAAAAAGGTCGGTCTGTAGAGTCTCATCTTGTGGATCAACTATGGATTAAAACAGGCTACAACCACCAACTGTGAAATTGTTAGTAAAGAAGAATTTTTAAAATTCTCACCCAAGGATTTGTTTATTGGTTTTTTAGAGAGAGGAAGAAAGAGAGGGAGAGAGAAAAAAATATTGATTTGAGAGAGAAACATTGATCAATCTCTGTGCCCCTCACCCCTGTAAATGTCCCAACCCAGATGGAACCCACAACCTAGCTATGTGCCCTGGCCAGGGATTGAACCCACAACCTTTTGGTGAATAGGACGACACTTCAACCAATTAATCCACCCAGCCAAGGCTAAAGAAAAGTGTTTTCTTAACTTTCAAGCAACAGATTTACAAATACATTATTGAATATTGGATACTTACTATTGAAATACTCAGTATCAACCACTGTGCTAATCACTTTACATGTGTTATTATTGCATTTGATTAGTCTGACAACACTGTGAGGGAAATGGGCCCACTTTACAGATGAGTAAACTGAGGTGTAGTGGTTGAGTAACTTTCTCAAAGTCATAGAGTTAGTAGGTGGTAGATCTTGGACTCAAGCCCAGGTTTGATTCCACACACCAGCATGATGTACTTCCAAGCATAAGTGTTTCTTAAATTAGGACTGCGCATACCTGGGTATTTCAAGACCTTTTTACATCTCATCTTTTACCACTCTGTTTTCCATCACTATATATTTGTTTATTGTTTTCAAAGCATTTTTTTCTTAGAGCATTTCTCTAATATTTTGAGTTGAAGTGGAAGTATATTCACATTATTTTGCAAATAGATACTTGGTCAGTATTCTTTGATATTACAAATATTAACTACTAGTATGACCATGAGGAGGAGATTGACAAATTGGTTTCATTTTTGCATTTTGAACTCTCTTAGTCTTCTGTTTTCTGTAACCCATTTCTATTTAAAATTTTATTTCTTACTGAAAGGAAGAAGATTTCTCTCCCCAAGTCAGCTATAGTCTGCCTCTGGCTTCGACACCTTCCCAGCCTTGAAAAAGCAACGCTGCATCTTTTTGAAAAGCTAATCTTCGGTGAGAGAAATTTTCTGAGAAGGATCGAATGCTTTGTGAAAGATTCATTGCTGGTATGTGCTGGTATGAGGAGAAAAGTCCTTGAAGAAGGTGTTGGGTATCATTTTGTTTGGTCTGAGCAAAGGAAAAAATGTAAACAAAAGAGCTATTGAGACCTTTAAAGTAATGATGTATTTACATTTTACTTTAAAAATACCTAACAGGGTCCTGCCTGATGTGGATCAGTGGATTGAGTGCTGGCCTGTGAACCAAAGGGTCACCAGTTCAATTCCCAGTCAGGGCACATGGTTGCGGGCCATGTCCCCAGTAGGGGGAGCATGAGAGGCAACCACACATTGATGTTTCTCTTCTACTCTTTCTCCCTCCTTTCCCCTCTCTCTAAGAAAAAATAAATAAAATCTTTAAAAAATAAAAATACCTAACATAGGGTACTTTTCTGCATATTTAGAGCATATGTCAAAAATAAGGAGAGACTCAAGATTTACTTGATTGTTGCACCTTATATGGTATATTCATAAGAACTGATATTTGGTCAACAAACTTTTTAAAAACAGTATTTCTTTCTTGCACATGAAAAGTAAATTTTTTTAAATAAAAAATTTAAGAACCACAGGAAGAATCGATTAACAAAGAAACATTCAGAAATAAACTTTTAGCTTTTTACTAGAGGGAAAATAAAATACTCAAGAGAAACAAAACAGAACTTCAAAAAATGGTTAAAACAACTAAGAATTTTGTTAAGTTTTATTTTGGTGTGAGCCTGCCTGCCTTGAAACTTAGCTCTGTTCACTGGCCGCCTATCTCCCTTCTTCTCGGGAATTCTTAGGCCGGGGAAGCTGGGGGCTCATGGAGCCCGCTCCCCCGCAGTCCTCAGAGCCTGGCCAGTGTGGGCGTTTTCCCTCTGTGGGAGGCAGCTCTGGAATTTATGTGCATTTTTGTAAGAACAAGAATAAAAACCAGTGCACCCTGAAGAAAGAATTCAAAAATTACAAGAAGGTGCCATGCTCCCAGGGCATCTGTCTTACAGGAACCTCAGCTGCTCTCACGTGCCTTCTCATTAACTTTGGTACCTGGGGGAGATATAGCACAGAGATTTCCTCCTTTTGCACAGATGAATAAAATTAGTTTAGAGAGAGATGGTGAACAGTCAGATCTTAAATTGGTGGCCAGGAAACTAGGCAGGAGAGTGAGTGTTCATTCTTCCCACGAAGCTGAGACTAGGGAGGCGTGAAGCCCTGTGCATGGGGTTTTCTGCAGTTGGCTGAATTTACACAACCCCCATCTCCCAGAGAGCTTCTATTTGTTTAATTTGGTTGTAATTTTCCTGTTTTCCCTTTCTCTTTCAAGTTGGGGGCTGCGTAAAGGAATCGTAATCGACTCAGTTGTCTTATTCCTATCCCTGAGTCTTGGTGTTGCCCCCAGTCCTTCCCCAGCAGTGCATGTGTGACAGTCCAAGGCTGTGCTCACCGTTCTCCTTGTGTCCTCGGTTCCTCTCTGCCTTCATATCTGGGTCCCCCCAAGTGACTCTGACTCATGATACAGTCATCAGTGGTCATGCTGCTTTCACCTGCAAGTTAAGTGGCACAAATTGAACCTAAGTGATTTGAAAATTTATACTGTTTGATAGGGGAAAAAAAGAAAGAAGGAAGGAAGACAGGTATAAAGGCTAAGAGAGCCCAAAGAGAGATTTGTTTGTTTGTTTTTAAGAATAATTACTGCTTGACCTCACCATTCAAAAGAGTTGCATATTAAGGTCAGAAATAAAAATGTGTCTTACATAAAAATAATTACAACCCTGTCTGGTGTGGCTCAGTGGATTGAACGGTGGCCTGCAAACCAAAGGGTCTCCAGTTCAATTCCTAGTTGGGGCACCTGCGTGGGTTGCAGACCAGGTCCCCAGTAGCGCGGTGCACGCAAGAGGCAACTACATGTTGATGTTTCTCTGTCTCCCTTCCCCACTCTCTAAAAAAATAAATAAATAAAATATTTTTTAAAAAGATTTTATTTATTTATTTATCTTTAGAGGGGAAGGAGAGAAACATCAATGTATGGTTGTCTTCTGTGCGTCCCCTGCTGGGAGTTGGCCTGCAGGGAACCAGCCTGCAACCCAGGTATGTGCCCTGACTGGGAATCGAACCGCGATTCTCTGGTTCGCAGGCCCGCGCTCAATCCACTGAGCTACACCAGCCAGGGCTTAAAATATTTTTTAAAAATTAGAAAATAATTACAATAAAATTCTAAATAAACAGAGGCTTTGAGAAGCCCCTGACACAGCATTCTAAGCATTACCTTTATTATCAGGGAAATCTCTGTATTTCTAACTTAAATGTACATGCTGTAATTTAATTTTCTCTGGTCTTTTTTCATTGGCAAAATATAGTAGTGAGCTAAGTTTCTTGCTTTCAGGTTCTTTATTAAATTTCTTTGTCTTCTCTCTATAGAAAAATTACAGTTACATGGACTTTTCTGATTTGGTTTGATTCTGCAAACTTTCACTGGTCCTGTGGTTCTTCTCTGAACCTTCTCCATGTCTCTTTTACCTGTGGTCATGAGGCCTGAGCAACTCTGCAATTCTTCAGCAAGCACAGGATGTTGCTGTGAATGAGGGAGAGAGAAAGCAGGCACTCTCATGCAACGTTTGCATTGTATAGCCTTCAGTCTGCAGTGTAGAGTTGAAAATGATCTTGCTTAGTCCGACAGCTCTGAAGTCAGTTGATGTACAGAAGCATTTATCAGGATCATGTGTGTAGAGGTTCAGAGCTTCCATTATGCTTAAAGGGAGATTCCAGAGGGTGTTATTTGGTTTAATTTATTGTGGCATTGGCAGGATGTGACCTTTTTTTGTCTTTCGGTTCAAGGAGGTAATTACAATACAGAGCTGGAAGTTCCTGGTTGGTGTGGGCTGCTCTCCTTGGGCATCATAGGCCTGCAGTGCCAGAAAAAACGAGCAGGCTGGAATAAGCCGGGGTCGTAACTGAGCGGTTAGAAGGGTAACCTGAAGCACTGGCTTCCTGATTGCATCATCTGACTCATTTATCACAGCTCGGTATCTTGGTGCAGTGACAGGACCGTGCAGAAGTATCAGAGATCTGGAAGACTCAGATAGCATGAGAGCGCTTTGCTTTCCTCTAGAAGAAACTTGATGCCTATTACATTAGAGTTGAATTCTGAGTGTAATTAAAGTGTGATGGTCTACGTAACTTGTATTTTATATGGAGCATTGTTAATTATATTTCCATCTCTTGGGACTATCCAGAATTAGCCCTGGAAATTTTATAGTTACCAAGATGTTGCCAAAAAAAAAAAAGTGTAGTACAGGTTGCATGAAGTGAGATGGTTTTCCCAAATGTTCTTTGGTCTCTCAGGTACTAAGAGGCCTGGTATTTTCTGTTAAGACTGAGTAATAAGGCACTAACCTAATATCACCTGAATTCCCTGTGAATGCATATTTATATACATATATATAACTTCTAAAATAAAAACAAATTTATTCCTGAGAGTTACCCTTAGGCTTCTGTTGGTTGAACCCCCACCCCCCACTCCCCAAATACAAGGCCACCTGGCACTTCAGTGGCTTCTAAATAAGTCACAGTATTAAACTTAGTTTGTCATTTACTGTGCAGACTGACACTTTTTAAAAGCAGATGGTCTTATGTTTCCATAAGACCACCATAGCTTCAGACCTGACTTAAAAACTGGTATTACAAGAGCAGTGAAAGCCACTTGGTAATCATGCAGTTTTCTTGACTATTTCGTTTCCCAAGGCTGGCCCAGAACCAGAAGGATGTTATTTATGTTCTCCAGTTACAATTCTGTTTGTGGAGCCCAGAAACCTGTTGTTTATATCCCACATCTGAATGAAAAGCGCTGGCTGGGAGGCAGTGGGGCACTGTGCCTGGCTGCCCTCCTGTACGCTGAGGCCAAGGTGTGCCCTGGCTTCCACTCCCTCTCCTAGGCTCCTCGTTGGCAGACCTCACATGCCAGCAACCCCTCAAGCTGGGTCGAGAGGAGCAGCTCCTTCACCTTCACAGGGCAGACTCGCCCACAAGACAGCAGGGAGCGGAGGACGGTAGAGAGGGGCAAATGAGGCAGGGCTGATTTTTCTTGTTTATTCAGATTTAAAATTTAAAAATACTCTTAGTATTCTTTCCTGCCTGAACGTCTTAACAACTCAATTAAAATTTGCTCTTTATCTGTCTATTATGCTTCAATAAAACTAGGGAGAAAATTAGTTCTTCACCTAATAAGACCTTAATAATAGGGAAAAAAAACAAAACATGTCCTCCATGTCCTTCTCGATCTTCCTAATATGATGAGATAGGATGCATTCTTGTCATCATTCTCCAGAGAGCAATCATAGTTACTTCAAAAAGAAAAAGAAACTTCCTTTACACAAAATTCCAAACACAATTCTCCTTAAATAAAAGATTACATTGAAGAATTGTCTCCATATCCTGGGTTATGTCAGTTTTCTGTGCTTGAATAATTCTTACTCATGTTCTCAGGTTTGCTTTAACTGCTTTTTCATTAGCAGTCTTTTAAGCATTTCTTTTTTGAGTTCATTAATGTGATGAATCTAATTTAAGAAATGCTGAAGTAGGTAATTTAGCAGTGGTGGAATAGGGAAGTGGTGTTGGCAGTTGTTGCTTGTGGCTAACAGGTAAACAATCTGCATCTCCAACGGTAGTTGCACTTCCCAGTGTGTACCTCATGGGGGCACCAGATCCTCCAGCGCTTTTCCTTAAAGAATAGTGCCCAGATTGTAAAATTCTGTTCACACTGTTGGGGATGGATGACTTTTCAACCAGTCAGAGATGAAGGGAGAGAAAAAAATTAAAATGAAGAATAAAAACAGAGTAGTGGTCGACTTGGGAGGTCATTGCCACTGAGAGGCTGAGCTGAGAAGTGGCGGGGGGCCTAGGAGCTGTCTTTCTGCTCAGGCTGCACAGGCGAACTGATGCAGGCCAGTGGGCCAGCCTGGAGAGAGGCGCTTCAGATACGAGGGACTTCTCTCAGCATCCTGAACCAGCATCCCTAACGCTCTGAGAGAGCGCGGGTAAAGTTGAAACACAAAAGTACATTTGGTACTGGTTAAGTTTTTTTAAGCCTAGAAATGTCAAATTTATCACTAATTAAACAATAACTGTATTTTGGAGTGCTAAAAAAGTTGCTTTTAGTATAAATAACATCTGGTAAAGATTATAAAAAATATTTTTCCATCTCAAATTTATTGAAAGAAACTTGAATGTTTTGAAACAAAATAGATCCTAAAATGTAAAAGGGATATTTATAGCCTTATGTTTAATATTTTGAAAGTAGGAAAGAAAAAAATTACATTTTATATATATATATAATTTTACATGATAGATGTGAAGGTTTTATTTAAGTAGATTTTTTAAACTGAAAATGTTTTTGGTTTTATAGTCAACAAAGGGGTTGACTTAAAATGAATCTTCTGAAGAATATTTTTTGAAGAAGAAAGTTACATTTTGATGAATATAGTAACCCTGTTATTTGTGTATGTATGTTAACACAAGGGCCTCATACACATGTGGAAGAATCAGCTACACAGTGGGACGGGATTACTAGTTGGTGGGTAATGTGGAGGGAAAGCTTCTAATCAACTATTTTTTTTTTTTAGAGAAAAGACCATTCCTGAGTAAAATATTTAAACCACATTGAAATGGACTATGAAAAGAATCTTTCCCAGGCTTCCTCAACTTCCACTTCTGGTCTCCTCACCTACTGTTTTTCTCTTTATTGCTAAGGGAAAATATCTATGAAAGGTGATAAATGGAAAAACTTAAGAATTTTGTTTGTTTGTTTCTTTACTGCCTTTTTGTTTTTTATAAGAGGTATTCAGTTTTGTAGTTACCCCAAATCATAGTATAATTTTGCTCTCTGGTTTGTAGTTTCTCTTTCTTCCCTTCTCCCCGCTCATCCCTATATTCTCTCTCTTTTACATGCACATACACAGAATCAGAAATAATAGAAGGAAAGATTTCTTCCTGAGAATTCTGTTCTTTTGTGTTCTCGGGTCTCTTTTAAGTGGCTTGTAATAATCATTGATGAATCAGGATGAAAATGACAAAGTAGACACTGAGGGCAGAGAGCGAGCATTGATGTTATTTGCAAAACTCACGGTAAGAGTGACAAGCTGGCCTCACCCTCGCTTCTCCCCACAACGCAGTCCTGGAGAACATGACCACTGCACATTTCTTCTTGGTTGGCTTTGTCTTTCCTTGTTTCTTTGAGGTATGGGAATGAGCTGTCCTTCTAGGCACAGAGGAGGTAAACAATGCCATCGTGGGTAGCTGTGAGAGATGGGAAGGGGATATACGTCCAGCAGGACAATCTGGTCCATAAGAAAAGGAAGCCAGAGTCCAGAGCTCCCTATTATCACTGTTCATTCATCCTCCGACATTTAATGAAAGAAATAGAGGTGGTGTCAGGAGCTGGGAGAAAGACAAAGTTCATGTTACTGATAGGCTCCTGGTGACATAGTTTCTCTAGACTTGGAATAATCAGTACGTGGACATTATTAGGCCACATGGAGAAGAGAGATGAGAAGGGCTTGAGAAGGAAGAGAAGGAACAGATTTCGGTAGGATAGAGAAAGTCAAACAGAAGGACTCCAGGAAAGGTTTTCTTTCTTTCCTCATTTTACTAGGAAAGGTAATTGCCTGGGTTGTGGGGCTTCAGAGCTAGGGTTTGTAGCTGTGAGCTGCAGAGTGGCTTGTGGCATCCCATATTACAAATCAAATGGAACACAGAGAAGTTAAAATGTTTGCCTCTTCCCTCACAAGGATGCTGTAAAAAGGGGGGGAAAGCTATGGCTTCCAAAGAACCATGAATTAAGACTTTAATTCTATTTGGAGGATTCCCTTGATAAGAAAAGCAGCTTAAGTTTGCTTTTGTGACTTGGTATCACTAGGACACAAGCCTGGCCTGTGAGCATCCTGGGCTTCATTAGGGGACTCCATGACCCTGAAATTATGTGTTCGGGAAGTATAAAGAGTCTCATTTTAACAACTATCAGTAAAGGCCACAGATGAGAAAAAGCTGTTCATAGCTCTGGGGCAGCAAGGGAGACTGGCTTTAAATAAAAAATTCTGCCATTGCTGTTTCAGTACAGTTTTTCTGCCTCCTGGCATTGTATCTGTTTTGAAAGCTGAACAAGTTGTAGAAGCAGGTTGACAGCAACCAAGGGTCTGAAATATTTGGACAGAAAGAAATCGAAGAAGTTGAGTGCATTGATGTGGAGAGAGCAGTCAGATTCCACACAGTCTGGAGAAATTTGAAACATTGGATTAAGATGTTTTGCTAGAAACCATTGCATAAAGGAAAAGCAGTCCAAGCTCTCATCTTTTAGCAAACTGAATCAGTTTTTTTTTTCGCTTCTCTCTTTGATTTCCATGGTAGCCATATTCTTTGGATCATCCTTTTCTTTACCATTTGTAAATCTCTGAAATTAGTATTGAATGATTTTCTACTAACTTCAAATTTATAGAGTGGTTCTAGAATAGTTAGACCATTTAGAATAAAAGGAATGGTCCTATCATCATTTAGTCTTGGTTTTCTACCAGCGCATTTTCAGGCTCTGTCTGGCTGTGGGCACATGGTTGTGTTGCTTGGTCCATTACTCAGGAGGCATGTTGTCTATGTATGAAACTGGCAAATTTGATGAATCACTTTTCTTCCAGACATGCCCGTTTGCTTTTCACTTCTTGTTTGATTTTTTCATAAGTCACAAATCTCTTCAAATAGTTAAAAGGAGATCACTCCGTCATTTTAGCAAGTGCTGATGCCCTTGCCCCGGCCCTCTGTGACAACCTGTAGTTGCATAGTGTGAACACTAGATGGCACACATTCAATGTTACAACTCAAAACACCAGCGTAGAGCCAACAGTGGAAAAGAAAGCCTGTGGAGATAGGCACCATTCTTTCCTCTGCGTGATCCAGAAAATATGAGAGACAAAGCATATCCTTTTTTCTTTTTTTAATTGGGGGAGAGGGTATGAAAAAGTATTTCCCAAAGCTAGTCATATCAAGCATGATAGGACTCAAAGATATTCCCCAGAGCCTAATCCACTAACATTTGGATGCTACTATGAAACATCTGATTTAGGACACAAATGACATATTCATTTGGCTTAACCTCATGCTTTGAGTTCTGGTCAAAAGGATATGGAACCTGGGTCAGGCCCACTAAAGCCCCACCAAGGCCACAGTAGGTCAGCTTCTGCATATTTAAACCACCGAAACCCATTGCAAAAATATTTGTGGACTAAATTAGATCACTTTCATCATTCAAGGTGGTGGTATCTTGATTTTTTTGTTAACCATCTTTTCCTGTTAGATAATTGAAACTGCTAAATTCATGGTGCACTCAGATGTGGTACTATTTAGTACAACGTGGGAGTGGTCACTGCTTCCCTAAATATCAAATCATTATGTACTCATCACCGAATAGGAAGGAAAAGATAGTTGGCCCACATCTGACCTTAAGGTACTTCTAGGCCATGCGAGGAGGTCAAAAGCAATAAAACTAGCAACACAGGCAGGCTCTGTGTTTCATGGCTGCACGTTGATTTCTGGATCATATGGGCTTATTGTAGAAAATGTGGAATGTACATGGATATATAGAGGAAATAAAGCTTGCCCATAATCTCCTTAATCACTGTATGCATCTGTATGCAACGATTTTTCCATTTTTTCTAACTCAAAGGATTATGTTACTTTTCTTTTGTCTTTTTTAAATTGTAGTTTATTGATTTATGCTTGTCCTGATTTTTCCCCTTTGTCCCCCTCCACTCAGCACATCCTGCTCCCTCAGGCAGTCCCCACATCATAGTTCATGTCCGTGGGTCATGTGTATGAGTTCTTTGGCTACTTATTTCTATACTGTATTTTACATTCCCATAGCTATTCTGTAACTACCTGTTTGTACTTCTTAATCCCCTCACCTCTTCACCCATTTCCTCCACACTTCCCTCCCATCTGGCAACCATCAAAATGCTCTCAGTATCCATGATTCTCTCTCTTTTCTTCTTAATTGCTTAGTTTGTTTTTTAGATTCAATTGTTGAAAGATATGGGAGAGTTTTTTTTGCCGTTTTATCATTCATAGTTTTCATCTTCTACTTTTTCTTAACTTCTTTTTTAAAAAGATTTTATTTATTTATTTCTTAGAGAGAGGGGAAGGTAAAGAGAAAGAGAGGGAGAGAGACATCAATGTGTGGTTGCCTCTCATACTCCCCCAACTGGGGATCTGGCCCATAACCCAGGCATGTGCCCTGACTGAAACCTTCAATCCTTTGGTTCGCAGCCTGTGCTCAATCCACTGAGCTATACCAACCAGGGCTTAAGTAGGTCCTTTTAACATTTCATACAATAATGGCTTGGTGAAGATGAACTGTTTAGTTCTTTCTTGTTTGGGAAGCCCTTTATCTGTCCTTTGATTCTAAATGATAGCCTTGCTGGGAGCAATCTGGGCTGTAAGTCCCTGGTTTTCATGACTTAAAGTCATGAAAATATATTTCTTGCCAGTCCCTCCTAGCCTGCAAAGTTTCTTTTGAAAAATCATCTGACAGTCTTATGAGAACTCCCCTATAGGTAACTAACTTCTTTTCTCTTGCTGCTTGTAAGATTCTCTCTTTAACTTTTGGCATTTTAATTGTGATGTGTCTTAAAGTGGGCCTCTTTGGGTCCAACTTGGCTGGAACTCTGTGCTTCCTGGATTTATATGTCTATTTCCTTCACCAAATTAGGAAAGTTTTCTTTCATTATTTTTTGAAATAGATTTCCAATATCTTGCTCTTTCTCTTCTCCTTCTGGCACCCCTATGATGTGAATCTTGGAACACGTGAAGTCGTGCCAGGAGCTCCTTACACTATCCTCATTTAAAAATTTTTTTTTTCTTCTTGTTGTTCTGGGTAGTTGTTTTTTTGCTTCTTTATGATCCAAATCATTGATTTGACTATTGGCTTCATCCACTCTACTGTTGTTTCCCTGTAAATTGTTCTTTATTTTAATTAGTGAATTCTTCATTTCTGACTTGATCTTTTTTATGCTGTCGAGATCCTCACTAGGTTCCTTGAGCATCCTTATAACCAGTGTTTAGAACTCTGTGTCTGATAGATTGCTTAACTCCATTTCCTTTAGTTCTTTCTCTGGAGTTTTATTCTATTTTTTTCAGAAGTATCATCCACTTTACTGTTCTTTCATCTGGGCCATATTTCTTTGTCTCCTTTTTTTGGTCAGCTTTCCTGTGTTTGTTTCTATGTGGTAGGTAGAGCTGCCCTGACTCCATGTCTTGGTAGTATGGCCTAATGTAGTAGGTATCCTGTAGGATCCAGTGGCATACCCTTCTTTTGTAGTTGAGCTTTGATTGCTGTTGGCAGGTCAATGGAAGTGATTTACCCAGGCCAGTCAGCTGCAAGGACTGTCTGTCCACTGACCACCAACTTCTGGGCTCTGGAGTCCACTGAGTCTGCCCCTTGAGCACGTTGCTTATTGAGGTGATTGTGTGGTTATGCTCCAATGTGGTCCCTAGCTGTCCACCAGCTGTGTAGGCTATGGGGTTTCCCAAGTGGTGCAGACCAAGGTCAGCCCATACCTGTGTTCTGTCTGGGGCCACATGGAAGAAGCTGTGAAGCAGTTTGCATTTGGCTGCTACTTGGGCTGGGCTTAGAGGTACCCGTAGCAAGTCCATGCTGTGAACATAGGCTGGCTGCTGCTTGTGCCAGGCCTGGGCCACTCAGCAAGAGTATGTGGTCTGGGGGCTCACTGAGCCTGGCCGTTACTTGTTTGAGAGGATTTAGGAAGGTCTGAGGCATGAGCCAAGACTAGCCATTCATATGGAAAAGTCACTGTTAATAACTTGAGTGGGCACATAATTTGGGTGGGGTGGAGACTCAGGGAATCACTAGTGTGGGACAAACAGTGTTAGGCAGGTTGATAGAGTCTCAGATATGGCACTGGCCTGCTGTCTTTGTGGCTCTGTGTGGGGAGGGCATAGAAACGGAATGATGGCCTCTGCCCACAATTCTGTTTGAGTGAAATCTGTCCCCCAGATTTCACCCAGTGCTGATGCTGGACACTTCAGTTGCCACATGCCTTTCAAGCTCCTACCCTGGTGCTGAAGTTCAGAGGGAGTGAGTCTGAGTAAGTCTGTGTGGGGGTCATTTAAGAAGAACTGCTCAGGAAGTCAGCAGTTTCTTCTACTGAGCCAATCCCTCCTAGTTTTTGCAGCCGGAAGTTATTGAGACTTACCTTCCTGGCACTGAAACCCTGGGCTGGGGGCCCTGGTTTTGGGCTGGCACCCGTTGCTCCTGAGGTATCCTGCCCATTTTTAACTTACTACATGTGGGTGTGGGACCAGCCCATTCCGCATCTCCACGTTTCTGCATCTGAGCCCCTCCTACCAGTCTGGATGGATGTGGTTTCTTTAATTCCACAGTTGGTGGACTTCCAATCAACTAACTCTATTTCTGACAGTTGTGATTGATGGTTTTTCTTTTTTCTTTTTTTTAGAAGCAACCCAAATGTTTATTCATGGATAAATGGATAAACAAAATGCAGTATATACATACAATTAAATGTTACTCAGCCTTTAACAAGGAAGGAAATTCTTTTTTTAAAATATATTTATTATTTTTTAAATATATTTTATTGATTATACCATTACAGTTGTTCTATTCCCCCTCTTCATTCCCCTCCACCTGCACACTCCCTCCCCCACCATTCTCCCCCTCTTAGTTTATGACCACGTGTCTCAAGTTCTTTAGATTCTATATTTCCCCCACTATTCTTGCCCTCCTCCCTATCTATTTTCTACCTACTGTCTATGCTATTCTCTGTACCTTCTCCCCCCTTCTCCTCCTCCCACTCCACTGTTGCTAACCCTCCATGTGTTCTTCATTTCTATGGTTCCACTCCTGATCTAGCTGTCCTCTTGGCTTGCTTTTGTTTTAGGTGTGATTGTTAATAACTGTGAGTTTGCTGTCCTTTCACTGTTCATATTTTTCATCTTCTTTTTCTTAGATAAGTCCCTTTAACATTTCATATAATAAGGGCTTGGTGATGGTGAACTCCTTGAACTTGACCTTATCTGAGAAGCACTTTATCTGTCCTTCCATTCTAAATGAAAGCTTTGCTGGATAGAGCAATGTTGGCTGTAGGTCTTTGGATTTCATGACTTGGAATACTTCTTGCCAGCCCCTTCTTGCCTGTAAGGTCTCTTTTGAGAAATCCGCTGACAGTCTGATGGGTACTCCTTTGTAGGTGTCTGTCCCCTTATCTCTTGCTGCTTCTAGGATTCTCTCCTTCATTTTAGTCTTGGCTAATGTAATTATGATGTGCCTTGGTGTGTTCCTTCTTGGGTCCAACTTCTTTGGGACTCTCTGAGCTTCCTGGATTTCCTGGAAGTCTATTTCCTTTGCCAGACTGGGGAAGTTCTCCTTTATTATTTGTTCAAATAAGTTTTCCATTCGTGGCTGTTTCTTTCCCCCTTCTGGTACCCCTATAATCTGGATGTTGGAGCATTTAAAGATGTCCTGGAGGTTCCTAAGCCTCTCCTCATTTTTTTGAATTCTCATTTCTTCATTCCTTTCTGGTTGTATGTTTTGTTCTTCCTTCTGGTCCACTCCCTTGATTTGAGTCCCAGTTTCCTTTTCATCACTATTGGTTTCCTGTGCATCTCCCTTCATTTCAGTTTAGCCTTCATATGTTCCTCTAATTTGTGACTATAATCAACCAGTTCTGTGAGCATCCTGATAAACAGTGTCTTGAACTGTGCATCTGAGAGGCTGGCAATCTCTTGGTCACTTAGAGTTATGGGCTCTGGGACTTTGAGTTCTTCTTGCACCATCTTTTGGGCTGTTCGTGCCTGTTACATAGCAGGATCGGAGCCCTAAGGTGTTCACTAGTGCAGGGCAACTAAGTCGCTGGGTTGTGATGCTGTATGTGGGGGTGGGGTCAAAGAGGAGCAATGGCCTCCCGTCTGCCGCCTCCTGCCGTGGCCCCCACCAGTGCTGCAGCTGCTGCCGTCACCGGGCCAAGCGTTTCATCCCACTACACGCGAGTGTGCCACCGCCATCAGCCCTTGCCCCCTGGGGCCTGCGTGGTCTGTCTCACTGTGCGCAAATGTGCAACCTCGGTCAGTCTGCCCCACACCCTGATTGGGTCCGGGCTACCTGCGCACCTAAGTCGGGGAACCTTTCCTGCCCAACCCTGCTCTGCTGCTGGCTCCGCCCCTCTTACCGTCCCCGTTGAATGGTTAGATGTAGTCGGACTTCCGTATAATTCAATTTTCTGTTTTTTGCTGTGTCTTTGTTTCTCCAAACCTTTGTTGTATTCAGACTTGGTTGTGGGAGAAGGCACAGTGTTTCCACCTATGCCTCCATCTTGGTGGAAGTCCTGATGGTTTTTCTATAGTTGTAATTTTGATATGGTTGTGTGAGAATGCGAGCCGTATTTACCCGTGCCTCCATCTTGGCTGGAAGTTTTATTCGGCCTTTTTACTGAAGGAAATGGCAATTTCTTAGTCCATTAACTATATAATACACCTGGGGGAAGTTGCTTGCCATAGATGATGACAGATAAAATAGTAGGATGTGAAATGGCCCTTCCATCTACCCCCACTGAGTGCAGAGTGCTGACACTAACGTCCACGATCTGAATGTTGAGGTTTCACATGGAGCACGGGAAAGCTCTGTCCGTTGGGAGGCTGTATGGACAAGATCAAGGTGTCAGCAGTTTTGGTATCTAGCAAGAAACCTCTTCTTAGTTTGCAAACAGCTGTCTTCTCACAGTTTCACACAAGTCAGAAGGCTAGGTTCATTTTATAGCCACCAGCAGTTTTAGACGACTCATTTGCCTGTTAATAGCAAGTTTTTACTGATGAAATACTTCTGATATTTTATTGTCTTGTCGTCTTTTCCTTTACAGCCTGAAGCAGCCTGCCACCCTGCCATATTCAGAATAGTTGATGAAATGTTCAGGTAAATGTTGTGCTATTTTGCTAGTAATTGATTTTAAAATGCCCAATTTCCAAATGTAGATAAAAATTCTGTGGTAATCTCTGGCTGTATCATGGGGAAATTAGTTTCTGATTTCATCTGACCCCTCTGAGCTTTTTGGTAAAGCCTAAATGTTCATGTATATTTAAAAGCCAATGCTTAAAATTGAAATAATTTTAATTTTTAACCTTTTAAAATTCTAGTATTAATGGTATAAAAGAGTTGAGTTACATTTTAAATCATTAAGTAGTTATGTAGGATTCTTCTCAGCTCAAAACCAAGTGCAGCAGTGTACTCCCTCCCTTCGCCACATGAGGGCTGACCGATCTTTTAAAAGGGTTTTTAAAGCTAAGGAAAAATAAATTAATAATTCCATCTTAACAGAACTCTTCTGAAAGGTAAAATCAGCTAGGCAAGTTATCTTACAACACATTGATTTTTTTTTGTAAATTGAGCACTTCTTGGGAAACACATTGGATTTACAAGTGCTGAGAGATGAGACTACTGGACACTAGTTTAGGTAATGGCTGACCATTATTGGGAGACTTGACCCCTGCCTCGGGGCTTGTCACCAGAAGAGGGTCTGCAGTCTCCTTCGGGGCTGCTGGCACAGCCAGGATGTCTGCCCTCTCCATCCCACTCCACCTCCCACTCAGTGGTAGGGGCTCCAGAGCTGCAGCAGACACTAGGGAAAGAAATTTTTACAACAGTAAATCACCTAGCACTTGGGTTGGTCTTGAAACATACCAACCTTAAGCTAAATAAGCATAGAAATAAGAAATCAATGCCATTTTGGGTTTAAAGCTAGGAAGATTTGAGCTGCTTTTTAATTTAACTTAAAATTTAATTGGATGAAAATGCATGGAAAATAACCAGCTACACACAGATTCTTCCACCACTTTGGTGGGCAGATTTGACTGAGCCATTTCCCCTCCTTGAGCAGCTCTCTCTCCACTTGAAAAAGTAAAAGATTTGTTGCTGCTGCATGTCTGGGCGTACTGTGTACAAATAAATATTTGTAGAGCACTCAGGCCTACGTGGAAAGGATCTGCAGTGCTTAATAACTTAAAATCCAAGGAGGGGACTACTGCACATTACCATTTCAGTCGTTAGAAAGGAGTGGCAGAGTTCTGCTTTACACAGGAATGACATCTGAAGCTTACGGCACGAAAAGAATGTTTCCACTCTTCTCTCATACAATTCAGGTTCATGTGTTTACCAAATCAGTCATTAAATGTCTTGTGATCTGGCCTTGCATTGCTCAGGTATGCACTCCTGGGAACCAGCGGAGCCCCAGAAGTACTAGCCACCATTCAAGTATTTACATTGTGCTTTATAGAAGCTCTGAAAAAAGAAAACAACCAGGTTTGTTATATTGCATGTATTATTCATTTCTCCAAAGGAAAGAAAGACTGCTCAGAGTATTTGGCTAATCATTGAAAGGAGCATTTCATTTTCAGTGATTTTAATAGACTATTTTGCTCACAAAGAAAGTTTCCAAATGCATGCTCCAGCAGGGGTAACACTATTTTAATTGAAAGTATTCAAAATAGTTTCTGTCTGTCCTATGCCCTGGTACCCAGAAGTATTTATCTGCTGTTGTGTCAGAGAACTATGTCATGCCAGCCCTGAAAGGTGAATTTTCCAGGCCCTGGGTGTGTGCTGGCTGCCAAGTGGGAGCGCACATCCCAGGCCAGCGACGGGCATCCTGGGGCCCACACAGCACAGGCTAAGAAGGAAATGCCTCTTATTACAAAGCAATACTGGACATTCTTAGTTATTAGAGTTCCCTTTCCTTTGAGAAACTCAAATGTAAATTGAATTCTTCCAGGGGAGAGGTAGTGAGAATAAGAAAAGATTTGAATAACTGTCGAAGAGGAGCTGGGAATGGTAGTGACCAAGAGGTGCAGTTGGACACAGTGAGTAGGAAGGCTCAGGGCCTGCAGGCAGACGTGCACTACAGGGCTCCCTCAGCCTGGGCCAGGCGGCAGCAGGCAAGGACCACTGACCGGTTAGAGTAACCCTGTGGAACAAGAAGCTTTTCTACCAGAGAGCATTCACCGTTGGGCGTTTGAACTAGCCCAAACCTTTGTGAGTTGCTTTGCCTGTTTAAGTGCCTGAGTACACTGCAGCTTCTTAGGAGGTACGGCATGGTCCCTCATGATGTTCTCCACAACGTGACTAAGGAAAACAGTGCTGTGATGCTCGGCTCTGCTAAAATCCCACACACCTCTACCCCAAAGTCTGCTGAGGCTTTATCATTGCTGTTTAAGACAGTAATAAATACTTATGATGTGTTTTCCCCTCTTCTCTTTCCCTGGGGAAGTTAGCTAAACTGTAGCAGACAGTGTTATCAATGATACCCTCCTGGAATTCAAGAGGGGAGTTCTGCCGAAAGGCACTGACTGCCGCCTGGCCCTCATCCTTCTTTTGCAGCATAACCATAACTACCCTCTATCCTCCTTTATACATTCTTTGCATCCCAGTTAGGAGCTGGCCTTTTAGAAAGCCTCTCCCTTGACCTGTAACACACGTAGGTTGAGGTGGAGACACTAGTGAAAGAAGCGCTGCTCCTCAGCGTTAGCTCGAATCTGTTTTTCTTATCAGCTTTGCTCCTCCAGAGTGTTGGCCTTGGGCACCACAGATTTGGACTTGATTTGCAGTTGCTTTTAATTAATTTATTCATCTTTATTTTTTATTGAGGTATAATTGACATTCTATTAGTTTCAGGTATACAGCATAATGATTGGATATTTATATATTTTGATATGATCTTCACAATAATTCTAGTTAACAT
This sequence comes from Sturnira hondurensis, assembly GCF_014824575.4. Taxonomy (NCBI): domain Eukaryota; kingdom Metazoa; phylum Chordata; class Mammalia; order Chiroptera; family Phyllostomidae; genus Sturnira; species Sturnira hondurensis. Next base: position 2,104,540 of record NW_028081491.1, read on the forward strand.
CTCTCACCAACCAGTTACAAATTACTTTCCCTGTGATGAGAACTTTTAATATCTACAGTCTTAGCAATTTTCAAATATGCAATATAGTATTGGAAACTTTATACATTACATCCCCATGAACTATTTATTTTATAGCTAAAGTTTGTGCCTTTTTAAAAAGGTTTTATTTATTTGTTTTAGAGGGGAAGGGAGGGAGAAAGAAAGGGAGAGAAACATCAATGTGTGGTTGCTTCTCACATGCCCTCCACTGGGGACCTGACTTGGCCTGCAACCCAGGCATGTGCCCCGACTGGGAATTGAACCAGTGACCCTATGGTTCCCAGGCTGGCGCTCAGTCCACTGAGCTACACCAGCCAGGGCTGAAGTTTGTGCCTTTTGACTGACTACCTTTACTGATTTCACCCACCTCTATCAGTCACCAATGTGTTCTCTGTATCTGAGCTTGGACTCACTTACTCCCTTCCTTCCTTCCTTCCTTCCTTCCCACCTTTTTCTCTCTTTCCTAAAATTGCACATATAATGGAGATCATACAGTATTTGTCTTTCTCTGTCTGACTTATTTCACTTAGCATAATGCCCTTGAGGTTCATCCATATTGTCTCAGATGTCAAGATTTCATTTATATATGGCTGAATAATAATTCCACTGTATATACAAACAGCACCTTTTATCCACTCATCCATTTGATGGACACTTAGATTGTTTCCATGTATTAGATATTCCAAATAATGATGCAGTGAACATGGGGATGCATACTAGGGCAGACCCAAGAAATGGAATTTATTTATTAAAAAAATGTGTATTTTTTCTTACATGTTTTAAACTTCAGTCACTTTCAAAGTATTTTCCATTTGATAAAATATACCTATTGAGACTTTTTTCCCCTACTCAAAACAGTTTTTGATCTTGATAATTTTGATGTGCTTTAGTGCTGCTGCTGCTTTTTGTTTCGCCTCTTTCACACTGGCAAAACGTTTGCCTTTGAAGACTTTTTTCATCTGGTGAAAAAAAAAGTCACTTGGAGTGAGATTGGGTGAATAGGGAGGATAGGGAATGGGGTCATGCTGTGTTTGGTCAAAAACTGCTGATTACTCACTGCAGTGTAGGCAGGTACACTTGTAAATCACCCATCATGAAATGGGCAAACACTTCGAAAGAGTCTTCAAAAAAATTCACTGAGGCCGAACCAGCCTCTTACAAAACCAGCTTGTACATGAATACAGATGGGTTCCTAGAACCCTCATCTAGTGAGGGGAGCCTCCAGAAGATAAATCCAGTTTTTCTGGGGTCCCCGTCATATATCTTTTTAAGTTTGTGTTTTTATTTTTGTCATCTACATCCCCAGAAGTAGAACTGCTGGATCATATGGTAGTTGTATTTGTTAGGAACCTCCATACTGTTTTCCATAGAGGCTGCAACAGTTTACATTGCCACCAACAGTGTATAAGAGTTCTCTTTTTTCCACATCCTTGTCAACTTTTACTGTTTTTCATCCTTTTGATAACAGCCATTCTAACAGGTGTGAGGTGGTATCTCATTGTGATTTTGATTTGCATTTCCCTGATGACTGATGATGTTGAGCTTCTGTTCATGTACCTATTCATGTGCCCGTTGGTAGTACTCCACTGGGAAAGTGTGCCACAGTGTAGCTGTTTCCTGGTAGTGGGCATTTGGGTGGTTTCCACCTTTTGTTTTCTTCTGCAAACAGTGTTTCCCTGAACATTCTTGGATATATACTTAGGAGTAGAAGTGCTGGTTATTAGGAACCTGAAGTCCTGCTTCTATAAATACTGCCGAGGGGTTTTCATTACACTCCACACACAGGCCCCCCGACACACGCGCACAGAAAAGTGTGTAAGAAATCCCATTAGTCCACATTCTTTCCCTTTGTCAGGAATGTTTATTTTCATTCTCTTTTTATCCTTTCCTCTCACCCGTTTTATTTGGAAAGCACAGTGCAACTCCATCAATGTGCTCAGTCAGGCTAGTAGGCAAACACTGAAGACTGTCCCCACAAGCCACTTTTTCTGAGCCTGTGTAATAGCTCAGTACAAACAGCAAGTCAGTTCAGAATCTGGCTATACTAGTGGCAGAATCGAATAATGTGCTAGACTAAGTCTCCCACACATAAAAGTTACAAACTCTGGCCCTGGCTAATGTGGGCCAGTGGATTGGGTGCCAGCCTGCAAACCAGAGGGTCGGGTTTCTGGCAAACCCAGATGTCTGGGTTTCAGGCCAGGTCCCTGGTTGGGAGCACGAGAGGCAACTGGTCAATGTATCTCGTGCATCAATGTTTCCTTTTTCTCTTTCTCCTTCTTTTCCCATCTCTCTAAAAAATGAGTAAATAAAATCTTTAAAAAATTATGAACTCTGGGAAAAATATTTTTAAGAATGATTTGAAGATACTGGAGAGTAACCAAAAAAGCAGATAGAAACTGGAATGGATTCAGCCCTTGAAAAAGGAAATTTCATTGGTTATTCTTCTTACTTTCCTTAGAGGACTCTCATGTAAGTGATGGGAGTGTGGGGTTAAGGGGGGTCAGTATGTGGCCAGAACTCAAGACGCAATCTGATTGACTTGAGTATCAAAAGGCAGAGCTGTGGGCTGTCAGAGGAACAAAAAATTGATTGGAAAAAAAGAAACTAATATCAAAAGATAGACCTACTTTCAAACATAGCTACAAGTACATGAAAAGTTAACTGAAAATTATATAGCAGTAAAAAGGCAGATAGTTCAGTCTGAATGAAAAAACAAGACCCAACTATATGTTGTTTTCAAGAGACTCATTCTAATTATAAAGACACAGATTAAAGTAAAAATAAGGAAAGAGATATGTTACGATTTTAAATAATAAACACAAGAAAGCTGGTATGATTCCACTAGCAGCAAACAGATTAGACTTCAAGACAAGGAGTATGACCAGAGATTAATGAGAGACATTTTATAATGACAAGTTTATCAGGTAAATACCAATTATAAACAGATATGTACCTAGTAACAAACAGTTCTGAAATACAGGAAGCAAAAACTGACAGAAATAGAAAGAGAAGTAGATAAATCCAGGCACACATAAAAATATTTAGGGTTAAATTTAACAAAAGGTGTATACGACCTCTACATAGAAAACTAAAATATTGCCGAGGTACATGAAGGAAAACTAAAATATATGAAGAGAAAAGCCATATTCATGAATCGTGAAGTTGCTTATTCTCCCCTGATTGAGTTGCTGCTTCACTGTGATCCTAGTCAAAATCCCAGTAGGTATTTTTAAAACAAATTGACAGGCTGATTTTATTTATTTATTTTTAAATTTTAAGTATATTTTATTGATTATGCTGTTATAGTTGTCCCAGTTTTTTTCTGGGACATTTGCCCTCTTCTGCCCAGTACCACCCTTCCTTCTAGCAACACCCCTCCCCCTTTAGTTCATGTTTGTGGGTCATGCATGTAAGTTCTTTGGCTTCTCCATTTCCTATACTATTCTTAACCTCCCCCTGTCTATTTTGTTCCTACCAATTATGCTTCTTGATCCCTGCACCATTTTCCCCATGCTTTTCCTTCCCCCTTGCAGCTAACCCTCCAAATGATACCCATACTTATTATTCTGTTCCTGTTCTAGTTGTTTGCTTAGTTTTTGTTTTTTTTTAGGTTCAGTTGTTGATAGTTGTGAGTTTGTTATCATTTTTAATGTTCTTAGTTTTGATCTTCTTCTTTTTCTTACTAAGTCCCTTTAACATTTCATGTAATAATGGCTTAGTGATGATGAATTCCTTTAGCTTTACGTTGTCTGAAAAACACTTTATCTGCCCTTGCATTCTAAATGATAGCTTTGCTGGATAGACTAATCTAGGTTGTATGTCTTTGCTTTTCATCACTTGATTACTTCTTTCCAGTTCCTTCTAGCCAGCAGTTTCTTTTGAGAAATCAGTTGACAGTCTTATGGGAATGCCTTGGTAGCTAACTCCCTTCCCTACTTATTTCTTGCTGCTTGTAAGATTCTCTTTATCTTCAACCTTTGGCATTTTAACTATAATGTGTCTTGGTGTGGTCCTCTTTGGGCCCAACTTGGTTGGGACTCTGTGCGGATTCCCGGACTTGCATGTCTATTTCCTTCACCAAATTAGGGAAATTTTCTTTCATTATTGTTTCAGATAGATTTCCAATATCTTGCTCTTTCTCTTCTCCTTCTTGCACCCCTGTGATGAAAATATTGGAACACATGAAGTTGTCCTCAGAAGCTGCTTATACTACCCTCATTTAGGAGGGATTCTTTTTTCATCTTTTGTTCTGGGTGGTTGTTTTTTGTTTTTTGTTTTTTTGCTTCGTTGTGTTCTAAATCATTTATTTGATTATTGGCTTCATCCATTCTACTGTTGTTTCCCTGTAAATTGTTCTTTCTTTTAATTAATGAATTCTTCATTTCTGACTGGATCGTTTTATGCTGTTGAAGTCCTCACTAGGTTCCTTGATTATCCTTATAACCAGTGTTTAGAACTCTGCATCTGATAGATTGCTTATCTCCATTTCATTTAGCTCTTTTTCTGAATATTTGATCTCTTCTTTCATTTGGGCCATGTTTCTTTGTCTCCTTGTTTTGCAGCCTCCCTGTGTTTGTTTCTGTGTGTTTGGTAGAGCTGCTCTGACTCTGTCTTGTTAGTATGTTCTCATGTAGTAGGTGTCCTGTAGGGTTCAGTGGCATAGCCTGCCCTATCATTGAAGCTGTGTATTTGAGGTGTGCCCTTCGTGTGTGTTGATTGCACCCCCCTCTTGTAGTTGAGCCTTGGTTGCTGTTCAAAGATCAATGGGAGAGATTTACCCAGGTCAGTCACCTATAAGGACTGCCTGTGACCACTTACAAACAACCTCCACCCTCCATGGAGGATCAGCTGTGCAGGGGCAGGGTGGCAGTGCTCTGACATGGTCTGTAGCTGTGCACTGAGTGTGCTGGCCCCTGGGGTTTCCCGGGTGGTGCAGGCCAAAGTTAGCCCCCGCCCCCCCGGATTTTGCCCAGGGCTGCCCTCCATGAGCTACAAAGCAATGAGAAAGCTGCTACTTTTGCTGGGCCTGGAGATTTTCAGGCAAAGCCAAGCTGTGAAACTAATCTTGCTGCTGCTAGTACCTGGTCTGGAGCTCCCTGAGGCCAGCTGTTGCTTGTTTGATTTGATTTAGGAAGTTGTGAAGCATGAGCCAAGATCAACCATTCATATGGAAAAGTAGCTTGGGTGGGCCCATAAGTTGGATGAGGCAGAGTCTCTGGGGATCTTCAAGGTGAGTCAAACAGTGTTAGCCAGGTTGATGGAGTCCCAAATATGGCAGCAGCCTGGTAGCTCCATGGCTCTACATGGGGAGGGCTTAGAAAAGGGACAGTGGCCTCTATTTGCCCCAATACCAGACACTCAGCCTCTCTCAATATGCCACTGGTGCCCTCCAAGCTGCCACCCTGGTGCTGGAGCTCAGAGGAAGTGAGTCTGAGTATGTGAGTCTGTGTGTGGATTCTTTAAGAGGAACTGCTTTAGGCTCCAGAAGTTTCTTCCAACAACTCAGTCCCCACTGGTTTTTGCAGCCGGAAGTTGTGGAGACTTATCTTTGTGGCACTGGAACCTGGGAAACCTAGTGTGAGACTGGGCCTTCTCACTCCTGAGACATCCCTCTCAGACTTTTATCAACCACATGTGGGTGAGGGACCAGCCTGTTCCACATTTGTGCCCTTCCTATGAGTCTGGATGGATGTGGTTTATTTAATTCCGTAGTTGTCAGACTTCCATTCAACTGGATTTCTGATGGTTCTGTCTGATAGTTGTTCTATAATTTAGTTGTAATTTTAACATGGTTGTGTGTAGGCGTGAGCCATGTCTGCCTATGCTGCCATCTTGACCAGAAGACTGACAGGCTAATTTTAAAACTGATATGGAAGTGCCAAGGACCTAGAGTACCCGGAATAAGTTTGAAAAGGAAAACCAAAAACAAACAAACAAACAAACAAACAAAAAACACAGGGGATTCACAGTACCTGAATTCAAAACTTTAAGCTACAGTAATGAAGACAGTGAAGTACTGGCAAAATAATAAACATAGGTCAGTGAAACACAATACAGTCCAGAAATACATCTATACATATATTGTCAACTGATTTTTGACAGAGACACTAAGGTAATTCCATGGGAAAAGGATTAATTTGAGGTGGATCATAGACATCGTTAAGAAAATGGGAAAGAAATACACCAGCTGAGAAAAAATATTTTCAGTACATGTAACTGACACAGGACTCGTATCCAGAATAAATCTCTTTTACAACTTCATAAGGTATAACTCAGTTTTTCTAGCAATAGAAAATATAATGAACTACGCACACACAATAACATGGACAAATCTCAAAAAGATACATGAGCCAAGGAAGCCAGATACAAAAGAATATATATTCTTATGCTTCTGTTTATATGAAATTCGAGAGTAACTAAAACTAATCTCTCTCATTGAAATAAAAATATTGAAGGACTTCCAGCCAAGATGGAGGCATAGGTATATACATCATGCCTCCAAGCATTTCAACAAATGCTGTCAAAACAACTGTATCCATATGGGAAAAAAAATGAACCTTTACCTTACAAAACACAAAATTTAATTTCAGGTGGATCATAGATGTCAGCATAAATGCTAAACTATAAAGCTCCTAGAAGAAAATGAAGAGAATTATTTTCTCCGGTGTTGGAGTAATCTAAGATTTCTTAGGAGGAATGCAGAAAAGCACTGAGAAAAATGAATAAATTAGATTTTATAAAGAATGGATAAATGAGACAAAACTTCCGGTTTTTGATAGACATCATTAAGAAAATGGAAAAGCAATCCACCAGCTGGGAAAAAATATTTTCAATACATGTAACTGACAGAGGACTTGAATCCAGAATAAATCTGTCTTACAACATCATAAGGTACAATTCAGTTTCTTTTAATGGACAAAGGACTTGAATATATACCTCAGAAATGATACACAAGTTGGCAATAATGCTATGTAAATTGTTCAGCATCATTTGCCATTATGAAAATGAATAGTAAAGCCATTATGAGGTAACATTTGACCTACTGGACCCGCTAAAACTGGTAAGATTTGGTTACCAGTACCAAATACTGGGGAGTATGTGCAGCCACTGGAATTCTCATAAATAGCTGATGGGAATGTGAAAGGGTACAACCATTTGGAAAACTGTATGGCAGTTTCTTATACAGTTAAACAGGCATCTACTCTATGACCCAGTAATACCATTTCTGTAGTATGTACCTAAGAAAAATGAAGGCCCTTTTCCACAAAAAGACATAAATATGAAAGTTAATTGCAACTTTATTCATAATAGTCCCAAACTGGAAACAACCCAAATGCCCATCAATAGGAGAATGAATAAACAGATCATGTTATATTCATACAATGACTACTTCTAAGCAATAGAAAATATAATGAACTATGTACACACAATAACATGGACAAATCTTAAAAAGATACATGAGCCAAAGAAGCCAGACACAAAAGAATATATATTTTAATGCTTCTGTTTATATGAAATTCGAGAGTAAGTAAAACTAATCTCTCTCATTGAAATAAAAATACTGGAGGACCTCCAGCCAAGACGGAGACATAGGTAGATACATCATGCCTTTTTGAACAACCAAAATAAGGACAACAAAAATTTAGAAACAAAAAAACAACTAGTACCGACAGAAAATTGAATTGTATGGAAGTCTGAAAACCAAAGAATTAAAGTAGATACATTCATCCAGACCGGTAGGAGGGGTGGAGTCAGGCAGCCAGGTGTTGAGGGGTCCTGGCAAGAAAAGCAGTTGCTGGCAGACCCCAGGTGTAGGGTGGTAGCAGGTGGACCCAGTGAGGCAGCGGATTGTGGATGGGCACAGCATGCAAGGTGGCTGGCAGGCTGGGTGGTCCCACATTTGCTCACAAATAAACCAGGCAAATTGGGGAGTGTGACAGACCACGCAACCCAGGGTCCAAGCGCAGGAAAATAAAGCCTCAGTACACCAATTGAAAATACCTGTGGGGGTTGAGGTGCTAGGAGAGACTCCCAGAGTCACAGGAGAGTTTGTTGGAGAGACCCACAGGGTCCTAGAATGTAAACAAGCCCACCCACATGGGAATCAGCACCAGAAGGGTCCACTGTGCTTGGGGGAAGAGGCGGAAGGGACTGAAATCCAGCAGAGAGCAGAGCAAACACCACTGTTCCCTCTCGGACCCCTCCCCTACATACAGTGTCACAACCCAGCCACTGGGTTGCCCTGCCCTGGTGAATACGTAAGGTTCTGCTACTCACTAAGTGACAGGCTCATCAAGACAAAAAAAAAATGGCCCAAATGAAAGAACAGATCAAAGCTCCAGAACAAATACATGTAACTAAGTGACGAAGAGATACCCAACCTGTCAGATGCAGTTCAAAGCACTGGTGATCAGGATGCTCACAGAATTGGTTGAATTGGGTCACAAATTAGATGAAGAAATGAAGGCTATGCTAAGTGAAATAAAGGAAAATGCACAGGGAACCAATAGTGATAGGAAGGAAACTGGACTCAAATCAGTGCAGTGGACCAGAAGGAAGAAAGAAACAACCAAACAGAAAAGAATGAAGAAACAAGAATTCAAAAAAAATGAGAGGCTTAGGAACCTCCAGGACATCTTTAAATGTTCCAACATCCGAATTATAGGGGTACCAGAAGGGGAAGAGGAAGAGCAACAAATTGAAAACTTATTTGGGTAAATAATGAAGGAGAACTTCCCCAATCTGGCAAAGAAAATACACTTCCAGGAAGTCCAGAAAGCTCAGAGAGTCCCAAAGAAGTTGGACCCAAGGAAGCATACACCAAGGCACATCATAATTACATTAGCCAAGATTAAAATTAAGGAGAGATTTTTAGAAGCAGCAAGAGATAAGGAGGCAGTTACCTACAAAGGAGTTCCCATCAGACTGTCAGCTGATTTCTCAAAAGAGACCTTGCAGGCAAGCAGGGGCTGGCAAGAAGTATTCCAGGTCATGAAAGGTAAGGACCTATATCCAAGATTTCTCTAGCCAGCAAAGCTTTCATTTAGAATGTAAGGACAGAGAAAGAGCTACTCAGATAAGGTCAAGCTAAAGGAGTTCATCATCACCCAGCCCTTATTATAAGAAATGTTAAAGGGACTTATCGAACAAAAATAAGATAAAAAGCATATATAGTAAAATGACAGCAGACTCACAATGATTAACAACCACACCTAAAACAAAAACAAGCTAAGCAAACAACTAGAACAGGAACAGAACCTCAGAAATAGAGATCACATGGAGGGTTAGCAACAAGGGAGTGGGAGGAGGAGAAGGGGGGAGAAGGTACAGAAAATAAGTAGCATAGATGGTAGGTAGAAAATAGGGGGCGAGCAAGAATAGTGTGGAAAGGTTGAATCTAAAGAACTTATGACACATGGACAGTTGGAGGAATGTGGATGGGAGAGGGTGTTCAGGGTGGAAGGGAGTGAAGGGGGAAATGAAACAACTGCAATAGCATAATCAATAAAATATAATTATAAATAAATAAAGATATCGGTTGCCGGGTTGGGTGGAGGGGCTGACTACAGTAGCCACAAGGGAACTTTTGGGGAGGTGTTAGAAATGTTCTGTGTCTTAATTGGAATGGTGGTACATTGGACTCTCACATTCACCCAAACTTATTAAAATGTAGCCTTAAAGTCCATGCACTTCACTGTTTCTACATTTTAACTCACCTTTTTACAAAAGTATTTTAAAGGTTTTATGCCTTCTGAGAATAGAGATATGATAGCACTTTGGCCTTCACAGTATTGTGAGCACCATTGTTTCCTGTTTTTGTGTTGTTGTTGTTGTCATCATTATCATGATCAAGATTGTGGCACAACATGGTACTCACCTCCTCCCACAACTGCTTCAAAATTACAAGTGAACTACAGAACAGCCATCATTCCGAACTGCCTGAAATCAAGCTGAATGGAAGTGTTACAGCTGTGGAATTAAAGAAGAAAACACATTGAGACTAGTAGAAGGGGCAGAGACGTGGAATGGGCTGGTCCACACCCACATGTGGTTGATAACTATCAGGAGAGGTGTCTTAGGTGTGAGGGGTTCCAGCCCCACACCAGGCCACCAAAACCCAGGGTTCTGGTGCCGGAAAGAAAAGTCACCATAACTTTGGCTGTAAACACCAGAGAGGATTGAGACTGAAGAAAGTGGAAGCTTTTGGAGTCCCAAGCACTTCCTCTTAAAGGGCCTGTGTATAGACTTACTTAGACTCACTCCCTTTGATCTCCAGCATGGCAACAGCAGCTTGTAAGGCACAAGAGACATATGGGGAGGAGTTGAATTGTTTGGCATCAGGGCGAGAGCTGGAGGACCAGCTTTCTCCTAGACAGAAGTGCTGGCTGAGGCTTTTTTTTTTTTTTTTGATGAGCACTCCCCTCAACAGACTGGGCGGGCAGGTGCCATACCTAAGACCCAATCAAGCAGGCTCATACTCTTTGTCCCATCCTGGCAATTCCCTGAGGTCCTGCCCCACCCATGTTTTGGGCCCACCCAAGCTGTTTCCAGTGGCTTTTCCATCCATATTGTGTATGGCTTGTCTTCGCTCATGCTACAGATTTTTCTAAGTATTCTCAAACAAGCAGCATCTGCCCTCAATGATCCCAAACCTCTCACTAAGTGACCCCTACTGTCCAGGCCTGGCAGTAGTAGCAGCTGGACTTGGTTTATAGCTTAAACTCAGTGGGACACCTCTAAGCCCAGCACAAGTAGCAGCCACTGGCTGATTGCTTTGTAGCTTATACCAGGTGGCCCTGGGCAGAACAGAGGCAGTGGATAACCTTGGCCTACACCTCCCAAGAGGCCCCAGAGCCAGTGCACCCAGTGGATAGCTCCAGACCACATTGAAGTAACACTACCCAACCATCTGCACAAGCAAAAACACTCAAGGGCAGACTCACCAGCCACCAGAACCCTGTTGAAGGAAGTCCTGCTGTACAGGATGGGTCCCAGTGTTTGGAGGTTGGTAGTCAGTCACATCCAGTCATTGCAGCTGATCAGCTGGGTAAATTGCTCCCACTAGTGTGATAATAGCAATCAAATTGCACCTATAAGAGGAAGGTATACACAGCCCATATAATGGCTGCACTTCAAGTACCCACCTTGGATAATAGGGGAGGCTGTGCCACTAGACCCTACAGAACATTTGTTACATTAGGCCATCCTACCCAACCTGGGAGACACAGCAACTCTACCTAATATGTAGAAACCAACACAGGGAGGCTGCCAAAATGAGGAGACAAAGAAACATGGCCCAGATGAAAGAACAGACCAAAACTCCAGAAAGAGAGCTAAACAAAATGAAAACTAGCAATGCACTAGATGGAGAGTTCAAAACACTGGTTATAAGGATGCTCAGTGAACTTAGTGAGGATTTTGACAGCATGAAAAAGAACCAGTTAGAAACAAAGACTACACTAACTGAAATAAAGACTAATTTACAGGCAATCAATAGTAGAGCAGTGAAGCCAAGAATCAAATCAGCAACTTGGAATATAAGAAAGCAAAAAACAAAACAAAACAAACAAACAAACAATCAGAATAGCAAGAAGAAAAAGGAGTCTAAAAAAATAAGGATAAGCCCTAGCTGTCGTAGCTCAGTGGATTGAGCATGGGTTGTGAAGCAAAGGGTTGTCGTTTTGATTCCCAGTCAGGGCACATGCCTGGGTTGCAGGCCAGTTCCCAGTGGGGGACGCATGAGAGGCAACCATACATTGATATTTCTCTCCCTCCTTCCCTTCCTCTCTAAAGATAAATAAAATCTTTTAAAAAATGAGGATAGTGTAAGAAGCCTCTGGGACAATTTAAGGCATACCAACATTTGCATCATGGGGGTGTCGTAGGGAGAAGAGAGAGAGTAAGAAATTGAAAGTGTTCTAAAAAAAAAGTGGCAAGTGTCAGGAGAGGCTAGAGGAAGATGGCAGTGAGATAAGTGGAAGCGGAGTCCACTTCCCCCTGTGCACAGGTAAAACACCTAGCTGATCTTCTGAAGAACAGAGTGAACAGCCAACAGTATTCCAGCATATATGAAGAATGGAGACCAAAAATTGTAGAGGACATTGAAAAATCAGACAGTGAGACAATAAAACCTGGAGCTGTGATAAGACCAGAGTTAGACGGAAACAGGGGTCATCCCAACAACAGAGACAGTAAGACAAATTTCACCTTGCTACTCCAGATAACTTGCAAGGTGGGAGCAGTGAACACCAGTACACCTTCTGGAAGAGGGAACCCACCAATAATGGAACCTCAACTATCAACAAGGGCCAAAAGGAAATGAAGAATACAATTTCTGAACTGAAGAACACACTAGAAGGAATCCAAAGCAGGCTCAGTGAAGCAAAGGATCAGATCAGCAAGCTGGAAGACAAGGTAGAAAAAAACACCTAGAAAGGGCGAGAAAAGGAAAAGAGGCTGATAGAGAATGAAGAGGGATTAAGAGAAACGCAGGGCAATATGAAACATAATAATATCCATATAATAGTGATACCAGAAGGAGAAGAGCAAGGGATAGAAAACCTGTTTGAAAAAAATGATGGAGAACTTCCCTAATTTGCTGAGAGAAAAAGTCACAGAAATCCAGAAAACACAGAATCCCAATCAAGAGGAACCCAAAGAGGCCCACTTCAAGACACATCATCATTAAAATGGCAAAATTCCAAGATAAAGAGAGAATCTTAAAGGCATCAAGGGAGAAACAGGAAGTAACATACAAGGGAGCCCTGATAGGGTTAGCAGCTGACTACTCTATGGAAGTGCTTCAAGCAAGAAGAGAATGGCAAGAAATATTCTAAGTAATGAGAAACAGAGGTCTGCAACCAAGACTACTTTACCCAGCAAGGCTCTCAATAAAGAGAGAAGGCCAAATAAGGAACTTCCCAGACAGAAGAAGTCTAAAAGAATATACTTCTACCAAACCAGCACTGCAAGACATGTTAAAGGGGCTGCTTTAACATGGAAGGGGAAGAGGAACACAAAAAAGGAAGAGGAACACAGTTACAAAAAATGGCAATTGATAACTACCTATCAATAATAACCTTAAATGTAAATGGATTGCATGCTTTAATCAAAAGACATAGAATAGCTGAGTAGATAAAAAAGCATGATCTACACATAAGCTGCCTACAAGAAACCCACCTCAGGAAAAACGACCTACATGGACTGAAGCTGAAGGGCTGGAAACAAATTTTCCAAGCAAATATACAGGAAAGAAAAAAAACCTGGGCTAGCAATGTGCATACCAAACAAAATAGATTTCAAAAAAAGGGCCATAAGCCCTGGCTGGTATAGCTCAGTGGATTGAGCACAGGTTGTGAAGCAAAGGGTCACCAGTTCAATTCCCAGTCAGGGCACATGCCTGGGTTTCAGGCCAAGTCCCCAGTAGGGGACACATGAGAGGCGACCACACATTGATGCTTCTCTCCCACTCTTTCTCCTTCCCTTCCCCTCTCTCTAAAAATAAATAAAATATATTTTTAAAAAGGGCCATAAAGAGAGACCCAGAAGGTCACTTCATAATACTCAAGGGAAGAATCCACCAAGAAGACATAAACATTGTAAATATATATGCATGCAACATAGGAGCACACAAATACATAAAATCTTGGAGGACTTCAAGAAAGATATTGACAGCAACGCAATTATAGTAGGGGATTTTAACACTCCACTGTCAAAAATGGACAGATTTTCCAAACAAAGTATCAACAAAGATATTGTGGTGTTCAACAACGCCCTAGATGAAATGGACTTAACTGATATGTATAGAGACTTTCATCCCAAAGTAGCTAAATACACATTCTTTTCTAATGCACATGGAACATTTTCAAAGATAGACCATGTGATAGGACACAAAACAAGCCTCAACAAATTCAAGAAAATTGAAATCGTACCAAGCATTTTCTCCAACCACAAAGGATTGAAAATAGAAACCAACCCCAGGGAAAAACCCCAAAACACTCAAAATTATGGAGATTGAATAGCATGCTATTAAATGATGAATGGGTCAAGAATGAGATTAGGGAAGAAATCAGAAAGATTCTGGAAACAAATGAAAATGAACTCATGAAAACCCAGAATTTATGGGACACAGTGAAGGCAGTCCTGAGAGGGAAGATCATAGTGATACACACCTACCTAAAAAACCAGAAACATTTCAAACAAACAACCTAACCCTATGCCTACAAGAACTTGAGGAACAACAACAACGACAGCCCAGAGCAAGTACAAGGAAAGAAATAACCAAGATCAGAGAAGAATTAAATGACATAGAGAATAAACACACAATTCTAAGGATCAATGAATCCAGGAGCTGGTTCTTTGAAAAGATAAACAAAGTCAACAAGCAGGCTTATCAAGAAAAAAAGAGGGCCAAAATAAACACAATCAGAAATGAAAGAGGAGAAATTACAACTGATACCACAGAAATACAAAGGACTGTATGCCAAGAAATTTGAAAATAGGTGAAATGGGCAAATTTCTAGTAAAATATCATCTTTCAAAAATGAATGAAGAAGAAGCAGAAAGCCTGAACAGACCAATAACAGCAGAAGAAATTGAAGCAGTAATCAAAAAACTCCTAACACCCAAAAGTCCTGGACTGGATGGTTTCACAGGAGAATTCTACAAAGCATTTAAGGAAGAGCTAACCCCTATTCTTCACAGACTATTCCAAAAAATCCAAAATGATGGAAGACTCCCAAACTCTTTTTATGAAGCCAGCATCATCCTAATCCCAAAACCAGATAAAGACACAACAAGGAAAGAAAGCTTCAGGCCAATATCGCTACTGAACATAGAAGCTAAAATCCTCAACAAAATATTGGCAAACCACATCCAGCAACACATTAAAAAGATTATACACTATGACCAAGTGGGATTCATCCCAGAGATGCAAGGATGGTACAATATTTGCAAATCCATAAATGTAATACATCACATAAACAAAAGCAATGACAAAAATTACATGATCAAATCAATAGATGCAGAAAAAGTATTTGAGGCCCTGGCTGGTGTAGGTCAGTGGATTGAACGCGGGCCTGTGAACCAGACAATCATGGTTCGATTCCCAGTCAGGGCACATGATTAGGTTGCAGGCCAGTTTCCAGCAGGGGCCAGTTCCCTGCAGGGGAAGCAACCATACATTGATGTTTCTTTCCTCTCTCCTTCCCTTCCCCTCTAAAAAGATAAATAAATAAAATTAAAAAAAATAAATAAATAAAACAAAAAAGAAAAATTATTTGATAAGGTACAGCACCCATTTATGATAAAACACACAGCAAAGTGGGAATAGAGGGAGCATTCCTCAACATAATAAAGGCCATATATGAGAGATCTACAGCCAGTATCATAATGGGCAAAAACTAAAATATTTTCCACCAAGATCAGGAACAAGACAAGGTTGTCCACTTTCACCATTTGTATTCAACATAGTATTGGACATTTTAGCCACAGCAATCAGACAAGAAAAGGAAATAAAAGGCATTCAAATCAGAAAGGAGGAAACAAAACTGTCATTGTTTGCAGATGACATGATAGTGTACATAGAAAATTCTATTGACTTCACCAAAATTGCTCGACCTAACAAATGAATTTGGCAAAAACAGTGGGATACAAAGTCAATATCCAGAAATCAGAGGCATTTTTATATATAAACAATGAAACATCAGAAGAAGAAATCAGGAAAAAAGTCCTATAGTATATTGGAACAAGAAAAATAAAGTATCTAGGAGTAAACCTAACCAAGGAGGTGAAAGATGTATATTCAGAAAACTACACAAAACTGAAGAATGAAATCAAGGAAGACAAAAACAAATGGAAATATATACCATGTTCAAGCATTGGAAGAAAAAACCATCATCAAAATGTTTATACTACCAAAAGCAAATTATAGATCCAATGCAATCCCTATTAAAGTACCAATGGCATATTTCACAAAGAATGAACACTTCAAAAATTTATATAGAACCATAAACAACCCCAAATAGCTACAGCAATTTTGATAAAGAGCAAAGTAGGAGAGATTGCAATACTTGATACCAAACTGTATTACAAGGCCACTGTAATCAAAACAGTTTTGTACTGGCATAAAAACAGACAGACCAATGGAACAGAACAGAGAACCTAGAAATAAACCAAAGTCTCTACCATCAATTAATATTCAACAAAGGGGACAGCCACATGCAAAAACATGAAACTTGAGCACCAACTTACACCATAACAAAAATAAATTTACGGTGGATAAAAGATTTAAATATAATTCATGACACTGTAAAAGTTCTAGAGGGGAACATAGGCAGGAAAATCTCAGATATTTTACATAGCAATGTTTTCACTGATATGTCTCCTAGAGTGAGGGACATAAAGGAAAGAATAAACAAATGGGATCTCATCATCATAAAAAGCTTCTGCGTGGCTAAAGAAAACAGTATTAAAAAAGAGAACCAACCATATGGGAAAACACATTGGCCTATGATACCTCAGACAGGGGTTCAATCTCCAAAATATATAAAGAACTTACACAACTCCACTTTGAGAAGACAAGCAGCCCAACTAAAAAATGGGCAAAGGACTTGAACAGACATTTCTCCAAGGAGGACATACAGAGGATCCAAAGACACATGAAATGATGCTCAGTATCACCAGCTATCAGAGAGATGCAAATTAAAACCACAATAAGATACCACTTCACACTGGTCAGAATGGCTATCATTCTGACTATCATTCTAAACAAAGAAACAAACAACAAGTGCTGGAGAGGTAGTGGGGAAAAGGGGACCCTAGTTCACTGTTGGTGGGATTTCAGACTGGTACAACCACTATGGAAAACAGTATGGCATATCCTCAGAAAACTAAAAGTAGATCTCCCTTTTTGCCCACTGCTAGCAATTCCACTGCTAGGATTATATCCTAAGAATCCTGAAACACCAATCCACAAGAACCTATGCACCCCAATGTTCATAGCAGCACAATTTACAATAGCCAAGTGCTGGAAGCAACCAAGTGCCCATCAGTAAATGAATGGATCAAAACACTATGGTACATTCACACAGTGGAATTCTACGTAGCAGAGAGCAAAAAGGAGCTCCTGTCCTTCATGACAGCATGAATGAAACTGGAGAGCATTATGCTAAGTGAAATAAGCCAGGCATTGAAAGACAGATACCATATGATCTCACCTTTAACTAGAACATAGTCAACAAAAAAAACAAACTGAAAATAACCAGGGACAGTGAGATTAAGAACAATCTAAAAATAGCCAGAAGGGATGGGGAGGGGACTGTGGGGAGAAGGGTTTTCAGGAACTACTATAAGGACACATGGACAAAACCAAGGAGGATGGTGGAAGCAAGGGAGGGAGGTGTGTTTGGTTGGGGTCAGGGGGAGAAAATGCAGACAAATGTAATTGAACAACAATTTGAAAAAAGACATGAAACTTCCCTAATTTGGTGAAGGAAATAGACATACAAATACAGGAAGTACAGAACATCCCAAATAAAATGAACCCAAACAGGCCCACCAAGACACATCAGAATTAAAATTCCAAAGGTTGAAGACAAAGGTAGAAGCTTAAAAGCAGTTACTTACCTACAGGGGAGTGCCCATAAGACTATCAGCTGATTTCTCAACAGAAACTTTGCAGTTTAGAAGGGATGGGCAAAAAGTATTTAAAGTGATGAAAAGCAAGGACCTACAACCAAGATTGCTGTATGTAGCAAAGGTATCATTTAGAATCAAAGGACAAATAAATAGTTTCTCAGAAAAGAAAAAGCTAAAGGAGTTCCTCATCACCAAATCAGTATTATATGAAACACTGAAATGTCTTGAAGAAGAAGGAGGAGGAGGTGGGATGGGGAAAATACAAACAATAAAATGGCAATAAATACATATGTATTGACAACTGAATCTTAAAAACAAATTAAATGAACAAGTAGAACAGAAACAGACTCGTGGGTACAGAGAACACTTTGACAGTTGTCAGATGGGAGTATGTTTGGAGGACTGGGTGAAAAATGTGAAGGGATTAAGAAGTACAAATCTATTGTTACAGAATAGTCATGGGGATATAAAGTACAGCATAGTGAATATAATCCATAATAGTCTAATAACATTGTATTGTGTCAGATAGTGCAAGATTTATCAGCATTACCACTTATTAAGTTATGTAATGTCTACTCACTGTGGTGTGCACTTGAAACTCACATAATAATGTATATGAACAGTTATTGAAAATGTGTAAAATTATAAATTTAAGAAAAACCCATTCCTCAACTGCCTTGGAAACTCTTACTTAAGCAGAAGATTTATGTGTATAATTAGGTCCCTGTGAAGTAAAGAACTAATACAAACATAGTTTATATCGTAACTTTAGTTTTCTTAAGCATAGCTTTATTTTTCTTACATCCCAAAAGGTGACTTTAAAAGATTTATTTTTCTAAAATATGTTTATTAGATTACTAGAAGCATCTTTTTGAAAAAAAATGAATAAATATTTAAGAAAACATTCTGACCATGCTAGTACTAATGGGTCCTGTTGGGGCAGAGAATTCAAGCTCTTATATTTTCTTCGCACTACTTCCAATCCTAATGTTCACAGTTTTGAATTTTTATTCTATTGTAGCTGAAGTTTACACTCAAGACCTACTTTCCTTACGCTTCTCCATCTCTTGCCATGGTGCTAATCCAACACCCAAAAGGTATGTAAAGATTTTTTCTTCCCATATTAAGGTGATTTCTGGGAAAGAGCACTGCCACGTCATAACCCTTCTCTCCCAGGTCCTTATTATAAAACAAAGGAGATGGAAGTGGTTCTCTCCGGCATCTCTTTAAGTTCTCAGGGTCTCACATTCTGCGGATTTTGACAAGATGGTTTGCTTGATGTCCCAGTTAGGATCGTTTACCACAAGAAGGAGGACAGAAAACAAAGGTCTCTTGTTAAGTTTTGGTAGTGTGCTCCAGAGACTGCGAGTCCTCTACGGCCAGCCAGGTCCAGCTAGATGCAAGGAGCAGGCTAAGACTCGGCTGGGTTAGAATAAAACAGTACATTTATTTGTGTTTCATTCTTTCTACTCCATGCCCCTTGTTACAGAAGAAAAGATAGAAGGATGAATGAAGCCAAGGAGATGTAGGGGAAATTTCTCCTAGCCAAGGGAAGGCTTCTGAAAGAATTCCGTAAGTGTACAGAAATTCTGAAAGAATTCCGTAAATGAGAGCCTTCTTTGATTCCATTTGCCAGCCTTCCACAGGCCATTACCAGTTGGGGAAATGATGGTTCCATCCTTAATTCAACTGGTGTTGATTGTTAACATGCCTGTGAGGGAAGAAGGCACTTTATCTGACTGGGGAAAGAAAGAGTAGAGTGGAAGGACCAGTAATACTTCCTTTACATGCCGTGTTTTGCATGCCTTTCTCCTGAGACTAGGGTAAGTAGATTCATTTAGGGAAGTAGATGAATTGGTTTCACAGCATTTTATAAAACCTGAATTTCTCTTCCTTTTTTCTAAAAGACATAGGTTCTCATGTGAAGTGACCCATCTGACACTGTCTTCTTAGATGCTAGAGGCAGAGGTGGTGATGGGGCAGTGGGATCTGTGGCCAACAATTTTGTGAAATTTAACCTGTGGAAACACAATGAGAAAACTTTAATAACAAGACAGAGAAATCAGTAATTCACTTTCCAGGGCTACACCTCATAGCTTACGTCAGATCACTAAAACCTACGTCAGCCTGTGTGGCTCCAGAGAAGTACTGGACTTGTTATTTTTAAGTTTAGAGGTCTTTAAATGAAAGATTGGGTGGTGTGTGGTATATGGGCATGACCTTGGCCCACTTAGCTTTTCCTTGGTGTGATTATCGCAGACTTGTCACAGGATAAGTAAATTCACACAGGAGTACAAGAGCTTCCTATGCTAGTTTCTGAACAGTTTTCTGCATATTACTCTTAGACAAAACAGTGTTATATTCACAAATTAAAGTGTTTTTAATAGTAGGAGCTTTTATTCATCAGAAATTGATTTTGTGCCTACTGTAAAGTCCTATGGGGCATGAAAGATGAGTCACTTATGAGCCCAGACTCCCTAGGAACGGCAAGTTGAGGGGACATAAAGTAGGCATCTAAATAACTGATATAAAGAAGAGAATGAAAATGCCTTCACAGGCTGCAAACGAAGAGTTCTGGGGATTCAGAGGAGGGAGGGGGAGGCTGTCTGACCCTTTGATCTGTAACATTTGTGGAGTAGCAGCTGGTACTGTCACATTCTCTTCCTCATGGATACAGTCATAGAATCTATCACTATGTGCAAATGTGGCAACCTTTTTCAGATGTTGTTTCAAACTGCAGATACATATTCAGATATGTTTAATTGTGAAACCAGAGAAGCTAACTCAAGAAAGGACATTTGTTTGTATGATACCCATGTTTTTTCCCCCATTGGCCTTTTCTTTACTGTAAGCCTGTGATCACATTATAAATTCATCACAGACTCACTCCTAGTTTCTTAATGACTATTTTTATTAGTCTCCATGTATTTTAATGTCACAAATTGTTAGTGATAGAGGAGGGAGTGGGTAGGTAGAAAAGGGAAAAACCTGGGCATCTGCAGCATAGCATTTCTGAATCCCAGGATGGCCTGCTCATACGGTCTCTGCAGACTCCACGTGTCTGAGTTTGGCCCCTGAAGTTGACCTCGTGTAACACTAACGGATGTTTCTTCCTGGGCCTGAGCGTTGGGTGCTGGCGGAGCTCCACTGACCAGGAGAAAGAATGGCTTTTCCCCTAAACTCTTTCAGCCTCAGCTGCAGGTGGTTACTACCTAATAGGTTTGACATTTCTTCAGTTCTCTTCTCTCTTTTACCCACAGATATACCACAGGGATTGTGGCACCAGACACTGAAACGTATTTCTGAAATGCTCAGAAAAGTAGTGGAAGACCAGACTCCTGGGTAAGCAAACCCTGATGACTCCTGGGAGTGCTTCCCACATGGTTTCCCTGGACCCTTGTCTTCCTTTTAGCAGGGCTGATGGAGGGGCACTGTTGGTCTCTGACCGTGCCCTCACAGGTAAACACACTGCTGAGTGAGAAGTGGAGGAAGCACAGAGCTGCTTGGACCACTTTGTGCTCCTTAAAATGAGTAGGCATGCACAGGTGAATACCTTGTATAGTGTTAGATTTTGAAATAGTACAAGCATAATAATTAAAAGAACAGGCCCTGAGAAAAGGCAGTGCCCACATGCTGTGAACTCCTGGGCATGTGGGAGAGGAATGCCTGTCCGCTCCTTGTCGTCTTCCCTCTGCCTCTCCACTGGAGGATTCTAAACTGCTCCTGTGCAGTGGGATACAGCGTTTCTTCTTCCTCCTCTTTGTAATAAATACTTATCTAAAATTTAAAAATGCTATTGTGATATTAACATTATGATATTCAGTACCTTCTTATGTGGCTGATTTTCCTGGAAGCATTCACATTTAGGCTTCGTTAAGTTCTTTGTAACATAACCACCTTCAGCTTCCTCTTAAATTTCTTGCTTTTAGAGTATATTTTATTATTTTCTATGCTAGCCTACAAGACTGTTTTTGTTTGTTCCATTTGCCAGTTTTCCCTCTTGAAATTCTCAGTACTCTCACCTCAGAGCCGCCACAGATTAGAGGCTCTGTGTTCAAGGTCACTTCTGGAGTGCCCGGTCCTCACTGCTCCCCTCCACCAGGCCTCTTACTAGTGGGAGAGACAGAAAGAACTGGTAGCCAAGTGGGGGTCAGAGTGCTGGCTGTATCAGTGACCTGCCACACCTGGCACTCCTGCTTGTACCCTTCTGGTTGCCTCTGTTGAAGCACGGAACCTCGATCTGAAACCCCATGGGAATCCCCCCACCCTAGACCTGCCTTAACTAGACTTCGGGGTCCATCTGCAGGGAGGCGCCTGTGGGCAGGTTTCAGCACTTTATCAGACAGCCACATGGGACTGCCTCGGCACTCAGTTACTGGTAGGAAAGAGGGAGAATGACTGGGGCCAACCCTGCATCGCAGCCCTTGAACCCTGATACAAGCATAATGCCCACCTGGGAGCAGGGAGCACGAGAGGCCCTCTGCTCAGCTTACTGTCCCACGAGGGCTGCGGGGAGGAGACCCTGTAGAGCCTCTTCCTTGTTTTTGCGATGTCATGACCCAGCCCACCACTAACATGACCTGCATAACATCAGCTCGTCCTCCTGTGGGAAGCAGTAAGACTGCCCTTCCTCCCATGTCTCTTCCTTGTCTTGCAAGCTAAATTTCAGAACATTTCTTCAGCTGTTCTCAGCGAGGACTTGGACAGGAGGAAAGCCATGACCAGGGGAGGCAAGGGCAGTACTTGGGACTTTTGTGGGTCAAGCAGAGGAATACGGACCCCGATCCACCAAAGACAGAGCACTGCAGAGGGTCCTGGAGCTCTTCTGTCCCAGGGGCGACCTCAGTTCAGAAGGAACGTTCTGATCTCATGTGATCTCAGGCCAGTCGTGATCCATTTTTCTTCGGGGGAGATGTTAGACCACGAACACTGCTGTGTAAAGTTGACGGGTCCTCACCTTGGGCAGATTCAACCCTTTAAAGAACCACTGCAATCCCAGTTCTCAGTGTGACAGGAGGATAGCTTCACAAAGGCTAGATGATGACAGAAAAGAGTACAATATACAGTCCATTAAAAAGGGGGAAGGATTTACAGGGACTAGTAAAAAGGACACATGGACAACAACTAAGGGGGGTGGAAATGGGAGGGAGGTGGGGGAGCACTGGGGGGTGGGCTGGGATGGGAGTAAATGACAGAAAACTGTACTTGAACAACAATTAATTATTTTTAAAAATTTGTAATTGCCAAAATACCAACCAGAACCTTGTGGTTTGTCAGAAAGGACACAGCACATGTTTCTGTGTGTACCCCTTCTGGGGTCTGCATTTTGACCCTGAGGACCCTCCTTCCTTCTTGTCCTGGAGCACCTGCATGGCTCCCGGGGCTGGGAGACCCCGCTCTGCACAGCAGCCCAGCTCTGCAGGCCGGAGGCAGAGAGGCGGCCCTGCAGCTTCTCATCCTGCATCGTATCTGCTGGTCATGGGCCACAGTCTTCCTTTCTCAAAGGTCTGCAGTCACTCAAGTTCCTACATATGAAGATTTAAATGTCTGAGGTTTTGAGAGGCACACCTTTGAAGGTCTTATGATGAGTTCAGAGTGGCATTGTGAGCTGTTTTTCTGAGTCTAACTTGTGTTCCTTGCAAGTTGTATTCAGTGGGTAAGAATAATTTATGCCAATGATTCACAGACATTGCAGTTGCTTTAAGAACCAAAAGTAAAAAATCAAGTTGCCTGGCTGCCATGTGTTTTGGTTCTGTTCCAGGTCCTCCAGAGGCCCCTTTGAGAGCTGGTTTTTGTTCATTCACTTTGGAGGATGGGCTGAGATGGTGGCTGAGCAGCTACTGATGTCAGAAGCTGAACCCCCTGAGGACTTGCTGTGGCTTTTGGCATTCAGCTACAGCCCATGTGATGGGAGTCAGCAGAGAGCACAAACCATGGTAGGTGGCAGTACGTAGTGTGTGTGGCGTTCAGGGTCAATCTATCCTGAGCTGAAAGGAGAAATGGGACCTATGGGAAATGGGACCCCTTGTGGGTTTGGCTTTTACTAACGCCCCAGGTACCTAGGCATTGAATGGTCCCAGTTCCTTATGGTAGTGCGTAGGTGTTCCCTGGATGAGTGATTGTGTACTGGGTTTGTGGTAGGACGTGTTTCCTGGTGTTCACAGAGTTGACTGGAGACCAGATGTTGCCACTCTGCTCTTCTGGGAGGCACCGAGGAGATGAGAGGTGCAGCCCTTCTGTCCGTAGGTCATTTTCTCCGCTCTTGCTCAGCTGCCCTGGCTGCCCTCATATATAGCCACGCCTGGCCCAGGGGACACCGTGCAGAGTCCCGACTGCCCGCCCGCCCTCCCGAGGAGCTCTGTCCTCTTCTGAGCAGGGGCCAGGCCGAGTCTGCTTCCGTCCAGACTTACTGCTTTCTTGGATCAGTCAGCAGGTCCTCACATTACTGGCTTTGTTTAGAATTCTTACTAAAGTAATCACATGATATTAACCACTTTGCTTCTGAAAAAGGACTTGGTCGTTTCCTAAATAACAGAGCAGCTGAATACAGGCCTGGCTAACTGTCTGTGGGAGAGATAGTTGTTATTTTATGTGGAATGTAGTAATTACAGGAAGCAGTGCTCTGATTAAAGGTGCTGGCACCTCCCTTGCAAACGTTTATTTGTTGTTTTTTAAAACTTCAATTGCCAGTGCTTTTCACTGATTTTAATAATTAAAAAGAGCAGCACTCCTGTTTGCATGGTGTTCTCTGTTGATTGAGAAAAGCAGAGACCATGGGCATGTCTGTATTTTACTTCGGTAAAGGCTTGCATGGCACTGGAAAGAACACTGGGGGGTTTTACAGAGTTGAAATTTGGTGATAATATATTTTGGATCAACAATTGAACACTATTTAGAAATTCACACAATCCACGTGTGTATTTTAGGCTATCTGATTGAAAAGAAAGCCTATTTCTTTCCTCTTAAAATATCACATTAAGGAAAATTTTAATTTATGTTTTCATCATCTTATTTTTCATAATAATTAAAATGTATGAAGTTGTAATTGTATGAAGTTCTAAAGTCCCTTATATGTATTTGTAAATATTTTATTCTGTATAAGATAAGTTGGTAGCTTGTTGTTAAGTTCCATGTCAAGCATAGAAATTGACAGAGTCACTTTTGAAGTGTGGAGAGATAATCTGTCCAGTGAGATTTAATTTCTACAAAGTTCTGCATTGGCACATCTTTCTACTTGTTCATTCGTCCTTTCTCTAATAAAATCTACACAGAATCCTCACTCTGCATATGCTCTGTCATCCTGGATAACAGTGGGTTCATAATCTTTAACCCTGTTGATCCATTCCTAGGAATCACTCTAAGGAATTAGAGGTCTATACAAATATTTATGTACAAGAATATCATTACAGCACTGTTTTGTAATTGCAAGCATTGAAAATGGCCTAAACTTTCAATAATAGGGATATTGGATAAATACTGTGGTATAGTCCAGCTGTGAAATAGCGCTCTACCATGAAAACTTATGTTCTTAAAGAATATGTGCTGAAGCTACTGTAATTGCTTAAAGTGCATTGTGAAGAGAAAATTGTAAGACAAAATGCCACATGCAGTGTGTGCTGTGTTCACGATGCACAGAGAAGGATGGAAAGGCTGTAAGCCTAGTTTTTAACAATAAGTCTCTTTGGATGATGGAGTTATAGGTCATTTGAATTTTTTTATTTTTACTTTTTTGTTTAGATTTTCTACAGTGAGCACTTATTAATTTTCAGAATGCAAAATAAAAAGTAATACTTAGGAAAGAAAGCTTACATCTTCTGAAAAAATTAGAAAGCATTCAGTTATTGGCCTGTCAGGAAAGCATTCGAAGGGAATGACAGTCTTGGATGAAATAAAGAGGAGGGAGATTGAGTCTTAGAGAAAATACTAGACAAGAAGAGAATGGGTATGAAGCTATGCAGCTTCCTGAGTCCACTTAGATGGCCTCTGTGCTCTCCCATAGATGCCATCAGATGAGGGCCAGCTGGGCCAGCCAGCAGAGCGGTGGGGCAAGTGGCCCTCTCCTGTTGGGTCACGGCCACGCTCCGTGGAAGAGCCCCTTGGTGCGGTGTCTCACAGTCTTGTTCCCTCAGAACAACTCACACAGCAGTCCTAGTGTGCTGGGTTTGTGACAGACTTCACTGAAGGAGGCTGTAACACCCAGAAAAAAAGGCTGACACAAAATCCATAAAACTGGTCATGGGAATTCTCAGACTAGGCCTATGTATTCTCTTGAAAATGGTGGAATGTTGCTGTTCATGAGTTCCATGTAGCATTCTGGACCTGTGGCTTTCAGTTCTTGCTTTGTTTTCCAAGTCTCAACTGATGTACCATTCTTATAGCAAGCAGAAGTCTCAGCATGAAATAAATATTTTTAATGCAAAAACAAGCACAGACCTATAACAATCACCATTATTGTGTGGATTTCACAGACTTGTGACCCCTGCTTGAGCTTTAAACATGTATGAACAGACTGTCCCAGTGCCTAAAACAAAGCAAGTGTGTGTGTGTGTGTGTGTGTGTGTGTGTGTGTGTATGTCTCCATCCTTCTCCCCACAACCCCGCGCCCAAAGATAGCAAAAGGAAAACCTCATGCTTATCAGAACACTGGCTCAGTGGAGGTCTGATAGCGTGCGGCTTTCACTGATTTGTGGCTGTGATAGTGAGTGAGTCTTCAAGGAGCCTTTTGTTCCTTTTCCCACAATATAAAAATCTGACTACATTCTGCTGAGGACTTTTTTCCATTTCCTTTCATGTAAGAAAAGGTCAATTTCTGGCTTAGTGCCCTAGCTGCTTAGTGAGCAAGATGAAAGAAAGTCAAGAAAATTCCATCACACCCATTTGGGTTTCTGTGGAGCAGTGTGGAAGCTCAGACGTGGGCTGCCTTGGTCTGCCCTCCCTGGGTGCTGGTCCTCTCTTCTGTCAGAGAGTTGCTTCAAAGCGCCGAATAAATCCCAGAACTGTGTGTGTCCTGACTCTTCCCTAATCTCTCATCTTTGAAATGACACCCCAGGAAGAGGTGAAAGTGGTGCTCGGCTACCTCATGAAGCTGTTCAGAAGTCCGACCCTCTCAGCCAGGGATCTGCAGGCGGCTGCTGGGGAGAGCCAAGGCGGAGACCCCAGGCCACCGGCATGCAGACGGCTCATCAGGCACCTCCTCCTGAACTTCCTACTCTGGGCTCCTGGAGGCCACACAGTTGCCTGGGAGGTCATCAGCCTCGTAAGTGTCCCCTTTTTTAGCATCCTAGTTTTCATTCACATGTCACCCAAGGGCCCAGCCTTTGACGAGTATGTGTACCAGGATGCTTGTCCAAACCTGGATACACAGACAGTGAGGTAGACAGCGAGGTAGACAGCTGAGATGGACCCCGGAACCTGCCCCATGCAACGTCTTCATGTCACAGAAGAGAAAATGGAGGCTCAGATAGGCAGTGACTTCTCCCAGGTCACACAGCTTGCTACCAGAGCACATAGGAACAGCTGGGTCTCCCCAGTTACTCTTCTTTCAGTTCAGTGCGTGACTTTCATCCTCCTCATAAAGAGAAACAAGGCCGCAGTGAGAGTGTGCTCCCTGCAGTGGTTCAAAGAATTTCATTTGTTAATTACAAAGAAATCCTTCTGGAAGCCCGGCTGACATGGGGGGGGGTAAAGAACAGTTCATGATATTGGATTTGACAGTGATTTCTTGGGTAATAACACTAAAAGCATAGACAACAAAAGAAAAAAATAGATAAATTGAAGTTCATCAAAATTAAAAACTTGTGTGCATCAAAGAACTCAATCAAAAGAGTAAAAAGACAATTCACAGAATGGAGGAAAATGTTTGGAAATCACATATCAGGTAAGGGTTTGGTATCTAAACTATATTGGGAATTCTTATAAGACAACAGAAAAACAACCTAACTGAAAAACAGGCAATGGATTTGAACAGACATTTCTCCAAAGAAGATGTGCAAATGGCCAGTAAGCACATGAAAAAGTGCTCACCATTACTAGCTGTTAGGAAAACAAATAAAAACCACAATGAGGTACCACTCCACACCCACTAGATGCTATTACAAATAAACATAGTCCAAAGATGGAAAGAACCCAGATGTCCATCAACAGGTGAATGGATAAACAAAATGAGGTGTATGCCAGTTACAAAAGACAAACACTATCTGATTCTACTTATATGAGGTACCCAGAATAGGCAAACTCATAGAGACAGAAAGTAGAAGAGGGATTATCCAGGGGCTGGGGGGCATGAGTTGTGCATTTCTCTAAAAGTACATAATGGAACCACTGTAGTAGAGTGATGGGGAAGGACGGGGAGTTAGCTTTTCGCGGGCACACAGTTCCTGCTTGAGAAGGTGAAGAGCGGTGGCAATGGTTGGTAGGGATGGTTGTCCTGCACTGTCAGTGTGCTTCATGCCACTGAGTTATACATTTTAAAATGGTTAAAATAGCAAATTTTATGTTTATTTTTACTATGATTTTGAAATACGCCAGGTGGTGAAAGACAAATACCATATGATCTCACCTTTAACAGGAACCTAAACAAGAAAACAAACAAACTAGCAAAATATAACCAAAGACACTGAAATAGAAAACAGGCTGACAGGGACCAGAGGGGAGAGGGGAGGTAATTTCAGGGGAAATAGGGGAGGGATTCACAGGAACAAGTATAAAGGATACATGGACAACAACTGGGGAGGTGGAAATGGGAGGGAGATGGGGACCACAGGGGGGTGGGCTGGGATGGGAGTAAAAGACAGAAAATTGTACTTGAACAATAATTAAATTTAAAAAAGGGAAAAAATGCTCATCTCAGAAAAAAGTACCAACATGCTTGCTCTTGGAATTTTGTTTTATTCCTGTGCTTGTTTTTACTTTTTATCGCCCTATAATTTACATAATTAAATGTATAGCTCAGTGAATTTTCCCAAACAAAAACATGTATAGAGCCAACAATCAAATTAAGAAAGGAATGTTGCAGCACCCAGAGGCCCCTCCAGCTCCCTTCCAGGGAAGGCCCTGTTTGAGTGTGAGTGTGTGCGGGGGAAGTCACAGTGGCAGAAGGGCTGCCGAGAACCTAGGAACCAGCACCTTGAAGGTTCTCCTTAGACCTTGTTAAATGGTCTGTGTGGAATGGGCAAGCCCACAGCTCACATGCTCAAAAAGAAGCCACACAAGGGCCTGGGCATGGCCCAGAGTGGAAGAGGACTTGCTGTCATGTGCGGGGCGCCATCTCCTCCAGGGCCACTCTAACCGTGAACTGTTGTGTACTTTCGTAAAATGCTCACCTCACTGACTTCCACAGCCCATGTGTCTGTAGAGCCTGGTACCAACCACCTTTGTCTCTGGCAGGCATATGAGGTGATAGCCACTGTTCAGCCACTTCCTCAGCCAGGTGATCAAGGTCAACATCAACAGGGTGAGTTGTACTGACAGTGTGAACCCTCAATATAACCCAGACTAATCCTGTGAAAAGTGACTGACAAACACCAACTGAGGGACGTTCCACAAAATCCCTAACCAGTGCTCCTCCAGTCTGTCCAGATCATCAAAAACCAGGGAAATCTGACAACCTAAGGAGACATGATGCCTAAGTATAATGTGGGACCTTGGATGGGATCCTGGAACAAAAGGACATTAGGAAAAAACAGGAAACCTAAATAAAGTATGGGTTTTAGTTGATAAAAATGTATCTGTTTTGGTTTGTTAATTATGAAAAATGTACCACACTAATGTAGGATGTTAATAACTCGACAAGTGGATGCGGGGGATGTACAATCTCTCTGTATTATCTTTCAGTAAAATTATAAATCTAAAACCTTCAAAATTAAGTTATTTTAAAAAGTCAACAATAGGCACTTTTAAATCATGAAAGTATTGGCGGCATTTTTGTCACCAGACCTCTGACCCCCCAGTCCATGCCCTGGATACCTGTGGGAGCCTGGCCCTCCTTCTCCCTGGGGGCTCCCATCCACTCCTCTCTGGGACTGTCACCTGGGAGTGGAAAGGCAGGCCCTGCCCATGGGGTGTGGGAGAGCATGACCCAAAGAAAGCCCTTCAGAGACACCCCAGTCCCCATTCAGAATGGCCAGCCCTCAGGTCTCACCTACAAAGAAACTGCTGTGACACTGATGAACATAGATGCTAAAATCTTCAATAAAATATTGGCAAATTGTGGCCCTGGCTAGTGTAGCTCAATGGATTGAGCTCGGGCCTGCGAACCACACGATCCTGGTTCGATTCCCAATCAGGGCACATGCCTGGGTTGCAGGCCAGTTCCCAGCAGGGGACTCACAACAGGAAACCATACATTGATACTTCTCTCCTTCTCTCCTTCCCTTCCCCTCTAAAGATAAATAAATAAAACCTTAAAAAATATATCGGCAAATTGCATCCAACAATACATCAAAAAGATCATACACCATGACCAAGTGGGATTCATCCCAGGGATGCAAGGATGGTTCAGTATTCACAAATCAGTAAATGTAATACATCGCATAGACAAAAGCAAAGACAAAAACCACACGATCATATCAATAGACGTGGAAAAAGCTTTTGATAAAGTACAACACCCATTTATGATAAAAAACACAGCAAAGTGGGAATAGAGGGAGCATTCCTCAATATAATAAAGGCCATATATGAGAGATCTACAGTTAACATCATACTCAATGGGCAAAAACTAAAATGTTTTCCACTAAGATTAGGAACAAGGCAAGGTTGTCCACTTTCACCACTTCTATTCGATATAGTATTGGAAGTTTTAGTCACAGCAATCAGACAAGAAAAGGAAATAAAAGGCATCCAAATTGGAAAGGAGGGAACAAAACTGCCATTGTTTGCAGATGACATGATAGTGTACATGGAAAATCCTATAGACTCTACCAACAAACTGCTCGAACTAATAAATGAATTTGGCAAAACAGCGGGATACAAAGTCAATATCCAGAAATCAAAGACATTTTTGTATACTAACAATGAATCAGCAGAAGCAGAAATCAAGAAAAAAATCCCATTTGATATAGCAAAAACAAAAATAAAATATCTGGGAATAAATCTAACCAAGGAGGTAAAAGACCTGTATGCAAAAAACTACACAACACTGAAGAAAGAAATCAAGGGAGACACAAACAAATGGAAACATATACCATGTTCATGGATTGGAAGAATTAACATCATCAAAATGTCCATACTACCCAAAGCAATTTACAGATTCAATGCAATATCTATTAAAGTACCAATGGCATATTTCACAGACATAGAACAAACACTTCAAAAATTTATATGGAACCATAAAAGACCCCAAATAGCAGCTGCAATGTTGAGAAAGAAGAACAAAGTAGGAGGGATCACAATACCTGATATCAAACTGTATTACAAGGCCACTGTAATCAAAACAGCCTAGTACTGGCATAAAAACAGGCACATAGACCAATGAAACAGAACAGAGAGCCCAGAAATAAACCCAACTCTCTACAGTCAATTAATATTCAACAGAGAGGGCAGTAACATAAAATGGAGTAAATATAGCCTTTTCAACAAATGGTGTTGGGAGAACTGGACAGCTACATGCAAAAAAAAAAATGAAACTTGAACACCAACTTACACCATACACCAAAATAAACTCAAGGTGGATAAAAGACTTAAATATAAGCCATGACACCATTAAAGTCCTAGAGGAGAACATTGGCAGGAAAATCTCAGATATTTCACACAGCAATATTTTTACTGATACGTCCCCTAGAGCAAGGGTCATAAAGGAAAGAATAAACAAATGGGATCTCATCAAAATTAAAAGCTTCTGCATGGCTAAAGAAAACAGTATTAAGATAAAAAGAGAAGCAGCTGTTTGGGAAAACATATTTGCCAATGATACCTCAGACAAAGGTTTAATCTCCAAAATATACAAAGAACTTACACGACTCCACTCTAAGAAGACAAGCAACCCAATTAAAAAATGGGAAAAGGACTTGAACATTCACTTCTCCAAGGAGGACATACAGAGGATCCAGAGACACATGAAAAGATGCTCAGTATCGCTAGGTATGAGAGAGATGCAAATTAAAACCACAATGAGATACAACTTTACATTGGTAAGAATGGCCATCATAAACAAAGCAACAAACAACAAATACTGGAGAGGTTGTGGGGAAAAGGAGACCCTGGTTCACTGTTGGTGGGATTGCAGATTGGTACAACCACTACGGAAAACAGTATGGAATTTTCTAAGAAAACTGAAAATGAACACACCTTTTCACCCAGCAATTCCACTGTTAGGAGTATATCCCAAGAACCCTGAAACACCAATCCAAAAGAACCTATGCACACCAATGTTCATAGCAGCACAATTTACAATAGCCAAGTGTTGGAAGCAACCTAGGTGCCCATCAGTAAATGAATGAATCAAAACACTATGGTACATTTACACAATGGAATTCTATGCAGTAGAAAGAAAGAAGGAGCTCCTACCCTTTGCAACATCATGGATGGAACTGGAAAGCGTTATGCTGACTGAAATAAGCCAGATGGTGAAAGACAAATACCATATGATCTCACCTTTAACAGGAAGCTAAACAACAAAACTAACAAGCAAGCAAAATATGACCAAAGACACTGAAATTCAGAACAGGCTGACAGGGACCAGAGGGGAGAGGGGAGAGAATCACAGGGGAAAAGGGGAAGGATTCACAGAAACAAGTATAAAGGGCACATGGACAATAACTAAGGTAGGGGGTGGAAATGGGAGGGAGGTAGAGAGCACTCGGGGGTGGGGTGGGCAGGGCTGGGAATATGAGTCAGAAAACTGTACTTGAACAATAATTAATTTTTTTTAAAAAAAACTGCTGTGAATAAGGAGCTAGGTCCTGTCACAGAGTTCAGGTGTGCTACACGTGCCAGGAATCCCATCCCCGCGGAACAGTTCAGACCTAGCCGTGTGTTAATACCTCAGGCTGGGGGAACACTGAAAACCCCAGTGCATCATCATTGGTTTTGTAAGTCAGCTCAGCTGGAAAAATAATCATTGACAGATAAAATGCTAGTGTTTCTCTTCACACCGTGGCTTCTTAGCAAGTGGGTGGTCGCCATACCCAGATGCCCCTCCAAGCCAAGTAGCTTCCTGTGCCCTGTCCTTGCACATATTCTGGAATAGTGTTTACTGACACACCAGCCTTCCCAACTCGAGGCTTCCTGCAGTGGCCACCGACAGGCTGATGGCAGCCTGGCTAAAGCAACTGCTAATAGGACAGATGGAGGAGTCCTCAGTGCATTGCCAGCCTTGCGTGGGCTTCTCATCTTCCACATCTCGTCTGCTCCTCTCTCTGTGACACCCTGAAAGGGTCCTGATCCAGGTCTGCTTGGCCTGGGTAGTGGCCAGATGGTGGAAGTATTGGCTTTGGTGGCCTTTCCCTGTCAGTAGCTCTGGCTTCACCGCACTGGGGACCCAGGCCCTGGCCCAGTTCTGATGTGAACTGAGGCTCAAGCAGAGCCAGCTGGGTCCTGGGACCTGATCTTGCCTGTCTTGTCTCAGCATCAGCTTCAGAGAGCTGTGGACACTCCAGACCAGGACATGGACAGCAGAGCTGTGTGTCTGAACACTGTTTCTTTGCAGTCTTCCTTCCATACCTTCTCCAAGGGGGCCCTGCCCTACCAAGGGCTCTATTTCATTAAAGGTGCCCTATCCCTCCATCTCCTTTCATTTGCTCCCCAACTTCTCCCACAGAGTGCTCCCAGCCTACTGCTTCCTGTGGCTCCTCAAAGAGGCCCCATGCTTCACTTTCTGCCAGTCTTGAGCTTTTGAGGATTTCCTCAAACTCATTCACCAGAACTCTCACGCCTTCTACCCCGCGTTCTGCTCCTCTATTTGCTCTGCTCTGCCGCTCTGCTCAGGATGGTGCAAGAGCAGCCTGGACTCCTTCTGTCCTGCTCTGACTTCATGTTTCTCTCTCCCTCTCCTCTGTCCTTGGTTGCTGGACCACAAAAATAACAACCAAAAGTTAGCTAGAATCTGAAATAGGGAGTTCATTTCTGTAGTGGCTGAACACAAAATGAATTTAACCCCTTTACTGACGTGCCTCAGCCAAGCTCTATCAGGATGTGAGTTTCTGACCTCAGGTGCCTGGAGGCAAACTCTTCTATGACTAGAGACCTCAAACAGAACAGGGTCACAATGAATTGGTTTGTAGAGAAGACACATGGTTAGACTGTTACCATCACATTCGTCTGTGACAGCCACACCACCCTGTCTCCCTGTTCCTGGGCTGGAGGAGTCCCTGGGATCACTGGGCAGTGGAGCAGGAGGCAGCCTTCCCTCCTCAGGTTCTAGGCAGTAGGTGAACTCTTCCATGTCCCCTCCGGGGAGCCTTACAGTGTTTCATCCACAAAGAACAGATGTTGCATCTGTGGAGAGTCATCCACAGCATTTGTGATTTCTGAGTAAAAACCAGGTGATGATAATAGATACATCAAGAGCCACAGTGAACCCCACCTGCACTGCAGCCTGCGCCCCACCCTCCAGCAGAGTCCAGGGATGGAGGTGGCTGACACTGTAGCGGTGTGCCCCCTGCTTCCTGCACTGTGCTCACCCAGCGCATGTGCTGCCAGAGGGTCTGCCTTGACTGAGGATTGTCCGAGTGGGCTTCTGGGGCTGTGGCGTGGTCCCTGGTGAACCAGGCTGCTCACCCTACCAAAAGGGCCCCATGTGGAAACAGAGAAAAAGCTGTCCCTTGGCTGCTTTTGCTACTTATACATTTGCTTAAGAATTCAATATAAACTGATACCCACAGACTACTCTAAAAAAATGGACAATTTAATGCTGCTTGTGTCTAAAAAAAAAATCACAATGAATTCTTCA
Organism: Sturnira hondurensis; assembly: GCF_014824575.4. Lineage (NCBI taxonomy): Eukaryota > Metazoa > Chordata > Mammalia > Chiroptera > Phyllostomidae > Sturnira > Sturnira hondurensis. Next base: position 2,139,101 of record NW_028081491.1, read on the forward strand.
TGCAGCTAAATTGTGAGGTTCTCGCCCTTCCCTTCAGTTCTCTGCTGAACTGAAATTCTTAGGAAAATATTGATGGGCACCAACAACTCAGAATCCCTTAAGGCTTTATTTAGCAGAACAAACAGTCCCTGTGTTTCCTGCTTTCCTTGAGAATAGGGTATTAAAACTTTAGATGCCTTTAAAAAACAAGTATGCCAGGTTGCTGGCCCAAGAATGCCATTTATAAAGCTGTTTATGTGAAAACAGGTGGCATGTTCCTTTCAGCATTTTCCAGTTCTCATAATAGTGTGAGCCTTTTGCAGAAAGTCGAGCCCCAGTCCATTTGCCTTTGCCCCCCAGTAAGAAATCCCAAATCTCATGACTGGCATTCCCGGAAATGAGGTCTTTGCTTGTAGCCATTCTGTCAGGAGAGGGGGGTCCTTAGGAATTACCTCTGCTCAATGGATGGCCAGCCTCTGAGAACAGACTTTCTTGCCAGTCACCCTGAAAACACAACAAGAGCCCCTTGGGGGCAATAGGAATGCAGCTGCTTTTCTGGGACAGGATGGTTACAGTTGGTGCTGGACAAAGAAACGTCCTGCCTGGGAGGTGTTTTAATTTGGCTTCTCTCTGTCGTTGCAGATGGCTCAGACTGATGAGATGACCCAGGAGATTATAAACTTTCTTGACCAGACCTTGTACAGATGGGATCATCTTTGCCTGGAAGCCCCAGCATCAAGAAAACTGGCCAGAGAGCTCCTTCCGGAGCTGCTCGCACGAGTCAAGCACAGGCCTGCTGGCCCTGTAGCTGCCACACAGCCTGGGCTCACTGGGGCCACAGGCTGAAATGATGGGCCTGCTCTTTGTGGAATGGGTGCCCTCTATGAGTAGTGACAATAAGCCATAAATATCTTGGCAAGTTCTGGTAGTACCTATTTTACAAAGTGAGAAGACAGGTACTTTATTAGCCCACGCTCAGTCAGACTTACTCACTACTGACTGGATTTTATGCCCTCGGCCTTCTACCTGCACAGCGTGGGTGTCAGTTAGAGGATCATTGGAGAAAAGGCTTGGATGGGAGAACAGATTTTTATTTTTTTTCCCTTTCTGAACCAAGATGCATGAACATTGTTTGAACGTTTCAAAGTCTTTGGACCAAGAAATTGGTCATGAGCCACTGGTCAGTTTAGAAAGTAACTTAGTCCTTTTCTGCAGATCCGTGTTTTAGATGTCAGGTCATTGGTATTGGTGTTTCTTTGAATCCAAAGGGATTTAAGATCAAGCCACACTTTCTTGCTTCCCGAAGAAATTGTTCAGCAAGGAAAGTTTCCCTTGGGCAGCCCCTGAGCAAGACAGAAGAAGGAAGCAAGTAGAAGTACAGGGACCAGTGGTCAGTGTGGGCATGGGTACCAGCCCGGCCGTGGGTGGAGCCAGCACTGGCTGGGACTGGAGCCGGGGCTGGGGCTACCTCTCTGCTTCCATTGACTAAACATTGAAGGCTACTGCAGGAGCACACACTGCCTCAGAGCTGGTGGCTGACAGGGATCTAGGCCACATTCTAGAAACATCAGAAAAGATTGTGTCAGTCCTTTTGTTAAGTGAAACGGAAGTGCACCTTCCTAATAAATAATCAGGAACCCCAAGGTGAATATTTATTTTGCATCGGTCGAAGCTACTTTTTCCTTCTCAGGCTATGCTCAACTTGTATCAATGGTTTTCTCATTGTCACATGAGGCAAGACTTTCATGCGCACTTGCATTCATGTGTTTGTGATCTCTGAGCCTTCCTCAGTCTTGGCTCCTGCTTGAGGTACAAGTCAAGTTTTGTTGGATTAGACAGAGGCTGATGCTTGTTTCGGTAGATGGATCCACCTGAAGAGCTGGAAAATTCCAGTGACTTTTGACCTGAGCCTTCCTTTTGAGAAGTGCTACAATATGAAAGGTGTGCTGTTAAAATACTCTTCTCACAACCGCCGTCATCCTCATCACTTCCACATGCTGCGATCAGCCTCTGTGGACGGGAGAAGGGGGCCCAGTGTGGTGGGAGTGAGTAAGCCCCAAAGCACGCACCCACCAGGAGCGGGCCTCCCTTTGGGGTGTGCTTGCACGTGGACATCCATTCACACTGTATTCCTGGCAAACAAACAAACCAAGATGAATATCTGCCTCAGATTTTGAAGATGCATTTCTGGAAGATTCTTTTCTGTCTTGACTATACCTCAGCCCTGTCTTAGTATCTCTCAATTTCTTTACAAAGCCTGAGTTCTCCCAAGCCTTGGACGTTTGAGTTGGCAACTGAGTAGACTGAGCTGGCAAAGCCAAAGCTTCTCCCAGGGAGATCCCAGCAGACCTGCAGCTGTTGTTCAAGTGAAGAACCCCCAGGAAGACTTTAATTGAGGACATAATAGGCACTGATTTGTTTACTGATTTCATTTGCTCCCTTTGCCCTCTCCCACCTTGATAAAGGTGCTGATTTAGCAGCAGGGGCCTGTTAAAGCAAATGAAGCACCTCACACACATACTTACTTTTTCCCAGGACCCTGAGTTAAACGTCACCACTTGGTGTAAACAAGTGTTCTGGACTCTGTCCTTCCCCATCTCTGAAGACAGAGCTTGTCCCACAAGCACAGCCCACACCGTCTTGGTCACTGCTGGTTCCCAGACTGATGGCCCTTGCGCTCCAGCCTGTGGTCTTGACCTGGCTCCATTTGGTGGCATGTGCTTCACCATGGTTGCTCACGACCTCCTGGGCAGCCCTGATTTTCCGAGGCCAGACCGCGTACTGGGCTTTCTGAAAGGTCACTTTGCTTCCTGACATGGGCCAGGGGTGCCTCTTACCACATGCAGAAGGTGTCTAGGAGTGCAGATGGCAAGTGGACATGCCTCGTTTCTGGAGAAGCCCCTTGCCTGGAGGTTCCAGGGACTGGCTCTGTTTTATTGGCCCCATTTCTCCCTGGAGGAGCAAGGGTGTTGGGACAAGATGGGGAAGCGTCGAGGGGACGGGAGAAAGCCACATTTTCTGTTGAACGGAGGAGTCAAGAACAGGGACTTGCCAGGAGAAGCTGCACAGTCCCTTCTCCACAGGGACTTGTGGAGGAGCTGCAGCCTCAGCAGTGGGTGAGGAGGGGGTGTGTGGAAAATCAGACCTGAGCCTGTCCCATTTCCCAAGGGGTCAGGCACGCTCCACGATGTATGCAGAGCAAGAGGAGTGTGAGGTATGTTCATTCTTATTTGACAAGGAATCCAAATCGATTTTGTTTTCCAAGGAAGAAGGAAAATATGCACATTAACTGTGCTGCTCTCCCTGTTTTTCTATTTCCCTCTTTCAACCTATTAGCACCCTCCCCCATCGCTGGAAGTGCTGCTGATAAACAGTCCACTTCCTCTTGTCTGACACTGGGTTCAACATGGATTCCGTGCACTCTGTCAAAACAGTTCTATGTTACTGAATACACCACGCTGTTTCCCTCTTAAATAACAAAAATTAAGGCAAAAATAATGTGTCTTAAAGTCTTCTATACTCAAGCTCCATGATATGTTTGTGCCATGGATCCAGTTGTCACTCTCTCACTGTACTTGCTGTTTGGGGCAGGAAGCTTCTATCCGACACTTTTCTGGAGAGAGGAGGTCTCATAACCACTGTAGGAAACCTTGCCAGCCTCTGGTGTTTTCTCATAACATGATGGACCCATTGTGACACCCAGGACTTGGTGGCAGGCAACAGAGACAGGCACAGTGTGGAAAAGAAAAGGGAATTGATCAGCCCTGGCTGGTGTAGCTCAGTGGATTGAGTGCGGGCCTGCGAACCAGAGGATCGTGGTTCGATTCCCAGTCAGGGCACATGCCTGGGTTGCAGGCCAGTTCCCAGCGGGGGACACACGAGAGGAAACCATACAGTGGTATTTCCCTCTCTCCTTCCCTTCCCCTCTAAAGATAAGAAAAGGGAATTGATGAAATGGGTGTTTAAAAGCCCACAGAATGATCAGGCAGACAAGGCTTAGTGCTAGCCAGCCAGCAGTGGTGCCCAAAACCCGCTTCACGACAGCCTGCTGAGGTCGCCGGCTGCTGCCACGGAAGACCTGCATCTGAGAGCCTCCGCAGCTCCCCGTGTCTGAGGCCTCCGTGGTCTCCCGTCGCTTCCGATGGGGGAGCCCAGGCCCCCACCTGCACTTTAGCTGGAAGGGAGCTGGGGAAGCAGGTGTCTATTCGGTTGGCCTAGCGACTGGGCTCATGAGCATCCCTGGCAGCAGCAGCTTGTGGGCCATGACCCGGCTTCCTGAGTGGAAACCTGTCCAGCCTCTGTGACAGCTAATCATCACTTTCCTGCTCTACAAACAGCCTTCTCTGCTTTCAGGTGTGCTGAAGCCACAGTTCCTACAGGTCTCTTTCCTTTCACATCTTGTTTATAAATCTACAATTCCTTTTCTCTTAAATTATGGTATGTCTTTATTAATAGAAATGCACACTTATACCATCTCATCAGCAAATACTAAAACAGGTCCCTATTTAATCTCATATTTCTCCCCATAATGCACATTTTTCTATAGTCTCCCTCCTTAAAGCTAACTTCTGTTAAAGAGTGCTGAGAATTAAATCATGCCGTCAGACTGCAGGGACTGGTGTGGGGGCCAAAGCGCCAGGCTCTCCAACTGAGCGCTGCCTTTACACCTGCCATTCAGATCTTGCCAGTACTGTCCTCTCCAGCCTTGGGACACACACTTCCGCTCCCAAGGCCTGTTCAGCCTGATATCCTGTGACAAGGGGGGTTTATCAGTGCAGAAAGGAAGGGACTGGGCAATGAGAGGGCTCACAGGTAGGAGCCACACCAGGAAGGCTCTGGGCTGTGAGACTGCCAGGCAGGCGCCCTGCAGGGAGCACGCCACCCCCCCCCCCTCAGGCTGCAGCCATGGTTGGTGAGGTTCAAGCAGCTGGCGAGGTCTGGGTGAGTCCCAGCCAGGTAGCACTGAAAGGGCTGGGCACAGGTCTTTGAGCTGTTTTCCTGTCTCCCACCCAGTCCTTGGGGCTGAGAAGCCAAACCTCTGAAGTTGTTTTTATCTCAAAAGACACTTGGCAGGGACCAGATTCCTTTTCTGGAGAAACACAAAACGTAGTCAGAGGTCTTTATCGGCTTTTCTTCGTCCTAGGAACCTTTGTAGTTCTATGGTTGCTTCCTTCACCCCCCGGCTCACTCAACTCAGGAGTCATCAGACTGTAACAGAAACAGCCTTACTAGCAGATCAATCTCCCAGACAGTACCAAAAAGTGGGAAAAGATCTATAAAATCTCGTCATTGAATAGCCCCAAAAGGCTTCTCTTCCCTTCCACCTTTTATACCCTCAGGGCCCAGCCAGGGAAGGAAAAGGTTATTGTAATCAGGATAGTGGCCTGGGGGGCTGAGAGTTCATTCCCTCCCTACTGCCCCAACTTTGGGCTGGGACACCTCCAGGAGGTCCAGGCTTGGGTCCCCACCCCCACCCCCACCCCAGCCACCTGTGCAGTGTCCTTGGTGTGGCTGGGCCCTGCACACAGGCCCCCCCTGTTCTCAGAGGTGATCCACCTCAAGGTGCCCTGGAGGGGGTGCTCCAAAGGGCTGTCTCACCCCAAAGTCACCTGCGGGCAAAGTGCCAGGGGTGGCACCCCTTCCTTGACTTCTCTAGAATGGGGTGTGGCAGGCTCTGCCAGCCCAGGGAGGCCGGCCAGCAGAGACCACAGGCCTGGGACACCCAGAGTTCTGTTTGGCAGGAGCCGTGCTGGGACAGACTGTCTTGCTCACCAGGGTGCGTCTGCCTCCATGAAGGGCAGGGCAGATTCCTTCTCACATTCCTCATTTCTTAGCCCTGCTGGCTCCATCTATAGCCTGAGGAGGTGGTTGGCCTAGAACAGAAAACTAAAAAACTAGCTTTCGATCATAAGTCATTCAGTCTTGCTGTCCACCCACCCTGCTACAGGTCTCTTCAGTGAGGTCTGATTGTGGCAGGGTGGCCGCCGTGTGAGCAGGTGGCCTACACCACTTCTCTGACCCCTAATGTACTGAAAACATCTGCCTGTGAACTTTCAGGGCTCTGCTGGTCACTGACAGGTATGGCTGAAGGTTAGGAATGCAGCTTCCATTTCTGGTTCCTACACTTGGGCCCTGGGCTGTGCCAGTTACTGTGACATCTCCATACCTTATTTGGGATGGAGACTATTATTTCAATGTTCTAATTTGAAATTCCAACAAAAATAAATGCTTTAAAACCCTTTAATCCAAAAATAAAGGCAAAGAGGGAGAACTGAACAGTCTTTTCTTGCATTTCTTTCCTGTGTCCCCCCGCCCCACTTCCGGCCTTAGTCCAGTCAGGGCTCCTGGCTTCTCCTGCCCTGGCTGCTGCCCAAAGGCCCTGAGTTCCGTCTTTCGAAGCCCAGCCCCTTGGCCTAACTCTAGGCGGGCAAGAGGGAAGGGGGCTGCTGGGGCAGGCCACTGTGTCACAGCCACTCCCCCCCCCGCCCCCCGACGTGGGGCGCCTGGGGAAACCAGGAGCTGGCCCACTAGGGCCCAACCACAGGCTGACCAAGCCTGTTGGCCTGGCCCCCGCCAACGCGCTCCTCGCTCGAGGGCCTGCGCCTGCCGTCTGAGGGGCGAAGCAGCACTTGCACTTCCAGGACCCTTTATTCTCCCAGCACAGCTGCCTGGCAATTATCCAGTCAACTTCCTCAGAGGATAGAACTGCCCCTTCTCACCGCGTTAAGCCTCCCTTCCAACCGCTGACAAAACACTGCTGGTTCTGTGCCTCAGCGCCTGGTTGGGGTACTGCCACATGCCTGGCTCACAGGGCCTCACTGGGACTGTCATCTAACTCGAGGACCCCACTCCTGCGCAGGGGCCCATGGCAGTCCCTGCAGCGTAGCTCCTGTGGAATGATTCATTCCTGCCTGATGGCTAATGCTGACCATGTTTCAGGGTCAAGTTCGCATACAGCTTAAACTTCCAACGTTCTCGGGAAAGAAAGGCAGCAACGAGGCTCCCACAGGGTCACTGTGAAGGCCAGGGACCCATATGCTGCCCGTCAGCCTTCCAGGGTGTCGGGCTGCTGTTTCAATCGCCTTTCTAAAAGATAGTATTAAATTCAGAAGCAAACAAAAATGTTGATCCATTACATTTTATTATTAATACATCTTATTGATTTCTTATCCTGGACTTTTACTAACAGGTAATAAAACTTGGGGGAAAATCTAAATAATGGAGTTAAAATAATTCTGCAGAACCTTTATGAACTGAGTGGGGAAACTCTGTGACTTTTCGGAATCACAGAACTATCCAGTGCAGCCATGTGCTTAGAGGGCTGACACAGAATGCTCAGCAGGTTTTCTGCTGTGCCACAGACATCTTACACTGTTTCCATGAAAGAACTGCCTTCAGCTCAGATCCGAGGCAGGTTCAGTGTGTTGAAGGGGCACATTCAGGATGGGGGACAAGGCCCCGCGGCCCTATGGCGACTGTTTATGAGGCTGTGCTCTCACATGTGTTCTGCTGAGAGCGGCCTCTGCAAAGAGAAGCACCAAGGCGGAGCCGCTGATGTCGGCAGATGGCTTCAGTGGCCCTGTAATCCTTCCTTTGATGTCCAGGGTCAGTGTGATCCTGGTCCCACCAGGGCTACGAGGAGATTATGAGAAAGAATCTTGCTGTGATCTTTCCTGCAAAGGAAACAGCAATAAAATTTACTGCCGGGTCACAACAGAGGAATTCTTGCAAAGGAGGACCTCTGTGCGCCTCTGCTCTCCGCTCTGGAGAGCTGACTCTGCGTGGAGGCCAGGATGAGAGCCAGGCAGCTCTCACAGCCCTGGGAAAGGGGCGCCCGCGTGGCACCACCACGGCCATTCGCCTTGCTTGCACGCGGCTGTGAAAGCCAGCACTGTAACCGGAGCTTCATTCACACGACAGATGCCAGAGCGCCCCTTTCAGAACTGCATTCACTCTGTGTTCAGTCTCAACCACCCGTGACACGCGTGGGCACTGCCTGCGTCACACTCGCGCGGCACTACCCGCACTCCGCCTTTGAGGCCTGAAGACTCTACCAACACCCACACCTGAGGACCACATACAGATGGGTGCCGGTGCTCTGGCTGAGGTCTGGTGGCCCATGCTGCGGCCTGTCTTCGGTGAGTGGAGTCCCAGCTCCTGAGCGTCTGGGCACTTACAAACAGGAAGGCTTTTTGCTTGAGGGCTCGACTCCTGTTCCTGCTGAACTGAGCCAGTGTGTAAAATGAGAACTGATATCAGCTCAGTAGGCACCGGAGGACGGGTCCAATCGACAGCCCGGCAAAGCAGTGCCTCCGCTGGGAGCTGCCTGCATCGTTCCGCTGGGGGCTGCAGAAGACACAGAGACCTAGGCTGCAAATACAAGAGACAGTCACCACGCTCAGGGAAGTACAAGGATCTGCTGTGAAAGCGCCCAGCCCCACTTACATGCAATGAACCACTGACATAGTTTTACTCCATTACTGTGATGCATTTGGTTTTAGTTTTTTATAAGATTAATTTTTGCAACTTGTAATACATATGACCTTTCAGAGAGATGTCTAATTAGTGGAGTTAATAGTTCTGTAGACTTTGGCACATTCCTTGCATTCATGACAGGAGAAAGAGCATCCTTGGGGCCAAGCTGGTTTCTCCTCCTCAATCGTGCTCGGCACCCGAGATGACCGCTCAGCAGTGGCCTCTGCCCCAGTGGCTCCAACTTAACTGTCCCCATCTCACCTTCTCTTCAGGTGCAGAACTTAGCCACTGTGAACAAGGTGGAAACCAGTCACTGTTCACCAATCAGCTAAGCTCTGCACCTCGTCAGAGAGGTCTTCAGCTGGGCATAATGAAAGGGCTGGCGAGTGTCTTCCATAGCAGCTGGATTCTTCCGTTTCCAAAGAGCTACAAGATGCATCTGTTCTCCAAACTGCAGAGAGAGAGTGACTATGGCTTCTGGAGAGCAGCCAAGGTCGTGGTTGCGTGGTAATCCCTGGCAATGTGATTTTACTCTTAAGTCACAAATCAGCATGCCAGGAACCCAAGCAGCCAGAGCACTCTGGAGCCGCCGTGTCCGCGCGCTCACAGCCCACACCACACACACCGTCTCCTTGGACACAGGCGGCGACATCCCCTCCAGGCTTGCTACGCTACCCAGTGGGTTTTACTTTTTTGTTGTTCATTTAATTGGTGTCCTAGAGGGATAACTATTTTAATCAAAAGGACTCACAGAAGACCATGCAAATGCCAGTGCCGTTTTGGAACATGACATGAAAAACACGCTAACTAGCCTCTGTGGCAGAATTAGCAAAGCCAGCTGTCCCTGCCTTTAACCTGGGGGCCCGGCCTGTAAGTGGTCTGGGACATCGGGAGGGGCCCCTCTTGGGCTGGCAAGTCACTGATCTTAACTGAGAAAGTGGGGGCAGGGGCAGAAGGGGCAGGCGTGTGGCCCCTGGCTCATCTGGAAGGGGTAGGGACAGGCAGGACCATTTCAGAGGGGAAGCAAAAAGGAGCAGACTGTCCCTAGGACCACTCCTTTTCCTGCTCCGGGCAAAAAACTCAGAGAGAGAAGTCATGAGAGCTTGGTGCCCGCTGCGGTTCCCACAGCTCAGAACAGGAGCAAGCAAAGAACAGTCTGCCCAGTGCAGTTTCACACACTTCAGGAGACACAAACTTGCCGTGAAATTCAACATCCAAAGAGAAATTTGATTTATGCTGATTACTACATGAGGTCGGCAACAAGATAACTGTGTGACTGTTCTGTTTAAAACTGGTCCCTCTGTGACGAGGGTCTGAAGCTGCCCCGGGGCGTATTCTGGGGAAGGTCTGTGAGCAGCTGTCTCCTCACAGGAGGTTCGATCCTGTGACTACCCCCACTGCTTCCTCTCCCTTAGAAAAACTTTTGTTCTTTCCTTAGCACTAGAGTTCTTCCTGGTAAGATATTTAGACATATTAGACAGAAGTGGTTTTTAACAAACTAAATGTCCAACAATGAGTTAAGAAGAGCAACATAAAATATTAAATAGCCATTAAAGTTATATTTATAGAGAAGATATACATATACATATATATGTATATAAAACACGAATGACTGAAACCTGATGTTAAAAGTTTAAAAAGACACAAAATTACACATACCCTATCACAGCATGTAAAACTTGGAAGAACTGAGAACACACAGAAATAATAATTGTTAAAGCAAAAACAATACACTTACAATCCCAGAGTTCTACTTTAAAAGTTTATGTACCATTGCTACATTTCTCCTAAAAAGCAGAAACCAACATTTTAAACTTGTCAGCATGTAAATCTAGCAGGTCAATTCCAAGCACAATTAACAAAAAAAGCAATCTAAATAATTTAGGGGGAAATTCTGCTCCAAGACAACCAGTACAAATCAAGCCTGCCTGAGGACGCATGGGGTCAGGAAGGCGTCTCGAAGGTGTGGCACGCTGTGGTGGTGGCGGGGGCCCCGCCAGCTGCCTCGGGTCCTCACACAGCCCGGAAGAAGCAAGGCCTGCACGGGGCTCAGGAGTGGGGTCGCCTGGTGACGCACTCCCGCATCACCCTCACCTTGGAGACCAGGAACTAGCACTTCCGCTGACCTTCACCATCCACCCTCTAACCCTGTTCAAGGTATGCTCCTCCCCGACGACTTTTCCCACAAATAACAAAACTGAAGTGGCCCAGACTGTGCCAAAGAGAGCTGTTCTGCTGGGTGGGCGGCCTCTGCTCTCTGGTGACCACTCACCAGACCAGTTGGAGGGACTACCAGCAGGCACCCCCCACCCCCTGCCCCCTGGCCACCGGGCCACCCAAGCCAGAGCAGAGCACTGATGTGGCGGGTGCTGTCGGCTCACCATGTGCCTTTTTGTTTATTTGGCTCCTAAGAGAAATCTCCAGTTAGAAACAAACAATGGGGAAAGGAGAATCACCTCTTTAAAACAGCATCTCAGCCACCACCTGGGCTGAGCATCTGTCCATCAGTTCCTTGGTCACCTCGAAGCAGGTACGGGCGAGCCGCTGCTGCCTGGCATCCTCATGCACCATCAGCTCCCCGTAGAGGTAAATGCCCATGGCCTGTGGGGGGTGGGGGAAGAGGCCAGAGAGTGTGAGAAAAGGAAACTGCTTCCACTGCACAGTCTGTGTTCGTTTTGTTTCACACAAATGTGCTGGTCTCCAGAAAAGACCAAAGAGCCTAGAAAAGACCAGGCAGCTGAATAGTTGTACTTCGGGAACATGTACTTTTCCATCCCCTTCTCTTGTTTTCATTGAAACACCAAGGTATTCTTAGCTCTCAACCCCAGCTGTCAACGGAACCTCGGTGTTCTCACTGATGATGAAATTCGACAGTGAGCCTGTTTCTGGAGACGGCTGTGTCAGGAGAGCTCTGGACAGACTCCTGGAGGGTCTCCTGCAACCACTAGGGAGGCCTGTGCAGTGCACAGAGCACTGAGGTGCCCTGTGCAAACCACAGGCAAGTGCACCCCAGGCACTGCTGGGAAACGAAGGACCCCACATCACACGGGGCCGGGCCACAGTAGCCATCATGCCAGCAAGGAAGAGAGGCCTGCTGCTCCAGCCCAGGCTGACTGCAGTCCCCCTCTGGCCCTGCTCTGTGGCAAACACTGGCTCTTCTGTTTCACACACAGTGCTGCAAAGGCTCAGATCTGCATTTTTCCTACAGTTGTAAAAACAGGCAATTATGCTCTAGAAGGCCAAAAGACCCCTTTGGTTCTTCCTTCCCCTTGTTCAGCACTTGGTTATGCCATGGATTACATTCTGCAAGAGCAAATTAAAGGCGGATCTCAAAGACAGCAGAAGACAAAAACCTGGGTTCAGTCAGAGGTTCAAAGACTTTCCTGAAAAGGCTGAGATATGGTAATTCTTATTTGGCAAAGATTGTGGTTCTAAGGATACTGCACTTAATTTTGGTTTTAAGAACAGACCTTAAGTTTCCCTTGCATTTGTCCTCCCTATACTCCCCTCCATGTTTCCAAATACCTCCTGCTCCACTGTGCAAATGTGACATTTCTTCTGGTACAAAGTCATGCATTTCTCTTTGTGGGAACAACAAGCCTTTACTTGCTGGCAGCCCCCACACTCGGGCCTGCTCAAAAGTCCTTTTGTTTGCTCTGCCCCCACTCCCTGCCCCACTGAGACATGGCTCCACCCTGTCAGCCCACGGTGCTGGGCAGAAACTCCGCCCAGGCGCACAGTGGACAGCCACACCAGGGCAATTGTGGCCGGGTGGGTGCAGAGGCGACAAAAAGGACACCCCCAAACATGGCCATACACACAGGCCTTTTCTGCAGGTTCCTGGGAAGGTGACCACTTCCCCCTGGTGAGCAGGAGCCTGGCCTGGAGTGGCAGGTCCGACACAGCCGGGACTGTGCAGCCAACTGGGGCTCTCCACCTACTCTTCTCCTGTACTTTCAATTGGGGCAGCAAAGACAAAGACACACGGCACAGCAACGCTAAGCCACACTGTCCTGAGGCTCCGCAAGGCTGTGAAGTCTTCGCACACCTCACTTGGCAATGGCGACAGGCCCCGGCCAGGTGAAATTGGCTAATGGCACCTCTAAGGAACATGGTTCCATGTTTTAAGGGGACACTGAGAGGGGAAATCAGCTCCAGAACGTGGTAGGTAAGCTCCTACCAACCTCTTCCAAATGTGGGGAGAGTGTTTAAATTTATGTCATATTTGGGTCCCTGCATTAAGTGCACCAGATAGGCACCAGGACAGCACTGATAGAATCTCCATCTGCTGCAAAATGCAACTCACCTGATCTTCTTGAAGGAATTTCTCCACGTGCTTATACGCTTTTGTGTATTTGTGCTTAACAATGAGTTCACACCATCGATGGCGAACCTTAAGAAACAAAAAAATTCAATAAGCAACAAACTGTTAGGTTTTTATTAGCCTAAAGAGTTTAATGATTGAGAGCCTTCTGTGCTAGGAGAAAGTTACAGTGTCCCCTCTTATCCCCAAGGGGTACCAAGTCCAAGTGGATGCCTCAAACCTGAGGGGTTATCAAACCCTATATATACTGTTTTTTCCTACACACACTGATAAAGCTTAATAACTCTAACGCCTTAACTAAGCATGAATTTTTTCCCTCCTTCACAATTTCATGAATAGAAGATTCCTTCTTATCACAAATATTAGCAACCTTAGCTAATGATTTTTTTCTTTCTGTATTAAGTCAAGAACTTTCACCTTTTCATTGAAAGCACAGCTTCTTCCCAGCACATCCAAGTGTCAGTATCCCACTCTGGCATCTTGAGGCCGTTATGAAGCAAAGTAACGGTAAACTGAACCTAAGGACTGTGACACTGTGACAGTCTCTCTGATCACTAAGGCAGCCAGTGACTGCTGGGTGCGGAGTGTGTGCATCCAGGAGACTCAGGACAAAGGGATGAGTCACGTCCTGGGTGGGACAGGGCGAGATGGCTTGAAATTCCATCACACTGCTCAGAATAGCATGAGTTTAAAACCTCTGAACTGTTTCTGGAATTTTCCATTTAATATTTTTGGACCACAGTTGGCCATAAGTAACTGAAACCACACTTAATTTAGGGGGACCACTATACTCTCTGAAGGGTAGTAATGTGGATGCTTATAGTTTTCAATTTCATTTTAGGTTTTTTTAAAGACTAGAACCATGTTCCTCATTAGGACTATTATCACACTTTAGGGGAAGAAACTGCACGTTTCACTTAGGTGTTCTGATGTTTTTGAAGACAGTTTTGCAAGACAACAGGTAAACACAAATGTAACTGGGAAATTACATGCCCACCGCCTGACCCTTACCCCCACCCCCTCAGGTGCCCGGTGCCCAGGGTTGTCAATGAAGATTTCCTTAAAACCACGACTTAATTTTCCACAGTAACCAAGACAGTTCAGTGCTGCTGTGCTGAGTGACAACAAAGAGGAAAGCAGGAGACACTGCTCTCCAGCTCCGGAGAAGAGGGCCACCTGGATGCAAGGGGCTCCCGCTGCAGGTCTGTGCAACACGCTGAAACCAGGGGCTCCACATGGACGCTGCGTCGTAAAGACACGCTTCACTGAAGGTTCCCCCCCCCCCCCCCCCCCCCCCCCCCGTGGAGAATCCGCCAGGCCCCTCCCACTCACACAGCCCTGCAGACCTTGCGGGAGCTGGATCCCAGCACTGGCTGCCTCTGCTGAGAGCAGCAGAGCCCCGGGCATCTCTCTGCACCCAGGGCACTTTCTTTACATGAAAATTCTACCTCAGTTTTTTCAGAATCCAGTCCCAGGCCAATTTCTACTGCATCAAAGGTTTCTCACTTATACCCAGTTAGCAGTCTACCATTTTATATTCCATTATTGGTTCAACATTGACCATACATGGAAGTGCTTACGGGCACTGGGAAAAGCCCTCTTCCAACCCTCTTTGTTTTTACTGCCTTTGAAAGAGGGAGCCCCTTGAAACAGAAACCTATCTGTGGCAACAGTAAAATATAAGCGATTTCAACATTTTGGCTGGGGCCCCTGTGTATCATTACCCACCAACTTGGCCGGATCTTTCCTTTAATCTACTATAAATAGATTTACAAATAAACAATTAGGAATGAAGGAAAGAAACAGATTTTTTGGGAAAGAATCCTCCCCGAGGCTACAGTGCGCTCGCAGACAGGGTGTTCACTCAGGGATTCGGGTGGCACTGCCTTTTGCTTGTGGGTAGCCAGGCCATTTGAACTTGTAAGGACAGGATACCAACAAACTTTTATGTCCATGAAAAAGAGTTGCAGAGGCGCATGGAAATGTGCTCATAGCCTCAGACCAACACAACAAGAGGGAAGCCGCTCAGACTGGATGGGTCTCAGAAACTTTTCCAGTTTCAATACAATGTTCTTTTCTATGCAACCAACAGAAATCAACAACAGACCATGAAGGGGAAAGGCCAGCCCCTGACATACTCTGAGCAGAAAGAACAAGGGAACAGAGCTCACAGAAGGCAGCTCCTCACACCACACCCATCAGAGGAAGCTGTAGGACAAGCAGATCCCCAGTCCCTCCACTGCGGTCCACATCCGGAGGTCACACACTGGGGAGACTGGAAAGGGCCCTCGTGGGTGCTCACGGCCCTCGTAAGTGCCCCAGACACCACTAGCCCCGTCCATGCACCAGCAGTATCTTTTGGAAGCTTTGTGAAGACGGGGGCCAGCCCCCCAGGGCCGCCCCAGGGATGGACAGTCGGGGGACTCGGGTGCTGCTCTGCTGCCTGCTCTGGGCCGCGGGAAGAACCTCACCTCTTCCAGCGCACAGCTTTCAGTGGGGCTGCACACCC
Source organism: Sturnira hondurensis (assembly GCF_014824575.4). Taxonomy (NCBI): domain Eukaryota; kingdom Metazoa; phylum Chordata; class Mammalia; order Chiroptera; family Phyllostomidae; genus Sturnira; species Sturnira hondurensis. Next base: position 2,154,388 of record NW_028081491.1, read on the forward strand.
CCCCGACGAATTCTGTCAGCTCCAGGATATCTGACAGCTCAGACTGACGACCTCATCACACCACGCAACGACGACTGTCTCTCACTCTGAAACTTGGGGACAAATTTATTTCTTAAACCTAACTTTGAGAATGGAGGGTTTATCCTTTACTTTCCCTTCCCATGCTCTCCTTCATTTTATTTACACATACAGGAACAACAAAGCATAAATTAGGAGCTATTTTCTAGTGTGGTAATGCTGCCGGGAGGGTGGGAGGCATGTGGGGTGGTCCCACCACAAATGGAAGAAGGTCCACAGACAACATAGTGAAAGAGGCTCTTTCACCATCAACATGAAGTCAACATTTCCACTTCTCTTACTGTTAAAAATAGTTTATTGCCACGATTAATAAGTGATCTGGTCTTCTGACCCCTGAAGGCTGACACGGCATCCAGGAAGCGCAGGCCAACCCTCCTCCGCGCCCCACGAAGAGCGGAATAAACAACAAGTCTTTCATTACAAAAGGGCTGGACACACTCAGTGTTTAATGACAGGATGTTCAGAAGACATCACAGAGAGGCTGCGTGAGGCTGAGAGCCCAACAGATATGTCTTGCTCCTGTGCCAGATTTTTACTTCTCTCTGTATTTGTCGGAAAAACAAAGAAAATCCTTCTTTTTTAACCCCTTAAACTGTTTTTATTGCCTTTGAAATCTGCTTAGCCACTTGTCACCACATGGAACCAGGTCTTCCTGAGAAGCTGGCAGTGAGGTAAAGTGACTTTAGTCTCAATTTCTCCCAGCTCTGGGAGAAATTTCCACACTGGGCCCTGAAGGAACTTGAAAAGTCCGTTAGGGACCATCACATTCAGTGGGTGTGGTGGTCACCTTATCTTTCAACTTCCTCAGTGAGATTAAAAAACCACCACACACAACTACAACAGCACCTGGAGCCTGGAAGGCCTCCACAGCATCTATGCCTTCCTGATGCTGTTCATTCAATTTCATCGTTACACAGAAGTTTACAACCTATGTCCAAACTGGCCAACTTGCACTTGCAACAGACACATTTTCTTAGGCTTCAGTTATGTCACTCGAAACTCATGCTAGAAATCTCTGAAAGCCTTGAATCAGGAAACACCCCGTGTCGAGTGGTGTTTCAACATAGTCAGGTCAGGCTGGACAAGGAGGAGGGCAAGGATGAGGCGGGGGGGGGGGGGGGGGGGGGGGNAACAGAAGGATGGAGGGCAGAAAAGGATCAAGAAAGGGGAAGAAATCAGAAGGGGGGCAGCAGAGAAATGAGACGAGGCAAGAGTTATGGCAGAGAGCTGAGTCTTGTCCCAGGAGCTCTGTGACAGAATGTCTCACAGGGCACTGACAACTTCCCTCCCAAGGACATGCCCATCTTTTCTTCACTGAGTCTTCGGTGCACACAGCAGCTGGGCCTGGTGCCACCTACTGCCATCCAGTGCCAGGACAAGCTTGCCCCCCCGCCCCAACAGCTGTATGAAAGGTCCGGTAGCATATGCTAACCATCAGCACAATGCTGGCATCTGAGTAAGGAAGGATGATGAGGAAAGGAAATTTAGGTCCCCAATTCTTCCCACTAAGTTTACACAGTGAAGTTGTGCTACACAGACATGCATGCACAGGTGTGCACATATAAATATTCTGTTCCAATAAAAATTAGTCTGAAAATAATCTGTTTTTCAATGAGTTCTGCTTGAGGGGCACTGAACAGAGAAAATAATATGGGTGCTACCCTCAGTGCACAGGTAGGTTTTAACTCAGCAGTACTAAGTTTCCAGGTTTCTGAAGCCTCCATGAACAAAATGGGACGAGTCCCCAACAATGCAGTTTGGTATAGACTGGAGGGTCTCAGAATTGGGGGTGGGAAGAATGACTAACAGGTTTGCAGAGGCCGAATCATATCAGACCCATACCTGATGACAGAGAAAGGAAACTCTTCAATCATTCACATAACTGCACCTGGATGGTACACCCACCCCCACACCTCCCAGCAGGTCCCCCCCACCTCCCTGGAGAAGGATGTGTCTGTTAACAGGCCTCACTCACCTGGAAGACCCAAGCAGACATGTGGCCTGGGTACCTAAGAGGGACTTTACAGGAAACACACACACAGGCTTTACTATTAAGGCTGGTGGCTCATTCATTCCAAACGCATTCACAGCAGCTAGCATAATACAAATACGTATGCATATATAGACTCTCTGTTCTTTATGCTGCTTGGTGCTATACTAAATTGACTTCATGAACCCTTGTCCTGACTATGAAGCCAGATGCCCGGAACTGGAGACTGGTCTATAACCTGGCGGCCAGTCAGCTGGGCTAGCTGCTCCGACCACACCTGCCTCGTCTCCCACCATGGGCGCTGCTGTGGGAGCTGACTGAGGTTTGCTCAGGCCAGCACTAGACTGAGTCCTTTTCATCTCAGTAGGAGTAGCACGTTTTGGCCTTATTTCCTAATTCAAAAGTGTATTATATATTCAATTTATAAAACTGTTGGAGTATTAATTCCAGGAAGTGTTCACTGGTGAAATGATGGAGCAAGGCACTATCAGATGGTTGCTGCTTGCCAAGGGGGTGGCCCTGGAGGTGTGTGAGACAGCATGTGAGGAAGCCAGGCACCAACAGGGCTGGGCCAGGATAGATGGAGATCAGTGCAGGAAGAAGGGCAGGGCCCTCCATGCCCTGGGACTGGACTCAGGAGTAGAAAGGGGCTGGACCAAGCCTCAGACTCCCAGCAGGAGCAGTGCAGAGGGGGCACCAGGGAGGGGGCCAGAGGCTTGGGGGAGCTGGTACTTCCCATGCCACCCCTGGGAAGTGTGCCAAGGGCCAGGAACCCAGGAATTTTCCAAACTATAAAGACAGATGGTTCAGCTTTGTACCAGCCATCAGCCTCAGTCATGTGGCATTTGGGCCATTTCAAGAACGTTCTCACTGACTGAAAGGCTTGCTAAGCAGGACCACTGGCTCAGAAATGCAGTACGGGGCTAATGAAGCCTGCACCTCTGATTTCCAACAGTGCCTTAAAAACACATGCCTTGTAGGATCCTTCATATTCCCAAACCATGTCTCAGATTCAGAGATGACCCAACGGGTATCTCTGTGACATAACCACAACCTAAGTAGGACCTGCTGGGGGCCCCCCACGTTAACTGTCCTCTCCTGGACACAGGAGAGGAAAACTGCTGAAGGACAGCCCATTCCCCACCTCAACCTTCCATCCTGAGACATTTTAGTGGATCCAGAACCAGCTTTCTACCAGACTCCAGAATGGCGATGGTCAGTGAATGCTTTCTGTCAAGGTCTGAGAGCAAGCATTTTTGGTTGTTCGGCCCATTTGCCATTACACCACAAAAGCAGCCCTAGACAATATGTAAATGATGTGTCTGGGCAAGGCAGTATTCAAATAAAACTTTATAGAAACAGGCTGTGTGGGCTAGACTGGCCCAGCTCTAGTTTGCTGACCCTACTCTCGCTCAGAGGTCCATGCCCTAGGCTGCCAGAGTGAGGCACAGGCAGCAGTACACCAGTGAATGTTTAAACCCCCAAACCTACCAGATGTCACAGAGCTTGTGAGCTGACTCCAGCCAGCTGCAGCTGGTCCTGCCAGGATCACGCAACGGTGTTGAATGTGGCCTGAGTTCTACTCTCTTCTCTATAGATTCAATTCCTTCCACACGAGCAAACGTACTCTGGCACTCCTTCTAAAACAGAGCATCTCTCAGGCCTAGGGGCGGAGGATGAAAGCGGATATAAAGTGACATGAGTGGACAGGTGACCCAGGCACTTAAGAAACACCTTTAAGAAGAGTGACCCCCTACACCAGTTTACTCCCAGGCTGTCCACACCAACCCGGCACACGTCCATGAACCACCACACTCCCGATCCCCTATTTATTAATGCTTTACAATTCTCACTTCTTTTTAATAGCTTTTATCTCAAAGGTGTTTTTCTAACTTCATTTTTGGATTGTTTTCCATGATTCTACTTCTAAGAAATATTATCAAATGAACTAGTTTTCCAAAATGGTTTTCAAATGTTCCTTAAACATAATTCTGCTATATTTTCATAAAAATGTAACCTGAGCCCTGGCTGGTGTGGCTCAGTGGACTGAGCGCTGGCCCATGAACCAAAGGATCGCTGGTTTGATTCCTAGTCAGGGCACGTGCCTGGGTTGCAGGCCAGTTCCCAGCAGCGGGCATGTGAGATGCAACCACACATTGATACTCCTCTCCCTCACTCTAAAAATAAATAAAATATTTTTAAAATGTAATCTGAAACCCCAGTACACAAAGACAGTAAAGAGAAGAATGTAAGTGGGTTCTTCAAGGAGTTCACATCTTCGTGTCAGGCAGGGGACACTCTTAAACAGTAAGCCCCACTGTGCAGTTCCGGGCTCCATGGAGGTGCTGTTTGAAAACTAGTGCCTTAGAGAAGAGTCACTAGGCCTGAGGAATATGGAATCACAGAGGCTGAGCAGACATTACTAAAGGTGTAAGACAGCAGATTAGTTCCAGTAACTACTAACACCTAGTATCTCCAACTCAATTCTGGGCGCCACTGTGCCATCAACAAAGTACATGGGACAGTCAAGGTCACAGAGAGTAAGTTAACCATGTTGCCTCCATTACTGCAATCCTGGAGCCAGGGACTGGGCTAGTGTAAGTTAACTGCCATACTTAAAAAAGCACCTTTGTCTCTGTGAGTAGCTGTTTCCCTTGCTTTGTTTTTACTTAAATGTTTAAAAATCACAAACAGGTAAGTTTACACAAACAGAGAACCCAGTGAACATAAAATTCTAGCCATTTGACCAAATTCATTTCTGACTTTACAGCAGCCACAGCCAGTGTGTTCTTGTGTGCCCTTCCTTCTCTCCACTTGCCACTGTTGACGCACCAGCTCAGAGTGGCCCACGGTCTCTCACTTAAAACACTGCGGGGCATTCCCTCCTGCTGATACAGTCCACCTCCTCTAGTCCTTCGATCCTCCGACCCTACCAGAAAGGAAGTCTCTTGTCTTTCACAGTAAATTCCAAAGTGTGTAACAGCATTTAGAAGGAGGCTGTGAGGGAGTGGGAAAAAGGAACAAAGATGTCTACAGCCACACTAGGTGGCCCCGCCTCCTGCAACACACTCATGTTTAGTCAAATCACCTGATGGCGTCAGCATCTTCCCTTTCCTCACCTCTGTGGCCCGGAGTTCATCATTCCCCACCTGTCCCACATCAGCCACGATCTCAGAGTTGTGTCTTACGATTTCCCCAGCTCACAGTGTATCATTTACTTACATGAAAATTCAACCTTGGTGAGAGCACAGGCCTGCGAGCCTTTAGACAATCTCCAGGTCCTATCCCAATGCTTGGTATCTAGTACATGCTTCACAAATGTTTCTGAACAAACGTACTACTTTAAAAAACTCAGAATGCTTGTCAGCTACTCTGAGATTGTAATGTATAGCTGGAAGTTGTAAAATGCTTTGAAAAATGCCACCCATCCTATTTATGACAGGAAGCACCTTTCTTAGTCCTTCTGATTTCAAAATTTACTGCTGAAGAGAAAACAAAAATCTGTCCAGGGACCATGATCTGGGAAGCCCATTAGACCTCATTTAGAGCTCCATTTTATATCTGTAAACAGCAGGTCCAAGGCTCATGGCTTTTGTGAGTTAGTAAGTCTAACCCTGCAGTAAAAAGACCTGCTTTTTAATTTGTGTCCTTAAATTAGATTTACCTTTGCCTTAAAGTGGGTTTACTGTTGGTAAGGGAAGCCTGCCTGGCAGCGCAGGACAGAGAGGGCAGCCCTGAGACAGATGTCCAGCACGCGTTTTGTTTAGGCATCTACGATGCCCAGGACACCTCCTCTGCTCATCCTCCTGAGAAAAGACCAAACAACTGCTGGCTAGATGGCTGTCATGTCCAGATGTCCGCATTTGTCTTTCGATTGTAGCATTTTTTGTTTTCTCTCTCACTGTACTGGTTCTTATGCTTAAAGGACTGCAATTGTAACCTTTTTTTAACTAAAGGAAACTAAGTTACTCATTTGCAGTCACCAAGCCAGGTTAATAAATCCCCAAGGCCTGGGGTTAAGACAACAAATGAGGCATCGGAGGTCCTCAGCCCTTTTTCAAGGACACGTATTAACCTTGTTGGAGTCAGGCCCTAAAGCTCTCACCTGCAGGCCGTTTATAACCAGTTATGACCAGAGCTGCGGCACCAGCCTCCTAGAATCACCACATTTCACACATGCAAGTGCACGGAGAATGACAGCGAGAGTCAGGTGCAATGACACATGTCGCCAAGTACCTTCTCTTGGCAAATTCTGACCTGTCTTCCTTCTCCTGTGGAGATACCATCCCATGTAAGGACAGTTACACCATTAAAGTCAGCTGCCTCCAGAGAGCAGAACTCTGGAGCCCACGATGGGGCCACCTTGAAATATGGCACTAACAGCAGCAATACATTCCAATATATAATTCTGTAGTTAGGAAATAACACATTCCATCTCATTCCACAGTTCGTGACAGATGACACGAGGCATTTGCTGGAAAAGGGAGTTTGACTGTTAAGAGAGGTGAGCATGGGTTCCCCCTCCAACAAGCTCAGAAAGGACCCCACGCCTCCCCCTGCTCTCCTCAGAGGCGGACCTGACACTGGAGTCCTCGCCCGGGCTGCCAGAGGCTCGCCCTCTGTGGCAGTGGTTTCACCAGGGCTACAGTTACTCGTCACCCTGCTGGGGAAGACACCGGCGGCTGCTACTCCAGAATACTGGAGATCCAGGAAAAGTCATTCTCCAAAAAGTACTAGGTACTGAGGAGAAATAAAACCAAGAGGCCCTCTTGGGGCTTATAGTTCAATAGGAAGTCTGAAAGAATTCAGTAAATGGCACATGCAGACACCGATGCTGGTGACAAATGTCTCAAAAGGATGTAATGGTGTGGTGAGGGAACTGGGGGTGGGGTGGAGGTGTGGTCACAAGACCCCCGAAGAAGGGCCCACGTCCACTGAGAGCGGAACGGTGAACAGACACCTGTTACTGGGCAGGGCACCCTCAACCCAGTTTCTAGTCGCACCATATGTCCCATGAGAACTCATCCTCCCCTTCTTAATGGCCATTTCTTCCAAAATCCTTCTCTGTCAGAGCTAGAGAAATGGACTTGTAAAAATAAACCCCAAGACTTCAATGTAAGAACTAAAACTGTAAAATTCTTACAGAAGACATAGACATAAATCTTCCAGATCCTGAACTGTGCAACAGGTTGCTAGATTTGACCAAACACAGAAGGAAAAAAGAAAAAAGTAGATAAATTATTTTTATCAAAATTGAAACTTCTGTGCTCCATAGGACACCATCAAGAAAGTGAAAAGACAACCCACAGAGAGAATATTTTTGCAAATCATATACCTGATCAGAGACTTATATATCTAAAATATAAAAAGAACTACTATAACTCAGTAATAAAAAGACTAATAACCAATCAAAATATTTTATCTAAAATCAAAACATTATGCTAAGCGAAATAAGCCAGGTGGTGAAAGACAACTACCATATGGTCTCACCTTTAACAGGAGCCTAGTCAACAAAACGAACACGTAAGCAAAATATAACCAAAGACACTGAAATAGAGAACAGGCTGACAGGGACCAGAGGGGAGAGGGGACGGAACTTCAGGAGAAAAGGGAAACGGTTTGCAAGACCACGTATAAAGGACACATGGACAAAAACAAGGGGGGGTGGAAACAGGAGGGAGGTGGGGAGGGTTGGGGGGGGGGGTGGGCTGGGATGGGGATAAAAGGCAGAAAACTGTACTTGAACAATTAAAATAAAAAATAAATAAAATAAAAGCAAAAGATCTGATTAGACATTCCTCTAAAGATTCATAAAAATAGCCAATAAGCACATGAAAAGATGTTCAACATGATGTTGCCAGGGAAATGGAAATCAAAACTACAATGAGTTACTCCTTCATACCCAGGGAGATGGCAAAAATAAAAGAGAGTAACAAACGTTAGCAAGGATGAAGAAAAACTGGACCCCTCACCCACTTCTGGGAGAATGTAAAACGATGCCGTAACTTTGGAAAAGTCTGGCAGTTCCTCGAAAGGTTCAATAAGTTAGCACATGACCCAGCAATCCACTCCTGGGTACAGAGAAGTGAAGTGAAAACACACATCCACACAAGAACATCTGCACTGCAGCGTTCACAGCGGCATTATACAACACAGAGCCTCAAAGTGGAAACCAACCAAATGTCCATCAACTGATGAATGAACAGACAGGTGTGGTTTATCAATAAAACTGAAAATATCTGATGTTAAATAAAATGGTGTACTGATAATATGCTAAAACATGGATCACTATGCAACATACAATTTAATCAAAAAGAATCCAGTCACAAAGGTCACTGTACTGTATGTGGTTCCATTTATAAGAAGCCCAGAATAGGCGAACTATAGAGATAGAAAGCCTGGTGTGGGGGCCTACGACTGGGTGGTGGGGCTGGGGACAGATGAAAATGACAACTAAAGGGAATGGGATTTCTTTTGGGGATGATGAAAATGTTCAACCGAATTTGGTGATGATAAACTATGTGAATATACGGGTGTACTGTATGGTGTGTGAATTATTTCTCAAAAATGTTTTTAAACGTAACCCAAGAGACAGGCAGGGGAACACAAAGGGCACTATTTACCATACGGAGTCCATTCCCAAGGAAACCACCTGGTGCCCTGGCAGCTGAGCCCACTCCGGGTTGCTGCTCACTGGCCAGTAGCCCCCCCAGTGCCCGCAGACTTCCTGTGCTCAGCCTGAGCACTGGCTCCGACCAAGGTGGGCAGGACCAGCTGGTCTATGGAGCCAAGTTCTGTGTGGCTCAAAGCTGCAGCAAAGCAACATGATGCAGATCAAGCAGCCTAAAATTCATTTTTAGTGCCACCTGGTAAGTTCAGTTGACCTTTAAATTTTCATACCCTGATATACAAACAAAATAGTGTCATTTGCACATAAATAGGTGTCCTTTCATTCTTAAAAAATTCTGAATCCAATGTAATTGCCCCCCCCCTTTTTTTTTGCTCTCAGGCACCAGCACAAACATTCCCACGTAAGAGGCACAAGCTGCCGGGGAATGTGTGGGACCACTAGAGAGCTGCGGTCCCTGCAGGCAGAGTCCATTCCCTCGCAGTCTGCTGGCTGGCCGCACAGCTCCAAGGCCAGACAGACCGAACTCTCCAATCCTGGTGCACGCGGAACTAGAGGGCAGAAAAAGGTGTGCAGGGAGGCACTAGAGGGAAGAAAGCAATCTGGAAAGAGGTTTGAGCATTTTGGCAAAAGTGAGACCTCTACTTGAGGGCATCCAAGGCATGTCATGGATTTTAGTACAGAAATCTAATACAAAAATATTTAAACTGTTGATGGAGGCATAAAAAAGTCAGAAGTGCCCAGGTCAGGTAATTCAGACAGTCGGAGCATCATCCCCATACACCAAGGTTGCAGGTTCAACCCCCTGTCAGGGCACACATAAGAATCAACTAATGAGTGAATAAATAAGTGGAACAACAAATTGATGTTTTCCTCTCTCTTGTCCCGCCCTCTCTTTAAAAATCAATAAATTTAAAAAAATTTAAAAAGCCAGAAGCACCGATAAAACCCCATGCGTTGATTTCACCCTTAAGACCTTTAAAGACAAAATGAACATGAGATGTAGCTGATTTGGGGGCTATTCAGAAAGAAGAGCATCAGGGTGATGTGACTGACAGCCCAGGAAACACGCACATCTCTGTACCCTGCTGAGAAAGTCTACAGCCTGGGGGACACACAGCAGAAGCAAATGGCAAAGGATAACTGGGGACCAGGAACTTTTCAAATAAAGTCTGGCTGAACCTGTAACTAAAAGTCCATGTATTACATGCTTCTTCCTTTTATTTACAAACTCTAAATATTTTGAATTGATTACAACTGTTTATTTAATAGGTCCTTTTAAGAACAATCAGGCAGATTTGGCCAACCAAGGCTCATTTTTTTCCCCTTTATTATCTAACAAACATCTGACCAGCTACAACATGCTGTAACGATTTAAGGTAAATAAACACAATCCCTGGCCTCGGGACAAGTGCAGAATATTGATCTAAAAGATGACAGTTTTTCACTGTCATTATCCGTTTTTGAAAAATCTCTTTATCATAGTATAGCAGAGGAGACTTTTTTGAAAGGTGTCCACAGAAAAGTTCTAAGGGTACCAAAGTGAGTAACAAAGAAAACTCAAAGAAAGAAATACCTTGAGATATCTTTTTCAAAGGAAATCTTCCAAAACATTGTTTCATAAACCAAATACAACAAAGAAAATAATACACAAATGTAACTAGAAAATTACTGTCTTTTGCTTTGCATAATGTTAACTAATGTTTTTTGGCCCAAACTTTCAGGAAAAAAGTCTTTTAAATTTTTAATTCAATTTTTTATTTATTTACATTTATATACTTATTTTTTATATTTATTACAAAGGAATTGCCACTTATTTTTGAACATATCAAGGTACGAGAAATTTTATATAACAAGTAATTACAAAACACAAGAACAGATAAAAGTTATTTCAGGTATACCCACATATAAGGTGCATCCTTATTTTTCCCTCAAAAATTTGGGCAAAAAACTGCATGTTTTACATGGTAAAAAACACAGTATATAAAAAGCTCTGTTCTTTCCCACATTATTAAAGGCACATGGTTTAAAAAGACGGACACGTTTAAAGCAACTAAAGAAAATACCCTAATCCCTTTTTCCAATCCACTCCTGGGACTCTGCTTCCAAACTCCAGCAAAGGAATTGCAATGCCATGTCGAAGGGGCAGTTGTGCCCCTTGCAAGTACTGTGCTGGCTTTGAAAAAAATGAATATAAAGTCATGCTATTTATAGCTCACATACTGAAGTTCAGATTCATCAGCATTTGACTGCTTGATTTGCAACCTGAGCCCGACCATGTCAAGGAGCCAGCGAGCTAGACTCCTTGGTCCTGTGAAGAAGCTGTGACAAAGGGCCCACTGCTGGGCATGGTAGATGTCCAGCTGCCTTCCTGAGGGCCCTACCCCTCCGGGCCCTCATATCTACCTCACCCTGGAGAACCACTTCACTAACTGCCACTGACTACTCTGGAGCCTCCACAATGGTCTCCGTTTTATATTCAATTTGAAAACCTGCCTCACAGCTCGGGAAGGTGCCTCTTGACAACACCGGGTGACACCAGGGAGGTCTCGGGGAGGGGGAGGCGAAGGGGAGAGGAAGAGACTTGGACACTGGGGCAGTGCTGACAGGTGGCAGGGGTGCTCCCACCCCGGCTCCTCGCACAGTCCGCTGGTCCCCACCGGCGACCCTCACACACCAAGACTAGACAACCCGACATCATCAAGGACAGTTTCTGCCTCTATGCCCTAAGATCCCGCACCGAGCAGGACCAAACAGGAAGGAGGCATGAATTCAGTACAAGGCATTTTACTGAGCAGAAACTGGTGAGCCTCCTGCAGTGGCAACAGAGCCTGAGACAACACCTGCCCTCTAAACTCTCCTGTGAAAAAGGCAAAATGACAATGTTTGTGTTTACTTTGTAGCTGGATGCTACTGCAAAGAACTGGGGAGAATGGGGAGCAGAGCTCCCAGTGGCAGGGAACAGGCCCCGACACCCTTAATGGAAGGAGGCGAATCATGAAAGGAACGAACGAACAGAATCATAGGTGCTGATCAATTTCAGAATTCAGAGACGTGAAGCCTGGCTAAACCTCTCTTCTCTGCCCTTTCAATATGCCACTCACTCCAGATGTCTGTGGATCATGAAATGTACTCAATTCACAGGAACCATGCTTTTGGCCCAAATGAAATGCAGAAATGAGCAGCAGAGCCGTCAGGCCACTGCATTCCGGGAATCACACCTTCCACCTCCGGACTTCAAATAAATGCTGTAGTGTTTTCTTCTCAAGCAAACAGTGCATTCCCTTACAGACAATGCACTGAAATCCACGATGTGCTGCGCCNAGGCGCGGCCCGCCCCCCCCCCCCCCCCCCGCCGCGTATGTAAAACCCACCATGGAAGGTGGCCATTTTACAGGGTTTCCAAAAGCTCTGCAGCCAGAGCCAGGGAAAAGGCAGTGAGGTGGGAAAAGGCAGGCAAGGCTGGATGTTTTTCCATTTGCAGTCAACCTTGAAGTGTCCTTTTCAGAGCGGAAAACAGCCTGCACTGGCACGGCTGTCTGTGTACTAGCAGTAGAACAGGTTTGNCCCCCCCCCCCCCCCCCCCCCCCGAGTGCTTTCACTTCTCCCAAGGTTATGTTCTGTGGAGCACAGCTGGTGAGGGGGGGCCTCTCACTGCCATCAACCGGCTACCTCACTGGGTGCCGTAACCCTCTGCCAGGCACTATTAGAGGAGATGAAAAAGCTGCCTTTTGTGAATCAGTTGCTGCTGTGAAGCAATGATTCTTAACTCGAGTGGCTTGGCCCCACAGGACATTGGGCAATGTCTGGAGACATTTCCGATCGCTAAAACTGGGGGTGTTGCTACCAGCATCTCATGGGAAAACACCAGCTATGTTAAACGTCTTATAGCACACCACACAGTCCCCCACCCCCGCAGACAGTCATCCATCCAGTCCAAATGTCAGAACAAGGTCCCCACTGCAATCCCATGAAGCCCCAATGTCAAAAATTCTTTAAGCAGACACTTAGGAGCTCCTCACAGTTGTGTAGATTATACTACTTCTCTTTCTTTCTCCCTGTCAGTCCTGACAGATTAGAAGACCAAGATCAACTAAAAAAATTGTCCATTTCACACCAAATGACAGATGGGGACCCCTCAACAGCAACTACACATCAAGACCACTGACACTCACCGACAGCTTCCCAGGTCATGTTGGTAAGAACCCTGTGAAGAAGGGGTTTATGGCATTTTTCGAACTGTGGAGTGCAGCCCATTAGGGCATTTTAAAATCAATTTACCACATCACAGTGCACATTTTTAAAAGGTAACAGAAAATAATAGAAAATTTAGGAGTAAAGATACTTTCATGAAACACTGTCTGCCACTTGGCCGTGGTCACAAAGCCAGGATGCCAACAACCTAGTTTCGGTGGTCCTGTGCAGGCGAGCAGGCAAGGCAAAGGCGGCCCCGGGAGGGCGGCAACTTGTCTGTGGTCACCAGCCTTCCGGTTTGCTGCAAAGTCAATGGCTGGGAGCACACTGGGCGCTCAGCCTGGGAGCTTTGTCAAATCACAACGTGGAAGAGCTGCTCACAGGCACACACACAACTGCTGTTCTCTTCCCGTGGGGCCAGCCAGAGGGCAGCGCCCTGAAGACTAGAGGAAAGGCAGAGACACGATGTCCATACTTTCCACTCCAATCTGACCAGGGAGGCCTCACAGTCTTCCCCAGATACAGTCGGAGGATGAGCTAGTAATGGCCTCCCCCAGAAAATTAATTTTCTTGCCCAATCTACCAGTTGAAACATCAGAGCAGAGCAAGCCAGCACAGGGACCTTCTAACGTCCACCACTGCCATCTAAGACAGCTAAGACAGTGAGTAGCTATTTCTGACTTTCCAAAACTTGAGTTGCATCCCCAGTTTTGAAGTGCTCAGCTGTAGTCTGTAGAAATAAAGTTGCTTCAAGGTCAGCTGTGGGCTCTTGGGCAGAACGCCCACAGAGCCACGTTCCGTAGCTCTGCCTTACTATCACGCAGCTGTTTTTACAGCTTTGGAGACCTGCTGTAGAGGGCAGAAACTTCATTACTTAAAATGGGATCTTAAGAAATATCTTTTAGGAATCAGTCATCCAACACATTTTTAAACTTTTATGGCTCTTTATTTGAGCCAATAATGCTCGAATACTGAAGGTAAACATTTCTGTGAACTAAGTTTTCCATCCTGGCTGAAGTAGCCAGCATATGGTTAGTGGTATATTTAACTCAGGATGTCAAAGATAGTGACTCCCGTTAGAGTTCCTTTCAAGGCCAAGGAAGGCAGCACTCCCACCAGTGCCCACTTTTCAGACGGCATAAACAGGAGTAGCAGGCAAGGCTGCAAATGGGCCGGCTTCTCCCTCTATTTGTCCTTGTGCACTTTTCCTTTAAGATTCTGAACATGTGGTATCCCTTCCCCTAGAGAAGGCCTGGGGAGTCACACTCATGATGCCACCACATGGAGGACAGGGGCCATGGAAGCTACCACACCTTGATGTGAGGAGAGTAAGCTGGTAGGCAAGATCAGACCAGGCGCCACGTTCAGAAACCCTGACCCACAGACTGCACATCCTGTGACCATGATCGAAACACAGAAGCAACACAAGTAATACAACTACTGAGCTACATGAAGATAATTAATAATAAACTTCCCAGCATAGCTGTACCTTGTTCACCCACACAAAGGGAAGGAAAGAGGGAAGGGATAAAAGGTATGATAGAAAAGAAGCTAAAGCAAGTGCTGAACAGAGAGGGCTCTGATTAGTGCTGGGACAGGCTTCTGACACAGCTGGGACTCTGGTGTGATGCCAGTGTGAGTTTCGCAGCAAACTGAGCAACCAGGGAATAAGCAGCAAAGACTCAGCTTAAATGAGGCTCACCAGGCTTGTTTGAAATAGATGAAATACTTGGCTCACCTTCTCCAAGCGTGACTTTAAATGCGTACACGCTTTCAGGAAAAAAATGCCAGTCCAAAGAACGGTGAGAAGAGCTTTTCTCTACCTCTTAGAAATAGAGGAATACCCCTCCACCCCAAGTCATGAGCCTCCCTGCTCTGTGCTGAAGTTTCTCTGCAGACATCTAGTTTAGCACTGTGGTCAAGGGGCCTGGGGCAGCACCTTGAACACAGAGCATCAGAGCTCTAGCTCGCACTGCTCCTAGCCAGGAAATACCACTAGAGCATTTCCCACAGGGATGCTCCATACACAACAGCCACACTCCAGGACCTCTGGCCAGCTATCAAGTGCTTGCTATCTGTTACGTATTTAAAAGCCCTGCCCTGAGTGGCACTGCTCAGTTGGTTGGGCACTGCCCTGCAAAGCAAAAGGTTGCTCGTTTGATTCTCAGTCGGGGCACACGCCTGGGTTGTGGGTTGGGTCCCTTGTCGGGGTACATATGAGAGGCTACCAATTGATGTTTCTCTATTATGTCAATGGTTCTCTCCCTCTTTCTCCTTCTCCTCCCCTCTATAAAAATAAATAAAATCTAAAAAATAATAATAAAAATAAATAAATAAAAGCCCTGATTATGACTGAGAGAGACTACCCTTATTTGTTTAGGTCAAGGAGAAGAACTAAAAATGACATCAAAATCCTCAACACTTATGCACCAAAAATCTTTCTTCCATGAAATGCTCTGTCACTTAAAATAAGGGCAGACAGTTATTCAACTAAATGCCTGCTAATTTGGTCACAATAAATCACACTTAACTAATAAAGTTTCTAGAAAACACTGGCCAAAATCCTGTTGCTTTTCTGGTTCTGAGTGACATTTCAGAGAAACATCAGTGAGCTAAGCTGTCACAGTAACAAACTACACACCAGGACAAGAGAGCCAGGGGAGGAGGCACACTGTTAGAATAAAATCCCAGGGGGGCCCAAGACCTCCAGGCCCTCCTTGGCCTGGCCCCTGCCCATCGCACCCCAACCCAGGGGTCAATGAACCCCACACAGGGCAGACCAAATTAGCCCCGGCTAAGAGTGTTGTATATGTTTTAGAATAGTTTGAAGGAACAACAAAAACAAGAAGAATTATCTTGAGACGTGATTAAGTACATGAAATTCAAGTTTCAGGGTCCATAAACGGTTCCACTGAAGCACAGCAAACGTCTGTTCACTCACGAGCTGTCTGGATGGCAGCATTCACGCTGCAACAGCACAGGTGAATAGTTGGGGCAGAAACCAAATACCATGAAATATTAACTACCTGTTCCTTTACAGAAAAAGTTTGCTGACCCTCATCCTCGCACCCGACACACTCACACGTTTGCACTTGCTGTTTGTTGCCTCACAGGTTTAAGAGGCTATATACAACTACTAAGCCGGGCTGTAAGCTAAGAACACAATGTGTTTTATGCCAAAAGGAAGGGGAGCAAATAGTGTCCACCACCCTGTGGCTTCCGGACAGGGAGTGACAGGTGCCTGCTCTGATCCTCCGGCCAGCCTCTGCCCACTGTCCGTCAAAGGGCCTGGCATTTATTTCAGTGGTATTCAGCTCTGGTTAAAACTTAACCTTATGAACATAAATAGAAACATCTTTAAACACCAATTAAAAATAACAGCCTGGCATTTGGAAACACCTATAAACAAAACTATAAAACCTGAAATAAATAGCAACAGTCGCACTTCTGATCTACGCTCAGGTGGGTAAAAAACTGTGTGTGTCTTCTCTGAATTCTCTGAAACTTTTCAATAAACTCCTGAATTTATGCAGCTTTAAAATGTAAAACAATGCCCACGTTACCTTTTCATCTAATAGTAAACTGCCTTTTTTCCCCATTTATTTCACTTAATGATTGTGAAATTAATTTCAATAGTATTTTATTCAACCCAATGTATCTGAAATACCATTTTGACATTTTAATGAGAAGCAATTATTGAGATATTTTGTTTTTATACCACGTCTTCAGTATCCACTGTGCATTTCACACTCAGCACATCTCCATTCAAAACAGCCACAGCTCAGCGCCCAGGAGCCCCATGCGCCCGCCTGCCGCCGCCGCAGCAAACTGCGCCGTTTTTAAACGTTCAGTTACTTCCAACTGAACACAAACCAAACTTACTTGCATTTTAGGAGTTTTACATAAAAGAGCTTTTCTATTTTTGATTGTGCGCTTGATTTTTTCTTAAGATGACTAAAATACAATAACATGTAATATTTTATTTTTTTAAATGTGTATTTCACATTTTATTTTTTAAATTATTGTTGTTCGGTTACAGTTGTCCCACCTTTCTGCCCATTGCTCAGCCCTACCCCTCCCCCCCCCAACTCTACCAGTCAATCCCTGAACACAAATAAAAAACCTCTGACACTCATTTTAGGATTCGCACTGCATCCTTTACAACAAGCTAAAAGATATTAAGAACCACATCCTATTGCTTTCCCATAAGCATCCAATTTTGCTTTTCCAACTATGGCTGTTTGGTTTAGTTTTCATTTCCGCCACGCATGGCTCCTTTCCCATCTGAACTGAATCCGACCAAGAAGCTCTGACACATCAGAGCCAAGTTTCCTTAATGCAGCAGGATGGCGCCACCACCCTGCACAAGGTGACCCTCCTGAGCTTACAATTCAAAAGCACTTCTACTCTGCCTCTTCATTCCTTTAGAAAACTTGTGTCCACCTTTATGATTTAAAAAGGAAAAGGGACTAAGGATCTCAAACTGCCCTAGTAACAAACGAGCAGATTCCCGGGCCCTTGCTGGTGGGGTACAACCGGGAGAGCAGCTTCTACTTGGCTGGAAGGACTGCTCTTCACTCACAGCTCACAGCTCACAGCACAGGGAACTGCTAATGGAAAGAGCAGTCACGGTTTGGGAAGCTATGGGGCCACCATTCCTCACAACAGCAAGGGCCTCACTGTTAAAACTCGGAGGGTGTTCCCCGTTACCTCAGCATCCTGTTGGGGGAGGTGGTATGTCCTTTCGAGGCTGTGTAAAGTTTTGGGGTTCAGGGTCTTCTGCTCCAAGAGATGCTCCAGAAGCAAGACCAGCTGGTCTGGAAGTAGCTGAGGGAAAAACGAAAGAGCCAGTGAAAATGCCATTCCGCTTACAAGAAATCAAACCCAACCAGTTAGAGCAGAAAGACAGCAAATCCAGAGTAACCTGGATACTTTGGCAGATGTCTGCAACAGAGAATGACCGTGCTGTTTAACCTACACAAAGACCCAAGAAACCATCTGGTCTTAGGCATGAAAATTTAGCAGAAGTAAGCTGCTTTCAGATTCCCTTCCTTACCACGTGAACCTTGAAAATGTACACCAAGAAATAAAGAGCATGTAATGAAACAAGAACCATGTCTCACAGACCCTCTCTTATAAAAATTATAGGTTTATATGTAATTCTATTAAAAATTAAACAATGCTATAAACATGATTACACACAGAGTCACTCATATTCCTAAGTTTCCATACAGGACAGGTTAAAAAAATGGGGGGTGGGGTGGGGGGAAGGGGCAAAGAGAAGAGGGTGTTTTCATACGGTACAAAAATAATGAACATTTTATGAACAAATATTTTTGAAATCCAAGAACTTAAAACATCTGTCTTTTTCATTATTGCACCTCAGTGCCTAATTCAGCCCCTAGAACAGACAGTACTTGCAAACTGTACAGGAGGAAAAAATACATTCAAGATACATCTTGTAGGAACTGAAAAAATACTTATTCTAAAATAAAGGCTTTAGAATTATTACTATGAATTCCACTCCTCTCTATATTTAGCTTTTCTCCTTCACTACATGTGCCCTGAAAATCCTTGTCAATAAACCCAAATTTACAAGCCTGCAAGTCAATACTAGGCCAATGGAACATTCATAAGAACACCTATGATTCTCATCCCTACTTTCTGTTATTCTCAAAGAAAGTTTTAAAAAAATCACTGGGTTCTCTCCCTATCCCTCCTTACTTTGCTGCCGTGTGTGTGCACTCTGCTTGCGTCCACCCCACACACTTTCCTGGAACGCACATGGAGGGAAACTGGGCAAACCGCATCATTCCCCAAAGACAGCATTTCTTGTATGCCCTCACCTTACCCTTCTAAGGTCTCATATAACCCCGCTCCCCTACAGAGACACAGAGGCACATCCCTTGATTCTTAGGCATTTTTATTTTACAACATCCTTCCATGCATCTAAGAGTCCTGTGGGTCTTCTCAGGCTGACAGGAAAGCCAGTGCCTTCAGATAAAACAGAGGCTCTCAGCCTGCACAGCCCCAAGCAGCTCTCCACAGGGACTTAGGGAACAACTAGCACAACCTCCTTTCATAGGAGTCCTGTGCCTAAAAGATGCGTTAAACATAATTACTAAGTAGCAATTAGAAACAAAACTGCAAGTTTTCCAATTTCTGCAGTTTCAGACACATGAGCCTACTTTAATAATTTTAAGAGAAATCTGTTTTATAAAACAGGACACATCCAGGACCACCACCCTCCAGAGAACCGCCTCACCTAGTCACACCATGAGCCCTCCCCTGTGCATCACAGGAGCTCCACTGCAGGCTCCAGGGGCTCTCCTGCCTGTCCATTTTGCCCTGCAGTCTCCTTTCTCGGGACCTTTCTTCCCTGAGTTCCCAGAGGGGTCCTTCACTGATGGAGGCTAAGCCTTCAGTCTGCCCCGGGCACCTCCTTCAGTCCCCTAGTCAACTCCCCGACTGTCCTCCAGCTTCTTAACAGAGCCTGCCCTTTCTCCATGAGGGTCTCTTCCCACCCAACCCAGCCCTTCCCAAGCATGTTCCACACAGCACCCACCCCAAGGTGGTCTGGCCTGGGCACCCATGGAGCAACAGCTCACCTGCCTCTACAGGGGTGGGGAAGGAGGGCCCCAGACTGGCCACCCAGCCCCACACACCCCCAAGCACTCTCAAAACTGGTAGCTGCCACCCTCAGGGCAGCATCTCAAATGCTGAGACCACAATGGATGCAGGAAGACAGCCTGTGGCGGGCAAGCCTGACACAAGACAGAACACCCATCGGCTGGGGTGGAGGCCTGATTCACTAACTAAAAACAGCAGGAATCATGTTGAACAATCTGCAGAATTACAGGGAAAGACAGAGTAGAAAGAAAAGCATCTCCCTATTATATGCCCACACTTACAAAGAGGCCTATTGTTAGAACTCGCATTTGGGATTTGGCTTAAACTAAAGAGACCCACAGAGGAAAGAAACCCCTGAGGAAGACTATCTTGGTCCTCAACTTACCCTAACAGGGTTTAACAAATAAATGTAACTCCAGTTTAAAATCAAAGGATTACTAATATGTGAACCTATCAAAATATCTAGATTCATACTTGACCTGTCTCTCAGAGTTTCCAGCAGCAAGTTCACATACCTGCACATAGAAATAACAGATCTTCAGAAAAGATCCCTGAGAGTTTTTGTCCTAATTTTACACAATGGAAAAATACTTGAAGCTAAGCCCCCTGACTAAAGATAAACAGCTGAGGTGGAATGGAAGCAGTCAAACCTTTGTGGTTTTTAAGTAAGTTTAATTTACTCTAATTGGAGAGAGGTGAAGAGCAGGCGTGCACACAGCCTGCCAGGTAGGCCCACCTACTGGGCACAGAGGCACCCAGACTGCTCTGCAGCAAGAGCTGGCCTGTTCCCCTGGGGAGGAAGCCCAGAACCCCTCCGCGCAGCTGTGAGGACAGCCCTCCCCAGGGAACACTCAGAGCAGTCAGTCAGTCCGGCCCACTCTTCCCAATAGGCCCCTGTGAGTGACTCTCACTCAGGTAGCAATCTGCAGCCCTCCGTCTTTCAATTCTAATTCTAACTCTTGTAACTTGCTAGGGAAACATGTAGTTCAATGAGAAAGTCGAGAAAATCAGTGATCCAATTCTATTTTAGTACATACAAAAAACTAATTTAGCATCTTTCATTCACAAATAAGTAAACATTACATAATTTTTTACATGAGATTACAGAACTTGTAAATAAGATATTAAAAACAAATTGTGGTAAGTAGCTCGTTTTTATATAGTACATTTCTCTCTATAAAATAAACATTTACTCCCTGTAAAGCCACCCTACAATGAAAAAGATATACTATGTAATAAGCCAAAAGTTTGCAAAGCAGCTGAGAGAGAGATACACTCCAAATGTGCTTGCATGCAGCTCTGGGCAGCTGGCATGGCGGCCGTGGGCGGTGTTGTGTGGGTCACTCCACCCCCCCCCCAGAAAGCAAATTAAATTTCACGTGACTTGTAGGCCAACTGTGTTTTAACACAGCAGTACTGAGAGACAAATACGGCTTTAGTCATACTTTGGAGGATTAAGAAAAATACAGCACATGTTTCAGAGCATTATCTCATCAGAAAGCAGCTCCTTCAAACATTATAAAAAGAACCCGCCTTTATTTCTGAGGGCTTACAAGTGCTCACAGCCATAGTTTGACAGTGACAGGAAGAGAAAGTCCTTTCCTTTGCACACACATGGAATTCATGACAGAGTTATTATTTTTTCCATACGGAAACCAGGTTGGTATTTTTAAAATGCATGTGCCCCAACATGCAGACAAAATAAGGCGATGGGGTGCCAAAGTCACGCGGGTGCTGGAAACAGAGAGCTCTACGACACCGTAAAACGTGAATACAAAACACACAGAGTGCTAAAGTAGCTCAGAAAATACAAATGATATTTGTTAAAAATTTAGAGGTTTGGATTCTTGGTCTACACAGGGAGGATACCCTAGGTGCTAACAACCCAGAAATTTACAAAGAAAAAGAAAAGTCTACCTGGTAATTTTCCCCAGTCAACTTAAGAGCTGAAGCAAGCCACACAACTTTGAATGGTTTTTAAAGTTTCTACACAGACTCTTGGAAAGAAAACATGATTTTCCAAACCCACCCTCCCAGTCTACAAGCAGCACAAAGAGAAAACCCGGACTCTCCCACAAGCCTCTTACTGCTGTCACGGGGACATCACTCACTCCTGGCTCCCCAAAGGACCACCCATGCAACTCCGGCCCTTCACCATTCCTTCCATTAGCAGGACCAGAAAAGGCCAGCTCACCTCCCACAGAAAATGTCACAGAAGCGTCTCACTACTGACCTTGCACAGGGAGGCCCCAATACAAGGAGCTGCGTGCAGACGAACGTCTGAGCCCACTTCTGCGTGCCTCCCAAAGCAAAGGAGGGCACTCCCTCAAAGTCCAGCTGGTGCGATGCAGACGAGAAGGAAGTCTGAGAGGCTCCCAGGCGGGAAGGAGCCTGAGACTAATGCAGCCTCCAACTGACAGTGGCGTGAGTTCTATTATTGCCCCATTATCACTCTGGGATCTGTGCCTAAATGAAGCTGCTTCCTCCCTGATGCCATTTCCTTTCATCCTGGCTGGAGATGAAGAGAGGATCAATGGGGGCAAATACACATGATGTCACTTCAATTTACAGCAACAGCTTCCCTCTCTTTCAGTCTGTCTGAACTACACAGAAAGATCAATTCTTCCCAAAAATGGTTTAAAAATGCTCAAGGAGCATTCTTCTTCCAGAAAAGCATTCTCTGCTATATTTGTCTATGTTTCTACGACAGGAACTGTTTACACTGAACAAAAACAGAAGAAATGAGGGAGGGAGAAAAATCCCAAATTCTCCTGTATGCTAGGGCCTTGCTGGCTGAAATTCAAAACAAGCAAGACCCAACCAGATCTGAAGAGGCTGACCTTTCAAAGTCACAGGCAGAGAAGGCTTTCTGGTGTAGGGACACAATAAAGACAGCAGTTTTCCTTTACCCCTTGGATTAAAAAGGTAATCCCATAGATACAAAATGTCTTTTTAGTAAGACTTCCCCCAAACTAACAAATTCCTTCCAACTTCTCCCAAGATACACCGACCCACACTCCACGCCCTCAGGTGCCTCCATCGTTCACAGGTGTAGAAGCAGTTACTACTCATATTGTTTTCCCATTGGGGGCAAAGGAACTTCGACTACAGGACACAGACAAAACTTTAAACCAAGTAACCTTTCAGACACTGCCCTGAATCAAAGTAAAATATGTAGAAATGTCTAAATTATATAAACTTCATATAATGATTTTGGAAAATGGGGTAAAATTAAGATATAATAGACAAAGTCCTCAAAATAAAGAGTTCCTCCTTCACAACCCAGAAGAAACACAAAGTCCTAAAAAGTGTCAGAACCCTGGCACTCGAGCTGACCCTTCCTTCCCCAGACACCAGCAAGGACCATGGGCTCCCCGGCTCCTTTCATCTGTCACTCTGTTAATAACATCTTTAAGTGTTAAAAGTGAACTATGCAATAATATGTACACTGGTAAGTGTCTGCCCAACCGGGGCTGTCAATTAGGATATCATGACAGAAACTACTACCAAAAACAAGCTGAAAACAAATCTTACAAAAGAAAAACCATCCTTCACATACCGAAGCAAAAACTTAATGCAATTTAAAGAATTGCCAAATTTAAGTATGAAAGTCTATATTATAGCTCATATTATTTTGGGGACACAAATTTAATTTGTTGACAAAAGACACAATAAAAGAATCCGAAATAAAAATAATTTTCCTCAATTTAAAATAATCCAGAGGCAGACACCTGTCCAACAGAATTAGTTATTTTTGATTATCAAACATTCTTCAGGGAATATAGCTGTAGTCAAATTTGAGAAAGAAAATTTAAGCAGAAGCAAATATTCGTGTAAATCATTTTACATAGAAAAAAGGCATACTTTTTTGGGGGGGGGAAATGATTCTGACAGTTACAGTTTATTTCACTTTAGTACTTATTTATTTAGTAGCCTCCCCAGAGGACATACTCATTGATTATAGACAGGGGGATGGGAGGAAGAGAACATCAGTTGGTTGCCTTTCGTTAAGTGCCTTGAAGGGGACTGAACCCGCAACACAGGCATGTGCCCAGACCAGGAATTGAACCTGAGACCTTTCAGTCTACCAGATGATGATCCAAAGAGCCTCACCAGCCAGGATTAACAATTACAGTTTAAAAAGACTAATGAACTTCTTAGCCATGATTTGGTCACAGTGCTTCCAAAAGTGACATCACAGTGACTAAAACAGACACACTATCCTAGCAAACAGTATAGGAAATAATTTACTGGCATAAATTATTCTCATGTTTCCAGATTATAAGGGCCAAATTTTCATGTGTTAATTTCCCCAAATTTTACAAAAGTATTAACCCAAACTATTTGCAATCTGACACAAAGCATATTATTTAAACAACACAAAATGTCATTTGGGTCTTATAACCGTGTACACAAATGGTTTATATTACACATTTTAGAGAAAAAAATCTTTGTAAACACTCATATAGAAAAATCTGAAGTATTTTATAAGAGATGCTTAGGATGTTCACATTTGCCTCCCCGTCCCAGGAATCTGCCAGACCAATAATCAAGGGAGAAAAGGGAGATCACTCCTGATCTGACTTTTATGCTTCTCAAGAAAACCATCACTCATGAGAAAGAAACTATACATTTCTAAGCAGTTTGGCCCATTCACCCGACACAACAATAGCAGCATGCTCAGTGCAGGGCTTGTTTCAGGCTTTTTAAAGAATCTGAAACACTGGAAAGTATCAGAGAGTTCTTTAAACTTTTCTTGTATTTGCAGTATTTTTCCATTAAATGTACTTGTTTTCATTTCTTTAGCATGAATGTGCTTACCTAAGTTAATAAAATTATATGAAATAACTGATGTGTCAATCCTGAAGAGGAATATATATTTTATGAAGCTGAGTTCCTAACTTCTAGTGATATTTTCTAACTCAAAATTCTAGTTACATACTAACTCATGGCCCCTTAAGGTGCATCACAGGACTACACCTTCACTGTGAAAACTGTCAGCTAGTTATGTGTCAAAATCATGGCTACAGTATATAACCACATAATGGAATACTATGCAGCTATTGAAAAGAATGAGATAGAGCTGTTTCTGCACTGTGGTAAGAAAAGCAAGAAATGTTATTACATGAGGTACAAAGCTAAGAACAGAATGTAGACTATGCTTAATTTTGTGTGAATAGCTTCATATATGTGTGTATATATATATATATATATATATATATATCTCCAAAACACCTTTTTCTCTGAGTAACCTATACAAGGTACCTGGCCTTTTTCTTTTTTTCCTGCCTCCAGTTCAAGTGGAATTATTTTTCTTAAATCATGTTAAAAACATTTCCCCCCAAATTTACTCAATAGAGGGAAGATCTACTATATAAAGAGATATGATACTGTGACCTAATCTAAGAGCAGTGAAATTCATAAATTTTTAAAATACATACTCGAGGAGGTGCTGAGTGAAAACCAGCTTCTAATAAAGCAAGTCCCATTAGCTACAGGCAGACCCCTGGCATTGGTACGCACCAAGACACTGGTATACCAGTGCCTCTCCATTCTTAGTCATAACAGTAATGTTTCAAAAGAACAGACCTCAAAAGTTCTGACTGCAATACTTCTACTAAGAGACAAAAGCTAAAGGCATTAAATATGACGTAAGTTCTGTGAGAGCAATGCACAAATATTGAAAGAATTTAAAATTTTCCAAATGCTTTGGAAATATACATAAAGTTCACCAAATAGTCACATGCTCAGACTTTTATGTTGTCATTTACAACGTAAATAACCTGGCAAATGTTTTCAGAGTTTTCTTTTGCAAGGAAAAAAACAGTAACTGTAGTTTTATTCAACTCAGAATTTCTTCCTATTTTTCTCTAACTTCCTATATTACCCCCACTATGTCGAAATCAGATGATTTGTGTGGGATTATATATAACAAACTTAATACTTTTAGCAAATAACTATCGATATTAAATTATTCTTTGTAACATATAGCCCTAGGTTCCTGTTGAAAAGTGATCTATAGTATGTATGCACATAATTAAGATGTTCACATGCACAAAAATACAACTCTTAAACAAATTTTCCCCTAAAATACAAGTGGTTAATTAGCAAATGGGGAAAAAAACTAACTAAGCTTTTACTGAAAATTACTCTTCAGAATATTACAAATAAAAACAGAACCTTCCTCCTCAGTTGGTTAAGGGTATTGTCCCCATACACCAAGGTTGCAGATTTGACCCCAGTCAGGGCACACACAAGAAGTGAGTGGGTGACTATGTGGGCCAACACAGCGATGTCTCTCTCTCAGATCAATAAATAAAAATTTAAAAAGAGAATAACTGAGTTCAAACAAAATTGTATTTTAACTTCCATAAAAAGAATCTACATTTTTAAGGCCTCTCCTTAAAGAATGAAACCCAATCTTGCCCATTTCATGTGCCACCTACAGCAGGCCTGCTGATACAAGTTAGTAATAATGTCCAATCTACTAAGCTGGGGTAATATAGTACCTGTGATTGCAAGACAGCCATCAATCAACAATTTTGATTTACAGTAAATCTATTAAAAGAAAATTTATAAAAGTGATTCACATTTCGAAACTCAAATCCCCCAAATATACACATTCAAATACATCAACGTAAAACAGTTCATAAACATTCTTTGTAACAACAGCTGTGGTAGATGATTCTTATATTTTTAAAACTAATGGTAAAATAACTGAAATGTTTCTTCAATTGTAATCAACTGTAATCAATGAAATGATGTCTCTGCAGTGTTTTTAAAAAGCTAATAAATTAGAGGAGTCACAACTCCTTTTGTTCTAAGTACAAAAACTCAATAGTATCTCCAAGAGACATCTGTTCCTTCGCTTTCCATAGCCTCCTTGTTTAATGTCATCATTAAAGACTTAAATTTTGTCTTTCAAATGATCAAAATTAGCAGCTTAAAAAAAAGGAAGCCACAAAAGCATTCAGACCCAACCATGCTAACAAGAGTTGCAAGGTGAGAAAAAGACAAGAAACAGGAAAAGAGAAGCCCGGTCAGCCACACTGGTCCTCAGCTCAAACAGCTCAGGCATGGATACACACTCCACAGATTTTTAAGCACAGATCATAATCTAGAAACAAATTCCACTCTTGGGTGTTTATTCTGGTCTAAAATGCTAACATTCCATTACTCCTAGTTTCTGTCCTTTCTTCTTCATTCCCATAGTCAAAAACAACATAGATAGATATCTTTTTGGTCAGATTGTATTTCCTAATATTCTTTCCATATTTTCTATCAAATCCAAAAGAAGCATCAATTTTAGCCACATGTCCAGAATTTGTTGTGGCTTCTGTCATAAATGTGACAAAGAAACATATCTTTATATAGGAAGAGATGGTTACAACTAAAGAGGAATTTTAGGAAGTATGAGGTGGAAGAGGATGAGGAGTTATTGGGGAAAAATAAAGAAAGTTGCTTTTACTTAATGAAAATGTGTTGAGAGTACAATTTCTCAGTGTTCTTTCACGGAGTAATTTAATGCATATAAAGCACAGTAGTCGGAGTTCACTCAAATCCTGTACATTTTTGGATTCTAGTCCAGACATTTTATATCCTCAATTAATTTTGAAAAGTTTTATGAGTAAGACAGCAAGGGATTAACTTAAAGGTCATTTCAACAAAGAAATCTGTATTTTTTAAAAAGACAGACTTAAGAACTTCAGGAGAAAGGCAGAAAACAAAGTCCACATACTTTAAAGAAAATCTTACTTCATTTCCAACTTCTTTTTTCTTCCTTCCACCTTAATACCAGCTTATTGAAAGGGAATGAAAGCTTTTAGTGGACCAGCATTCTGCATGAAAGCAGCCATCTTGTGGATGCACACATGTGAGAAAGTGAAACAGGTGGATGGGAAACACAGTAAAACCACAGGGACAGGAATGATGCCAGGTTTGTTTACTCAAAATCTTCAAGTTATGTACAAATGGCCGAATAATTAATAAACTAATGTACTGTTAACTAAACATGCAGACCGAAATAGTGTGATAAAAATGGTCTTTTACAGCAAAATGCCCACTTTTATGACTATAGGCTACAAGAGTTCAGACATGTGTAACCTTACTTTTACTGTGTGCTCCAATTTGGACTCAAGGCCCTGGAGCAGCCTGAAGCTGATATAGAACCAAGAAATCTGAAATGCCGTCTTATTCACTACCATGGAAATACATTCTCAAGTGACCTCAAGTATTTGAAAGTCAATCAACAGAAGTCTTCAAAGATGCAAAACTGATACTTTTAAGCCACAGATCTAAAAATGCTAGTAAGTGCTAATCACAGATCTAAAATTCTAGTATATCCTGAGACCTACCCACTCCTTTTCATAGCTAGTGGCATGAGCACAACCTAACCTACGTGTGTTTTCTAGCACCAATATAGAATCCCAACACTTGGGATTTTATTTAGTTGTTCCTAACAGACAACTAAACAAATTTCATAAAAATGGAGTTAAGTTTTAGCATTTCCATTGTTTTATATCTGCCTTTACGTATGTATAATGTGCTCATGTAAGAAAAATGTAGCATTATTTTATTGGCATGTGTTTTAACAGCACACAACGTTTTGGAATTACAGTTTTTGGGAAAACTTTTGAGAAAACGTTTGGATTTCTAAGTTTTGATTGTTTATTAACTTTGATAAAAAATAAGCATTTATGAAAAACCAAACTTTCCCCTCTCCTCAGTATTCCAGTGTAACTTATCTATATAAATTAACTTAGAATTTATCTTTAAAAAACAGGTAGCAATGAAACAGCTTTCCTTTATATAGGGTTTTATAAGTTTTCCTTATATAATTAAAACTAAAAGGCATTTTAAACTCCACAGTTTTAACAGAACTTGTGCTACTTTGCTTTTAACATACCAAAATTACAGCAGACAAATTAAAAATCTACATATTCTATCACAAAATTCAAGCTTGATTTATTTAAAACAAATTCACTTGAATGACCAGTAATCAAATATCCCCCCCCCAAAATGAAAGGTGGACACAAATATTTTAAAATTACTAATCAAAACCACACAGTTTGAGAAGCACTTATCCGCTGATTTCACAGTTCAGGGTCCCATCTCAGACCTTTACAAATTATAACTGAGACAGAAATAAAAAATGAATTGCTCCCTCTGGAGCAGCCCAAACAAACTACTCTTTAGAAGCAAAGTTCAAAATGCAGCTCCTTTTATTGTCTGTGGTTAGCTGTCCAGCGCTAGGTCCACGTTTCCATCTAAGAATGTCTGCTAAGAATTAAGACCAAAGACCAGAAACCCTCCAGGTCAACACACACCCCTTGACAGAAGAGAGAGGAGAGCAGTTCTCCAGAGACTAAAGTTAACCTGTAGAACACTCTTAAAGAAGCCTCCGGCTGGAAGCAGTCATTTCTGTTACCATTTTCCTGCTGCGTTTGTCCTTTAAATGAGCTTTCTTGAGCATGTCAGAGTGCATATTTATTTACCTGGTCTTTTCTTCTTGAAGGTTTGGTAAACATAATACACACACACGCAATTACGATTCTGACGCCAATTTACGATTACAAAAGCATTAAAACAAAGGCAACAACCCTTCAGAAGCACAGTTCTTTTTACACAGATTTTTAGAAATTTCTGAAGGCAACTAGTAGTTCCCCTTCCCCGTCGATACCGCCGCAGTAGTGGTAATGCCAACCGCCAGAGAACGGGCTGTTGGCGGTGAACAATTAAGGACAACAAGATGAAGCGGAACGAATAAACAGTGAACCAAACCTGGCTTTCTTTCCTGCTGTAGCTCATTTAGTGGGAAGACTGAGGTTAAAAGGAGGAAAATGAGAAGGGATTCTGGAAGACGGAGAAGAAACCACCCTCATTCTCCTAACAAACACCAGCTGATGGCCTCGGGCCTCCGCAGCTGTCAGACAGGCCGGGAAGGGGCGCGCGGGCGGGCGCGCCCGAGTCGGAGAGAGGGAAACGCATTACTTACTGAGGTTCCCGCTAGGGCGCCGACCCGAGCCAGGAGTCCTCCCGCTCTGACCACGGCGCGGGCGGCTAAGTCCCGCGGGCGCCCGCGCAACGCCTCCTCCCTCTGGGCCAATCCCCGCGGAGGCCGCCGCGCCCCACCCCGCCCCACCCGCCGGGTTCCCACCGCTTGGCGCCCCTTCCCAGCCACACCCCTGCCCCCCCTACCCCGCTAGTCAGCTCCCACCCAGTGATTACTCTAATTAGAAGTTTTAGTCTCAGCAGTTAAACAATTTACGAACCAGTCTCAACACAGCCTGCAATTCAAATGGCTTTTAAGAACAAAGGCAATCATAGCTGTAGCAATTTTTCCTCCAATTTATAGAATGTGAAGACTTTGTCCCACTTGAACACTGTACTTTAAAAATTTTTTTTTAAGTTTAACCTCTAGGGTACATGCCATTTCACAAGGAAATTTGCATTTCTGTGCAAAAACGTCAGACCATGCTGGCTGGCTACAACTAAACCAAGAAAAATCACTTTTTCACAAAAAAACGAATATTAAACTTGAAAGTTTGGTCTCTCCTACAGAATAAATGTTCCTGGATCACCAGGTGCAAATGAGCAAGATGTACAGAAATGTGAAAAGACTGTCTTCTTAACAGTTTACAGATTCTGTGAATAAAAGGGAAACAAACAACCCAGGAAACTACCCTTCACTATCTTTCTAGTAAACAATCTGCGTAATTCTTAAACAGTACTGGTGAAGATTGCTATTGTTCACACTAACATCAATTAAATGGCTACTTGTTGGTCCAAAGGGAAAAACACAAATGCCAGAATTCAATTTCCTGGGCGCAAGGATAGCTTTAATGCCTAACGACTGGCATCTCCAGGAAACAGCAGCAGCATTCCAACAGCACACCGAAGGCCAGTCTTGTTTCCAATCTTACAGCAATTCCGGTACATAAAGGTCACCAGATTTCAACAACAAAATAAAAAACTGCAACTAGCAACTAGAATAACTATTTTAAGAATTATGGGAAATTTTACTTATCGGGGGGAAAAAGTGAAAGGAATCTTCAGGAAAGGATGTGATCAGGCCCATTTTTCCCTAGAAAATTCTAATAGTCCCATTCATAGTTTTGAGTATTAAACTCTTCGTCTGAGTTTTAAATGTAGAGTGGAATTTTCAGGATGAGTAAAATTACAACTGTAAAAGTGTGCTTAGAAAAAGCCAACAAAACAACAAAAACAAAAAAGCCTTTTTTTTATACTTCATTGGCTAGTACTGGTTTGATCTTTAATCTGCATCCGTTTTAGAAGAATTACTTAACAACTTAGAAGTTTATGTGAAAGATGCTTTTTAAAAAACATAGGCAATGAAGTACAAAAGAAATAAAAACCATCACTACAAAAACATTTCATAAAATAGGTTATATTACTCATGTAGTTTCTTTCCCCTTTCACTATATTTTTTCAAAAACACTTTTTCAAAATTTCAAAAAAGTAGTTTTCAGTCCCACTCCATGTATTTATTAAGATATATACTCTAAAATATCTCCATTTTTAAATGAAGGAAATCTTAATTGCTCACATTATGGAAAACTAATTTAGTACCTTATTTTATCATTTGCGTTTCTAAATATAAACAACAAATATCTGAACACAATTTAGTTTCACTGTAGTAACCATTTTAAAAGTTAAATCTTTTTAAACATGAAAATCAACTAATTTCAAGTTAAAACAAGTAGAAACAGATAAAATCAAATACGAACATTTTCAAATGCTAATACGTCCATCTCATTTAAATTTAATGCCCTGAAAATAAGATGGCATTCTTAAAATGTTTAGCATAAGAAAACCAGGTGCCTGGGAAATAAAAATACAGAAAGGACTCCCAAACACTTGTTCTGAAAGATGAAATAAACATGATGAGCAAGTGAGAATATAGGGTAAAAGCCCCTTCAAGGAAAATATAACATTCCCCCAAAACTTATCCTTCCAAAATTCCCTACTGAGTTAAGATCTAAATTTTTAAATGGCTTTAAAATGTTAGCTAAGTCAATCTTTTTATGTACACGACAGGACACCTCCCTTAACATTTGTAAGATTTATGCATGTTTTCAATTATATAAGAACATTAAACTCATTCAACATAATTCTTTAAAAAGAAATTTTCAGTTTGAAAAATTCACAGTATCTATCTTCAGATAATAAACATTATAATAAACAAATATTCTGCAATGAGACAAGGAAAAATAAAGAAGTTTTATAAAATACACCAAAATGTTCTCATAAAAGTAAACAGGCACGAGCACGTATGCTTTTTTAAGAGTCATCACTAACACAAGCTTATTTTAGCATTTACTTTGAAAAGTGAAAAGCCATTAAACTGTTAGTCAAATCTGCAATTTTGCTTTAAATTGAAAGGTAGAGATTGAGAATTAAGATAAAATCACATGCTGTCCCCAGAGTATCTCCACTTAAGAGTTCTCACCAACATCGCAGATATCATTTCTCATTGATCCCAACACTATTTGTTCACGCTATTTATAACCACTTCTCTTTTGGAAGTCAAGTCAGTAGCCCTACTGCATAAAATGATTTATTACTTTTTAAACGAAAGCTGTATCTGAGAAAGGTTTCTCAGTAAAGCTGGAGCCCCCTGCGCAGACTGTGAGCACCTACCTCTCTCCTCAAAGCAGGGGCGGTGACACCTTCCCAAGGTTTTTCAAAGACAGGTCCCTAAGCAACAAATTCTTCTGAGCGCGCCCACTGAGGGCCCACTGAGCGATGCTGTGCTAAATCTACACGTCTTGCTCCCCCACTTTCAACTAACGTCACCTAAGTTTAAGACTGTGAAAACTACACTGACATCTGTCCCTGGAGCACGTTCTTTTCTGAAGGCAAGAATGGCCCAAATTAAAAGCATGAGGACTTAAAAAAAAAAAAAAGTACCTAGCTCTTAGGGGAGCTACAGCTGTTGTACAGCAATCTTTGGCAGGAGCACTTCTGCTTGGTTCCAGAGCCGAGGCCCTGGGTTGGTGCTCAGGATCCCTTGACATTACCAACAGAAGCCCTTCTGCCGAAAAAAATCAAGCCGCCAGCGTCCACCAGGAAGGCGTAGTAGGTTCCCATCGGCAAGACGGGGCTCGAGAAGGATTTAGGGAAGCTCACGTCTGTCCAAGCCGGGAATGACCTAATACAAGAGAGTTTTACCCAAGCAAGTGTGTCAGCCCTGGGGCCCCACAGGCCGTGGTTCATCCTCCACACCCCCCAACCCTTACTGACAGCAGCCTTCAGGCCCTGCCTGGCTAAAGTTCACCCTCGCGCCAGTGTCCAGGGCAGCCTTGCGGTCCGAGCGTGCATCCACTCACTTGGCAGCCAGCCGGGTCAGAGGACGGAGGAGTCGGAAGGTGGGCGGGGAAGCGGGGCGGGGACACGAGGCACCCACCAAAGAGGCGGTGTCTGGGCCCGGCCCCTGCCCTTAAACATTACCACTCCCTCCCAACCCCGCCAGCCAGGGGTTGTCCAGGCAGAGGAGGCCTCCTCCCTGCACCATACACCGCCCACTGCAGGGCCTGTAGTTTGGGACTTGCTCGGTGCAAAAGGAAAGGACAGCAATGAAGTCCTTGCCTCGGAACACAAAGAGTTAAGTCC
This sequence comes from Sturnira hondurensis, assembly GCF_014824575.4. Classification (NCBI taxonomy): domain Eukaryota; kingdom Metazoa; phylum Chordata; class Mammalia; order Chiroptera; family Phyllostomidae; genus Sturnira; species Sturnira hondurensis. The sequence continues at coordinate 2,187,540 of NW_028081491.1, forward strand.
TAGCAGCACTAGCTAGGGGCGCCTTTATCTAGAGAGTCACCTAGAACCTAGGTCTAATCCTGCCTGGCTACTCACCTAGTTAGCGACCTTGGCACAAGCTCTGTGACTTCTATTCTGTCCCAGGTAAAAACCTGACCCAGCTTTCAAGGGTGTCAGGAAACACCATTTGGCCCTCTTTGTGTCTAAAGACCCACTTTGCTCCTGGATGTGACTTTACAGTGGTCCATCTTCCTGGAGGACTAATGGTGCAAATAGAGAGGGGTGAGATATGCAACTAACGGTAACCCTACCCAACTAACCACCAAATGCAAGCCAGTCACCAAAGAAGCTCTCTGTTCTCCCTGCCTCATTTCCAGTGCCCACCTTGTGAGCAGGACCTCACCAGGCCTCCCTTGTTAAGGCCCTGGATTACAGACCCACTTTGTCCACCACCAACAGGCAAGGTAAGTTGCCTTAAAACACAACTTTGATCCTCTCTGTCCTCTGACCGAGACAATGACATGTATGCTCCAATGTGTGTGGCTCAATATACCCGTTTCCAGTTCCAATCCTCTCAACTGTTCAACAAACTTTTCCCATGATCTGATATGAACTGCTAATAACAGTCCCTTTGCCTGGAATGCACCTGTACCACTGCCCCCCCACCCCCCGCCCTGCCCCAACCACCACCACTTTTCAAGGACTACCTTCTTCAAGAACCCTTCCAGAAACCATTTTTGCTTCCTGGGTTTTATCCTCTCACTCATTCCCATGTAAGCAGTCCTATTCTGCCATATAACAGAATCATTATCACGTCACTGTGCATACACTTGAGGGTCTGGGCTCCATGCAGGCCTGGGATTCCTTCCAAGTTTCAATCTTGTGCCCACCAGCACTGATTTTTAGCAAATGATGACAATTTGTTAAAATGGGGTCAACTCTAGAAGAAAAATTCAAAAAGACTTACACTATTACAGGCAAAGAAAGCCATTACAGGTAAATGTCTTATCTATTTCAGGGACATTTTCTACTGGGAAGCTGCTGACTGCTTAAGCAGGGTAGCTCTGCTTTATGTAAATGCAGGTAGTGTTTTTCCCTTAGAGCACTTCACACACCTGTCATCTCAGGGATTTTGCCACGCAGAACAGAGGCACATACTACTAGCAATGTTCAATGGGATGAGTAGAAAAAGGGGTCACAGAAAAGTTAAGCCACTTAGCACCCAAGAGCATGTACACAGTGGTTAAAAACTATGTAAAAATTATAGATAAGAGCCCTGAAAAGGATGTTTATAGTGTTAAAAATAGATTATCATGTTTATGTTAGAGGTTTCCCTGTGAAGTTAAATGTTAATAAAAAACAGTCCTGGCTGGTGTGGCTCAGTGGACTGAGTGCTGGACTGCAAAGCAAAGGGTCGCTGGTTCAATTCCCAGTCAGGGCACAGGCCTGGGTTGCAGATCAGGTCCTCAGTAGAGTGCGTGCAAGAGACAACCACACAGGGATGTCTCTCTCCCTCTTTTTCTCTCTCCCTTCCCCTTTCTCTGTAAAAATAAATAAAATATTCAAAAAAAAACCCCAACAAATTACAGCACAAAAATTTCACAGACCATGATGAATTCAAACATTCTTAAGCCAATAAAACTATAACCCCATCATTCTTTGACTAGGGAAATGCCAATTTTTCCCAAACTAACACTATATTTATCTGTATGTCACACTTAAAATTCCTCTTTTACTCAGTAGTTGACACTAGATATTACAGTAAAATAAAGCCCCATTTAAGCTAAAATTGCAAGTGACTTTTTCCTACAGTAACAGTATATGTGTATACATGTATATATGTGTATTTTTCCTGACAGTAGCTGTAACAAGCTATAAAAGCCCACTTCTAATGGTACACCCTGTATCTTATCTACTTCGTAACCCTATGAACTCCCCAATTCACTACCCTTTACAGTATCAATAGTCTCTGGTGTGGTAAGCATGGCAATGGCCACATCCTAAAACCCGGAACCTATACAAGATGTGAGGTTACATGACACAGGGGAGTTAAGGTTGTCAATCAAATGACCTGGAAATGGGGTGATGATCCTGGATTATCCCAGTGAGCCCAAGGCAATCACAAGGCCCATATAAATGAAGAAATCAGGCAGGGAAGAGAGAACCGGAGGGACAGCTGCTTTTGAAGGACTCATCTTGCTTTTGCTGGCTTTTAAGATGAAGAAAGAGGCCAGGGGCCGAGGAATGCAGGGACCTCTGAAAGCTGAAGAGGACAGGGAAACAGATTCTCCCCTAGAGCCCCCAGAAAGGAACAAAGGCCTGCCCACACCTTGATTTTAGTTCAGTGAGACAAGTTGGACATCTGACCTCCAGCCACTGTAATAAATCTGTGTTGTTTTAAGTCACTGAATTTGTGGTAATCTGTTACAGCAGCAACAGGAAGCCAATATATCTGGGTCTCCAGCTCCTCTTATAAGGAACCTCATGCTTTTAAACCTTTGGCTCAACCTGTGAGGAAAATAAAAACACCCTTTAAAAGCTCTCAGTTACACCTGACCTCTGATCAATTTCTTTTTAAGAGGGACAGATTTCTCCCCCTCCCTCTGTTCACCTCCCCCAAGTACACAGCTTTGTAGGGGATTTCAGGCTCAATTCTAGTGGCTAAAAGTTGTTTTCGAAAGGGGGACAGGCGGGGAGAAGGAAGCTGGACAGGAGGTCTCAAGCCCTTTTGGATCTGGTTCCTAACTGCTTGGCTGCTTTTACCATGCCACAAAGGCCAGGGCAGAGCATGTCCACGAAACAAAGGACAAGCATGAAACAAAACGCCATGGGCAACCACGTCTTGATCGAATCTAGGAGTGATTCAAGTTAATAAGTAACATAACCCACCACCTTTTCATGGCTTTAATTATTCAGCCAGTAAAAAAAATATTCAGGCCATCCCTGTTTAGTGATGTTTTATTTACCCCTAAAGGCTAAAGTTCTTCATTAAATGCAGAAGAGTTATGTTCAATTCAACACATATGGTGAGATCACAGTCTGGTTTATTGTAGGTTTTTCATGTGTTACCCCCCCCTCGATGCCCCTCCCCCGCCATTACAATCTGGCTGTATCAGATTTTACATTCTGCATCACTGCTTTAAAAGACAATCTGCTGTGGCAGGGCAACTCAGTTGGTCAGACCATCATCCAGACACGCCAAGGTTGTAGACTCATCCATCAAGGCACATACAAGAATTAACCAAGGGATGGGTAAATAAGTGGAACAACAAATTAATGTTTCTCTCTCTCAAATAAATAAAACAGAAATTTTTAAAATCTTAAAAAGACAATCTTATTTCTGAATAGTTTTCCTTATTTTCTATTTTTCTAGCACAAATCACTCTTTTTCATGAGGCTATTTCCTACACAATTGAGGGGGCATGTTACCCTTTGGATAACTCAAAGGGCTTCTAATGGTGTCTGCCTTTGCCCCCAAATGTTTTGTTTACATAAACCTGGCTAAGTTCCTGAATGGCACACGACATTTTGGTTTAAGAAGCCTCATAAAATATCTAGGTAGTAAAGAAAATGAGTGAGATGTTGTAACAACCCACATGTCCACAAGATCAACTCTATTACTTTCTCTTTTTTTTGGTGAGGTATTGACTTTTTCAGGGAACTGTGTGATTATGATGTTTTCCAAAGTTCACAGTTTTATTTCCTAAAGGGAAACGATTAACCAGGCTTATCTTTCCAGGTAAACTCTTCACTGAGGACTAACATGCAATTCTTTACTGTGTCTTACAGTAGAAAAACAATTTTTTCCGATCATTTCTCATTTCATGTATTTTCTATCATTGGTCCTCATTACTGCCTGTAGAGCTGAACCAAGATAAGAACTGGGATCACTGAAAATGAAGACCCTGACCCAGTGTAAGAGGGAGCCAATAAGATGGGGGTGGTTCTGTCATGCGGCCCCCACCCCCATGAACATGAAGCCTGGAGGGACCAGGAAAGTGTGCGTCACCAGCGTGTCCTAGCACCTTGTTCAAAGTAAGTGAAGGAGAGGAGTACAAAAAAGAGATTGATCATCTGTTTTATTAGTAGAATTGCAACACCATGCATGATATACAGCCTCCTTGGTCTCTAGTTCTCAGAAAGCCATTCCTGGTTGTAAAACAGTTCTAAAATGGGGAAATAAAATGCAGAAAAAGAGGCTGGGCATTAAATTTTACAAAGGACAGGAAAGTAATGGCTGTTTGATTTTGTGCGGGCAATTGCTGCTATCAATGTAGGTGCCAGGCTCTGGTGAAAGTCGCCTGCCTCAGGCTCCTTGCTCCCCCACTGAGGTCCTCTGGAACTGAGGACAAACCAGGTAGTGACTTCCTGCTGCTCTGTATGACACAGGGCTAATAAGGCCTGTGCTCTCCTCTTCTAGTTTTTTTTTACATGCTCCTAATGCTATTATATTCCCAGAATTAAATTAAAATAGCAAGTTTAAAGTGCTTTAATTCTGTGGGAAAAAGAAATACATAAATTTTGCAGTGACAATGAAAACTCAACATCCCCAAAACCATTTTTACAAACTCTGAAGAAAAAAGTCGTGCCAGCAATCTTACTTAGTCTGGCATCACAGGTCCTTATTCTTGACAGTAAATAATGCAAGTGGCTACTTTAATGGTTTCTTAAAATTAATAACATAAAAAAATGAATGACTGAATACATAAATAAACATGATGCCATCGCAGGGATAAACAAAAAAGCAAACTCATTAACTCATCTGTTTGTACAGCATGACATAAAGCTTTTGAGACAAGTATTACTTAAGCAAAATGCTATCTTTTGCTGGTAGGATGGGACTTACTTAAAATTGTAATCCAGCCCCGATGGCTGTGTTTCAGCAGGTTGGGTGTCATCCTGCAAACCAAAAGGTCGCTGGTTTGATTCCCAGTCAGGGCACATGCCTGGGTTGTGGGCCAGGTTCCTGCTGCAGTGCATGTGAGAGGCAACTGATCGATGTTTCTCTCACACATCAATGTTTCTCTGTCCCCCTTCCCCTCTCTCTCTCAAAAAAAAAAAAAATAAAGCCTTTAAAAAAATCGTGATTCAGTTTTTAGCGAATCCACAAATAACACCGAAGAGAGTAATGTAAAAATACATAAATTTATAACTTGTTTCTATTAGCAGCACAGTATATTTATTGATTTATTCTTTGTAAAAATATTATTCTTAAACTTGCCAATGCAATTTTAAGTCACTTCTTTTTGGTGCTGTGAAAATGACTTCCAGTCACCTCCTTCGAATGCAGGAGTAAATGTAAAGGTGGAAGGATGCCTGGCCTCCCTTTCACAGGACAGCTTAAAGCCAAGAGGCCCTGAATGCCTTGTCTGGAAGCACAAAGGCTGCAGCTCATCCCTAGAGCCCTGAACAGTGCTGGTACCAGACAGAACAAATTCAGTTTTTAAAAACTTTTCCCATAGGTCTTACTTTTTATCTCCACAATATTACTTTTATTTGGACCTACCTCAATTGCTTCATGTTGGCTCAAGATGCAGACTCAAAAAGCATGTAAAGTAGCCTGGCTGATCCCCTCCTAACTGTGCCTGCCATTACACTATTAAATATTTAAAGACCCTGAACACATACCTACAAGTGTTGCATCTGACTTGTCCATCCATTAGGTCCACAATATTCCTTCTTTCAAACCTAGAGCTAGTCAATTTCCCACATGAATTTAAATCAGGGGTGTCAATCTCATTTTCACCAGGGGTCACATCAGCCTCGCGGTTGCCTTCAAAGGGCCGAATATGATTTTAGGACTGTGTAAATGTAACTACTCCTCAACAGTTAAGCGAGAACTCGGCGCTGCTGCCGGGTAGAAACAAGGTGCTGGGCTAGATTAAAAGAAGGTGGAGGGCTGGATTCGGCCCAAGGGCCTTGTGTTTGCCACCTGTGATCTAGACAGTGCTAGGTGTAACAAAAGCAGTTAGATTGCCAAATTTATTGACAACTTTATGAAACCTGCGTGGTTGATAAATTCACCAAAGGTTATCTTCAAGTCTCCAATGGTGGTATTAAGCTACACTGACTCTGGGACTGCTCCTGTTCCCTCCCTCCTGGTGGCAGGGGAGGCACTGAGGAGCATATGCCCACCCAGAAGTAATGACTGGGTGAGGTTCAGGAAGTCAACGCTCAGGGCACCCTCAAGTATTCATTCCTTCATGGACAGAGCTTGCTGCTGGCTGCTGGGGATAACCACATCGACAGCTTCTTAGAATCATAATGCAGGACTAATAAAAAATCACCCTTAACAATAAGAACTATTCCCATGAAGAAATTCCTTCTTTTGCAGGGGACCTTGGAGGCAGAGTACCCATGATTTGCTTGCATTATAGAAATATTAATCATTTTGCAACAAAAGGAGTTATTTATAACTGCATTGTCTTTGTTTACTAGGTTCAACCACCAGAATCTCTAAATCACCAGGCAGGGGCCTAGATTCATTTGCTGTGGTTACTAGGGGTTAGTTATGTCATTAGGCTTTCTATTGTTTTATTCAGTCTTTTTTTTTTTGCAGGGGGAGGGAGGGAAAGTGTATGTATATGTTTATATTCAGATTTAAAATTTGTGCAAGTTGCCTAGAAACCAAAGCAGAGAAAAATTCACAGCCTAATGCAATAATGCAGCTGCTGGAAACATGTTTCCCAAGCGCACACTGGGCTGGGCTCATTTATATCCACCCTGTCACATTCAAGGTTGATGGTACCTAGCTTTCTAGGGAATCTGTTTTAGTTATACCATCACTTTTGGTATAACTGCAGCGAAACCAGTGTTTAAGATTTTATTTATTTATTTTTAGAGAGGGGAAGGAAGGGAGAGAGGGAGAGAAAAACATCGATGTAAGAAAAATCCATCGGTTGCCCCCTGTGCACGCCCTGTCCAGGGACCAAACCCACAACCCAGGCATGTGCCCTGACCAGACATCAAACCAGCGATCTTTCGCTTTATGGGACAACGCCCAACCAAGCCATACCAGTCAGGGCTCAGTGTGTTTTTTTCACTCTGCTTGAATGCACTTGCTTCTTCAGGAAACTTACATCCCTCCCCCCTTGTTAAAACAGTATATATAGCTTTAGATCTGGGTAATACCAGCTGAAGAACTTACTTTGCACGAGGCATGGGTGAAAGGATGGATACAGAGGGAAGGTTTCCCGCACTGAGGAGCTTTTATCTAAAGAGCTCTATGTGTTTCCCGTGCGTCTGAGGGGCCACCATTCCCCACCATGTCATCACACTCCTTGTCACATGTGATAAATGGGGACTCAGATACATAGTCAGAAAGCTGGTCAGGATCAGTGTCAATCAGAAAGTAAAGCCAGATCAACCCTCAGGAATTTATTAGCTTGTTCTGCCAGGTAATGGGCTGCACTATTTAGATAAATCACTTGCAATGTTGCGATAGTTCCTAAGAGTGACTGAAGGCTTGCAAATAGCAGCCGACGAGCAATGAAGAGGGCTGCGGGCTTTCCTTTTAGCAATACTGACTGAACCATTTACTACTCTCAACATGCTCTTCCCTCAGTCCTTCAGCAATCTCCTAGATTGCCCAGAACGAATGTTACACGTTATTTAATCCATGAAATTAGGCAGAGGAGAAATGCGAATATTCCAGGGGAAAATGCAAGTTAAACTCCAAGGAAAACACCTGAATTTACTGAGTTTTGATGTCCAAAATGTCATTCCATAATCTCAAGTAATAAAACCCTGTTCAACTTTTTAAAAATATTTTATTTATTTATCTTTAGAGGGGAAGGGAAGGAGAAAGGGAGAGAAACATCAATGTACGGTTGCCTCTCATGAGTCCCCCACTGGGAACTGGCCTGCGACCCAGGCATGTGCTCTGACTGGGAATCGAACCACGATCCTCTGGTTCCCAGGCCTCTACTCAATCCACCAAGCTACACCAGCCAGGACTCCTGTTCAACTTTTATAAATACATGTGGCAATACTTTGGACAATGACTTTTATGTGCCAAGAACAAAAATATTTTTCATAGTCATTTGCCCAGCCTATCATTTTTTAGCAATGAACTCTAATCAGCTTTCTGGTTAAAATGAACTGACTTCAGAAAGAATTCTTAAGATAAAGTGGTTAGAGGTTAATAAAGGAAAAAAATTTAAAGTCATAATAAAGGCTAAAAGGTGGATGGATACAAAAATGTTATGCCAGAAACTTCAAACAGTTACTCATAACCAACAATGTTCTGAGCTCTTCTTGAATAAGAAAAACTCCAAAGCCCCTCAGGGATCTCTGCCATTCTCACGCCCCTCTTAGGCTGAAGACATTTCATACACCTGTGTGGTTTCAACTAAACATCAGACTATCTGCTTGGAATGAAAGTGGTAACCATCTGCAAGCGGGACATCCAGAATGCGTATCTTACCAAACTGCAGTGAACATCTGGTTCCATACGGATGAATGGCCCCGGGATGACACTCGGGGCACTGACTGCTAGGGCAAGCTGCGGCCAGGCAGGAGAAGACGATCCCAGGGCTCTAAAGCCACAGCGCCCGGGCAGACTTCAAGCCCAGCGTCAGGTCCAACGTGGAGCTCAGAGCAACAGCTCTCCTCCACCTGTCCTTATGCCACGCCCGGTGACATGTGGAACAAACTACAGCATTCTCCCCAAGTTAAAACAAACCAACCAACCAAAAAACTCCCCACCATTCCGACATCTGCTGAAAATAATGCAATGCCACATTATTGTTTAAAAGCAAGTGAATACATATTTTATAGCCAATGTTTTTAAAAGATAACAAGGGAATGCAGAAAGCTTAAAAAGATTAAACACCTTTATAAGGGATAAAAGACCTCCTCCCACCCACCTTCCATTATGAATGTTGTCATTTTAAGGATTAGCTACTCTTAGAAGTTTATTTAAAATTTAGGGTTTTTTTCCCTCCACAGGCAAAGATTAAAAGCAAGTAGGACCTACCAGAAAATTCCCATCTTCATGCATTACTAAGTCAAAAAAGTAAAATAAAAAGATTTTACTTACATACTTCAAATAAGTACTTTAAAAAAAATTGTCCTGAGAAATCAGTGGTAAGATCTTGAAAAAGCAAGCAAGGTCACTGGAAGATTCCAAATGCCCTCAAGGTTAGATTTCATGCAGCAACTTCTTAAAAAATATATACATATTATCTGAATTTGGTGTCAAAGAGATTCATTTAAGAAACAGCAAACCACCTGTACAGATGACATTCCTTAGAAACGTACTTCTGCTTAAATCTTCAGGAAGTTCCGACTGGCCCGCACTTGAGCAGAACCGCTGGCTCTGGTTACTGGCTACTCTACGAAATGCATGATAGGGCAGCTTTTTCCAAATATGCTAACAATCAGTGACCAGTTCCCAGAGAAAACTGGGGTGTGATTATTCTTCAAAATAGTTTTATTCTAAATTATCAAATGAAATAGCAGGTATGGAAGATGTCTTCCCACCTCCCTCCCAGCTTCAAAGCAAAACCAGAACTGTATCCGTCAATCCAATCAGACATCAGAGAGAATCACGGCCAGGCCTGCTGGTCAAGCCCTCTTTCTAGCGGCCCGCACCCCGTCACTGGAACAGGACCTTCCCGTCTCAGTGTGGCTGATGTCAGAGCAAAGGCTTCAGCTGCTCAGGATTAAAAGCATGACTACTCCAACCTTTCTCCATTAAAAACATAAGGATATTTACATCTCCTAAACAAATGCTCTCAGCCCACATAAACAAGGACGGATGAATCAAATGAGGTCACAGACCAGTGTCCAGTTTAAGGGGAAAATTACCAATATCTGAATATTTTGGTCATAATATACTTTATTGATTATCCTATTACACTTGTCCCATTCCCACCTCCCCCCTATTCCCCTCTGCCCTGCATGCCCCTCCCCGCCCCTGTGTTCATGTCCATGGGTTGTACATAAAAGTTTTTTTGGCTTCTCCATTTCCTATACTATTCTTAACCACCCCCTGTCTATTTTTCTACTTACCATTTATATTAACTTATTCTCTGTACCTCTTCCCCCCATTCTCCCCTCTCTCCATCCCTAATAACCCTCTATGGGATCTCCGTTTCTGTGATTTTCTTTCTGTTCTAGTGGTTTGCTTAGTTTGTTTTTGTTTAGGTTCAGTTGTTGATGGTCATGAGTCTATTGTCATTTTACTGTCCCTAGTTTTGATTTTCTTCTCTTTCTTAGATAAGTCTCTTTAACATTTCATATAATAAGGGCTTGGTGATGATGAACTCCTCTAACTTGACCTTACCTGAGAAGCACTTTATCTGCCCTTCCATTCTAATTAAAAACTTTGCTGGATAGAGCAATCTTGGATGTAGGTCCTTGCCTTTCATGACTTGGAATACTTCTTTCCAGCCCCTTCTTGCCTGCAAGTTTTCTTTTGAGAAATCAGCTGACAGTCTTATGGGAATTCCTCTGTAGGTAACTGTCTCCTTTTCTCTTGCTACTTTTAAGATTCGCTCCTTATCTTGAATCCTGAGTAATGTAACTATGACGTGTTCCTCCTTGGATCCAACTCCTTTGGGACTCTTTGACCTTCCTGGACTTCCTGAAAGGCTATTTCCTTGGCTAGATTGGGGAAATTCTCCTTCATTTTTTTTTCAAGTAAATTTCCAATTTCTTGCTCTTCCTCTTCTCCTTCTAGCACCCCTATGATTAGGATGTTGGAATATTTAAAGTTGTCCCAGAATATTTCACTCTCGAGAAGGGGAAAACTTTGAGTTATGGAACTGTACTTCCAGCAAACCTCTCTTAACATGAAAAACCACTGACCAATACAGAGGATCACATACATGTCAGCCCATCACTTCTATTGGTGTATCATAGCACCTATAGGATAAAGAAGAGCAAGCCAGAAGAACTCTAAGGCATGGAAGGAGAGGGTAACTGGATGAGGTGGTTGTGTTGGAGGGAAGGAGTCACCATGTCTGGGCTGGAGATGAGAATGGAGACACACTGGACAGCACTTGGAGGGCATGAAGCACCAGACTCGACAGGTCAAGAGATAGACGAGTACCAAAAAGGGAAATAAAGGTTATCAAAAGGAGAGGTAAAATGAGGACACACTAGGCAAGCAAGTTAGTTGTGCCAACTGTGGCCCAGCAGTGAAGAACTGCCTTAGAGATTAATAGCACCCAACCATGGGGTTATTTTTAGTTATCTGTGTTGGCTGACGTGGCTGGATTCTTACCCTCCCCACCCCAATGTGGATCCTACACACCATGTCAGGCGTGCCTCCAACTGCACTGTTCCCAGCTGAAATCTTGGAAGTTATGCGGGTACCCTAAAAATGGGCATTCTAAAAGGGACTCCAGTGTTCTGTCCCCTGGCACAATATGAGGAAAATCCTTAACACCATTACACACAAGCTCACACACATCCCTTAGTCAATAAAGACCTTGGGAAACTCTCAGGGCAAAAAATCCTATAAAATCAGTGACAGGCAACTTTATCATAGACTAAGAACACAGAGGCCCTGGCCAGGTAGCTCAGTTGGTGAGAGCATCATCCCAGTACACCAAGGTTGTGGGGTTCAACCCCTGGTCAGAACAAGAATCAACTAACGATTGCAGAAATAAGTGGAATAACAAATGGATGTCTCTCTCTCTCTCAAGTCAATTTTAAAAAGTACTATTAAAAAAAGAATAGACACAGAAGTGGGAACAACTACAAAGCACCTGGCCCTGTCTTTATTCTGTCATGTATTCACAGATCTGTTTCACCCTGTATGCCTGGGGGCAGGAGCCCACTCTGGTCCTGAAGGGACAGGTCCTCTGATAGGCCATGTGGAGACTGACAGACCTTCAGGCCCAGAAGGGCACCCCTGCACCCATGGAAGGCCTATCCGGCCCCAGCACCCCAGGAGGGTCAGAAGGTGTACCCACAGCTCTAGGAGGGATGACCTGGAAAGGAAGCCACACTACAGACAGCTGGCCTCAGATAGGCAGGGCCAGTGGGGTATTCTTGTACACACATGACAAAGCGTGTTTCCAGGCCCACTTCAAGTCACATCAGATGTTTTGTGGGACCACACTCTATAGTTGGATATCCTGGGCCACGTGTCTTCAGATCAGCCCTCTTTCCATGTTACAGTTAATAAAACAGGATGAGAGAAACCGCAAAGTACAAAAAGCTACAGGGGACCAAGGAACTTCATGTCCCTGTCAGCACCGGAAAAAAGACGTCTTTAGCAGAAACACATGTAATCAAAAGAGGGGGTGGAGGGTGAACATCAAAGCCCCTCAGCTGTAGTACCCAGTCTACAAACAGGAAAACCCTCCAGATACCTGGGACAAGCTGACAGGCGGGGGAACAGACAGTATTCACATCTCTGAACTGAGATACATTCCCCAAAGGAAACCTAAGATGACATGATCCAGCAACCATTTAGAAAGTGTATGTTTTCATCCTCCGTCTCCAGGAGTTGGGCTGGAACAGGATCGTGAACTTGGACAATCATTTGGTTCCACATGGGAGTGACACCCAACAGCTTCCTTCCAGCTTCAGAGGCATGCAGTTGTGATCCCGCCCCACCTCTGTCTGGCCACTGTTTGTGCATCAGCACACAGTTGAGCTCCTCCTGGTCTTTGACAGATGTTGAGGTTTCTATCAGGTAGTATCAGTTTCTAGAAAAACTGCTCTGATGGACTTATTCCCTTCTCACATTAAAATGGAGATCTATACGACATCGCATTCTGGCATTCTGGGGTCATGTGCGTGTGCCAACCAAAATATGTTCTGCTATTGCATGCTTGGGAGAGGAGGGTGTCTACTTACATTTCAAGACATTCTTTTTAAAATACAGCAGATCATGAGGAGCAAAAGCAAAGATGTACACTGACTTCACCTCATTTAAGTAAATACAAGAAAAATCTGTTAATAACCAAAATGATTAATATTCACCACCCAAATTGTATCATGAAGCATACTTTGTGGGTCAGGTATGTGCTCCTGCCCAGTCCACGGATGCAGCGGGCACTGCAAATTCCATGTTTCCCATCAAGCCTGGGACCAAGTTGCACCAGGAGGAATTTTCACCAATGTAGACAGCAGGGTGTCAGATACGCCAGCCAGGCCGACAATAAAACAAAAGCACCAAAGAGGCAAAGCATCAGAATCACACCCCTTCAGGATTTGATTATACTACTTTGAAGTCAAGACTACTTGCATTTTAATAAAATCCAAAAAACGGGAAATGGCTGTATAGCTGTATATTTCTTAGAAATAAGTTGGGAGTTCTCAATTTCCTACTCTTACTCTTAAAGTAGAACAGAATTAGCCTCACAGTTAATAGCTGAACAGAGGTTCATCTTCCACAATTTCCACATTGTGACTACAAGCTCCAAGCACAAGTCATGAAGTACGTACACCCTCAGTTCTTGAAATGGATGTCAGTTTGATTCACGTTGGGAGAGGAAGAGGAAACGCAACAAGGCTGCTGCCACTTTTTACATCGATGATCACACACAGTCAAAGGTAAAAGGAGTGCAGGCGTATCTCATTTTACTGCACTTCACAGATGTGTTTTCTACAAATTGAAAGCATCATCTTCCTTCCACCAGCAAAAAAGATTATGACTCGCTTTACTATCGTACTTTGGGGTGAACCTGCAGTATCTGTGAGGTGTGCCTATAATCCACAAGTCGTCATCACCCAAACCTACCACCAACTCATGAGGTCAGACTGCAGCTTGCATTTACAAGTTTACTGTACAGGGGATGGGTTTCAAACAGATTTGGTTAGGGCATACGAGTCCTGGGAAAGCCAGGACCACAGCTGCAGTTAAATGCTGAAATCCAGTATTCACTGCTAATCAAGTTATCTTCTCTGAAAGGCACAGAACAGATCTTTCCAAAAAGGCAGAATTTCAAAGTCACTGTATTCAATTAACTAAAAAAAAATGCAAAGTAGCCGCAATAAACCACCCTTCAAGTCACAAAGCATACGTCACAAATATAAAACACACTTCCTTTCTTTCTCAATAATTATTTTCTCTAAGACCTAAAGAACAAACACCAAAATATTAAGAGTAAGTAGCTCTCTGGATGACTGGATTCCTGGTAGTTTTCAATTTTCTTTATACCTTCCTGTATTTTCTAAATTTTCTCTAGTACACTGTGTCACTTTTATAATGAGAAAAAACGTTAATTTTCTTGGCTCAAGTTGGTCTGTTTGAAAGTAGAAGAGGGCAATATGCTGAATTGAAATACAAATAGAGCACAGGCACCACACCAAAAAATAAAACTGGATTCCTTTGTGCAGAAACTGGGAATGCACCACGGCTGTAGCAGTCAGCTTGGCACTCAATCTGGCACTCAACAATCTGCCCAACGGTCAGCTGGCTGGCCACCCTCACCTTGTGTCACTCAGATTCTACCAAGAGACTCTCAGATATGCCACAGCCCAATGTAAACTCAACTTTTTATATTAACAGTGGACTTGGTTATTACAAATGAAACCAAAACAAATGCACGCTAGTTTTCTCTCCCTGAGTAAACCTTTCTCAGGAACTTCCATGGTGTGTCTGAATTAAGGTCTGTCCTCCTCTATAGGTCCTGAACAAGCCGCTGGAAAGGGTTTTATAAACAGTGAAATGTCTAAAGTATCAGGAACAAATCAGAAGAGGAGGAGAAGAATCATTACAGGAAAAATTTACAACCTTTCATCAGTGCTAAAATTGTGAGGACCAGGTAAGGCACCGCATCTCCCAAACCAGAGGTGAAGGAGTGACTGGCACGCACCAAGTGGCCTGCGGTGATGAACGGATGGCAGGTCCCTGAGAGCACAAAGAGCAGGAGGGTACAGAGATTGCAGGAGGGTGAAATGCAGCACGCAGGGGCAAAGGCTCTAAGTCACTTTACCCCGCGGAGAAAACACAGGCTTTGGAATGGGCCAGTCTGATGTGGAACAGTGGCTTGGCTCTTCCTCAGGGATGCGCAGACAGAAGGGTGGAGACCTGGGAAACTGAGACTGATAAAATGATTTCATGTCTGAATCAATTCCACACCGATAAGGAATTCAGTAACGTGATGAAGAAGCCAGCCGGCTTCATTCTTCATTCTCATCTCTGCCCCATACCTCTCAGTCACATCTCTTCTCAGAAATACAGGGCAGGTCTCTTGACACCCTATTCCCCCCCCCCGCCCCCCCAGATGGTGCACAGTAACCAGAGAATTCTGCGTTGGGGTAGGTGACAAGTACAAGAAGCCTGAGTCTTGAAAAACGCCACCCCACAGAGCCCATTAGAGAATCAATTCACAGAAAAGGGGCACAGATCAGTGATAGGCAGCCCCCTCCCAATTACCAGGAAGCTTTGCTCCCTGCATCCTCTGAGAGCTGCAACTGCCTCCCATCACCTCGCCACTTCCACCCACATTCACAAGAATTTAGTATTTCGCAACATGGACCAAAAGCCTGTTCTTACCTGGAGCCAATGGCTCTCACATTATCAGAAACAATGCCTCAGATTTAAAATGATCTTGAAATGAAATCCTTAGACACCTTAAAACACGTAACACAAACAATGGGAGAGAGGAACATAATACAGTGCTCCATGACATAAAGATGAATTAGGAAAGTGGGTCAGAAAGCACTGTTATGGATTTCGGTATTCACAAGCCTGAGTACCCTATAAGGCAATGAGAGGCGGGAATCCATGTGAACACAGCTACTAATGAAAATTGAAGCAAGTGTGCCACGTAGTTAGACACAAAAGCATCCCCACTGATGACACGATTTTTCTGAAATGGCAAACAAATCTTGAGAAAATTCAATCCTCCTGAGTCAATCCCTCAGGATTGACAGTACAATCCTCCCAGACTTACCTGACAGTAGCAATACTAGAAAGTTCAGCAAGTATCAAAACCATGCACATAAAAGAGGTTCTAGGCTCAAATATTAGACGCAGGTTTTTCACCTGTAGAATCCTCCAGCAGGCGTCCTAAGGCTGTGCAGGAGGCACCAGAATCCCTGCCATGCTGGAAAGGACTGTGAACAGCCAGTACGACACTCCTGGGTTCAGCTCACTGAAAACCAGGATCAACCCCAATCACGGTGACACCCAAGGCACCCCAGAAGGGTGTTCTGCACCATGAGAATCGCTCCTTTATACCAAACTGCCCCTCATAACAAAGTGCCAAAGGAGGCCAGAATAATTCATGCAAATTGTGTTCAGATTGTCTATTCAGATATGAGACCCTAAGAAAGTCATCTGCCACTATTGCCCGCAGTCCTTTGCCACTTGGCTGGCCCTCATCCTTTCCTGTTCGAAGGTCATGTGCCTCCTGAAGAATATTTTTGTACCTGGATACTGATAAAACAAACTTTGGACAAGCACAAATTCAAAAGACAGACAGCCTTCAATGAGTGTTCTGAGACAAATGCTTTTTAAAAAAAATCTAATTCTGATGATTTTTAAGTATATTATGTCATTACAGTTGCCCCAATTTGTTCCCTTTATCCCCCCTCTGCCCTGCACACCCCCGCCCTCCCCTTCCCCCTTAGTTCATGTCCATGGGTTGTACATGTAAGTTCTTTGGCTTCTGTTTCCTATACTACCCTTAACCTCTCCCCATCTCTTTAACGCCTACCAGTTATGCTTCTTATTCCCTTTACCTTCCCCACCATTCTCCCCTCTCTCCCCCCAATGATGAGGTTCCATGTAATCTCCATTTCGGATTCTGTTCCTGTTCTAGTTGTTTGCTTAGTTTTTGTTGTTTTTTAGGTTTAGTTATTGATAGTTATGAATGTATTGTCATTTTACTGGTCATAATTTTAGATATTATTTTTCTTAGATAAGTCCCTTTAACATTTCATATAATAAGGGCTTGTTAATGGTGAACTCTTTTAACTTATCTGGGAAGCACTTTATCTGCCCTTCCATTCTAAATGAAAGCTTTGCTTGGATAGAGCAATCTAGGTTATAGGTACTTGGAATACTTCTTTCCAGCCCCTTCTTGCCTGTAAGGTCTCTTTTGAGAAATCAGCTGATAGTCTTATGAAAACTCCTTTGTAGGTAACTCTCTCCTCTTGCTGTTTTTAAGATTCTCTCTCTATCATTAATCTTAGACAATTTAATTATGATGTGCCTTGGTGTGTTCTTCCTTGAATCCAATTTGTTTGGGACTCTCTGCGCTTCCTGGAAATCTATCTCCTTGGCCAAATGGGGGAAGTTTTCCTTCATTATTTGTTCAAATAAGAGTTTGACTTTTTGCTCTTTCTCTTCTCCTTCTGGCACCCCTGTAATTCAGATGTTGGAGTGCTTAAACTTGTCCCACGGGTTCCTAAGCTTCTTACTTTTTAAAAATTCTTATTTCTTCATTCTGGTTGGATGTTTATGTCTTGTCTTTGCTCCAGATGGTTGATTTGAGTGCCAGTTTTCTTCCCTTCACTGTTGGTTTCCTATATATTTTGCTTTATTTCATTTTTTGTAGCTGTCATTTCTTCCTTCATTTTGTGACCGAGCTCTATCATTTCTGTGAGTATCCTGATCAACAATGTTTTCAACTCTGCATCTGTCTGACAGGTTCTCTATTTCCTTCCTTGTCACTTAGTTCTTTTTCTGGAGTTTTGATCTGGTTTATCATTTGGGCCATATTTATTCGTCTTAGTGCACCTGTTATGTTGCATGGGGACAAAGCCTTGGGTATTCACCAGGGTGGGGCAACCCACTTTGCTGCATTGTGGGACTTTCTGTGGTGGAAGGGTCAGAGATGGAACAATGCTGCTCACCAGTTCTAATCTAGCCCCACTTTCCAATGAACTTTTCTGTGAGACTGGGAGTTTCTCCTGCCAATCGCAATCTCCACAGTATTTTACAACGTGAGGTTTTGAGTTTCTAGTTTTCTCTTCAGACAGCCCAGCCTTGCCTGCCCAGTCTATTGCCTTGCCATGTGTCCCTTCCACTTGGCTGCCCATCTCTGCCCCTCCTACGGGTCAGGGCGAACTCCTTGGTTGTCGGAGTTCCACACAGTTTGATTTTTCTGGCAGTTCTGGTTGTTTATTGTTTTTAAATTGGTATTGTCCTTCCTTTTGCTGTGCAAGGAAGCGAGGCTTCTCCACTTATGCCTCCATCTTGGCTGGAACTCTGAGACACACGCTTCCGCTCCTTCCCCAAGAGTGGTCATGAACTTCACCCATGATGAAAGGGCTATTTTAACAGAATGACTGGTTATAATGACTTATTTAGAAAAATACATGTATTTGATAAACTCATTGCTAAAACAAAACATACCTGCAAATCCTGGAGTAAACAAAAATAATGAACAATTTTCTCCATGGGGTCTTAACAGTATATGGTGACCCCTGCCACTCCCAATGATGTGATAAATTCTTCTTGGACAGCATTTGTCAGGACTGTGGAAACAGCCCCAGTTGCATTTTTAATAAGGAACCCTTAAAAGCTACCTCATTCCACAGAAACTTTACCATTTAATTATTTAAAGCATCATAAAAAAGGTTCTATAGGCACATGTGTCTACTTTATATTAAAGCAATGTGCACAGCAGAAATATAAACTTACAACCTTTGGTTTGAGTAACAGACTAAAGAAAAAGTTTCCCCTGAAAATAAAATTCTTTCCCAAAGTAAACTAATTTAGTTTTTAGATAATTAATATCTCTCTCTCTCAAATGCACACATTCCACACTCTACATCAAGTTTACAAGAAAACAAACAGAATGTTATTAAACTAGTGCAAGCATGACTGGTGGTAGAACCTAGAGATTAGTGAGGGTAGAGGAGCGTGGACTGTGATTTTAGTTACCATGTGTTAACAACAATTTTGAAAAATTGCAAAAACTTTACAGTACATCCTAGCTTTCTTTTCTTTAAAACATATTTGACTATGCTATTACAGTTGTCCCAGTCTCCCTCTTCATCCCCCTCCACCATACACACCTCCTCTCCCCCACATTCCTCCCCCTTTAGTTCATGTCCATGTGTCATTAAGTTCTTTAGCTTCTACATTTCCCATATTATTCTTGCCCTCCCCCTATTTTCTACCTACCATCTATGCTACTTATTCTCTGTACCTTTTCCCCCTCTCCTCCTCCCAATCCCCTGTTGATAACCCTCCACGTGATTTTCATTTCTGTGGTTCTGTTTCTGTTCTAGTTGTTTGCTTAGTTTGCTTTTGTTTTAGGTGTGGGTGTTAATAACTGTGAGTTTGCTGTCCTTTTACTGTTCATATTTTCAACTTCTTTTTCTTAGTAAATTCCTTTAACATTTCATATAATAATGGCTTGGTGAGGATGAACTCCTTCAACTTGACCTTATCTGAGAAGCACTTTATCCACCTTTCCATTCTAAATGATAGCTTTGCTGGATAGAGTAATCTTGGATGTAGGTCCTTGCCTTTGATGACTTGGAATACTTCTTTCCAGCCCCTTCTTGCCTGTAAGGTCTCTTTTGAGAAATGAGCTGACAGTCTAATGGGCACTCCTTTGTAGGTCACTGTCCCCTTATTTCTTATTGCTTCTAGAATTCTCTCCATTTTAATCTTGGGTAATGTAATTATTATGTGCGTTGGTGTGTTCCTCCTTAGGCCCACCTTCTTTGGGACTCTCTGAGCTTCCTGGACTTCCTGGAACTCTATTTCCTTTGCCAGATTGGGAAGTTCTCCTTTATTACTTATTCAAATAAGTTTTCAATTTGTTGTTCTCCCTCTTCTCCTTCTGGTACCCCTGTAATTCAGATGTTGGAACATTTAAAGATCTCGTGGAGGTTCCTAAGCCTCTCATTTTTTGAGTTCTTGTTTCTTCACTCTTTCCTGTTTGGTTGTTTCGTTCTTCCTTCTGGCCTACTCCATTGATTGAGTCTGAGTTTTCTTCCCATCACTATTTGTTCCCTGTGCATTTTCCTTTATTTTGCTTAGTGTAGCCTTCATTTTTTCATCTAATTTGTGACCAAAATCAACCAATTCTGTGAGCATCCTGATCACCAGTGCTTTGAACTATGCATCTGATAGGCTGGCTATCTCTTGGTCGCTTAGAAGTATTGGCTCTGGGGCTTTGATCTGTTCTTCCACTTGGGCCATTTGTTTGGGGGGGAAGGTCTGGTCTAGCCAGTTATGTAGTGAGGGGCAGAGCCTTAGGTGTTCACTGGGGCGCGGCAACCCACCAGCAGGGTTGTGATACCATATGTGGGGGGCGGAGTCAGAAAGGGAACAATGGTACATGCTCTGCTCCCTCTCTCTCGATTTCAGTCCCTTCTGCCATTCCCCTCAAGCAAATTGGGCCCTTCTGGGTCCTGGGTGGGGGGGCTTGTGTACATTCTAGGACCCTGTGGTTCTCTCCAACGAATTCTCCTGTGAGGCTGGGAGTTTGTGCCAGCACCTCAAACCCCACAAGTGTTTTCAATCAGTGCTTTTAGGCTTTATTTCCCGGGGCTGGGACTCGCCCTGGGTTGTGTGGTCTGTCTCGCTGCGCACTTTCATCTGGTTTATTGGTGCACGAATGCGGACCATGGTCACCCAGCCGCCTCGCGCACCTCACTGGGTCTGCTCATTGCCACCCTGCGCCCAGGTCCACCAGTCACCGCTTTTTCCTGCTTCAACCGCTCTCCCCCGGCCACCGATTCTGCTGCTCTTACCAGTCTGGATGAATGGTTGTCAGACTGCCATACAGTTCAATTTTCTGTCAGTTCTGGTTGTTTTTTTGTTTCTAAAATTTTGCTGTCCTTAATTTTGGTTGTGCAAGGAGGCACAGTGTGTCTACCTATGCCTCCATCTTGGCCAGAACTCCCCCCTAGCTTTATTTTGTTCATAAAAATATCAAGAGTCAAAGGTTACTATGCCTTAAGTATAGCCTGTGGTAAGGATGTGGAGAGACTGGAACCCCTCATACATCCCTGGTGAGAATGCAATATGGTGTTACCATCTGGGAAGCAATTTGGCAGTTACTAAGGTTAAACATCAATTTCCTCTATGGCTCCTACATACACCTGAGAGAACTGCAAGCACTGAGTCTCTAAAGCAGCACTATCCGTGCGAGCCCCACACTGGAAACCACCGAATGCCCATGAACTGGGGAACAGACAGACAAAATGTTCCACATCCACACAGTGGAGCACTGTTCAGGAATAAAAAGGAACAAACTACTGACACACGGTGCAAAGCAGGTAAACCTCAAAAGCATTATGTTAAGTGAAAGAAGGCAAACACACCAGGCCACATATTATATGATCCCACTGATGAAACGTCCGTAAAGGTACATCTATAAAAACAGAAAGTGGGACCCGGGTTGCAGAGGGCTGGGGAGAAGAGGAAATGGAGAGTGACCGCTACTGGGCACCAGGGATGTCAGTGGGGCAATGCAAGTGTTCTGACACTGGACTGGTGATGTGGAAGACTGCACAACTTGGAAAATTTACTAAACACACATAAATTACATACACTGAATTTTAATATGTGAATTATACTTCCAAGTTGTTACACACACACACACAGCCTACAGATAAAGCGTTGGGCAACTACAAAGCATAACATCTGTGTTTTGGTTGTCCCTCTTACTTGACTCAAGAGTGGAAAAGATGACATCAGGCCATTAGCATTATGAGAATGCAGAATTTTGCTGTTTAATTTCCTCTTAAAGATAATAAAGGAGCATGGGGGAGGGAGGCACTCAGGGGGAGCAAATAAATCTCTTTCCTTATTACCGAGTTCAAACTAGGTCATGGCCCTATTAGCCAGTAACCAGGAGGAGCTTACTTATTACTGCCCGTTGCTGGCAGGGCAGTGCTGGGCCTGGGAATGCAGAGTCCACTGCCCTACAAACACAGGACCTTTGTGAAGGGCAAACCCAGGCTGGGCACAAGGTTAGGCATGATAATGGACACTCTGAACATCAGGGAATGAGGAAATCAGGAAATTCCTGTGTTTAGTTCATATACTAAGATCTAATACAAGTCTCTCAACTTCCCAAACCTCAAGGTTAGAGTCAGTATCACCTTCATAGTTTTGCATCATGAAAATCCTCAGTCAGCTAAATAGACATACCGTGTATGATGTCCTAAGACAACTTTCCTGCCTTCACCTCCCATCACCTAACAAGTCAACTTTTACCAAGCACGTACTATATACACTCACTGCTCTACTCAGCTGGGCAGAAGGCCAATGTATTGGTTCTGCTTTGTGGACTCATGACAGAACCCTTTGACACAGCCCCTCTCTCAGCAGGGTGAGGGGCTAGCCAGCAACCAGCACTGCTGCTAACAACTGAGCATGTGAACCAGACAACGGTGCCACATCTGAATTCTGTGAGCTGACAATATTCATGGAAGACTAAGGCACAGGGCAGCAAGCATACAGAATATCCCCGCTGGGACATGGGTCACAGAAGAAATAAGAGCAAGGACAAGCTAGTCAGAGTCTCCAGAGTTTTCTGACTATCCACAGCTAGGACACTCAGACTGCCCCTGCCACCTACTTACTGACAGGAGGTCCCAGCTGGAAGCTTCAGCCCATGTGCCACACACAGAAAATAAGCATTTTAGGGTTTTTTAAAATGTGTACTAAGTTTCTGAATAAGAAAAAAACAACAGTCAGTATGGAAGTGGTAGGTAAGAGGATCAAATCTGACAGAAATGGTATGGAATTATTTCCAGTTGAAGTTGACAGGACAAAAAGTTCATCTCATGAGAAATGAAATGCTGCGAGAAACACTCCAACAGCAGGAAAACGGAAATGCTGTATCTACCCCCTTCTCTCCCACCACCCTTGAGTATGTCCTCTATTTTCAGAAGGCAGCAATAAAACCGTTCTCTCTACCAACATTCTCCTTCCACTCAAGGACAGTGTCATAGAAGCTGGCCAACAGGGCCCTCGGGCATGGCGAGCCCCATGCTCAGGCCGAGTGTAGAACTGCACAAGCTTCACGTCAGATGCTACTCACACAGGGTCACACCAACACTTATCATCAAATCACAGAAGCTTCAGCTTAGGAAATCCTCCAATCGCTCACTCCTTATAGAGGTAGAGCACTGGGAGAAAACAGGGAAAATGTGCCAGCAGCCTCCTCTGAGCCCATACCGTCCCTGACTTCATGTGAGCCTGCAGCTGACCTGCTGTTCTGTCAACAGAGGTAAGAATATTATAGAATGCCAAGGACAAATAACATGGAACAGCAGTGTTTTCTCGTGGTTCATTCCCCTTGGTCCCATCCCACTTTCTAATTCCTTCATCTCTATTTAAAATAAATTTCACAAGGGAAAAGTTAGGATCAGGTGGGTAAAAGTGGCAACCCACATTTGACATGAAAATTACTCTAAAGAAAATCTTTCCCCATAAAATATTCAAGTATGCTCATAATTTACAGGGCACATGTAAGTTTCAGTCCTTAAATTAGGCAGCCAAGGTCAGTCCACTGGGTTTAGTCCAATGACCCTTTTAACTACTTGAAAATGATGTCTGATTATCAAATAATAATATGGCTTACCTATAAAATTTCTTTCTTAAAAATATTGATCCTGATTTACAGAAGCAAGGACATTATGCTAAGCTTTTGTAAATCATGCATAACACATTACTCATACTTCAGACAAACACCAGGCCCATTTCTTCTAAGTGGGTTTCTATTAGTAAGTCAGCACCTGGGGAAACTTACTATTCCAAGCCAGTTCTACATTAAGAATGATAGTTATTGTAAATGCAAACCTCAGAGTTGCTGGGGGCTGAGAGGTGGTGAGTGGTGGGGATAATCTCAGCACTTGCTTTTGAAAGCTTCCTGGAGTTCTCCAGTGCTCAGGGCACCAACAAGCACTGTATTTCTGGATGGCTAGACCTTTTGCAAATTGAGATCACTTTAATTAAGATCTGAATCAAAATCAATAAAAATAGCTCTGATGACTTCAACTACAACTTTCTTTGGAGGAGACCAGTGGAAACATTCAACAGAACCAGAGGTGGTAACTGCCTGAGATCAAGTGGCCCCACACAGCAGATTCCTGGGTAAGCCTCTAGGAGTGGCTGGGACCTGCTGGAGAAGTACTCAGGCTGCCTCCCTAGCCTTAATGCTGGGGACACTTCAGCTGGCCCACAGATGCCACAGTGATGTTCTAAACATGTGCCCTTATGGCCACCCCTATGACTACATTCTCTGGTTTATCCTACTGGTTCTCAGGGCTTCTTTGGTTCTCATAATACACCAGAGATGACAAAGGACTTTAAACCCTGAAAATGATATGGGAAAAGCCCACCAGCAATAACATCAATATTTTACTAATATCACTAAAAATGTGAGCAATGACCTAGTGGTAGCTTTTGCTAAATGCTTTACAGAAACTATTTTATAGATGAAGAAACCAAGGCTCACACAGGCTAACTGTCCAAGGTACAAGAGCTAGTGAGGGTTAAAGAGGAGAATATTAATCCATCTATTTGACTAAAAATTCCATGTCCTTAAGGACTACAGAGGGGGGGAAATGTACTTTATAATTTCAAGCAAAAGCTGTGGCCATCTCCCAAGTTCTATGGAGAGAGACATTATAGGAAACCACACATTTTGGGGAAAGGATTAAAAAAAGTATTCATCCACAAAAGATTAACAGTGTCTTGCTAAGAAAACTAGAGTTGAAAAACTGGGAAGTAAATGATATTGACAAATGAACACTTTCTAACTGAGCTTGTTACAACAGCTATTTTAATTTTTAATTATTTCTGATATTAAGATTTACTATAATGAATTATCTTAAAAAACAAGACACTATGCCTTGGCTGGTGTGCGCAGTGGATTAAGTGTGAGCCAGCAAACCAAGGGGTTGCAGGTTCAATTCCCAGTCAGGGCACATGCCTGAGTTATGGGCCAGGTCCCTAGCTGGGGGTGTGTGAGAGGCAGCTTAAAGATATATCTCTTACACATTGATGTTTCTCTCCCTCTCCTTCTCCTGCCCTTCCTCTCTAAAAATAAATAAAATCTAAGGAAAAAAGAACAAGAAGAAAAAAGTATTTCCAAATACACTGGTAACAGTTTTTCACAGGAAAAAGGCCTACCAAGAAAACTGTGATGATGCTTCTCTGTACTTAATGTTCCTGTGAATGATGCTCCTTACTCTTTGGAAGCTGGGAGACCATTCTGAAGAGAAACGCTAACAATGAAGAAGCACATATATGTATAATACACCCCTCTCTCTTCTCTGAACAGAGCATGATTGCAAAACAGGGTTGATACAAAAATATTTAAAACTGAGGAGTTAGGAATATACATTCAAAATCTACAACGACCACTTAGTATTTTATTCTCCTTTCTTCTGTTTAAGAATTTGAACAAGAGCAAGAAGTCTGGTAGCAACAAGTCAGATTTCCTCTTTTATATTATCTTGAACTCCATTAGGATTGTGACAGTTTCTAAGAAAGTGATTACAAAGTTCAGAACTAAACAAAAAAGCGTTCTCTCTTGCCCTCTGATCTGGAGCCTGGTTTGCTCCACCTTCACTTTTTCCATTGAGCCTCTCCCCAGGATGGCTCATGATGAAAACAGCTTTGCATTACGCAGCTCTGAACATGAGTCAGAGTGAAAGGCAAGCAGTGTCAGCTCTGGAAATAACACCTATAACTTCCCTCCATAATGGCAGCCTTGGCCCAAACCTCCCCTGCTTAGAGGTCAAAGGCCAATGAAACAGATACACTGTGTATTTGCACATACCCAAGCTGTATGCATACTGGTACATCAATAATCCTTTGCTGGAAGGTAGTTCAGCATCATCCAGCTTGTCTGGTACTATATGATTGGGTAATGCTACTGTTGAAGTCATTGATTCAACCTCTAACAAAGACTCAAAATATACCAGGATTAGCATTGCAGGAGTATCATCCAGGGCCTTTCTCTCCAACACCTTTTGTTTTGCTGAGAGGGGAGGGTGTGTCTTCCACAAGTCCGAAGCAGCTCGCTACCTCCTTTTTTCACCAGCCCATTTTGGGAACTATCCTTCTGTATCTGTCAGCTGTGTTGCAGAGAAAACACAAGCCACTTTTTTCCTAAATAAAGAACCGAGTTTCTACTCATTTTGCCCTGCCAACAGCACAACAGTACAACAGTAGAGAGAGTTCTGGAAAACTAACCCCCTCATAATCCAAGTTCAGCATTAGTTTTAGCCATACTGTTTTGCAATGGAGGAGGTGTAATTTGGCCTGCAAGTAAACAGGCAAGTCATGGAGAGGCTGTAGAAAAACCTCACACAAGTCTAAATTTGCAACACGTCAAAGTATGAATAACATATACACTAAAAAATTATCTGCACCCTGGCTGGTGTGGCTCAGTGGTTAGAGCATCGGCCTATAACTGAAAGGCTGTGGGTTTGATTCCCAGTCAGGGCACATACCTAGGTTATAGATTCATCCCCCAGTCTGGGAGTGGGCATGTGCGATCCCTGGTCTAGTCAACATTCAATCCCTGGCCCCAGCGCACATCTCCTGACTGGATGTGAACAGAAGCAACCGATTGATGCTTCTCTTGCATTAGTGTTTCTCTCTCCCCCTTCTTCTCTCTCTCTAAAAAAGCAAATGAAAACATCCTTGGGTAAGGTTCAAACATCCCTTTAAAATATTAAAAAAGAAAAAATGATCTGCAAGGACTGAAGAACAGGCATTTGTGAGACTACTTTTACTGCATTCCAATTTAACACCTAGTTATCTGGCCACACTTATGTTTGATTTAAAAAAAAACACAATTTCATGTCTCAGTTGCTTGCACTATGACAAGCACCACAAAACTTCAAACTGACCTATGCTTTGTATAACTCATTAATTTAATATGAAAAGAAAAATTTCATGTCAAACCTGCAGATATCCAGCTGTCTCCTTAGCCCGCTCTCTAGAGGGACAGTTCTCAAATTCTGCGCCAGGGTGGGCGGGTGCTCTGTCAACCAGGAAAGGCTGCCAATCACAAAGTGTTTCTGGGCCACAAAGGAAGGCCTCATAGGGGCATCCTGAGTCTCACCACCTTCTTTCCTTGCTTCTCTCAGTGTCTCTGCCCCACAAAACAACAAAAACCAGTCTGACACTCCTGTTACCAGAAACCCAAAGCTGCGGCTCCTCCTCCACCCCTGATGTTGGGGGGCCGCCCGGACAGACAGCGGAAAAGAGAAAAAAAGGGGGACACAACCTATGACCTAAACATCACCGGGCCTCCATGCTCTCACGTGCAAGAACTGGACTTAGAAAAGCTGTAAGGCCTTCTCCAAGTCTAATGACTCTACTCCTCCATAGTATCCCCCCAAAAGCACTAAAATGAAACCTGAGTGATTCAACTTCCCCTGTGACCCTCTCCAACTCCCGTTTCCTTTCTGTGGCCCAGCACACTGAGGTATTTAAGATTTCAACTAGCTTCACAAAACTAGACTCACCAGCACATTCCCCTTGTGACTTTGATAATATAATTTTGCAGTTATTTTTAATCAACTCCTTGTTCATGGTGATGTTATTTTCTCAAGTTACCTTCACTTTTAGTTCTTCCTGATGTCCTATATGGGAGCACGGTATCAAGATGAGATTTCTGCAAATGTAAAAACTGCGCTCTTTAATATTTAGAAACTCAACATGCCCAAAATCGTTTCACAGAAAATAATTCATTTTCTGTTTCACAGAAAATATTTGTTCACAGAAAATAATCTTCTCACTGATAATACTTGTCCTAGAACTTACTTTTTGTCATGAAATTAATTAAAACATTGCAACACTGTCCAGGAAAAGGTAACAGAGGTGGCTGGAACCTTCCCACAGACAAGAACTACACTGTACAGTGACAATGGAGGAGGAGAAGTGCCCCATAGTAAGTGCTTTTCACTAGCTGGATATCTGCATAAGCTCCACCAGCCTTCAAGGGAACTTTGAATACAGGTAGTTTGAGCAAAAGAAATAAAAGCAGCCCTGGCTGGTGTAGCTCAGTGGATTGAGCGCAGGCCTGCGAACTACACGATCGCGGTTCGATTCCCAGTCAGGGCACATGCCTGAGTTGCAGGCCAGTTCCCAGCAGGGGACTCACGAGAGGCAACCATACATTGATATTTCTCTCCTTCTCTCCTTCCCTTCCCCTCTAAAGATAAATAAATAAAATCTTAAAAAAAACATAATAAAAGCAATGACTTAGTTAAGTATAAAAATAATTACAGACTGATCTAGAACTGAGCTTTGCTAGAAAACAAAATATTATCAACTCCCTGAGAACACTCTGGGTCCTCTAGTCTGGCAGCGCGCTCCACTGCGGGGGGCAAACCAGAGGGAGAGGCCGACGAAGGGACTCAGTACCAATAAGCAACGAGACTGGTCATCTTAATATGAAGCCGAGAGAGGGAGAGTGAGTGAGAGAGACAGAGACAGAGACAAAGACAGACAGACACAGGCACACACACAAACCCCTATCGGCTTGTTCAAGTACTACTGCCGTATTTGCCTCAAACTAAAAACCAAGTTATAGGAATAAACCAAGGCCAATTTACTTTTAGTCTGTAAATAAATTTAAGAATATTTCTCTGTCTCACTGTCATGGAGAAGAAAATGCACAGGCATGGTACTGCTGCCCACATGCCACCAGGTAATTACTTTCCCAATGTTTTTAAAGAGGTGCTCCAAAATGTATTAAGTATTTAGCAAGGGCTAGCTGTCTTAGATACGTCACCTCACTTCACTCTCACAAGACTCTGGAAAGGTTAAGTGTCCACACCCTTTGACAGGGTGACAGGTGGTGGCACAGCCAATGTGGGACCACCAGGGAAGCCAGGCCTGAGCCACCCAAGGCCTATGCACTGCAGCTGAGGGACAGGGAGGGCCACCTCACTAAGCCCTGAGCACACCTCCCAGAAAGCAAATGGACTAAGTCGTCAGATGAAATTCCAGAGAGGGTAAGAATGGATCCCTCTGCAAAGATCAAAAGAAAGCCACACCCAACGAGGCTGCTGGGACACAGAGGTCCCTGAGTCACAGGGACCCAAGCGTCTGAACAAAAGCAGGTTGTTGCAATTCTGACGCCTGAGGACTGTGGGCTCAGTGACTCATTTGGGGATCTTGGGTGAGACACTTAGATTTTCCACTTACTGTGCCACTGCCTTCTGACCTGTAAAATGGAGGACAAAAGCGTATTAGGGTATCTAGACACTTTCAGACCCTGGAGAAACAAAAGCATTACACGCAAAAGGTATGATTTGACGTCCACAAGAATGATGAGAATGAAGTCTGACAATACAAAGTGCTGTGGATGAGGTACAGAAACTGGGAACCATTAACACTGTTGGTGGGAATGTGAAATGGTACAGCCACTTTGGAAAACAGTTTAGCAGTTTCTTAAAATGTTAAACATAAACCAACAATATGGTCAAGCCACACCAATCCTAGGTGTCTACCCAAGAGAAATGTACACAGAGACAGTAAGCCACTATTCACAAAAGCGAAAAACTACAAAAAATCCAAACATCTGTCAACTAATAAATGGATAAACAAAATGTCCATCCATACCCTATCCTTTTTGACAAAAAGGAACAAGTTACTGATACACGGAACACAGCTGAACCTCAAACCAGTATAATAAACTTAAAAAGTCAGACTCAAAACTGAAGTTCTGGATGATTCCATTTATGTGAAATTTCCAAAACAAGTAAAGTTATAAAGGCAGAAAGCAGATTTAGCTGTCTGGGGCTTACAGGCAGGGGTGGCCACGACAGACAACAAATGGATACAAGAGAGCTTTCTGGTGATGAAAATGTTCTCAAACTAGATTGTGGTGATGGTTCACAACTGTATCAGTTTCTTAAAACTCAGCCAACTGTATGTGGGTGAATTTTATGCATATAAAATATATAAGACATATAACTCAATAAAGCTATTAAGGGAAAACGAGAACCACTATCTGCAGGCGTCCACGGGAGCACTCTGCATCTTCCACACTGAAAACTGCGGCTTGTGTGTGTAAGAGTTGTAAGAGTTGAGAAAAAAATTAGAAACCGACTTGTATATGCACGTAATCCAGAGGTATTTCTGTTTCTCTTCTGAATTCTTCCTGCTGTTTCTCTTTAGTATCTCATGCCCTTCATGGATAACATGACTTTCTTCACTGAATACCAAACAAAAATTGCCACACAAATTAAAAAGCATGAGCTTATGACTTTCAGTTATAAATGAGGCCACATAATAATGACTACCGTTGCGCCTCTCCTACAAAAATGCCAGAAAACTAAAAACATATTTTCTGAGACTGTTTTTTTCTCATTTTACACGGTTTCTCTAGTATTAATTATGGTAAATCAGTTTATTCTTCTGCTTTCATATATATAAAATATGAACCTTCACACAGATTTAGAACTTAATGCTCTGAAAAACCAACATTTCTTGATGTACAGAAAGATATATAAAGTGTCAAATGATTTGGATATACATTTAACGTCATTTTTGTGGCCCTCTTGACAAGCCCATTTGTTCCCATGATCAGAAAGATACAAGGATATATAACTATTTTTTAGTATTTTTTAAAAAGTCATATTATTATAATATGTGCTGGTGAGAACATGAGATGTCTTTTGAATGACGAAAAACATCATACAAAAATCACAAAAGAGAAAAACTCTGAGGAGCTCTAGCACTTCAAGTTACCACCCTTCATCCTACAAATACCCATTTCTCATTCCAAAAGTTTCAAGGAAAAAAAATCCCAAAACTCAAATGCAAATAAAAGGCAAAAAATAGTGTGAAAACTTATGCGTCCAAGTTCAGAAGAAGCCTAAAAATTTGCTATAGCACTGATTAGTGAGCCAAAGAGAAATGCTAATTTCACAGTTTCAGTTACGCTCTCATAAAGTCAATCTGAATTTTAAACACAGAAATCATAGCCTCCTCAATTCTACAAAACAACAAAAGTTGAATGAACTAAAACAAATATTTATGTCCTATCAGCCTGGACAAGGCTTCTAGATAATGCAAATAGTCAAAAATGGTATGACTTTCTTTCAGTTTCCAACAGAGACACAAACTGCTCTGTGTACATACCTACTGTACCTCTATACAGGTTCGATTCAATGCTGTTTTTTATTCTCTATAGTTTTTTACTTCTCAACTATAAACTCTTTGAGGATCGTCTTCCATTTATACATGCACTCTCTATGCTTCACTGAGGGTTTTGTATGCTGTGAATATGCAATAAAATTAGTAAATAAATTGTTTAAATCAATACAGAATTTAATAAAGAATGTGTTATATACAGAATTACAGAGTACTATATTTCTAGTCTTGGATTTCTAAATCATCATGATTCATAAGTATAAGCAGAATTTCTATGCTGGGTTCCAGCTTTACTTGCAAAAAAAAGGATAAATTTATTTTTTTAGATCACATATTCAAATAAAGATACTAACACTATTTACACATACATCAATCAAACCCCTATCTATACTTACAAATCAGGTAAAAGCATTAAAATTGATTCAGTTGATTCAATTACCTAATTTCCCACCATAACTTCCAGCTTGCATGCTTACAGGACTGTTTTATCAAAACAAGGCCCAGGCATGGAAACTCGAGTCCACGGTAGCCTCAGGTAAAATGTATCATACACGCATGTCCTGAGTTTGCGCCACAATGGTTTGGATTTGTCACATCACATGCTGCTTCGTAAAAGGTCTCTCATCTGTTGTGTGTTGTATCTCTCATGGCCACAAATGACATCTCCTGTTTCTTTGGTATATTCCAGCAACTTCGTACACAGGGCCTTATGCATAACAAATTCAAGAACACATGCTGGCTGATTACACTGACTCGGGTTTTCAGCTCTTCTCTCTGAAAAATAAGAGTCCTTTAACTTTGTATTGTTCTAGGCACATATAAACTAAGATTGTGTAGACCCAGAGTTTTATGTGAGAAACTGACATATGATGGACAAAGAATGTGAGAAGAATGAAATGGAGATGGAGTTCTCTGAAAAAGATACTTCAAAAGGCATCACTGCTTTAGGCCAGTAGTTCACCACGTGTGGGTTCAGAGAGCCTGTACCACACAGAATCAGAGTTTATTTACTGACAGGAAACAGAAAACTTTAGTATTCGCTTTTGATTTCTCACAAAGATAAAGCCATTTAAGTCTGGATGCCCACGAATTTTAAAGTTTCTAACAAGAAATTAAAATACATTTAAAATAGTTTGTTATGATTATCATTTTACAAATGAGGAAAATAAGCTCAAAAGCCAAGTGACAAACTAGGAATACTGACCAGTAATGAAACCTATTACAGAAAAAAATTGGGAATTTAAAGAAAAAAACCCTGGGCATTCAAAGACCAGGTGGCTATGAAGGAAAGAAATGAAACCAGCATCAGACTTTACAGAAGATAACGGATGAGCATATTCAAGACACTTAAATAAAGAAACCTGAGCCGAGGATTTCATGTCTAGTTGAACTGACCTCCACCTACAAAGAGCACAAACTCATAAAAATGCAAGAACTCTGGAAATGCAGCCACCCCAAGCTCCTGCTGAGGAATCCACTTGAGAACTGGCTTTAAAACAACAAAATGACTGAAGATTAAGAAAGTGTAGACGATGAACATTAAATATAGATTTACTTGCAGAATTAAAACTAAGTGATTTTGCAAGAGATAGTATAGCATGTAACATCTACATGTTCTGACAAATACAGCACAGCCACCACAAAGTGGGGGAGGGGATAAAGAGACTACATGAGAAACACAGTAAACCACTGACTGTGTTAAAGTGTTTACCTGGAAGTAAAAAGACAGTATTTCAAGTTACATGATATGAGATAAAGAGATAATGGGTAAGAAAAGTTTAATATCCAATTTTACTATTTCTCATACATTGAGGAATCCATACACAGAGCAAAAGAAAAAAAGTAGATGAGAGGCAAAAATATGTTATGTCAAAATAACCGTAGAACAAAAAAATACAAGTCTTCCTAAAAATAAAAAAAATGGACAAGAGGAAATATATAGCATAAAACTATATGAAAGAATCAAGGCCAAACATCAATTTTACAACTAATGTAAATTGGGTTAACTGGCCTATTTAAAAAAAGGATTTTTAGAGGAAAGCAAAAGTCAAATGAAAACTCCAGGAACACACACTATGTGGCAGAACAGAGACCACTGTCCATTCGTCCCAGCTCTGAGATCTCTTGATAGAAGCAATGGAAACAGGACCCACAACAAAGCCAGGAGAGCTCTGGCAAATGTGCTTTGATGTAAACCTCTGTCATTAAAGAACAAAAGAATCAAGTTAAAACCTTAACTTTAAAATTTTTAAATGCAGTAGCCAAGTATGACTCTACAAGGTAAACGCCACTGTGGGGACTCATTCAACAAATATTTATCAAGGCTGCATGTGATCAGGTCCTTTTTTAAGGACTGGCGATTCAAGGCTTGGGTGTCATTTTTCCTGTGTACAAACACCCAGAAATATCAATGAAATACACATTGCTGGACTTAAAGATACATGATAGTGTCCGCCTCCTAAAATAGATTAATGGAAACAAAGACAGGCCCTAAACTACACCAACACCAGTAGGTGCTAGTAAAATAATGCATCTTATTAATGCCATATGATACCAGGCACAAAACCGGAGCTCATTAAAATGCCTAAGATGAGAATGATTGCCAAGTAAAGCATTCTGTCATAGGAACATAACTACTGCTTCCTATAAAAGTAACTAAAAAGTCACAAAATTTTTCTCTGCCTGCTTCCCTTTTCCATCCAAATAAACTCTTATGCTTTATATTAAAATGCCTTTCATCTTCCATGGCAGAGAAGAGCTGCTGGCTGCTGGCATCAAATCTGCTAAAATCAACAACAGTGTAATTACCTGCACACTTTCAAGTGCTTTCAAAAGACATGCTGGTTGGGATTTTCCTAATTTAGAAATGTGTGCTTTATGCTGGTGGTCTAGGACTGTCAATAGCCTGGGTTAAAAAGAATTTTTACATCTTGGCCAAAGCATTCTTTTCTACAGTAATTATTTGATTTCTTTGTACCTCACCTACTTTCATAAAGCATTTGACTCAGTCTACAACATCCTTGTATCATACTGCTGGTTTAATGTACATTTACATGAGCTGATACACAGAAAGCACTTAGCAGCACAGTACTTGACACATGACAAGTGTCAGCTATTATTATATGAATAGCTCTTTTTAAAATATGTAAATAAGTGTGTGAGGGTAAGTGGATGACTATTCTTTAATTTCCCGTTATGCTAGTTGAAATGGGAAGGAATTTTAGTACACTCAGATTTCTCAGAACATTTTTAAACTGCAGATTCTTAAAAAAATAAATCTATGGAACAGATGAAAATTTTATGGCATAAAATTATAGGGATGAGACTTCCTTCCTGAGGCTACCAAAAACACATTTTCTCAGCAATTCTTCCTTGGTCCAGCTTTAAAAAAAAAAGGTAAAGAAAAGCCAAGATCTTGTGAAACTAGATCTAACTTGAGACTTGGGTTATACAGTTTAATAAATTATGTATTAGTTAGGGATTCACAAGGAAAAAACAGAGACCCACTCATAAGACCAAGTTCCAAATATTTCAATAAAATAACAAATTGCCTAATAACAGTGCTATAATTACTCCTTTTGTTTGGTTTCTTTGTAATTACTTTTAATAAATTACACTGTCTCCCCCCATCACTCAAGTAAGTTGTCATCCAAAGGCACAATAAGTACAACCCAGGACACAAAGCCACTCACAGACAGGGCGGGCTCCAGGGGAGGGTGGCTGGTGCCTCAAGAGCTGTGGCTCGGTAGAATCCATAATGCTTTTCTATGGAGATCAAGTATCAATGAAGCTATTATAAGAGATTACAGCTCTATAAATACAGGATAGTCATGAAGAGCAGGAGCACTTTCCAAAAGAGGCAAGGGTACCCATGCCTGGGAAATCACTCAACATAAATGCCCATGTCCATGCCACCCATTTTGTTCCCATTTTGTTAACTGCCAAGTAATTCCCATACAGTGGAGGGGCTCTTGGCTCAGCACTCCCGGAATTCATCTGGTGCCATTCTGCCAGGCTTTGTAGTTTGATCGCTCAGGAGTCAAGCACACAGTTGCTGTGTGCTATTATGGGGGTTCAAGAAAAAGATAATTTTTACTAGTGTTAAATATTCTTTTCCAGAAATCATAAACCAAATATAAAACACACCTCTGGCACAAAAAGCAAACAGCAGTAAAGCACTGTTTTAAATACTTTAAAATCTGTACCTATCTTTCTCATGTTGAATATTTTAATACTAGAATTATAACAAAAACATTCTCTTAGAAGGTATAAAAATTTTTAAAAAGCAATAAATGTGGTAAAATGCATAAACCAAGCTGGGTTTTAAACACAGTTTTTAAAATCTCCTATGAATTATTATTCATATTAAGATGATCATTGACTGCAGTTCTGAATCAAGTGTATGAAAAGAACAAATAAAATAAAAGCTGAGTAACAATGCTGTACAATTTAGGAAGATTATCAAAAAGAAAACAGTCCCAGAGTTTTTTTCCTCAAAGGCTCAGAAAACAGAATTTATAATTTGGCTCCAACTGAAACAGCCACCAAATAACATAAAGTCCACTTTTCAAAACCACCTTTCTAGGTATTTTTATGTTTCACTTTGCTATATCAAGGAAAGTATCACCAAATTCTAAGTAATTTTATGCCCAAGAGCATTGTTTTTTTCAGATTCTGACAGAAAAGAATATGAAGCTTAAAGGGTGCTTTTGCTGGAAAACACGTGCACCTTGTGTTCTTTATGACTAATCGCAACAGAGGCCAGGCAACCGCACCCTCTCGGAGACCACGCACTTGGAAACCAGCACACATAAAGGACCGCTTACTAATGATAATGGTCAGCCTTAATATTTTTGAATTTTCAATGTTTTAACAGTATATCAATGAATATTTCTGACACCATCATATATTCTGATAACCAGAAATGAGTATTTTAAAATTTGTTCTCCATATATTATTAGATAATGCATAAAGTAGAAAGGGTGCTTCTTTTGAATCTGAAAAGCGGAATCTTCTTCCTTTAAAGGAATTATGTGGCATTCATTTATTTTTCTTAAATATACAACTTCAGAAAATATTATTCTACAGAATACCAATCAAAGAATTATTTAAAACCTTATTTACATGCATATACTTACTTAAAATATTGTATTATTTTTAATCTTTGAATGTGATATGTAATTTTTATTCTCTTTGAGTCAGTTAAAGATAAAAACAGACCAAAAATGGGGGTCCTTCCAAAGCCAATAGCCATTTAGTAAAATCTGTTAACATTATTTTTAAAACTACACATTATACAACTCATTGTTGCAAACCCCATTGTTTAAGCAGCCCTGCAGAACAGGCTGAGCCATTTGTCCTGACTGTTCTTTGTGTAGTAGTTGCTCATGTTCCCCTTGCCTTTCTGTTGCACAAATTGTTCAAACTAAACAAAAAGAACTAAAAATAATGAAAAAGGAAGAATATCAGAATGTAAGGAGAAAGCACCTAAGGACCAGAAGCAAAACAGGTGAGTTTTGTCAATTTTAAATGAAAACAAAAAACAGTATAAAGGAATTCAGTTATTCCAGTAGAGAAGCACTAAAATATGAAGATGAAATAAAATGAAAATAAACGTCACAGGTGATAGAAGATGCATTAAGAGAATGGTGTATCTTCAGAAAGATAAGATATGAAAGTGAGTGAGGCAGCAAAAAGACAAGGGGTCGGGGCGCTGGGAGGGGGGATGGGAATGACACAACACAACAGAACAGGCCAGGAAGGGTCACAGCATTTTAAACCACTTCTCTGGGTGGTACGTCTCAGTCACCCAGTGTACTTTATCTCATTATTCGTTATTTTTACCCAGAGCTGAGCACAGAGCATGTTTGTTTTGCTTCCCCTTCTGAGTTCTCTGAAAAACTCAACTAGTACAGTATTTCAAGTTACAGCAGGCTGTGCTTAGCACCTTTAAGGGAGAATACCAATATCTCCTGTAAGATTACATTTTTTACATGTAATTCCCTGCCCAGTGCCAGTTCCAGACCCTTGCCTTGCACCATTCCTGTTTTCCTCCCTCAAGCAGGTCAGAAGAATGCTTTCCACAAGCCAGTAAATATCAGAGAGGAAAATGTTATGACTCTAGCAGAGTTGAATACAGAATAGTTAACCAAGTTCACTCAGGCACACTGAATCTTGTGTGAGACCAGAAGATGCAGACAGAGACTAAGAGATGGAGGCTAAGGGTGGTGGCGTTGGGGAGAAACAGGGCAAAGAAACAAAGCAAGCAAATATAGAAAACCGCTGGATTTAAAACATACATATACCAGAAAGGACTCAAATCCAGGCTCTTATGTTACAGTAATATAAAATGAATACGACAGAAATGATCATCGTTTTCATGTGGTAGAAAAATATAGTAGATACGTGAAAAAAGAGAAATCGACTGATCTTCACTTGTGGCATGGTAGACATTTAAAAAAATTGAGTGAACTCCACAGTAAGTTAACTACCTAGATTCCTAAACAGGTTCAAATTCTGGCAGAAGGTTAATGCATGACCTTGGTTTGAATATTCATTACACACAGAATTCCATGTGTATTTTGGAGTAGACACTGGAGCAATCAGTGGACACACCTGCACAGGGTAACCTCTGTGCCTTGGGTGCTGACTACACTCCCTTTCATCTTGCCCTTGAAAATACTGCACGCTTTGCCTCAGCAAGCTTCAAACCCTCTCCTGGGCATGGTTGAGGCAGACAGCGGGCAAGAGGTTCGGCTGCTGTACAGTCAGAAGGAAAGACTGCAGATACCCATAATTATTTTCTGACAACTTCAAAAATTCCCATCCACCTTTAAAGCTAGTCAGCTTTAAGCTTCGTTCCTTGAAAGGCATTTCAGCAGGTTGGTCCCAAATTACTTCATTTTTGTAACCTCTGTAAGACTACTACCCACATTTCCTAAGAAGAAAAGGCAAATATACATGCCTTCTCCCCATAAATTCTAACACAATACACTCTTTCAAGGCCAAAGTTCAGCAAAGAACTCCTACTTTTCTTGATAGAAATATTCCTCAGTTTCCCCCCCACCCCCTTCTCATTCTCAGAAGGCAGTGGTCAGATCATGGGTGTCACAGATATGGTTACTTCAAGTTCAGATTTTGGTAGTGACAGCACCTAGTAATTCACAAAGACAATGGCTTCCCCTTCTTTTATGCATGACACATTGTGTGCTGGGATAATCCTATATTTGGCTTAAAAATAATAACTAGAAAATATTTGTTTAGATACTAAGCATACCATAATTCTTTTTCCTCCTTTGTACATTTTATAATCTCATTCCTCAATTCACAAACATTTTTAAAAACACCAACCGACCACCACATGGTCAGAAAACTTAAGTCTGTTCAAAATGCCAACTTTTTCTATTACTGCTTAAATGAAGTGACATACTGAATCTCTAGCTACAGATGATTATAATCCTAGGCTACTTTCTTATCCAATTCTCTTAGAGTCGTCCTTGTATCCTTGAATGCACTCTGGGACTTTGATATCACCTTCATTATTATGATGTGCTTTGTGCACATTCTCAGACACTGCAATGCCCATACTAAGGCAACACATCACAGAAGTTGGCAGCAATGCTATCAGCAAGAATTTGGCTTCAGAATCAGGAATGATTCATCATACATTCTAGCAGCAGAAAAACAACACACTGCTATTTTAATCCCTTGGTGCTATCAAAAACCAAAAACAACACTTAAAATAATTTTAAAAAGCAACAAAAATCATATCTGCTGTAACATTATTCACTTTGTAGAATTTTCAATAAAAATCACTTAGAAAACAACAGACTACTTACCTTATTTCACAATATTTACCACAGTAACAAATCAAGCTTTAACTTAATACAATTTCAGGAGGAAATATGTAGGCCAAACTTCTGCCAAATAACACTGAAATTCTAAATTCAGAGAAACAAATTTCTCATTTACTTTACAAAAGTAATCCACTTTTTTCAGCCTCTCTCTCCATTTCTGAGAATACTCTAAAGCCTGAATGAGGGAGTGTATTACTGTGTCACAACCAGAGAAGCTCAATACTGTGGGTGATTTATTCAGAAGTCTCCCCCTTTATTTAGAGATAACAATGCCATAAAAAATACTACTGGACTAATATGATAATGGAATCCACCAATGGGTATGTCCTGTTGCTCTACTTAATAGTCATGAAACAAATCTTACTTCACGACAACCTAGTATGCTGACAATCATTAGAATTACCAGCCAATATTTCTACAGATGTAGCCACACAAGTTCACTGTCCACTATACATTTAATTTAAACTTTAAAAAAGTGCTACTCTTTCGTGACCAAGCCCTCTGGGGCGGACAGGGAGACTTGCGAAGAACTCCACCCAATGCTCTTTCGGGGACCCCTACCTTCTCAAACACTTCTTCCGTCCCCCTTCGTTTCCGTTTTCGGGGTCTCCGGTTCAGTTGATTCCATTTCGCCACCTGAAGTTCAAAAACCACAGAGCATTTTAACAGGACCAGGTCCTGAGGGCCGCCCCTCAGCGTGAGAAACGCTCCACGGCCTCGCCACGCAACCTTCGAGGATTCACCTGGGGGAAACCAAAGGAGCCCGCCGGCACGAGACAGGAAGCCTCTGCGTAGGGAACGTAGGGAGCCTAGGAGCGCGCGGATCTGTGGCGCGCCGAGGCCGTGACCTTCCACTAGCCGATCCCTCCGTCTTGGGCCCGCGTTGCCACCCTTGTGCGGGGGTCGCCCACGAAACAGGGCCAGCCTACCCACCGGGGTCTCCGCTGGGGCAATACGGTGCGGGACGCACCGCCCCTGAAAGGAGAAGACCGCAAGGACCGTGCCGCCGGCACTCACCTCTGCGTCCACTTGCCGCACAAGCCCGCACTCCACCCCGGCCTGGAGCTCAGTCTGCAGTGGCTGCGGGGGGAAGGGGACAATCAAGTTTACCCCAGGAGTAGCCCCAGCCTCCCTCCCTCGCGCCCCACCACCTCGGCGCTAAAACCCTAGACCTCGCCCGCCGTAGGTGAGACTGGGAGCCGGGCGCGGGAGCCCAGGGACCGCCGACCGCCCCGCCTGGAGATAAACGGGCACTCAAGGCCCGCAACACCTAAGGGGAAGAGCGGGCGGCGGGCAGCGCGGGGCCGGAGCAGCAGCTCCAGCGACAGGCGGGCACTGGGCTGGGCGGGGCCTGCCTTAAAGGTATAGGCGCTGAGACGCGCTCCCCGCAGGTCGCCCCCGCCCCCGCCCCCGTCGGCGTGCCAGCGATTTTATTGTTCTCTAGAAACATCTTTCGTCGTCTCGCGGATCAGACCGGCGGCCGCGCTCCTGCACTCTCACGCGCGGACTGCCCCGGGCACGCAGGTTTTACCTTTCCAGCCCTCACCCTTGCGGGCGTTGATTACCGGGGGTACGGTTTGTGGCCGCTTAGGGAGCAGAACTGTTGCCCGCCCGTGAGCAAGAGAAGCGTCCTCAGCCCCGCAACCAGTCTGAACTCACTCCTCTGGTCAGAAACCTAAGTGTCCACATGGCCTTCGCGGAGGGAAAGGAACTTTCCTAATGGAGTTTTACCCAGGAATGGATTATACGCCATTAACAAGGCGTTTTTCAGTGGCCCCTTCGTACTCCAAGGCGGAGGCAGGTGACCTCCCGGGGTTGGAAGCAAAGAGTACGTAAAAGGCGAGCCCCGAGCTCTCACTGCGCTCCGCGAGAGCCAGTTCGCCCTAAGCAAAGCCGGCACGCACTCGCCCTGCGCGTTAACCGGCTAAGCGACTGGGGAGAATGTAAAAGGTAGACTAGTTTCCTAATTAGGGAAGTTTGCATTTAATTTACTAAAGTATGTGGTACCCCAAGTTTTTTTCTCTGACCCCCAAAGGCTTTCTTCAAAGTCGCGTCAGAAATTTGCTGAACCAGAGTGGGTGCGAGCGCTTTGGGGAGAAGGGTCCAGTCGCATGCGTATTTGCTGATCTTGACCACCCGTTTAACTTTTCGTATTTCTTTAAAGAAAAATCTGCCTTGCCCCCTCTTTATTGCTACTCTATCCTTTTCGAGATCAAAAGCTTTAGATCAAAGCCAAGAAAAACTCACTACTTTAAATAGAAGCAACTTTGCCATGGACTATTTTACACAAAGAGGAGCTTCTTACTGGAGACATTACAGTGGAAAACTTTATTTTACGGCTTCATCCCATATTCACAAGTGAACTACATAAAAAAAATGATGATGCACTTCCATTCCTAAAATAAACAACAGGCCTGCCTTCTCAAATGGGGGATTACTGACTTGGTGTTTGTGTTTCTGGGAATGCAAAAAACAGAAACTATAGTCATGCAGACATATTAACCATTTTGTACCCATTAACTAAGTTCTATGACTCCATGCTGATTTGCTAAAGACTTTTCAATGTTATCAAATGTTCTTATATATAATGTATAATCATCATTCAAATTTTCAGCTGTGAAAATGCATAAAAATAGTTAATGCCTTGCAAAAATCAAGTGCACTTAGGTAGGTAAAATTTTAAAATGAAGTGAATTATGTAATTGCAGAGCTACTTAATTTTACATGGAAATAAAACTTT
Organism: Sturnira hondurensis; assembly: GCF_014824575.4. Lineage (NCBI taxonomy): Eukaryota > Metazoa > Chordata > Mammalia > Chiroptera > Phyllostomidae > Sturnira > Sturnira hondurensis. The sequence goes on from NW_028081491.1 coordinate 2,229,130, forward strand.
TGACTATTTCAGCTTCCATGCTACTAATAACAGTTCCAGAATCTATAGACATCTATAACAGTCTGACATGTACCCACTAGAGTTGTTTTCCTTGGGAATTCACCATCCCTAAGAACTCTGATAGGAACAGTTGAATATTGATATACTGAACCAGTGCCCTGCCTAAATGGGCCTTTCTTAAGTGTCCTCAGTTGATTTATCAACAATTTTAAAATGTGTAGTCTTTTAAGAAACAAAACCAAAATATAAATTCCAACAATCCAGTAGCAGAAATAAAGATAATTATTGCAAATTAAACCACATACAGACTTCTATGAAAATCTGTTGCTACAGCCGGGTAGTTAGTACCTGAGGCTTTTCCCCCCTTACAGTGCTCATCTAGCTGTATTCCCAATCAAACACACAATCATTCCTCATTCTGTAAATCCCAACAAGCCACTGGAAAGACCTTCCGAATTGAGGTTTAGGAACCCCACCTTGCTGCCACTGGTAGTTGCCTTTCTTCCTAGCACCCAGCCCAAGGAAAACCTGATGACTTCTGGAGAAAGCTGAGCCAAGGAAAACAGCCTACTGTCACTCTGGTTTTCTAATACTTCGAGTGAGTAGGGAAAGTTGTGGCCCATTCTTACCGCTTCCTAATTTTTCTTTTCTGTTTCCTTTGTACTCCTGCCTTCGCACCCTACCTGCACAATACCTCCTCCACAGAGAAACACAGGTGACATTTACAAAGATAGTTCAGATGGTATCACTTTGCTCTACTGGTGTTTCCTCCTCTTTGCCTGGAGGGCCTCTACTTATTTTCTAATAAGTAGACTATCTAATAAGTAGACTTATTAGAAAATAAGGAGGACTTATTTTCTAGTACTGGTCTTAAACAATACTTTTCCCTCCATAAAGGTCTTTCCTCATTCTCTAATCCAAGTTATGTTACCCCAATATTCTTTCTGTTAGTATGCCATTAACTTCTTATAAAGTGCTCATCTTTTTTATAGCTATCTATAATTTATTTTTTTTAATTAAGGGACTTTATTTTTTTTACAATAGTTAGAAAAATCTACACAGAAGGCCCAGAGTTCCCATATGCCAACATAACACACTTTCTTTCATTACTCACATCTTGCATTCTTGTGGGGCATTTGTTACAACTGACAAACCACATCTGATACATTATTATTAACTGAAGTCCAGAGTTTACATTAGGGTTCACTCTTTGTATTGTACAGTTCCATTATAACTATTTTAAAATTAATTTATTGAATGTCTATTTTCCCTGACTAGACTTTAAGATCCAGGAAGAAAGAGATCCTGTCTTTTGTTAATTGGTTTTTATCCAATCACTAAAAACACTGCCTTGTACACAGGTGCTCAATAAATATGTTAAGTAACTGATTGTAAGGCTAAAGGCAGGAATGACTGAATGAACAGCATATGAAATTTCAAGGAGGGGAGATTTAAATGAAGATTCTTCTAATGAACTCCTGCTTGTTTCTCCACTAAAATACCTTAATTTGTAAACAACATAGAATTATGCATTTTTTGAAAAGAACAAACAACAGGACATCAGTTACACTGCCAGGTTACTTCTAAAATGATCTCTTTTTTAAATAAAAAGAAACGAGAAATAAAGATTCCCAACTCTTTCCTGTATGGATCACTAAAGTTATATTCTAAAACAGTACTAGGAGCTGAATTTAATCTAGAATGACATATGAACCTATTGCATGACACTGGAAAAATTAATTCTTATTGATTGTGTTCAATATAACCTCAATACATTTCTCCTTTTGTCTGTGTCAGTCTCCCGTTCTTCATAGGCTGATCCCAAAGAAGGTAGGGTGTGGAGAAACTGGGGGAAGAAGTCTTTAAAACATGGAATTCTGTAGCCAGGAATGGATTCTGTAATAACTATTTCAGAGAATGTGGTGAAGGTACTTTAAAGTTGTCTTTCAAAACAGATGTTTTCTATTTTAATTATATCTTGAAAAATGCTTCATCCAGTAGAGACGCAGGTTTTGAAAGAGAGTTGTTCTAGGAAACTTTCTTGTCAAAGCAGTTTAGAATAGCTGAAGACAATTTCAAAGGCTAAGGGAAAATGCCATTGCTTTAAAATGAAAGCATTACTTTACCTAGTGCCTAGAGATTACTTTTGGAGGGAAAACCTTTTCTCTTTCTTCTGATTTGTTTTAGTGGAGAAGAAATGACTCCTTTCACTAGAAATGATAATGATACCAGTTTCATATTGCTCCTGTGGATATGTGCTTCTGCCTGGTGATGAGGTACCATCCAAGGAAGGGGAAGCGGCAGTACCTTCCTTGTCACTCACCCAAAGGACCGGAAGAGCATCCAAAGGGGCCCCTCAATTAGACCAAACCACTTCAGGTGGCAAATGACACTTCCCTGAGAACAGGAAAGGGAAAATTGTCCACTATAAAAAGTGAAAAAAGTCTTTTAGTACCAGACAAGACAGAGAGGTCCCAAAGCTTTGGCTGGCTTTAGGGGTCTCTAGATTCAACATGCAGTCAGGTGAGTTAAAAAGTAACAGTCTAGACAGGTCTGAAAATAAAATCAAGTTTAGTTTAAGTTGCAAATAACAACAAGTAAGGATCAGAGGGCAAAGTTATCAAATGTTTACATCTTTAAATGTTGCTCTATTGTTTTAAAATGTAACATTCCATTATATCTTTTTATTGCTTTTAGAAAATATTATATATAATTTGTGTTATTGTCCATGTTGCCTCTGTCTTAGAATGAACACTGATTTTCTTTCTGGAGAAGATTCTGGCTCTGCCAAATGGGCCTCTTAGTGGAAATCTTTATAAAGCAGAGTTTTCTAAAAAGGAAATCCACTCCACATTTGCGTTGCAGTGACCTGGCTGACAGAACCTCTTCCTCTCAGTAACCTTAAACCTGCCATCGCTATTGCTGGGAACCTTTTACAGAGCTTGCCTGAGGGATTAAGGTTCTTCCATTTCTACATCCACCCCCAGCCCCGCCCTGAATCTGATGAAGCGTTAGCTGTTGAGCTCCCAGAGAAAAACACACCCACACCGCACAGAGGCTCTTCCCTGTTCTCTGCACATGTCAGGTATTAGGAGGTTTACAGAGTTTTCTGATGTCCAAACTCCTAGCAGAGATTCCCTCAAATGAAGAGCCCCTCAAAAATTAGGACAGACCACCACACAGCTGGGGCTGGCCAGCATCTTACTGGTACTCTGTGAAATTCTTTTTAATGTATTACACTCTGGTAAGAAGCCATCAAACCTTTATGGAGATGCATTATAAGAAACAGCCCCATAAAAATCCATCACAATGTTTACCGTAAGGGTAGTTTTAGAGGGTTGTTTATTACATTAAGTAGTAGTTTTCTTTGTGGACCCACAGGAAAAACTTCTTCCTAATATCAACATCAAGAATAGTTGGACTTGGGCAACTGGTTTGTTTTACCCATGAGCACTGCAGTTGATCCCCTTGCCCTCTTCTGGGTGTTCTGTGACCGACCTGACTTGCAGACAGGCATAGGAATTTCAGCAGGGGTGGGGAAGCATATTGTATGCTAATTTAATTCCTGGTCCCAACTTGTTTTCCTGCCATTTATTTTCACACTGCTTCATTTTTCTTGGGCTCAGTTTATTTCTGATCATGCTACATTTGCTTTGGAAGCTGCCTTAACAATGTTTTGGACAGGGAAGAGTATGAATAAATAAAATATTCTTGGTTTATATTTTTCTTTAAGTTTTTTAAAATTTTTGTGTGGGTAGGAGGTCTGGAAAATTTTTCTGGTCCTAATACGTCTCTCCATTAACAATACTTAGAGGTGAAGTACAGAAGGTAAGGACATATAATTATACCTCACTTATAAAGTTCAGGGAAAAACTGTTAAAAAATACCAACATCATGCAAGACTAATATAAAAATGTTAACCAACCAAGTATTTTATCTCTTTAGATACCCAAACAGGAGGAAATTGGCTTAGATTGCAGGAAGAGGCATGTAAATTGGACCTATGGATGGGCTATATACTGCTATATACAAGGTCTGTCCAGAAGGAATCCAGCCATGTAATATGAAAAATGGACGTTTACCGAAGAAGATACAAGATACAGGAAACACTGTACATAGGACAATGATGCCTCAGCCCCATGAAAAGTAGACACCTTGGGATCTCACAGAGTTCTCCTAATCACTATCAGCTGCCCTGTCATATTTTCTTGCATCTCCTTGAAGTTCTGAAATCTCTTTACTTTCAAAGGTAATTTTACTTGTGGGAAAAGCCAGAAGTCACAGGATGCCAAATCTAGGCTGTAGGGCACTGAGTCACCTGGGTGGTTTGCTATTTTGCCAAAAAACTCTGCACAAGATGTGATACATGAGCATGAGTTGTTGTGATGAAGGTCCCAATTACCAGTTGCCCAGAGCTGCAGCCTTCTGAACCATCCCACTAGTTTCTGTGGAGGAATGTTGAAGTTTAATGAAAAATTTGATGTAGATTTGTTGCTCTTCCCACTCAGTTACTTTGAATGCTGTAGCCACACAGTACACATGCTTACTCAACAGCATCTACCACACCTTCTGACAAGTACAGTGAGGTTGTCATTGTTCACCCATGCACATTCCAGTCTACTTCTCTTGGCTGCCAGGTTACATCAGTGTTGAAAATGTTCTTGTTATATTAATAATGGCTCGACCTTGTATGTCTGAGACCACAGAACCATAGAACCGGTAGAAAGAACCACCAGTTTGCCCAATTTTGTACAGAACTGAATAGTGTACAAAGCACTTCCACAGACAGATTGTGTTATTTGTGTCTCACACAGTCCTGTCTTTAGGGTGAAGAAACGGAGTCTCAGGGAATTTTAGTACCTTTGTGACTTCATATTGTGTGGCTCTGAGATCTCCTGCTGGGAAATGCGGTGCTCTTTCTATTCCAGCACAGGATCTTAAGGACCATCTAGCACAGCCACCTCACTTTCACATATTTGCTTATTATGTAGATCAGATCAAAGCATAGCCCATAAAATATAACCCCATACCACAAAAGTCTACTGAAACCTCCATTTTGCAGAACAGGCATCAGTGTATCTCCCTCAACACCTGTATGACTGCAGTTCTTTACAGGAGCTTAATATTCATGGCCACTCTAATCTCAAAGAGTTTTACAGGTGAAATATAAAATTATGTAGGAGTGACTTCGGATCGGTGGTTCCCACTTCTGACCATTTATTAAAATCACTAGGGGGTTACAAATCCCAGTGTGCAGGTGGCACTCCAGACCACTTAGATTCTCATCTCTGAGAGTGGGACTTAGACATGAGTCTTTCTGTACAAGCCTTTCCCCATCCCCACTCCTCCCGGTGATTCCAATGGGCAGCCAGTCTTGAGAACCAATAATGATGACCCATTTCTAACAAGTTATTATGGACAAATTCCAGATACTTGGAAAACGTCAGAATTTCAGGGTCAATGCCATGGTAGGCAGCTACCTCTTACGTTCTATTGCAGGAAGTCCCTTTGGGCAGGTATCAGATGCAGGGCTGGGTGAGCCGGGCTGTCAGGCTTCCCTGGGATAGTGTTTCTGATAGTTTACACCTAGGAATAAACTTCTGGGCACATACACACAAAAGAACTAAAAAGATGTGTAAGGTCTCAATACCACCCAGGAGGCCAGGATGAATGAAGTAGTCGACTTTGTAGAGTATTTTGTAGGTTCGTGGTTAATATGGTTCTGGATCCTGAGCAATAGACCCTTGCCTTCAGGTAGCCTGAATTTAGTGTTGACCTGGAAGGCTGTGTACATGCAGTGACAGTGCCCACTTATTACAGGCAGACAAGTTCTAATCCTGTCAGCAGCTGCCACCCATTCCCTGGAAACATTTTGCATTTGGAAGATTAATGGCAAGGATTAAAGGATAGTATGTACCAATGCAAAAAAAACCAAAAAACCCTTTGCTGTGTGCAAAGCCATGCAGGATGCAACCCAGGTTGAACTTCCTCTGAGTCTTGAACACCATGCTCTAACCAAATGTGCTTCCTTATTTAGAAAAGACACCGTACATTGATACTATAGGAAAACTACTCTGGGAATGCCTTCCAAAAGATATTACTTAATAATTAATTAAACTCACAAACATATATGTTGACATTTCACAAGTGTGGAAAGCAATCACTCACGTCTAGCTTCCTGGTTACTCCCTCGGATGGAGTGGGTATGGCACCTGTAAATCTATGCATATGCAGAGCCCTTGCTCCACGGGGCCTTCTTGGAGGCCAGGCATCGGCAATGTCTATTTTTAAAAACTTTGGCACTCAGACTGGGTTGCCTGTCATCTGGCCTCCAAAAAGTATCCAATGAAGATGCAATTTGCAACCAAGAAGAATGAGCCTAAATCATCCTACCTCTATTCAGAAGATCACACACACACACATACACAGAATAACAAAAGTAAAATCTATTACAGTTGTTGGGGGCGGTGGCTGTCCCAAATAAGAATAACATATGAAAAAGCTATTTTCCAGAATGTCCACCAAACATTCAGATCCATATAAGAGGTGTTCCAGGAAAACAATGGGAAGGGCCAGAATTGATTGGCTGCTAATCTCTTTAACTTTTGTCGGATGTGTCCTCCAGCAGTGGATTAAATCCTTGTTTAATGCTACCCAGGCCTGGCTGTGTCCATATTAGGAAAGCCCAGCTGACATCTCTCTCTCTCTCTCTCTCTCTGTCTGTGAAAAAAGGATCTGTCCTCCCTCCCTTTGCTCTACTTCCACCCCCATGTGTGTAGGTGAGAGTAGGAACCAGGAATGTGAACTCGATCCAGCACTGATCAGCCAAGCAGCAAACTCTTATTGTTCTTTAGATACCAAACATAACTTCTTTCTGCTAGGGATAAACCCAGCCATTCTGCACACAACACAGCTTTTGTGTTCAGTAGTGTGAGAGATGGAAAAGCAGCACAAAGAACATTAGAGCTTTATTAGACTCAACCTAAACACCTCCTAAATATGCAGAATTGAATAATCTAGTCAGTTAATTTAGATTTATAATAATATTAGGTATATTAGTCTCTCTTAAACCTAACATCCTCTGTCCTTTCTGTTTTTATAATTATGGATTTCAATTTTTAGAAAGATTTTATTTATTTATTTTTAGAGAAAGGGGAAGGAAAGGAGAAAGAAAGGGAGAGAAACAGCAATGTGTGGCTGCCCCTCTCTCAAACACCTGCTACCAAGGACCTGGCCCACAACCCAGGCATGTGCCCTTACTGGAAATCGAACTGGCGACCCTTTGGTTTGCAGGCGGGCACTCAATCCACTAGCCACATCAGCGAGGGCTGGATTTTAATTTATAGTGTAAACATTATGGTCTGTTTTAGGTTTGCCTGCTATTTGAGTATTTCTTATTTCATTGTCTTACTCCCTGGTTTAAGGACATTGGAAATCATGCTAATGTACAAACAAATATGCTGCTGTTGTTTTTAAGTGAAGTCCTAAGAATGTGGCCAGGCTGTTTCTGCATAAAGCCATGTGTGATAAGAACTCAGACCTAGGTACCCTCCATCCTTGCCACCAAAAAGCTGTGTGACAAGCCTTGGGCTTGTCACACAACCTCTGGGACCTGTGAAATGGAGATAATGTTATCTGTGAGGATGAAGTAAGATGGCACAGGAAGCCAGAGGCACATAGATCAGTAAATGTTCATTTCCTTCAGAAACAAAAGGTTTTCTTAAATTTTGAACCTAAGTAAAGTTTCGAAGGTCTCTACCAAGTTGTGACATTGTGATAAAAAGCCTCACCTGGCTACCACACAGATGCAATGCCATTGGGTGGCACTGCAAACTAGTGTCCGACGCTTCCCAAAGAACTGGTGGATGTGAGGAAGCAAGCTCTCTTTCCTGTCTGCCTTTTTATAGAAGATGATATGGACCATAATTCCCTTTCAGGTCCCATGCACTCAAAACAATAAAACTACTGTTTTTACAAAAAAGATCATAAAACTAAAATTTGACATATCTATATTGTTCTTTGAAGGTATCAGCATGACCAGGTGCAAGATGCAAAATCATCTAAAGTCCTAATAGTAGCTACATGCAGTTAAAACCAATGTAATATTTAATGACTTGGGCTTTTAAGTTACTCATATTTGCTTTTTAGTTTCCTCATCTATAAAATGGGTATAAGAACAACAACAATAATAATGTCTATCTTATGTAACTGTGACTAGGTGAAGTAGTAAGTATTATGTTTAATGCACTTAGCATAGACCCTACTCAACAAAATGATAGCCTTTCTTTCATTATGGAAGTTCTAATATGTAAATAGTATATCCAGTACTATGGGGGGGAGGAAAGAATTAAATTAAAAACACAATTTAATATAGAGTTACCCAACCTATACATTCTTGTATTGACCCATTTGCAGCTTAATTTACTGAAAGCATTTATGCCAAACCCTAGCAGATATCCCTCAATTACAAAGCCAATGTCAGTGATGAAAACTACAGACTGAGGAGAGACCTATTGAGAACTCAGGAGAAGCCCACTTTGTAATAAACATGACCAACAAGAGTCTTAAAGAGAATGTATCTTTGCTTGGCTTCACAGACTAATGACAAGTGACAGCACACACAAGTGAGGAAAAATGAAAAGAACACAGAGAGAACAGGAGAGGGGACACTTGGAAAAGGCAGAGAGACGTGCAGGCGACTTCTCCCTAGAGAACCAGGCCATGGGGGTAGGATGCTCTCTCCAGTCCAGTTCCATTGTCACTTGTTCCCATTTCTGATGTATTGACTGTGGCCTCCCTTCTATGCATTTTTAGCCAACAAAGTTGCTGAAATTAAAGAAGAATTGAAATGTGAAGCTTTTTGGCATAAATAATGTCATATTGGAAAGTCGGAGCTAATAACAACCAGGATGCCCTTAACACTTTTAAGAAAAACCATTTGATCTCTGTAGCCCTCAATGCAGTTTGAAATTTCCTTCGACCTACAAAGGAAAATATTTTTAGCATGTAGCACACTTTGTAACAGACTTATAAATGCACTGAAAATATAATTTTAGGAAAGCATCTGGGTTTGATCATCTCTTTTTCTGCCTCACCCCCTGAATAGGTTCCACTCTCTCAATAGAAGCAGCACGGCCCTGCTCTGCAGCAAGCTGTGCTGTGACCACTGGAGCTATTCTCATAAACATTTCATTACTGGCTCTGCTTGCTTTTATTTTTTAAAGTGGTAATACTCTAATGATTTAAATATAAAACAGTGTTAAAAAAACACGAGGTGCTCCTTCTGGAGCATTTGGCCCCAGTGTTTTCCCTTCCTTTGAAAGGCAATCTAGAGCTCACTGCACTTTCCCCCCCTCCCAAGGTCATTAGACAGCAGACACAAACAAGTACATACTTATTTTTCTGTCCCCAAATGTATCCTAGAAATAATAGTTGCTACTGTCCACAAAAAAGTCACCTGAAGTTCTTGTTGATTTGCAGGAATTTCAAGACATTAAAACTCTCGAATTTGTTTTCATCTTCTGCTGGTCAAATAGGTTAATATCTGTGAAAAAATGATCTGAATTACAAGCAAATGCCTATTCTTCAGTGACCAACCAGCATACATGCTCTTGCAGATTGATCATTACTTAAGATTTCTCCTAAAAATCTTTTAAATAGCAATTTTCCAGTGGGAGAAAAAAGAAATGCACAAACAGGGTCTTTTTGCAGTATACATTTTAAAACACCATTTAGGACGAAACACAGAAAAACTCTCCCAATGCCACTCCAAATTGAGGGGAAGTTTTCTGCCCGTGGGCAATTCAACAAGTTCCCAGGGAGGAAAGGAAGACACAGGAAAAGCAAATTCCTCCTCTCTGAGGATTCCGGGCACTCCTCGAGCTCAGGCCACAGGGCTGTACCGAGCAGAGTATGTAGTGACGTAAATAGCAAAGCAACTCTAGGCATCCCCCAGGCCATCTCCCCTCACTCCCTAAGGAACCAGTGAGGGCTCGCACAAGGCAAGTGGCTCAACCATGGCCACACAGCTTAGTGGTGTAGGGCTGCCTCCAAAGCTGCACCTACTGTATCAATTTCTCCTTTATCCAATAGAGGATTAAGCTCACAGAACAACACTTTACTATAGCGTGTTCTGTGAAAACAGGAAAGTAGTTAGAACACAATTGACTCTCCTCTTCCAACCAGCCTCCACTCTTGCTCATTAATCTCAAAATAATGCAACCTGTATTTTATGCATCAAATTGTCTGGACCCCACTTAGGATGTGTTGGTGGTAGTTATAACTACACTGGATCAAAAGCAGTAACCACTGAGCTCCTAAAGGCCCAAGACAGAGGACTGACCTAGAAAGATGGGGTCTTCTGTTGAATGGCTGAGCACACCCATTACCGAGCACCAATAAATGGCAGACAACTGCCCTAAAGAGATACGTGTGTGATACGAATTTTTAAACACACATTTGGACTTCCGCAGTTTGACAATCACTGACTGTTACCTTGACCTGTGGCACACTTGCTGGCTGGCTGCCTCCGGGTTGTGCTGACACTCCCCTGTTCTGTGTCAGCAGGGGGATAAAGCGAAGGCAAAGGCCAGAGACTCTAGTTGAGATTTGCTTTTGAAAGCAAATATCAGGATAGAGGAAACATCCTTAGTTTAAATGCTTCAGAAGGTACTTTTTTGCTGGACTAATTCCTTTTCCTCCTTCGTTGTTTTGGTGCCCTGGTATTTATTATTTAATTTATTTCCATCTCGAGAGGAGTAGCTATATCTCTCTAAAGACAAAGACCTACACTAATCTCTACACACACTCGCATTTATTCACACCAAAAAATATAGCAGCCTGCTTGATGTAATAAAACCCTGCATTTTCTACACAAAACCTTCAGTTGGATATACAGGAAAGAGGGGCATGTATATGCATGATACACATTCATGAAAAGTTCTGGAAAGTGAGGTTAACATTATTGTGCACACAAAGCACATTTTTGTCCACTAAAGAACAGTTTCAGGAAAAAGAGCAGTTGTTAATTAGATTAAAGTCATCACTGCTCAGAGCTCTCTGTGTTCATTTATTATCTCTTTATTAGTTCTTGTAAAAGCTAAGGCAAGGATAGAACCAAGCTGATTTAGATTAAAAGCAACTCGGATAAAAACACAAAATACTTTAGTGACAGGTAAAAATACGGCCCCTGTGTCCAAATATGGCCCACCAGACTTTGCACCTTGAGGACAATCACACTGGTTCCCTTGCACAACGAGCTGGCTAACTTGTGACCGAGTGAGTGCAGCCAGGTCCCCAGCCTGCAGGCATGTTGTTTTCTAATGCACTCAGTCTCAGGCTCCACTGAGCACGGCAGACACAGGAAGTCAAGCTCTGCACTTCCCCCCACATCCCAACTCAAGGTAGAGGCCCTTGTGTGCACCTTTAACAGGAGCTGATTTGTAGACATCCCCACAGGCCATGAGCTCATGGGCAGCACTTTGTGTGCTCACTGCCCAACACAATGCTTGGCACCTTGGTTGAACCTATAAACTAAACCACAAAGCCAAATCCTTGGACTTCTCAGGAAGAATATAAAACTGAAGGATTCTAAGAGTTTGGATTGTACTGAGAAATGAAGGAAAATTCTTTTGACAGAATATATCCCATAATATGACATAATTGTATATTCCATCTATATAGGTCTGAGCCTACTTATGGAGATCCTCATTCAGCACATGTGGGCCAAGTCCAAGATCAATAGTTTCAAGCAGCTTCCTGGATGATTCTTATAAACAGGTCTCAGCATAACTAGGCTAGGTGGCCCTGAGGGGATCTAGCCTCAGCCTGCAAAGCTATGCTTCTAGAAAGCAGCCAGCCTTATTTCTTTATTAAAACCCATGTGTGCACTGGCCTCTACCAACCATCTCTGTCAACTGGCCTGAGCCAAACAAACTTCAAAACCAGTAGTTCCAGCTTTCTTTCCTTCTATTCCAAAAGGCAGAACACTAGGTTTATCCTTAGTCCACCAAGCAAATATTGGATTTTTCTCCACGGTTACAAAGAAAATCTTCGAGGGAGAGGAAACACTTTCATCCTCATTGTTTACTTCAAGTCTTATCTTAGGCTACTATGAATGAGGTTTGAATTCTTTCTGGAAATCAGTTTTTGGAAGGGAGAGAAAAGAGGGAAGACACAGAGCTTTCATTTGGGGCACCAAAGGAAAATGTCTCCCATTTCATCATGGTGCCTCAGGCTGTGAAAAGGCCAATACGTTAGGAAAGTGTCAAACAGAATTCCTATATAAAGATGATGCCTAGCACAGACCTCAGTTACCAACGTCTCTTTGGGAGGATGGACCCTGTCTCTTGTGACTGCCAAACAGTATACCACATTGAGGAGCCTCTGGGAAGGGCCAGGTGCTTTGATAAACAGTGAGTGACTATGGCGACTCATTGGCATTTCAGGCCCTGCCCCAAATGAGGCCAAGGTACATCCAAGCGTTGTACCTCTAAGGATCTCTGACAAAGTATTTAGTCACTTAGAAAGTGAGGCCAACCACAGACAAAAATAAGAGCAAAATTATTGGAACTCCCGAAGCACGGCATATTATGGAAACTGCTTTGACTGATATAAAAGAACTAAGTACCCTGGCCAGGTGGCTCAGTCAGTTGGAACGTCATCCCGTGCACACAAGGTCGTGGGTTCAATCCCCAGTCAGGGCTCATATGGGAGGTGACTGATCAATGTTTCTTTCCAACTCTCTCTCTTCTCACCTCCCTCCCTTCCTTTCTCTTTAAAATAAACAAACATATCCTTGGGGGAGGGTTGAAAAAACACAGGGGAAAAAGAGGAACCAAGGATCTCATAGCACTCATAATTTGAAAAATATAATTTCTCTGGAATTTGCAATAGAATTAGTCTTAGTTTTCTTTTTTTAAATATATTTTATTGATTATGACATTATAGTTGTTCTAATTCTCTCCCTTCATTCCCCTCCACCCTGCACACACCCTCCCCCACCATTTCCCCTCCTTTAGTTTATGTCCGCGTGTCTCAAGTTCTTTAGATTCTATATTTCCCCTACTATTCTTGCCCTCCCCCCATCTATTTTCAACCTACCATCTATGCTACTTATTTTCTGTACCTTCTCCCCCCTTCTCCTCCTCCCACTCCCCTGTTGCTAACCCTCCATGTGTTCTTCATTTCTATGGTTCCACTCCTGATCTAGCTGTCCTCTTGGTTTGCTTTTGTTTTAGGTGTGGTTGTTAATAACTGTGTGTTTGCTGTCCTTTCACTGTTCATATTTTTCATCTTCTTTTTCTTATATAAGTCCCTTTAGCATTTCATATAATAAGGGCTTGGTGATGATGAACTCCTTGAACTTGACCTTATCTGAGAAGCACTTTATCTGTCCTTCCATTCTAAATGAAAGTTTTGCTGGATAAAGCAATCTTGGCTGTAGGTCTTTGGATTTCATGACTTGGAATACTTCTTTCCAGCCCCTTCTTGCCTGTAAGGTCTCTTTTGAGAAATCTGCTGACAGTCTGATGGGTATTCCTTTGTAGGTGACTTTCCCCTTATCTCTTGCTGCTTCTAGGATTCTCTCCTTCATTTTAATCTTGGCTAATGTAATTATGATGTGCCTTGGTGTGTTCCTTCTTGGGTCCAATTTCTTTGGGACTCTCTGAGCTTTCTGGACTTCCTGGAAGTCTATTGCCTTTGCCAGATTGGGGAAGTTCTCTTTTATTATTTGTTCAAATAAGTTTTCCACTTGCTCTTTCTCTTCCCCTTCTGGTACCCCTATAATTCAGATGTTGGAATGTTTAAAGATGTCCTGGAGGTTCCTAAGCCTCTTCTCATTGTTTTGAATTCTTGTTTTTTTATATTTTTCTGTTTGGTCATTTTTTTCTTCCTTCTGGTCCACTCCCCCGATTTGAGTCCCAGTTTCCTTTCCATCACTATTGGTTTCCTGTGCATTTCCCTTCATTTCAATTAGGTTAGCCTTCATTTGTTCCTCTAATTTGTGACTAAAATCGACCAGTTCTGTGAGCATCCTGATTACCAGTGTTTTGAACTGTGCATCTGATAGGTTGGCTATTTCTTGGTCGCTTAGAGTTATCAGCTCTGGGGCTTTGAGTTCTTCTTGAGCCATGTTTTGGTCTGTTCCCACCTGTTACGTATGCGGGGCAGAGTCCTAGGTGTTCACCAGTGCGGGGCAACTCAGTCGCTGGGTTGTGATGCTGTATGTGGGGGTGGGGTCAGAGAGGGGCAATGGCAGTCCCCTCTGCTGCTTCCTGCTGCTGGGGCCTGCTCGGTCTCACTGCTCGCTCCTTCGCTGGTTTATCTGCTCGAGAATGTGTGACCATGGTCAGCCTGCCACCTTGAGCCCTCACTGGGTCTGCCTGCTGCTACCCCACACTTGGGATCCATCCAGGGCTACCTGCACGCCTGGGGCAAGAGATCTTTCCTGCCCGACCCTGCTCCACTGCTGGCTCGGCCCCTCTTACCGATTTGGCTGAATGGTTCATTGTTGTCGGAATTCCATATAGTTCAATTTTCTGTGTTTTGGCTGTGTTTTTGTTACTGAAACTTTGTTGACTTTCAACTTTCTTGTGCGAGGAGGCACAGTGTTTCCACCTATGCCTCCATCTTGGCGAAAGTCATCTCAGTTTTCTTGAATGACCATTAAATGTAGATTCTTATAGATACCACTGAGACTGAGTATCTTTTTAAAAAAATAAAGACTTTATTTATTTATTTTTAGAGACAAGGGAAGGAAGGAAGAAAGGGAGAGAAACATCAATGTGTGGTTGACTCTCAAACACCCCCGCACTGGGGGCCTGGCCTGCGACCCAGACATGTGCCCTGACTGGGCATCGAATCGGAAATCTCTTGTTTTGCAGGCCAGCACTGAATCCAGAGAGCCACACCAACCAGGCAGAGAGACAGAATATCTCAATGGGCCTCAGAATTATGTTGATAGTATTACATAATCTGTACTAAAAGAAGCCTACAAGTTTTTCCTCTAACAAACCACCTGGTCTTCTCAGTGCTAATGCACTGAACTCTAGTAACAGAAAGTCTCTTATATCACATCAAGTTTCTGCATTTCGTGACTACAGCATTTTCCCTCCAAAACTTAAAAGTTGTCCATCACTTGCTGTGTGGCCTTTGGCAACTTGAAACCATTGGCTTGGAAGGAAGTGGCATTTTCCAAGATGACACAATAACCTGCTGTTCTAAATTCCAGGGTCACGATAAAGTCTTGGAGTTTGAGTTGATCCCTGCCTGTTTCCAGGACACTGTACGAGACTGCCCGTTGCCCACCTTCTCCGTCCTTGTCGCTGCCACTGTTGCCCATGATTTTGCCTTTACTGGCTGCTGGACACTTTCCCCAAAGAGTAAAGAAGCAGACACAGAAAGGCTGTGAGAGTCACAGGCATCAGTGTGCTACTTGTTAGTACCTCAGGGAACACATCGCCTGGGAGTTGAAATGAAGAGCCAGTGTGAGGCCGGTAATTCATTCACCTGTTCCAAGTGCTGTCAATGACCAAGCTCTCCCACCCGAGGGCCAGATCACCCATGCTGCCTCAGCAGAGTGAAGGGCAGCTAAGCAATGCCCAGCTCTGTCTTCATTCATATGTTTGACAAAAGTACAAGTGATTTCAATGTACCTGTTTGGTGGAGGATTTTAAGGCACATCACTCAGATTTTAATTCAACTAATAGCTTTAGAGCAATGCTGCTCAGTAGGGATATACTCAAGCCATAATTGCTGTTTAAAATTTTCTAGCTGCCAAGTTTAAAAAGTAAGACATAGTAGCTAAAAATTAATCTTAAGAATATACATATATATATATTAAAGGTTTTATTTATTTATTTTTTAGAGAGAGGAAGGGAGAAAGAGAGGGAGAGAAACACCGTGTGGTTGCTGCTCACACTCCCCCCACTGGGGGCATGGCCCACAACCCAGGCCTGTGCCCTGACTGGGAATCGAACCAGAGACCCTTTGATTCGCAGGCCGGCACTCAACCACTGAGCCACACCAGCCAGGGCTTAATAATATATTTTATTGGGCATATGATGTATCAAAAATATCATCATTTCAACATGTAATCAATATTTCAAAAGTGAGTAATGAGATCTACCACCTTAATTTTTTTTTTGTATTACGTTCTTCTAAATCTAATGTTTCCACAGTTCATCTCAATTTGGATCTTTAATTTTAATTAGAAATGCTTGGTCCATAATTTGATTTCATGAAACTTACAGTTGAAAAAGTGGATGCATTCAAATACGCAAGTTACTACAAACAATAACTGGATTATTAGATTTTAATTTAACTTGAGATTAAGTTAAATAAAAATTTCAGCTCTCCAGGTGCACTAGATATTTTTCTTTCTAAAATTTTTTTAAAAGATTTTATTTTTATTTATTTTTAGAAAGAGGGGAAAGGAGGGAGAAAGAAAGAGAAGGCATCATCAAGGTGAGAGAGAAACATCAACTGGTTCATATGAACCCTGACCAGGGACCAAACTCACAACCCAGGCATGTGCCCTGACCAGAACTGAACTGGCAACCTTTTGCTCTGTGGATGATGCTCCAACCCACTGAGCCACAATGGTCAGAGCTAAATATTTCTCAAGAGCTTAATAACCACAGGTGGCTTAGTGGCTGCTGTATAGAATAATGAGGCCCAAGCATCTACCATGTACATCATAGCACATAAGACAAGGATGAGTCAGACATAACTCCTGTTTCTGGGGGTGAGGGAGTGGCTGTATAAGACATATACAAATAGGAACAGCATAAACACATGTCATGATACTTGCTAATAAAGAGAGAGAAAAGCATTCCGAGGAGAGAAAAGGGCATGCACAAAGGAAGGCTGGTGGGAAAGCTCACAAATATTTTTTGACTGGTAATTATGGTTGGGCACATGCTTAGGAGTGCTAGAGAATAGAGTTAAATCAGTAGCTTGGGGGTATATAAGCTGACCACCTGAAATAAGAGTTCAAAGAGTTTTAGCAGGCCAAAGAGTTTATTCCAAAGGCATTACACTGAGAAAAAGTTTTCTGGTGAGGATGGATCTGAGCTGTGTTTTGGGAAGATTCACTTACATTGATATAAACAATAATGGAAGGGGGGATGACTTGGTGGCTAAAAGACCAATTAGCTACTGACATGTAGTAATCAAAGCAAAATAAAAAAACTGGGGGAGGCACTAGGAAAAAAATAGAAAATTAATAAATTTGTACATGAGACTACAAGGACTTGGCAATGTAGGAAGGAAATCAAAGAAAGGGAGGCATCAGAGAGCTCTGGAGCAATGAAAATAGTGACGTGCAGAAGAAAGGCTAGGTGGGGAAAGCTATTTCTAATGCATTCACATATAAAAGTTGTAAAAGAAGATTGGAATACATATACACATTGGCTGGAGCCGTGGAGACCTTTGGGCAGAGACAAAAAGAAAACAAAATCTACTATGGGACTGTCAAATTAGTAGAATGGGCAACTGACTTAGAAACGATGTTTACTTTTCGTTGAGGATGTCTGGATGATTGTGCTGCAGCTGCCTGCGATTTCCAAAGAATGGAGTTCTAGCCGAGATGAAGATGTAGGCAGGTACACTTTGCCTCCTCACACAACGGGGAAAAAGGAAACAACCAATTTAAAAACAAAAAACAACCAGAACTGCCAGAAAATTGAACTGCATGGAAGTTCAACAACCAAGGAATTAAAGAAGAAACATTCATCCAGACAGCACCACAATGCTGTGAGGTGGGTTGCTCCACCCTAGCGAATACCTGAGGCTCTGCCCCTTACAGTGTAACAGGTGTGTCTAGACAAAGAAATATGGCCCAAATGAAAGAATAGATCAAAACTCCAGAAAAAGAACTAAGCAACAAAGAGACAGCCAACCTATGAGTTGCAGAGTTCAAAACACTGGTATCAGGATTCTCACAGAAATAATTGAGTATGGCCACAAAGAAAGGAAGAAGTGAAGGCAATACAAAGTGAAATAAAGAAAGATGTACAGGGAACCAACAGTGAAGGGAAGGAAACTGGGACTTGAATGGATGTGGAACAAAAGGAAGAAATAAACATTTAACTGGAACAGAATGAAGAAACAAGAATTCAGAAAAATGAGGAGAGGATTAGGAACCTCCAGGACAACTTCATATTATTTTTTAAAGATTTTATTTATTTATCTTTAGAGAGGAAAGGAAGGAGAGAAGGAGAGAAACATCAATGTATGGTTGCCTCTCGTGAGTCCCCTGCTAGGAACTGGCCCGCAACCCAGGCATGTACCCTAACTGGGAATCGAACCGCGATCGTGTGGTTCGCAGGCCCGTGCTCAATCCACTGAGCTACACCAGCCAGGGCTCCAGGACAACTTTAAATATTCCAATATCTGAATCATTGTGGTACCAGAAGAAGAAGAACAAGAAAAAGAAATCAAAAATTTATTTGAACAAATGATGAAGGAAAACCTCCTCAATTTGATGAAGGAAGTAGACATACAAGTTCAGGAAACTCATAGAGTTCCAAACAAGTTGGACCCAAAGAGGAACACACCAAGACACATTATAATTAAATTGCCAAAAATAAAAGATAAGGAGAGAATCTTAAAAGCAGCAAGAGAAGAGTGTTATCTACAAAGGAGTTCCCATCAGAGTGTCAGCAGATTTCTCAAAAGAGACCTTACAGAGAAGAAGGGGCTGGAAAGAAGTATTCCAAGTCATGAAATCCAAAGACCTGAACCAAGATTGCTTTATCCAGCAAAGCTTTCATTTAAAATGGAAGGACGGATAAAGTGCTTCTGAGGTAAGATCAAATTCAAGGAGTTCATCATCACCAAGCCCTTATTATATGAAATGCTAAAGGGACTTATCTAAGAAAAAGAAGATCAAAACTATGGACAGTGAAATGACAACAAACTCACAACTATCTACATCTGAATCTAAAACAAAAATAAAAATGAACTATGCAAGCAACTCGAACAGGAACAGAATCACAGAAATGAAGATCACATGGAGGGATATTGGTGGAGACAGGGAAGGGGAAGGATAAGGGTAAAGGTACAGGGAATAAGAAGCATAACTGGTAGGTACAAAAAAGACAGGAGGATATTAAGAGTAGTATAGGAAATGGAGAAGCCAAAGAACTTATATGTATGATGACATGGACATAAACTGAGGGGTGGGGAATGCTGGAGGAATGGGGGTACTGGGAGGAGGAGGATAAAAGGGAGAAAAAAGAATGGGGCAACTGTAATAGCATAATCAATAAATCATACTTAAAAATAAATAAAAATAAGTGAAAAAAAAAGAAAGAATGTTTATTATTCCAACAGGGGGAGGGACTGGAGGACAGCACCAATCTGAACAAATTAAATTATGGGACTATGGACATCTTTGCAAATGTTAAAATTATTGCTCTTGAATTATATCAAGGGATGTGGGAAATACTTAAGCTATCTCTCTATCTATCTACCTGTATTAACTTTGTGTTTTGCTTTCATTTATTTTTTGAAGAAAAGCTCTAACTCTTTCTGAAGTTTTTGAATTGCTCCAGTTTTATGTCTCACCTGAAGGAGCTCAAACTAGGGTCAGCTGGAGCACAAGATCTTGGTTACCAAACACACATTTGCCACAATGGAAATCACACAGCGAAGTCCCCATGCACCATACTAAATACTCCCTCATACTGTTCTTTTTTAAAATATTTTTTTATTAATTTTTCAAGTACAGTTTTCTGTCTATTACTCCCATCCCATCCCACCCCCCATACTCCCCCTCTCCCTCCCATTTCCACCCTTCTCAGTTGTTGTCCATGTATCCTTTATATATGTTCCTCTAAATCCCTCCCCTATTTCCCCTGAAATTCCCTCCCCTCTTCCCTCTGGTCACTGTCAGCCTGTTCTCTATTTCAGTGTCTTTGGTTATATTTTGCTTGCTTGTTTGTTTTGTTGTTTAGGTTCCTGTTAAAGGAGAGATCATATGGTATTTGTCCTTCAACACCTGGCTTATTTCACTCAGCATAATGCTCTCTAGTTCCATCCATGCTGTTGCAAAAGGTAGGAGCTCCTTCTTTCTTTCTGTGGCATAGAATTCCATTGTGTATATGTACTATAGTTTTTTGATCCATTCATTTACTGACGGGCACCTAGGTTGCTTCCAACTCTTGGCTATTGTAAATTATGCTGCTATGAACATTGGGGTGCATATGTTCTTTGGGATTGGTGTTTTAGGGTTCTTAGGATACAATCCTAGCAGTGGAATTGCTGGGTCAAAAGGCAAGTCCAATTTTAGTTTTCTGAGAAAATTCCATACTGTTTTCCATAACCTCATACTGTTCTTTGTAATGTATGCTTTCTTGGGTGAATATTTGCTGTAGAATGTTAAATGTAAAATTCCTCTTTTTTTATATAGACTAAGTAAAATGATTTATAATTTCCCTTGTCTAAAATTGACAAGGAACAAAAGATAGTGTCTATCCTTCAGCTAGCGAGCATTTTGGGTAAACAAGCAAATATAACAATCATCACAATCTAGAGCACAATGGAATAAAATCTATTTTTTTGTAAAATAATTATGACAATACAAGTACAGAAAATTTATTTTTTGTGATATTTTAAAAGTCTAATATATTTTTAAAAAATTTCCAGGTCACACAACTAGTAAGGAAGAAAGTAAAGTGCAGGCTATTTTCTAAAATTTCCATCCCCCTAACACAGCCCCTTTGCCAACTATCAGCTTGTTCTCTGTGTGTAGGAGTCTGTTTCTGTTTTGTTGGCTCATTTGTTTTGTTTTTTTAGACTTCACACTGTGAAATCATAAGGTATTGCGTTTCTGTCTGACTTATTTCACAGCACAATACCCTCTGTGTCCATCCGTGTTGTTGAAAATGGCAAGATTTCATTGTATTTTATGGTTGAGTAGTATTGCATTGTACATATGTACCATATCTCCTTTTTTCACTCATCTATCGATGGGCACTTAGGTGGCTTCCATAGCTTGGCTAGTGTAAATACTGCAGCAATGACATTAGGGGTCCATATATCTTTTAAAATAAATGTTTATGCTTTCTTTCCATAATATCTAAAAGTGGAATTGCTATATCACATGGCAATTTTATTTTTAATATTTTGAGGCAACTTCATGCTGCCTTCCACAGTGGCTGTACCCGTCTGCATTCCCACCAACAGTGCTGGAGGGTTCCCTTTCCTCTACATCCTCACCAGCACTTGTTGATTGTTGATTTATTGATGATGGCCATTTTGAGGGTTGTGAGGTAATATTTCATTGTGGTTTTAATCTGTATTTCCCTCCTGATTAGTCATGTTGAGCATCTTTTCATATGTTTGTTGGCTATCTGTATGTCCTCTTTGGAGACATGCCTATTCAGGTCCTCTGTCCGTTTTTAAATTGGATTTTTTTATATTAAGTTGTCTGAGTTCCTTATATAATTTGAATATTAACCCCTTATCAGATCTATCATTCGCAAATTACATTCTCCCAGTCAGTAGGCTGTCTTTTTGATGTAGTCTCATTTGTTTCTTTTTTTCTTTTGTTGCCCTTGCCCAAAGATACCCAAAAAGTTATGCTAAGAGTAATGTTAAAGAGTGAAGAGTTTACTACCTATCTTTTCTTCTTGAGTTTTATGGTTTCAGGTCTTACTTTCAAATCTCATTACATTTAAGCTCGTTTTAATGAGTTTATTTTTGTATATGGTATAAGAAATTGGTTTAAAACTTAAGAGACACATGTCCAGTTTTCCCAATACCTGATGAAGACTTTAAGTTTGAATAATACAATTCTAATTCTGCTTTAAAAGAAAATGCACATACACATGACAGGGCACAGAAGAATGTGTGGAAGGAAGGATTATCTCTGGTGGGTGAGACTGAAGAGGGCAAGAGCCTTGACATTTTACATTTTGCCATTGTTTGAACTTGGTACAGAAAATATTTTTATTTTTGAAAAGGGAGACAAAGAAAAGAGTAAACTATATATCCATACAGGTAAATGAAAGGATTTATTTTAAAAATTATCTCTGGGTCATTTTTATTTTATAACAGATGTTTTTTATGTTCCAAAATATATAGGTAATACACCTACAATCAGAAAAAAAGTCATACAAGGAAAGCATCTATAATATCAATGGTAGAACCCATTTTAAATCTGTTTGCTAAGCCAAAGGTTAGAGGGCTGGGTATTTTTCAAAGGGGTTTGAATCCAATTTCTTTCACTTTTGGGGGGCTCATGATTACTTTTATTGCTGGTGAAGCTATTTCCACATTATTAAAAATGATTTCCATTCAATGTGGCCAAAAAGAAAAATCAAGGCCAACCACAAGACAAGCCTTCCTGAAAGAAGACAAAAAGCCTCTGTAACCCGTGGAAGAAAAACTTCACCAGTAGAACGTGACTCCTTTGTCATGAGTGACTTCAGTTGCTGGTGGACAGAAATTTTTAATGTGAACAAAGAGCATCAGAGCGACTTCAGTGCTCTGGTTGTCATTCCAGGCCAAGCACACTAGTAACTTTATATTACAGTGATGGAGACAAAGAACAAGGTGTCCCATTCACCACCGGGCTCCTGCAACCAGAGGGTCCCCGCCTCTACAAAGCCTTTCACTGAAGTGGAAACCAGAAGGAATTCTCAAGGAGTGCAAGCAGGTAAATCATCATCAACCACATAAATAATGGCAGAACATGGGTAAGGAGATGAAAAGATGCCTTCTGATCATTTACCAATGGAAAGATGTGCACTAAATCAGGCCCTTTTCTGTCTGACGCTGTTGTTTTTACTGAACAGTTAAACACCCAAGGAAATACCAGTTCGGTTTTAAAGACAATTTATAACTGAGTTGGCCTCCTTGCACCTGGCTGTGTTTTGACAGCAGGTTTTGTCAGTTTACAGCAGAGATTCTTGTCTACACAATAAGCTGTCACTAATGCAAGTAGACCTCCCCCTTTTAATGAAAAGCAAAAACCTCCTGCTGGTGGTAAAGCCTCAGCCTCTTCAGGGGAAATAAGGAGCCTCCTGAGAGTGAGAGGGTCAGCCCCAGTGTTACAGCCCCCAAGTGGGGTGCGCCTGCTTCTGGGCAATGATGAAGGGCTCTTTCTGTTCTTCCCTGGGGGCTAACTGCTCGACACAACGGACTTGTTGTTTGGAGCCAGGAGATTCAGGATTCTGCTCTCTCCTCCCAGCTTCTAGACCATGCTAAGAATGTCAGGGAACCTTGCAATAGCCTGGTCTGAGAACACTAGGCAGTGGCTTTAGGGGATAGCCCCCCTGCCCATCTAAACAAAGGCGAGTCTTGGCTATTTAGGCCAGATCTCAGACAGATCTTAAGCTGTTTCCATAAAATTCTTGTACCCAGAAAGGTGCCTGGTTAGGAGGGTGCCTCCTCAGAAATCGCAGCAGCTCATTTTAACACATGAGTTAAAAGCATTTGCCTCCCAGGACCAAGTGCTGCCTTACCCACCCATGCTCTGTTTTGCCTTTTTAGGACTCAGGATTTTATTCTTTCTTTCTTACCAGAAGGATTGGGCCAAACAAATAACTTTTAACAGGTGACCCCCAAGACAATGCAATCTTCTTAAGAATGAGCTCATGGTCGCTGGTGGCCGACATTTCCCCCCATGTGGTAGGACAGGACAAAGATGTAAGGAGAAGGATGAAAAGGTAATGGAGAACAGCCTGCCTGTTCCTTAATTTCATGGTTCACAGACATTCATTGACATTCAGACACTCCCAAGGGGAAGCTCATATAACCAGCCATGAAACCAGAAACTAGCAGGCTAACGGGGCTAACAGGTCCAAGGCAGTTTCTCACCAGGTGGGCCACTCCCAGCCTGGGGCCTCTGTAATGGGTGTGTAGTCACACCAGAGGCAGCCCACTGGGAAAGCACCAGGCCTGCAGGGTCCTTGGACCAGCCCCACCCAGATGCCGCCTGGGACCTCTAAGGGCCAAGGCTCTAGCAACAGGCAGTACTTGGGCTGGTGAGGGACTGGGGCTGCCCTTTGGGCTTCAGGAAGGTCAGGCCTGGGGAAGGTGGAGAGGAGAGAAGGAGCTCGGGCTGGCTGGGAACAATATCTCCTCAAAGTTGCCCAGGGGCTGAAAGGGGAAACAAGAGTAAAATTTTCACTAGGGACAGGTCCCCACGCTTAAGATGGAGAAATGAACCTTGATGGTCATTGGGATGAGAAGCCAGCCTGAGGAAGGGGTGCAGGACTTGAGAAGGAAGCTGAGGGGCAGCTGCACTGGGAAATGAGGGAGGGACCATAGGTAGGGCAGGTCAGAGGAAAGCTGCAGGCAGCCAGTTCCCTGTCTGGCTATATCCAAAGAACAGACCTGGAGTTCCAGCTGTAAACCCATCAGTGGCACTGACTTGTGGCCTGGTCACCCTACCCAAAACATACATGCTTTGCGAGAGTTCATTTATACACAGTTTGGGGTCGAGCAGCATGTCTGCCATGACACAGGACACCTGAGGCAGAGGCCTGACAGCAGGCTGAGAAGGGGTGGCAGGCCATCATTTTTCTGACTTAGGGATACTCTAACTCAGGAAGATGACTGCCTTTATATGTACAAATATAGAAATAAGTCACTGTCATGACTGATACACTGAGTGGCAAGAGTCAGTACTCCCCACTGTCTCCCCAGAAGCAGTGATCTGGACCTCACCTGTGGTAGTCCAGAACTCTCAAGCCAATCTCTGAAGATGCTTTCGACAGACAGATCAAGCCTTTTAAGATAAAAAAAAAAGTAAAGGTTAAAAGTTACAGAGCACTGATGACAGAAGGGTCTTTCCAAATATTCAAGCATATCGCAGCACCAAAATTCCAGAGAAATCCCAGCACCGCTGTCCCAGCCTAAAGTGTGGAAGGGGGCACGGTCACACTGAGTACAGCTTGTTTTCATTCCGTAGAATGAACGTAAAACCGAGGCAGACCATAATAGGTGCCTTTACCACTCTGACAGGACCATTTGGGCTGGGAGCCAGTTCAGGGTGGACTGGGCATGTTCATCAGACACATCAGGTGTGACTACCTCCTACGAGGAGGGCAAAATAAAACCTGAACATTACAGCACTTAGTGCATCCAAATGAAATTCAAACTTTATAGTGACAATGAGCAATGCCAAGTAAATCACCGTGGGAGCACAGTAAGACCCAGATACACAGAGTGCATGAGGCCTCCATGGCCTCGGCTTTCAAGTGGACCCACGTTCTGCTTTATCTGAAGTATTGACTGGTCCAGAGTCAGCTGAAAAAATCCTTTTGGTTTCATGCTCCACTGATTTGAATTTTCGTTAAATGTACTAAGTATTTAGTATATAGAGGATCAATGGATTTTAAGTTGTGTTTTTCTGAAGTTTAAAGGAATTCCTCCTCCGCTTCTAGATAAATTTTACTTATGCCCAGTTTCTCTGCTCACAGGGGCCTTCCTTGAGCCCCCTCCCAGGCTGTGTGTGTCATATCCACCATACTGCCTGTCTTCTGTGTGACAGCACCCAACATGATTTGTGACATTGACCTATTTGATTTCATGACTTTTTAAAAAGGCTTTATTTATTTATTTTTAGAGAGAGGGGAAGAGAGGGAGAAAGAGGGGAGGGAAACATTAATGTGATTGCATCTCATGCGCCCCCTACTGGGGACCTGGCCCGAAACTCATGCACAAGCCCTAACTGAGGATCGAACCAAGGTTCACAGGCTGCCACTCAATCCACTGAGCCACAACTGCCAGGGCAGATTACTTGACTTTTAACTCTCTCTTGCTGGATTGGAGCTCTCTGAAATCAGAGAGCTGTTTTACTCACTTCCTAAACCCAGCATTGAAACAGGTATAACAGGTATATTGAAACCCAGCATAAAAGAGGATCTCTATAAATATTTTTATTTGAATGAAAACACATATCACTATTGACACAATAAAAAACACTCCTTTTTAAGATAATAATCACCTTTCGCAGGAACATATTCCCAAGTTGTTAAGATGTATATCTTTGTTTTATTTTATATATATTATCTATGTGTTGATAATAGATAATACAGCATCTATTATCTATTATCATACGTGTTGTCTGCTGCATTAGTTAAGGTGCTGAAGGTCCAGTGCTCTGGTCACCTCATGGGTTGTGCTGCAGGTAGACACAGTGGGAAAGAGAGGGAGGAAAAGAGGGAGGGAGGAAGGGAAGAGTGGGCCTTGGTTGGGGAGGGATGGAGAAGGAGGGGGTACTGGAGAAAGTAACTGGTACTTTCCCTTCTTTTGTTTTCCAGGGAAAAGTATGTCACTGGTATACTTTGTCTTCCCTCCCCAGGGCAAAAGCAAAGGTGCTGAAAGAGGTGACTGTTGCTTTTTTCTAAACAGAAAAAATACACAGAGGGAAAGAGACAATGAAGAGAAAGTGCTTTGGACTCATTTTCAAGATGATGCCCGTCAGTAGAAAATAGGCCAGAGAAGGGGAGAGAGCATAAGTGAATCTGGGGAAGATGACAACTTCGAGAAGATGGTGGTCTAGCTTCCCAAACTCAGTGGGGTTACTGGATATGCCTTGCGTGAAAGCCTCCATCCCTGGGCCTCTCCCCTACTTCTTTGTTGTCATTTAACAGCATCAATCTCAGTGAGAATGGCCTCACCCACTCCATAAGCTGTGAGAGCGTGGATGTGTATGTAGACTCATGTGCATATATGCACATGTGCACTTATGCACCCATGAGTGCATGTGCATACAAAAAGCATGTATGTGCACATGTGCTCGCATGCTGGTGCACCTTACATGTATGCATTCCTGTGTGCTTGGGTGTGCATTCATGTGTCCACACGTGTATTCATGTGCCCGTGTGTGTTCATGTGACCATGTGTGCATGTAAATGCACACATGCATTATGTGCCTATGTGCATGTTTTCTGCATCTATGTGCACACCCATGCAACTAAATTACAGAACAGCCATCATTCAGAACTGCTAGAAATCTAGCTGAACAGAGGTCCTATAACTAAAGAAATAAGAAGCAGCCACACCAAGACTAATAGGAAGGGTGGAGATGTGGAATGGGCTGGCCCCACACCCTTGTGCAGGGGTTAAAAATTGGGAAGGGTATCTTGGCTGTGGATGTCCACCCCAAGGAGACAGGGTTCCCAGTTCCACACCAAGCTCTCCAGCCCAGGGTTCCAGTGCCAGGAAGAGAAGTCCCCATAACTTCTGGCTGTAAAAACCTGCCAGGATTGTGGCTGAGTGAGACGGAGGGCTGCTGGAACACCAGGTATTCCTCCTGAAGGGCCCAAGTACAGAGTTACTTGCTGACAGACTAATGCTCTGACCAGCAGCACTGGGGAAGCAGCCAAAAGATGCCAGGGACATATGAGGAGGAACTGAATTGCTTAGCATCCGGGTGACAGCTGGAGGGGCAGCTTACTCCAAGACAGAAGTGCTGACAGATGCCATTGTCCCTTTGCTGAGTCCTCTTCCCACAGAGCCTGCAGGCAGGTGCCATATCTGAGTCTCCATCATTCTGGTTAACACTGTTTGCCCCTACCCTGGTAATTCCCTGAAACCCTGGCTCACCCAACATACAACCCCACCCAAAATCTTTCCAGTGGCTTTTCCTACAAATTGCCTGTCATGCTGCCAACTTTCCTAAAGTCTCTCAAACAAGCAACATCTGGCCTTTGTGTACCACATACATGTTATTAAGTAGTCCCAGGCCCAGCACTAGTGGCAGCTGCCATTGATTCATAGCTTCGCCTCCTCTGGTCACCTCCAAGCCCAGCAAAAGTAGCAGCCATCTACAGATCACTTTGTATTTCATGCAGGATGGCCCCAGGTGTGGCATAGGGAGCAGCTGATCTTGGACTGCACCTCCCAGTAGCCCCCACAGTCAGTGTACCTGGTAGACAACTTCAGACCACATCAAAGCACCACCCAATCACCTCCACAAATGACATACTCAAGGGGTGGACTTGGCAGATATCTAAGCCCCATGGAAGTAAGTCCTGCCCCATGGGGTAAGTTCCTGCACCACAGATTCTCCATGGTAATTGTAACCCAGTCCTTGAAGCCTATTGGTATGGGGGAGGGGATATCCCACCCATTGATTTGACAACAGCAATCAATGTTCAACTATAACAGGAGGGTGCACACATCCTACACAGGGGGTGCACCTGGAACACCAGCTAGATGACTTGGGAGGCTGTGCCAATGGGCCCTACAGGATACCTACTACATAAGGCCACTCTACCAAGACTGGGAGATGGAGCAGCAGCTCTAATACATAAAAACAAACACAGGAAAGCAACAAAAATGTGGAGACAAAGAAACATGTCCCAAATGAAAGAACAGAACAAAATTCGAGGAAAACAACTAACCAAAATGAAGACAAGGAGACAAGCAATCTACCAGATGAAGAATTCAAAACACTGGTTATAAGGATGTTCAGTGAACTTAGGGGAAGTTAGATAAACTTAGAACTTCAACAAAGAAAGAGCAAACATAAAAATGGAGACAGAAAACAAACAAAAAGAACCAGTCATAAACGAAGAATACACTAACTGAAATGAAGAATACATTACCGGGAATCAACAGTGGAGTAGATGAAGCAGCAGATCAAATCAGCAGATTGGAAGATAAGGAAGCAGAAAACACCCAAACAAAACAGCAAAAAAGGAAAAGGAATAAAAAACATAAGGATAGTTAATAGAGCCTCTGGGATAACTTCAAGCATATCAACATTCACATCATGGGGGTGCTGGAAGAAGAGAAAGAGTAAGAAATTGAAAACATACTTGAAAAATTAATGATGAAAAGCTTTCCTAACCTGACAAAGGAAATAGACATACAAGTCCAGTAAGCACAGAGGGTCCCAAACAAGATGAATCCAAAGAGGTCCACACCAAGAAACATCAAAATTAAAATGCCAAAGCTTAAAGACAAACAGAGAATCTTAAAAGCAGCCAGAGAAAAGCAGTTACTTATCTACACTGAAACTCCCATAAGGCTTCCAGCTGATTTCTCAACAGTAACGTTGCAGGCTGGAACAGACTGGCATGAAATATTCAAAGTGATGAAAAGCTAGGACCTATAACCAAGATTACTCAACCCAGCAAAGCTATCATTTAGAAGGGAAAGGCAGATAAAGTGCTTCCCAGACAAGAAAAAGCTAAAGAAGTTAATCACCACTAAACCAGTAGTACATGAAATGTTAACGGATCTTCATTAAGAAGAAGAAAGATAAAAATATGAATGATAAAATGGCAATAAATACATATCTCTCAATAATTACTTTAAATGAAAATGTATTAAATCCTTCAATGAAAAGACATATGGTGGCTACATGGATAACAAAACAAGATACTTACATATGATGTCTACAAGAGACTAACTACAGATTGAAAGACACACACAGACTTAAAGTAAACGGATGAAAAAATATATTTCATGAAAAGGGAAACAAAACTAACAAAAAAGCTGGGGTAGTAATACTTATACCAGACCAAATAGACTTTAAAACAAAGGCTATAACAGGAAACAAAGAAGAACCCAGCAATTCCACTTCTGGGTATTTCTCCGAAGAAACCCAAAACACTAAATTGAAAATACATATACATTAATATGTTTACTGCAGCATTATTTACCATACCCAAGATATGGAAGTAACCTAAATCTATATCAATAAATGAATAGATAAAGAAAAAGTGATACATAAATACAATGAATTATGATTCAGCCATAAAAAAGAGTGGAATCTTTCCATCTGCAACAACATGAACAGACCTAGAGGGTACTGTGCTAAGTGACATAAGGCAGACATAGAAATGCCAGATAAGTTCACTTATATATGGAATCTAAAAAACAAAATAAAAAAACAAGAACAGAAACAGATCCATGGATACACAGAATATTCTGATGGTTGCCAGATGGGAGGGGGGTGCGAGGATGGGTGAAAAGGGTGAAGGGATTCAGAAGTACAAACTGATAGTTACAGAAGAGTCACAAGATGTAAAGTACAGCAAAGGGAATGTAGTCAATGACAGTGTCATAACTATGTCTAATGTCAGTTGGGTACTAGATTTATTAGGGTGATCACTTGGTAAGTTATATAAATGTCTAATCACTGGATTGTACACCTGAAACTAATATAATATGGTATGTCAACTGTAATTTAAAAATAAAGTGCCTTTTTACAAAGTAGTAGCTATTACTTATTGAACACATACTCTGCAACATACACTACAAAAATTCTCATTTAAATTTTATAATATCTGTAAAAGACCAATATTATTATCAAGTGTCATGATGCATCAGTTTGTGATATGGTGCAGACAAACCTGCTCCAAACAATGCCGACCTCTCCTTTTTGCTCCCATCGCTCTGATGAAGGTGGCCTGGCTCCTGCCATGCTTGCCCTATTTGTCTGCCCCTGATTAGAGTTCCGAAAAGATGGGGACCCCTTGGGCAGGGCTAAACTATGAGGCAGGAGAGTTCATCACTCAGCCGCCTCCAGAAGCAAAAGACACTCCCCCTTAAGGGAAGAGAACATATGTTTTCATATGTTTACTTTCATTTGAAAAGGTTCAAAACATCTTATAACCATTATTACTTCATTCCTTTCAATGTCCGTGTGGGTGTCACTTGTTGTGTGACTTCTTAAAAGACGGAGAAATTGCAGCAGGACAAGACTGGCCAGTGTCAGCCTAGACAGAGCGCTGAAGACAAGACGGGTTTCTGGACTCCCAGCATCAGTGCAGACAGCACACCCCGCCCGTGCCCGTCTATGGGTCTCCAACGTGGAAGACGGTCTTAAACTCTTGAGAAGAAGATGAAACATTAACTCCATTTGCTAAAAAAAACTGTTAGGTACTATAAGTGGACTTACCTACTAAGGAAATTATGAGAGACCATGTGGAAATGCTTAATATTCAGGGAAGACACGGACTACATATTTTAGAAAAAAAATGTACATTGTTTTTGCTTTTGATCCAAACTTCTGAGATGGTAGTACAGTTGTATTTTTAGGTCTAGACATGGATATACAGGAGTGGTAAAGCTGAAAGCTGACTTTTCAAATCAAGGCATACAGAGTCCAACCCAATGGTAACTGTTTCTCCCCTGAAATCCTATGGCTTGAATCTCACAACAGACAAGCAGAGCATTTCCACTTTGCTGGGACACGGGATTTAGAGGAAATTACTCTTCTGCATGTCTTATCACTATGGAAATTGATTTTCTACAGATAGCTAAAAGGCCACCTCAGCTGCCTACCCTCCTGATCTATGCCCATGAATGGCACTTCCACCTTCTGACTGAAGCCTTCAGGGTCTCTGGAGCAGCAGGTGGGTGCACCCTCTGGTTGGAGAGTTCCATGAGTTGTAGACGTCCATCTCCAGTCCCTGTGAGCTATAAATGTGGTCACAAGTAATTACCACAGCAGGGGAGAGAATACCTTAGATGCCCTGGCATGGTGCTGGCTAGAAGCCACAAAATGAGCAACTGTTCTTCTCTTTGTGATGTTCAAGTACATAGAAATAGACCCACGCTTGCATGAAAATGGCAGGGCATGCGCCATATTGTTTGCTCAGTTGATTTCTGAGGGTAGAGTGACAGGGATGGGGAGATGAGTATCAGCCACATCTGCTACTGTGCCTATCAACTTGCTGATCAGGAAAAATGTCTTTATCACTCTTTACTCCTGTCCTCAGCCTCTTGAGATTTTAAAGATGATGTTCTACCCACGTCTCTGAAGGAATGCACCCGACCCAGCCACTTCAACATGGACCAAAAGATAGATGGAGAGACCCTTGGGAGTGCAGGTATTAGACGGAGGCAA
This sequence comes from Sturnira hondurensis, assembly GCF_014824575.4. Classification (NCBI taxonomy): domain Eukaryota; kingdom Metazoa; phylum Chordata; class Mammalia; order Chiroptera; family Phyllostomidae; genus Sturnira; species Sturnira hondurensis. The sequence goes on from NW_028081491.1 coordinate 2,260,955, forward strand.
GGTTTAGGGACTTCAGTGCTCAGGTCTAAAATGGAAGATGCTCCTGTTCTGGAATGCAACTTACCTTCTGTACAGGTTTTAAATATTAAGTGCCCTCTCTAAATGTGGATACAAATAGGGTATATCTCAACGCTTTATACATGGTTATTTGTTTTCTTGATCAAAAGAAGTCATTTGTACTTGGATAGCTAATGAACGTTGCTGACTTAACATTCATAAAACAAGTACTCCCTAGTTCCATGGAGGAGGAAAAGTACTTAATTAAAACCAACACATGAACATGTACACACAAACACAATAACTGAAGAGCAAAGACAGAACTGGCAACTGTCGATACTGTTGGGACATCGGTGGCAGGGTACATTGGGTAAGGACCTCCGCAGGGTGTTCTCTTCTATGGCAGGCCAGGGCCCAGGATTTGTCTGGATTTCCCTCCGAGCACTGCCAGCTTTTACTTCTCTTTGTCTCTTAAACATCAGCATTTAAGGAGAAGCCTCTCACTGGCAATGTCTAAAGTGCAATTCCTCATCTCCCTGCTTCCACTTTCAAATACTGTCCCTCTTGCTCCTGCTGCAACACACCAGCTCCCCAGATAAAACAAGGGCCCCTATACTTCCAGTGCAACTTCAGAGTAGCTGAGTGATCAGCAGAAAAGGCCAGACTCATGCTGGATTCCTCCATTCAAAGTTCATCTCCCATCACCCAAGTCTTGTCTCTGGAATCTCTCAGATTGCTCATTACTCTTCAATCCCAGGGCCACGACCACCATTCCTGCCCTGGTTCCAGCTCTAGACCTGTTGACTGAACTGCTGTACTGGTTTCAAATTGGTCTCCTAACTTCTCTTTCTTCCCACCCCCATCTATCTTCCATCCTGCTCCCACCCCAGTGTACCCTCCCTACCTGCTGATGGGACTCCTCTACTTAAAACCTTCGGTGGTATTTCTTTACCTGAAGACTGGAGGCTAGGACTGATGAGGCCCTTCTCTGTATACCCAGGACTGTGAAGCTACCCAGAGCACTTCCTACATTGAGTCACAATGTATGTTTCATGTATGTCTTCAGCAGTCAACTAGAAGCTTCCTGGGGACTAGGTATGGAATTAATTCCCTCTGTTCCCCATTGTCCAGCCTAAAGCCTGGAATGGGAGGTGCTCAATAGAGAATGTTAAATTAATTGAAGCAACAGAACAATGCAAAAGCAGTGTGATGGAGGATGTCAGCCCCTGAACACTGACTGGCTGGTCGAATCTGAAAAACCTTGCCCTGTTCAGAACGGCCCACTTGCCTAACGGATGTGCCTAAGGATCATTTTGCAAAAGAGTCAAAGATTAGATGTTCTAGGGATAGGTGTGGGCTTTTGGAGACCTAGATAAAATTGATACAATATGCTGCATAGGTAAAAGGGCAAACAGTCTGTTTCAATAGTTGAATTACATTCAGAGAGTAGTTAGCAGGAAAGATGTTTGAGTTTCAAAAAATATTCCAGTACATTTGCTGAAACAGGTTCACTGTAGTTATGAAGTTGTCTTCCTTTTTAAGGAGAACTTTTAATTTTATTTTTATTTTTTAATCCTCATTTGAGGGCATTTTCTTCATTGCTTTTAGAGAGAAGAAGGGAGAGAGAGAAACACTGATGCAAGAGAGATGCACTGATTGCTTGCCTCCCATATCCACCTGGGCCATGGATCTGCATCTAGCCGGAATCATGTGTGTCCATTTTAGGGGTTGCACACATCCAACTGGGAGTCACACATGCGCATATACGGACCTGGGGTTAACTCACAACCTAGGTACGTGCCCTGACCAAGAATTAAACCCACAACTCTTTAGCTACAAAACAACGCTCCAACCAACTGAGCCACAATGGCCAGACTAAGGAGAATTTTTAAAGGGCACCTTAAACCTGGTAGCCTAAACATGATCCTAACTGGGAGTAGTATCTTCTCACTGGGGAAGAAGGTTGGTGGTCGCCGGCCACCTTTACACAGAGATGCTGCTCATCCACAATCACAACAAATGTCTTTGGGTGGGTCCACAGTGTGTCACCTCAATAAATATTCACAAAGGTAAAACCCAGGTTCCCTGGAACGAGAGGGCTCAGGGCCATCCAAATGAACTCCATAACCATATTAGGAAGGGATAAAAAGAAAGAAGACTTCCGAAACTAAAATTCCATTTGTCACTTCCATGAAAACTACTATATTTGTGCCCCGAGAATTTCTGAAAAAGTGCACAGTCATTACTCAGAAACACACTTTTAGTAACAAGAGATAATTACACAATTTCTATTAGTTTTCTTCTTCCTTTTTTTTCTTCTGCATTAGTTCCTAAGGAAAGCCTTCCGTTCTATTACAGGACCTGAAAAATTATTCCAGGGAAGGTACAAAATAGAAGGAAAATTGTACAAGTAAACCATTGTTAACGGTTTACAAGTAAACTATCATTCCTAAACCTTAGGAATGATAATCACATCTGAAGTGATTTTTGCATGATGAAAATCTGTATTTCTCTTTGAAAAGAAAAGATAGTAAATCTGAAACATTTCAGACCTTCCAAAACAAGTCATACTTCCTCTGAGTCATCTTAGAAGGCTATGTATCTGGGCCAGTGACTAGAGCCCCATGCAATCTCCATGGGTAAGGCTTCCTTTAGCATCAAAGGCATGCACAGAAAAAGGTAGAAATTAAGGAAGTTGACAAATAATATGGTTATGTTAATTCTGTATGATGCTCCAATTTGCTTTATGTGCGTGCTCCCATTTGATTTTTTTTTTAAGCCGAACAATAACCTTTCTAACGATTGAACCAAGAACTGGAGGTAGAAGGTGGAAGATGAAGAAAAAATCTCTACATCTTCATGGCCCCTTGATTCCTCCAACCTCCTAAATTTATCTTCATCTTCCAGTAGCATAAACCTGACACCTTACCTGTAAGACCCCTGAATCAGGCTGCCTACAAGACAGGCTCATCAACACAGAAGTGTCTGGCCTTGCATGGATCTAAATCAATGTCTGCTTTAAACAGTTCCACAGAGTTCCACAGTTGGAAATCTGCTCAAGCATAAAAATATGGCTAACACTGTGGGACAGAAAGGAGAGTAATGTTTAATTTCTCAAGATGCCCTCTTTAACATTGGAATACCAATTTTACTATTAAAAATTATGTTCCAGGGTATTCACTTTCAGTACCTAAATTAAGATAGGAAATTAGAAGGAAAGGTCGGAATGAATCTAATACAGACTTTGATGAACCCTTGTGGGCGGTTAGCCAGACTAACACTGGACACCTCCAAAGAAGAGGATCTTTCTTTGCAGAGTGAGCTCACATAGCAAAGAGCATGGGTGAGAGCCAGACAGACCTCATTCCAATCTGCACTGGCTCCCTTGCTAACTAAGGGATCTTAGAAAGTTACTGAACCTTGTGGAACATTGTGGCTAAGAGCAGAGGGTCCAGAGCCGGGCTACCCAGTACAAATCCCAGCCCTGCCACACACAGCTCTGACAGCACTGGTTGCTTACTCAGCCCCTCAGTACCTCAGTTCTCTTAGTGGTAAAACAGGGATAAAAACACAACATACCAGATAGCATTGTTTAGAGGATTAACTGAGTGCCTGTTTATAGTAACCTCTGAAAAAGTGTTGGCTTATCATAACCATGATGACGACAATGATGATAATGATGATGATGATGAAGAAAAAGAAAACACTGTAATGAAGATCAAATGGATCTCCTGTAGATAGTCCCGAATATATGCCTAAAGCACAGAAGCTGATTATTGTTGTAATTATACCAATTGGAAATTAAGTACCTACTTTTCACATGTATTATCCCATTTAATGCTCTGTGAAAATTGGAATTTGGAGGGATGAAGTGACCTGCTCCAAATGTTGTATAGATGGGAAGGGGTAGAGCCGGGGTTAGAACCGTGAAGAGCCTGACTTCAGATGCCACACTCATTATTACACAGTATTTTCACCTTCAATAAAACTTACTGTGTTTCCTTATATTAAGTCATGTTAACTACAGCCACCCTAACTTTTACAATTTTCCTCTCTTCCATTCTTTTCCACAGCAGCTGAGGTCACAACAGTGTCTTTGGCTTGCCTAATGTACCACTTTGGGGGCTCCTGACTCCGGCCTCCCTGCTGTGCCCACGTCCAGTATCCACGTGGGCCCCTTTCTAAGTTTGGTTGATCTTCCTAGGTCTCCTGCTGGCTGGGCCAGGTCCCTGCCTCTATTAAGAGAAGAAGATTGAACTTTCTTGGTTTAATAAGCCAAACAATGGCAGGGTCATTTTAAACATAAAAGTGAAACTAGGCTCTTAATTCCTAAACTGGCCCTTACCTTTTTTCTTCTGGGATGTTCTCCAACAACATTTGAAGGAAATCCTGGAATGAGAAAAAAAGCAAACCATTAAAGATGTCCTTTGATGAGTAACTGCCAGGAGTCATGCCAGAGACAGAGTATTCCCAGCTGTTGACAGCTACCTGCTGGAGAAGCTTGGCCCAAACGGAATTATTAGACTACATAGCAATTTGCTAATTTACCGAGGCTTCAATCCAATCAGTTTAAGAAATTTCTTTTGTAAAAACCAAAAACAACCTTTTTAGGAAGTTGCAGTGGCAGCTGCGGCTCATCGCTGTTCAGCCCGCTTCTGCTCCCTGCTCACTGCTGTGCGCCTCCAACCAGGAACAAGTTGGTCAGGAAGCAGTGCCGCCACAATGGCTTTTACAGGTACCAGAAAGACACCCGTGGAACCAGAGATGGCAATTCACTGAATTAGAACTACTAGCCAGCAGGAACATAAAGTCTTTGGAGAAGGTGTGTGCTGACTTGGTCAGAGGTGCAAAGGAAAAGAACCTCAGAGTGAAAGGACCAGTTCAGACGCCTACCAAGACTCTGAGAATCACTCCAAGTAAAACTCCCTGCAGGGAGGGTTCAAGGCTTGGGGTCAATTTCAGATGCAGATCCACAAGCGACTCATTGACTTGCACAGTCCCACTGAGACTGTTAAGCAGATTACTTCCGTCAGTATTGAGCCAGGAGTTGAGGTTGAAGTCACCATTGCCGATGACTAAATCAATCTTTTCAATAAATCGACTGTCAGTTGTTAAAAAAACAAACCACAAATAAAATAAAAAATGTAATGCTTGTTATTTTAACCCAAACCAACGGTTTATTTGATTTTCTGTTTTAACTATTCTCGAAACACAGGCTATAGGCACACAGCACTGTCCCTCTCTACTGAACCAGTTCTCCTCTTCATGAGCTTTCCCTAGATATACTGCTATATAATGAACAACCTCAAACTGAGAAGTTAACCACTAACTTGCAACTTTCTTGCATTGCTCAGGAAAGATAAAGACAAACATCAAGATGATTAGTATTCCCGTGGAGGAACAAAGATGATACAATGCCAAAATGGTGCACTGTGCCCTGCCTCCATCTGCAGCCTCTCTCAGTGCCACTGTGCAAGCCCACGACTCTCTGACATTTAGGACGCTTCAATGATAGATATTTTAAACCTAAAGACATGACTTGCACATACCCATTGCTTCTTTTACTATGGAAAATTTCAAACAGATTCAAAAGTAGACAATAGAGTGTAATTAATGTTCATTATAGCCAGTCTCTCCATCCACTTATCGGCTTCTTGTATTACTTACAAGTGAATCCCAAACATTACATAATTTCATCAAACAATGTTTCAGTAAATGTCTCTAAAAGACAAGGACTCTTTTAAAACATAACTGAAAAACCATATGGCCTTAAAAATCTACATATGAATATTCAAAAATCACATTTATATTGAATTTGTTCCTTGAACATTGTGACCAATCTTTTCCGTCCATCTAACTCTGGAATCTTGATTTGCCTCAACTAGGTTTCTCAGGTAAAATGTAGGGCACCCAGTTAAATTGGGGGCGTACTTACCACTAAAAAAATATTTGTTGTTTATCTGAAATTCAAATTTAACTGGGTATTGAGCATTTTTATTCGCTAAATTGGTGTTAACCCTGTCATCTGAAGATTTGATAAGACATATTTTCAAACAATATACAACATGAAACAAACAAGAACAACATTTAACTTTCTTGGGATCTACACTTGAAGTTTTTCTTTTAATAAATAGAAAATCTTTCAAAACAGGTCCTTTCAGGAGAGAGCAGATGACCAACTATGACACTGCCAAATGAACACACCTCCTACCCCAGAGCCAAGTCTGGGAATCGAGGGGCTGAGTGGGCTCTGATGAGACTCATTTAACTCAGAGTGTGAAATGGAAGCAGCAGGAGGAGCTTCAGATTACAAACAGATGGAATCACAGAGGAGTGGAAATCTGCAAACAATTTGTATGACAAGGTGTTCTTTTTCTATCATTGCACGAGCATAGCCATCACTACACTGGTGAAGCCAATCATCACTTTCCACACATTTTGGGTGCTTAAGGTCTATTTCTTCCAAAGGCAAAGTGTCCTTATTAAGGGCAATAATGAAATTTTTATTTTTTGCAACCTCTATTTTCCTTATCATACTTTACTCATTTATTGCTACTTCACCCAAAATAAGTGATACTAAGAATACCAACTAATATTAAAAGCATGGATCCTGCAGTCAAAATGAGAGGGGACAACCCCAAATAGAATAATGCCTCACATCTGAAGTCCTTCCTTGCACCTGCAGTGGATACAGTATAGGGAGAAAAATAACCCAGGAAACAAGAACAATATTTAGAATGTGAAGACTTATTTTTGCTTTAGCTTCTTAAAGTCATTCTTTTTGTTTTAGTAATTATGTTGTAATTTTTTTAAGTTAGCTATTAATTTATCACAATTGATTTATTAATAAATTATTTTGTGGGTATTTTATTAGCTGAATGGCAATATTCTTGCTTCTTAAAAAAACCCAAGTACTGTAAGTATAGTTTCTTACTAATTTCACTTCATTATCTCCTTAGAGCCCATATCAACTTATCCCACATTTGTACAGCAATTTACACTCAATTATGGTAGGAGGGGAATTACATCAACCCAATGACAAGGGGGAGAATTTAATTGCATGAGAAGCAGGGTATGCAGAGTTAACTTTAACTCCGCCCTTTTGCATCTTCCAGTTACAATTGCATCTTTCTTTATAGGACCCTACTTACTCCTTTCACAGACCTAATTTTTAACCTTAAAATGCTGGTTTTCCCATTCCTTCCTTTCTTCCATCCATTCTCATTCTCTCTCTCTCTCTCTCTTTCTTTTTTTTTTTTATTGTAAATTTGCATGTACCCCATGCAGTGGGACTCATCATAGAAGCTTTTCCCCACTCTCCATAGCAGAACATCATTAAAAAATACTTTCTTTAAGAATTTTTGTTTTCATTTCTGAATCTCCTAATAGTCTATTTGTTAACCAGGTTAAATTAAGCTTTATGATTAGAAGAAAACTATATTGATTTTGGCACATGGCTATTTGGGTCATTTTTTAGTCCTGCTGAAAGTAGTCAATGAAAAGTTGGTTCATGTAGATTCTACTGGATGAACTGGCATTCACTTCATAATAACACAGTATAAGCATTTCTGACAGATGTTTCTGAATAATTATCCTGGTTATGGGGAGGGAGAAAAGACATACAAAACAAATAATCAAAATGTTGAAGCAAGTAGAGTGTTGGCAGGGTAAGAACTGAGAAGAAAGAAGTTATGGTCAAGCTCAAGAAAGCAGTTTTAATTAAGGCTGAAAAGATGATGATACAGAAATCCTGTACAGGTAGGGTGTTTGGAAGGGAAAAAAATTAAGAAGTTTTTTTTTTTAAAATATTTTATTTATTTATCTTTAGAGGGGAAGGGAAGGAGAGAGGGAGAGAAATATCAATGTATGGTTGCCTCTGCCAAGGACACACAATGTATCGTGTGTCCCCTGCCGGGAACTGGCCTGCAACCCAGGCATGTGCCCTGACTGGGAATCGAACCGCGATCCTCTGGTTCGCAGGCCCGTGCTCAATCCACTGAGCTACACCAGCCAGGGCAAGAAGTTTTATTTTATTTTTTAAATATATTTTGTTGATTATGCTATTACAGTTATCCCATCCCCCCCACTCCCCTTAGACCTGTACACCCTCTCCCGCCCACATTCCCCTGCTTTAGTTCATGTCGCTGAGTCATATATTTAAGTTCTTTGGATTCTATATTTCCTATGCTGTTCTTACCCTCCTCCTATATTCTATCTACCATTTATGGTACTTATTCTCTGTACGTTCCCCCCTCCCTCCTCCTCCCACTCCCCTGTTAATAACTCTCCATGTGATCTCCATTTCTGTGATTCTGTTCCTGTTCTAGTAGTTTGCTTAGTGTGCTTTTGTTTTGTTTTAGGTATGGTTGTTAATAATGGTGAGTTTGCTGTCATTTTACTGTTCATATTTTTTATCTTCTTTTTCTTAGATAAATCCCTTTAACATTTCATATACTAAGGGCTTGGTGATGATGAACTCCTTGAACTTGACCTTATCTGAGAAGCACTTTATCTGCCCTTCCATTCTAAATGAAAGCTTTGCTGGATTGAGCAATCTTGGATGTATGTCCTTGCCTTTCATGACTTGGAATACTTCTTGCCAGCCCCTTCTTGCCTGTAAGGTCTCTTTTGAGAAATCCACTGACAGTCTGATGGGTACTCCTTTGTAGGTGGCTGTCCCCTTATCTCTTGCTGCTTCTAGGATTCTCTCCTTCATTTTAATCTTGGCTAATGTAATTATGATTTGCCTTAGTGTGTTCCTCCTGGGGTCCAACTTCTTTGGGACTCTCTGAGCTTCCTGGAAGTCTATTTCCTTTGTCAGATTGGGGAAGTTCTCCTTTATTATTTGTTCAGATAAGTTTTCCCCTTGTTGCTCTTCCTTTTCTCCTGCTGGTACCCTACAATTCAGGTGTTGGAGTGTTTAAAGATGTCCTGGAGGTTGCTAAGCCTCTCCTCATTTTAAAAAATTCTTGTTTCTTCATTTTGTTCTGGTTAAATGTTTCTTTCTTCCTTCTGGTCCACACCATTGATTTGAGTCCCAGTTTTCTTCCCATCACTATTGGTTCCCAGTACATTTTCCTTTATTTCACTTAGCATAGCCTTTATTTTTTCATCTAATTTGCAACCAAATTCAACCACTTCTGTGAGCATCCTAATTACTATTGTTTTGAATTGTGCATGTGAAAGTTTGGCTATCTCTTTGCCTCTTAGTTGGATTTTTTTCTGGAGCTTTGATCTGTTCTTTCATTGGGACCACTTTTTTGTCTTGACACGCCTGCCACGTAGTGAGGGGTAGAACCTTAGGTGCTCACCAGGGAGGGGTAACCCATGTCACTATTGTTACTGTGTTGTGACACTGTATATGGGGAAGGGGTCTGAGAGGGAACAATGGCACTTGCTCTGCTCTCTGCCAGATTTCAGTCACTCCCCCCACTTCCTACAAGCAAACTGGGCCCTTCTGGTGCTGATTCCCATGTGGGTGGGTTTGTATACACTCTGGGACCCTGTGGGTCTCTCCCACAAACTTTCCTGTCAGGGTAAGAATTTCTCCTGCTGCTGCCTCAACACCCAAAGGTGTTTTCAATCAGAGGTTTGGGGCTTTACTTCCCCAAGCTGGGGCCCTGAGTTGTGCAGTTGGCCTCGCTCCCCAGTTGTTCTCCCAGTTTATCTGCATAGGAATGTAGGACTGCCCACTCCACCAGCGCCACCTCACTGGGTTCGCCAGCTGCAGCCTTGCCACGAGTCCTCTCTACGTGCCCGTCTCTGCCCCCACTACTGGTCTAGATGAGTGTGTGTTCTTTAACTACTTGGTTGTCTGATTTCCATACAGTTCGATTTTCTGTCAGTTCTGGTTCTTTTTTGTTTTTAAATTGTTGTCATCTTTCTTTTGGTTGTGCGAGGAGGTATAGTGTGTCTACCTATGCCTCTATCTTGGGTGAAAGTCAAGAAGTAAAAAAGAAATTGAGGGACTTCTGAGTAAAGAAACTGGTCCATAGCCTTCCTCATAAGTATTATTAATACTATAAATAAAATTAATTAGCAATATAAACAAAAACACAATCCACTTAAAAAATCAACAAAAACGTCACCAGCATCTTTTAAACCAGGAAAGAAGTATATCCTTGTGGTATGAATTTAAAAGAGGCAACTAAGGAAAGAGGTGTAAGAAGCCAATACAGCTCCCAACCTGTCTTCTGCACCATTTCCAACCTCATGATTAGCAGTAATGGGACTGGTGAATTGTCCAAACCCCGAAAATTCTCCCACACACCGCCCACACATTTGGAAAGAAACGGGAATATCTTTATCTTTCCTTTCTTTTTCACCTGGGAGAGGCTGGAAATGTTTGCTGGAAAAAGATGAGTAGTAGTTGGGAAATAAACAACTGAGGATGATACTCCACTGAACTGTGTAGGTTCTAGGGCTCCAATCTGAATCACTGGAACAGTATTAATTGAGGAAGCAGCTGTAGTGGAAATAAGCTGCATCCAAATTAGGTAAAGTGAATCTTGACTGGGTACATTTAACAAAATTTTGAGTTAAAGAAGCCAAATTCTTGAAACAAAGGCTGTATACAGCTCCCTGGAGCTCTTTCCCTGGGCCCCCTCCATGCAGAAAATCCAAACTTCAAACTGCAGCTTAGAAAGGAAGAAAGACATGTCTAAGAAGAGTTGGGAGAGAAACCAAGGATAATATTCCAATACATATGAGCATAAATAAAAGGTCAAAACAGTGTTACTGATGATAAGGATGAGCAAGAAGTATGGCAGAAATAAAAAGAGAGGCAGAAATAAAAAGCACAACATAAAGAAAAAGAATCCAGTCTTGAAGAAAATATAGTCCAAGAAGCAGAAAACAATTCTCCATGAATGCATTACACTATAAAACAAATTAACATAAGATCATAATAACAGCATACATTCAGTGAAATGAAAGCTTAAAGACAAGATCACAAAGCAACAAAATGAAATAAAAAATGAGATTGCAAAGCAAAGAAAATAAATTAAGGACAAAAATAATGCCAATGTAGGACATTAATAAAATAGAAACAGCAAAGAACAGACATTAAAGAAAAAATAATAATGTTATAATAAAAATAATAATGTTGCTTGAGATAAATACATGCCATGAAGAATAAAAAGACAAAAGCAATTAGAAAATAACAAGTACGCAGGACAAAGGTTAATACAACATATGGATAACTGGTCACCTGCAAGAGAAAAATAAAAGAGAATGTGTTCAAAGATGTAATTAAGACAATTTCAGTGAAAGAAGGAAAAATACAAGCTATAACCAAGAATTATAGACTGTTTTATAGGAAAAACAATGATATAGACTCATGGACACCAAGATATTTTTAAAATTATTTTTATCTGCAATTAAATGTCAAAGATAATGAAAGAATTCTCCTGTCATCTGAGTGATATGTATAGAGGGAAAAGTAAGCTGACTTCAAATTTTCAGGAGCAGTATTTACGCCCAAAGGCAGCTGAGCAATATCCACAAAGTTCCAAGGAAATGAAAATGCAACCCAAGAATATTATGCCCAGCCAGTTTATAAATCAAATATAAAGGCAACAAGCAAACATTCTCAAGCACATAAGAACTCAGACATCACAGAAACAGTGAACCCGCAAGTTAAACACCAATTTGATAACAAAATTCAGCCAACAAAAAGTTGAATGAAAATAAAAAAATTCAAGAGTATAGAAGTACGGTAAACTGACTATGGTGAATACTGAAATCCTTTAAATACAGGCAGAGCTAAGACTCTACAACTGTGAAAACTGTGGTTACAGTATATACTATAATTAATCTCAACCTAAACTATGCAAATATTAACTAATGAAAATTTAGAATTGTGGGGAAAGTAGTAGAAGTACATAATTGCTAATTTCATTATCTTTTACAAAAGTGAATCATGCAATCTAAAATTAGAATATATAGCTAAAGAAAAAAAACTTTAATCTCTAAAGATTGCTTTGCAATTGCGTTTTTTAACCATAGAAGGATATTTTAGGAAACAATATCTCTTAGATTTATATGAAGTTCAAGAAAGCCCTTTATATTCACTTTATTTTCTTTTTCATTTATTAAATTTAAGTAAAATAAAATTTAAAACATTTTATTAAAAGCTAATATAATATAATTATATTTTTATAAACTTACTTCTAAATATATCTTTGTACCTACATATGTGTATACACACATATACTATATACACAGAGACACAAATACATGTATATATATCATATGTACTTACAAAGAGAAGGAAAAAGACAGAGTGGCATTCACCCAATATTAATTTTAGGTATTTATGGGTGGTGAAGTTTTGAATGATAATTTACATTGTTCTTTGTACTTTCCTTTATTTCTTTAAGTTTAAAAAAAATGAGTACGTGTCAGCTAAAAAGGCAGCAATTTCCAAACTTCCTGTGGTACTGGCATAAGGAAATAAATATGGAATAAAACTGAGAATCTGGATATAAACTCTTACATTTATGGTAAATTGATTTTCAATAAGGGTAATTCACGGAGGGAAAGAATAGTCTTTTCAACAAATGGTCATGAGACAACTGGAAATTCACATGCACAAAAATGAAGTTGGACCATCTAACTCATACCATATCCAAAAATTAACTCAATATAGTTAAGAGACCTAAATGTAAGAGTGAAAACCATAAAACTATGATTACATCTTCATGATTTTCAATTAGGCAATGAAGAAAATATTTGCAAATCATAATCTGAAAAGGGACTTGAATCTAGAATATATAAACTACTCTTACAACTAAATAATAAAAGACAATCAATATAAAAAATCAGCAAATGATCTTAATAAACATTTCTCCAAAGAAGATACACAAACAGCCAGTAAACACATGAAAAAGTGTTCAACATCATTAGCTATCAGAGAAAGGCAACTGAAAACAACGAGATACCATTTCATACTCACTAGGATGGCTATTATAAAAGAAATAGAAAGCAGCCCTGGCTGGTGTAGCTCAGTGGATTGAGTGCGGGCCTGTGAACCAAACAACGGCAGTTTGATTCCCCTCAGGGCACATGCCTGGGTTGCAGGCCAGTTCCCAGCAGGGGACTCACGAGAGGCAACCATACATTGATATTTCTCTCCCTCTCTCCTTCCCTTCCCCTCTAAAGATAAATAAACAAAATCTTTAAAAAAATAGAAAACAACAAGTGTTGATGAAGATGTGGAGGAACTGGAACCCTTGTACATTGCTGGTGAGAACGTGAAATTGTACAACCAATGTGGAAAACAGGAAGGCAATATCTCAAAAAACCGAATTATCATATAATCTAGTAATTCCATTTCTGGGTCTGCACTCAAAAAAATTGAAAGCAGGGACTTGAGAAGATATTTGAATACTAATGTTCAAAGCAGTATTATTCACAAAAGCCAAAAGGTGTAAACAACCCAAGCATCCATCAACAGATGAATGGACAAAGAAAATGTGATGTGTGTATGTGTGTGTCTGTGTGTGTGTGTATACAATAAAATATTGAGCCTTAGAAGGGAAAAAAATTCTGACACATGCTTCAAGATGGATGAACCTTGAAGATACTATGCTAAGCGAAATAAGCCAAACAGAAAAGGAAAATAATGTATGGTGTCACTTATATGAGGTTCTTAGAGTAGTCAAACTCATAGAGACAGAAAGTAGAAGGGTGACTGCCAGGGACTGTGGGAAGAATATGGAATCACAGTTTAATGGATACAAGTTCAATTTGGGAAGATTAAAACATTCTGTGGGCATGGTAGTAACAGCTGCACAACATGCACTTAATACTCTGAATGCACTTTAAACACTGAAGTACATACTTAAAAATGGGTAAAATGGTAAATTTTATTTATATTTTATCACAATTTAAAAAGTAAAAATTAAAATAAAAAGAAGAATAAAGTACTGATAATGATACAACATGAACCTTGACAACAGTATGCTGAATGACAAGCCAGTCACCAAGTTCCACATACACGGGTGGGCAAAAGTATGTTTGCAGTGTAATACAAAAATAATACAGTAACTAATAAATAACACAATAATAAGTTGTGTTTTGTGTACTCACAATTGTAAACTTATTTTTGCCCCCCCCCCCCCGTATTATATGACCCTATTCCCGATTTATATGAAATGTCCAGAAAAGGCAAATCCCTAGAGACAGAAAGCAGGTCAATGGTTGCCGGGGCCGAGGAGGGTGGGAAAGAGGAGCAACTGCTAACAGACAAGGGGATCTTTGAAGGGTGATAGAAATGTTCTGAAACTACACAGTGGTAATGGTGGCACAACCTTGTGTATATTTGACAAGATTGGGCACCTTTGGGGTGGTATGGCCATAAACCAACCCTGTGTATATTTGAAAAAAAAACTAAACCACTGGCTTATACACTTTAAACTGGTCAACGTTATGGTATGTGGATTATATCTCAATAAAGCTTTTATTTATTTTTTATTTTTTTAAATATATTTTACTGATTATACCATTACAGTTGTTCTACTCCTCCCCTTCATTCCCCTCCACCTGCACACTCCTTCCCCCACCATTCTCCCCCCCTTAGTTTATAACCACGTGTCTCAAGTTCTTTAGATTCTATATTTCCCCTACTATTCCTGCCCTCCCCCTATCTATTTTCTACCTACCCTCTATGCTATTTTCTGTACCTTCTCCCCCCTTCTCCTCCTCCCACTCCCCTGTTGCTAACCCTCCATGTGTTCTTCATTTCTATGGCTCCACTCCTGATCTAGCTGTCCTCTTGGTTTGCTTTTGTTTTAGGTGTGGTTGTTAATAACTGTGAGTTTGCTGTCCTTTCACTGTTCATATTTTTTATCTTCTTTTTCTAGATAAGTCCCTTTAGCATTTCATATAATAAGGGTTTGGTGATGATGAACTCCTTGAACTTAACCTTATCTAAGAAGCACTTTATCTGCCCTTCCATTCTAAATGAAAGTTTTGCTGGATAAAGCAATCTTGGATGTAGGTCTTTGGATTTCATGACTTGGAATACTTCTTTCCAGCCCCTTCTTGCCTGGAAGGTCTCTTTTGAGAAATCAGCTGACAGTCTGATGGGTACTCCTTTGTAGGTGACTTTCCCCTTATCCCTTGCTGCTTCTAGGATTCTCTCCTTCATTTTAGTCTTGGCTAGTGCAATTATGATGTGCCTTGGTGTGTTCCTTCTTGGGTCCAACTTCTTTGGCACTCTCTGAGCTTCCTGGATTTCCTGGAAGTCTATTTCCTTTGCCAGACTGGGGAAGTTCTCCATTATTATTTGTTCAGATAAGTTTTCCACTCCTGGCTGTTTCTTTCCCCCTTCTGGTACCCCTATAATCCAGATGTTGGAATGCTTAAAGATGTCTTGGAGGTTCCTAAGCCTCTCCTCATTTTTTTGAATTCTCATTTCTTCATTCCTTTCTGGTTGGATGTTTTGTTCTTCCTTCTGGTCAATTCCATTGATTTGAGTCCCAGTTTCCTTTCCATCACCATTGGTTTCCTGTGCATTTCCCTTCATTTCAATTAGTTTAGCCTTCATATGTTCCTCTAATTTGTGACTATAATCAACCAGTTCTGTGAGCATCCTGATAAACAGTGTCTTAAATTGGGCTTGTGAGAGGCTGGCAATCTGCTGGTTGCTTAGAGTTATTGGCTCTGGGACTTTGAGTTCTTCTTGCGCCATCTTTTGGGCTGTTCGTGCCTGTTACCTAGCAGGATTGGAGCCCTAGGTGTTCACCAAAGCAGGGCAACTAAGTCGCTGGGTTGTGATGCTGTATGTGGGGGTGGGGTCAAAGAGGAGCAATGGCGTCCCGTCTGCCGCCTCCTGCCGTGGCCCTCACAGGTGCTGCAGCTGCTACCATCACTGGGGCCCGGGCATTTCATCCCACTGCACTCGAGTGTGCCACCGCCGTCAGCCGTCGCCCCCTGGGGCCTGCGTGGTCTATCTCACTGTGTGCGAATGTGCGACTGCGGTCCGTCTGCCCCACACCCTGACTCCGGGCTACTTGCGCGCCTAGGTCGGGGGAACTTTCCTGCCCGACCCTGCTCCGCTGCTGGCTCTGCCCGTCTTACCGTCCAGGTTGAACGGTTAGTTGTTGTCGGACTTCTGTATAATTCAATTTTCTGTTCTTTGGCTGTGTCTTTGTTCTCTAAACCTTTGTTTTATTCAAACTTGGTTGTGGGAGAAGGCACAGTGTTTCCACCTATGCCTCCATCTTGGCGGAAGTCCTCAATAAAGCTTTTACAAAAACATGAAACTGTTATTTGAAAGAGATGAAAGAAAAACTGAATGATTTGGTGGAGAGAACACTAAGTATTCTAAAGGAAGTTTAAACCAGAACCTCAGATACACAATAAATACAATGCACTCATTTAACATTTCAGGGTCTTGGGAGAAGTGGGTTTTAGCAGTAGGAATTTCATCTAATTGGTCAACCAAGGATATGGCTTCTGAGCCAGTTTTCAAGTTGCCTTTCCATATATATGTTTAGGAACTACCCCTTTTCCCTAACCAAAAGAATAAAAGGAATGTGGAGATGAGGAAGAGCCAGCACACTCACCATCTTCTCTCCATGCATTCAGAGTATACTTGCACGTCATTTATGTCTGACGATGTGGACAATGTGACCCCAAATGCATAAGAGCACAAATGTCAAATATCAAAAATACCCATCCTTGGCTGGTGTGGCTCAGTGGATTGAGCACCAACCTGTGAACTGAAAGGCTGCCAGTCTGATTCCCAGTCAGGCACATGCCTAGGTTGCAGGCTGGGTCCCCAGTTGTGGGTATGTGAGAGGCAACCAATGAATGTATCTCTCATACATTGATGTTTCTTTCCCTTTCTTTCTTCCGCCCTTCCCTGCTCTTTTAAAGCAAATAAATAAAATCTTTTTTAAAAGAAACCCATCAATCTAGTCTGAGCTGAGGCTATATTCTCTACTCTCTATAAGCTAGCTATGAGCACTGTTTCCAGAGCAGGTCCCCTTTGTTAACTTTCTCATTGCTATGTGCACCTCAGCCACACACTTATATAAGCTGACATCCTTTCTCTGACAGTTTTGAGATCTGGCTGTCTGAATATTTCAGTGTATCTTGTTAATCTATTGGTTTATCAAATACACATGGTGTACAAACTGTGTGCCAACTACGTACTAAGTAGTGACCAAATGAAAAGCATGGTCTGACCTTGCTGAGTTTATACATAGAATGGAGGAGACAGGAAAAAACAAGTGACCTTAAATAAAAATATAATTATAAACAATGCAATAGCAATGACAATGAAGGCTAGTAAAAAGGCAAAGGGTAGAGAATGACAGGGTGGATGCAGATATGATTAGCTGGGGTGACTCTGAGAGTGTGGTATTTAGGCCAAGACAAAAGGATAAGAAGGAGGCAACCTTGCAAAGATCATTCCAGGTAGTGGAACAAGATTGTTTTCTTGTTTTTGTTTTTAAGGTCACTTAAGATGCAACTATCCATATCACTGTGCACAAGATAGCTTTGGGTCACAGATATCTTGAAACTGGAGGGAGATCACCTCTCTAAAACAATACTTCCCTGTTTCCACTTCATTAGCTTCCCATTTTTCCTACTGCATTAAATCGTAAATCTTTCCCCCACTTTTTAATGCTTATATCATCTAGTCCCCACATGCCATACCCCTACCAACTGTATATCACACTCATGAGAACTCATAAATTACCTGGGAAAGAATCAACTGCCCATGATATGTGTGAACAAATTTTCTTAAAAATGAGAAATAGATATCATCTCCAAGTCTTCTAACAAGGAACCGGAGAAGAAAATAGCCCTAGAAGAAAGGAAGAAGTAGAAGTAAAAATGATGGCTATCATAGGTTCATCAGAAGAATGCTTACACAACCAACCCTAACTCAGCCACCAGCACTTTGTGCACAACCAGAATGCTCCAGTGATGTGTTCCAGGCCGCCCTTCATATTCTTACCAGCAGGGTTGGGCCTAGAAATTAAGGATCAACTACTTTGTTTTCAACTCATCTGGGCATTCCCATTTTCATTTTTTCTTGGTTTACATGAAGTCTGGACACTCATCACAGACCAGAAGGACAGAGGGACGTGGCTCCTCTCTCCCTCAGCAATCAGGAAAGAACTTTACAACTCAAAAACTTCCTTCTTATTCCTATATTCTAATTGGAACATGACAGCAATTTTAAGATCCTGCTCTTCAAAACTGACATGAGGCAGGGAGAAAGGAGATACAGGGCTGGAAATTATTCAGGTTCCTTTGACTCATGCTCTATTTGGGGGGTATAAAGTGTTTTAATTATTGGATAGGCAGATATCTATCCAGTCAAATGTTATTACAATGTAGGGTTTTTTTTGTTTGTTTGTTTTGCCCCAACCATGTTACCAAATACTAATCTTCTCTGTTTATATATATAACCAAAAAACTGCCTGACCATAGTAACTGGCTTCTGTCACTTAGATGCGCTTACCTTTAAATAATGAACCTGCATGAAGACCTTCTCTGGGTTGAGCCCATGTTTGATGACAGATGATCCTGAGTCACTCATATGGCCAGTTTTCTCTTTATTGGGTCTAAAATGATGCAGTAAAAGTTTTTTTTAAGTATAGCACACTTTAAACTAACTAGACCATAATATCATCATAGTCTTATTTTCAGAATTGCAAAACAGTGCCTTAATTCTATTCAATAGTACCAGGTATAATTTAAAACAGTTTACATTATAAATGTGTATACTGAACAAGGAAAGATTTATATTTGGGTTGGCAACTTGAGGCTGGCCACTGGCAATATTTTACATCATCTTATCCGAGATTAATGCTTGCCAGACCTTCAAGGAATCAAAGCTCCAATGTGCATTGTGTAAGAACCTATGCACTTTTCTTTTGGTGGGAATGATGGACTGGAAAATGCAATGGAAAATGTGTCTTACTTTGAAGAGTAAAGAACTTACATCTTTTCAAAAAATTTTGAAAGCCTCATGTTATATTCAATTATCCTGATTTGTGTTTAATAATGAGGCCACTTTAAGAAACATTTATTTAATGAACAAGCAAGACAGAAGCAAATTCACAGATACAGAGAACAAACTAATGGTTTCCCGATGGGAGGAGGTTGGGGGAATTGGGTGAAAGAGGTGAAGTACAAACTGACTGTTATAAAATAGACATGGGTATATAAGGTACAGCTTAGGGAATGTAGTCAATAATATTGTAATAACTCTACATGATGTCAGGTGGGTGCAAGGCTTAAAGGGGGAATCACTTTGAAAGTTATATAAATGTCCATGGACATGGACAACAGTGTGGCGATTGCTGGGGTGAGGGGGATATATGAGGACAAAATAGTAATGGGAAAACATACAATAAAGATTAAAAAAAATTTAAGTTATACAAATGTCTAACCACTATGCTATATAGCTAAAACTAATATGGTATTATTGAATGTTAAATTGAAAGATAAAAACAAAATTTAAAAGAAGTATTGTACTCTGAAGTAATTTTAGAATCACAAAAACGAAAGTTACAGAAGCCCATGTTTTTAGAACAGGTATGGACATTCATAACCACATATTTCAATCTCCTCATTTCACAAACAAGGGAAAACGAGGCACGTAGGAATTAAGTCTTCATCCAAGTTTTCATCATCCAAGTTTTCTTCATCCACGGTTTGTTTTGATTTGTGGCAACATTAGGACCAAAACCAATGAGTCCTTATTATCTATTAGAGTGTTTTCTGTTATGCTCTATGATTTTAAATATTTTAAAAAATCCTTTTAATAAAATATAATTGTGTTATAGTGAAGCTGCAAAAACTAGCTAAAATTAAACTATGTGGCAAGGTATTTGCAGCTTTCAGCTATTCTATTTTTTTAATATATATTTTATTGATTATACCATTACAGTTGTTCTATTCCCCCCCTTCATTCCCCTCCACCCGCACACTCCCTCCCCCACCATTCTCCCCCCCTTAGTTTATAACCACGTGTCTCAAGTTCTTTAGATTCTATATTTCCCCCATTATTCTCGCCCTCCCCCCTATCTATTTTCTACCTACCGTCTATGCTATTTTCTGTACCTTCTCCCCCCTTCTCCTCCTCCCACTCCCCTGTTGCTAACCCTCCATGTGTTCTTCATTTCTATGGTTCCACTCCTGATCTAGCTGTCCTCTTGGTTTGCTTTTGTTTTAGGTGTGGTTGTTAATAACTGTGTGTTTGCTGTCCTTTCACTGTTCATATTTTTCATCTTCTTTTTCTTATATAAGTCCCTTTAGCATTTCATATAATAAGGGCTTGGTGATGATGAACTCCTTGAACTTGACCTTATCTGAGAAGCACTTTATCTGTCCTTCCATTCTAAATGAAAGTTTTGCTGGATAAAGCAATCTTGGCTGTAGGTCTTTGGATTTCATGACTTGGAATACTTCTTTCCAGCCCCTTCTTGCCTGTAAGGTCTCTTTTGAGAAATCCGCTGACAGTCTGATGGGTACTCCTTTGTAGGTGACTGTCCCCTTATCCCTTGCTGCTTCTAGGATTCTCTCCTTCATTTTAGTCTTGGCTAATGTAATTATGATGTGCCTTGGTGTGTTCCTTCTTGGGTCCAACTTCTTTGGCACTCTCTGAGCTTCCTGGATTTCCTGGAAGTCTATTTCCTTTGCCAGACTGGGGAAGTTCTCCATTATTATTTGTTCAGATAAGTTTTCCACTCCTGGCTGTTTCTTTCCCCCTTCTGGTACCCCTATAATCCGGATGTTGGAACGCTTAAAGATGTCCTGGAGGTTCCTAAGCCTCTCCTCATTTTTTTGAATTCTCATTTCTTCATTCCTTTCTGGTTGGATGTTTTGTTCTTCCTTCTGGTCCATTCCATTGATTTGAGTCCCAGTTTCCTTTCCATCGCTATTGGTTTCCTGTGCATTTCCCTTCATTTCAATTAGTTTAGCCTTCATATGTTCCTCTAATTTGTGACTATAATCAACCAGTTCTGTGAGCATCCTGATAAACAGTGTCTTAAATTGGGCTTGTGAGAGGCTGACAATCTGCTGGTCACTTAGAGTTATTGGCTCTGGGACTTTGAGTTCTTCTTGCGCCATCTTTTGGGCTGTTCGTGCCTGTTAAGTAGCAGGATCGGAGCCCTAGGTTTTCACCAGAGCAGGGCAACTAAGTCGCTGGGTTGTGACGTTGTATGTGGGGGTGGGGTCAAAGAGGGACAATGGCTTCCCTCCACCGCCTGCTGCGGCGACCCTCACCAGCACCGCAGCCACCACCATCACCAGGCCCACGTGCCTCGCTCCACCGCACGTGAGTGTGCCACCGCTGTCAGCCCTCCACCACTGGGTTCGCCCCCTGAGACCTGCGTGGTCCATCTCACTGTGCGCAAATGTGGGACCTTGGTCAGTCTGCCCCGTACCCCGGCTAGATCCGGGCTGCCTGCGCTCCTTGGTCTGTCCTGCCCGACCCTGCTCCGCTGCTGGCTCCACCTCTCTTACCGTCCTCGTTGAACGGTTCGTAGCTGTCAGACTTCCGTATAATTCCATTTTCTGGTCTCTGGGTGTGTCTTACTTCTCCAAAACTTTTGTTGTATTGAAACTTGGTTGTGGGAGAAGGCACAGTGTTTCCACCTATGCCTCCATCTTGGCGGAAGTCCAGCTTTCAGCTATTCTAAAGCCAGTCATTTGTTGGACAAACACAAAAGAGTACATACCGACCTGAGTGGAACTCAAAGGCTCCTGAGAGTACCAGCATGTCAGAAATGCCGGTGGTTATTTTTAGATGGTAGTGTGGTGTAAGTGTAAGTGACACAGCCTTTGGACTTAAGAGACTGCGTGTTGAATTTCATCCTTCTTATGCCTGTTAACTTACTAGCAGTTTAGTTAAATTTTTTAATCCTCAATTTATTCACTTGCAAAATGGAAGTCATCCTACCTATCTTCCCAGGTCCTATGGGGAATAATGGAAATATGTATGTAAAATCCCTGGTAAGGGCCAGGAATACATAAGATAATTGCTCAACAGTGCCTTAATTCTATTCAAATTCTATTATTAAGTTTATTATTCAATAAACTTAATAATAAAACATTATAAAGTTGTTAGCAATGAAAACTGCTAAATTCAAGGTTGGTCATCTGATGTTAAAGGCAATGGATTCAGGTTGTTCTTTCATTTAATCCCATACGTCCACAAACACAACATGTGAGTATGTTGAGCCTAAAAGGAATTGCCTGAGGATGACTCAGCTTGCCAAACTGACCCCTTTGCAGTGTGCTCTAACTGCCAAGCAAAGAACCTCCAATTAAATCTCTGCTGGACATTTCAGTACATTACCCCAGCAAACACAAGGCTTGGGACAACCAGCCACTAGAGCAAAGCGTATAGTTTCAGTTTTTCTACTTGACCCCTGACTTAGCTGCATGACTATGCTTGTAGGAATAACTAGTCCCTTTCATCTTCATTTGAGACTGTATTGAAAAGCATCAGCTTTATTCCTGTTCTCAAGTTTGTCCTGGGGTTGAGTGTTTTTATAAAGAAAACCACACTGGCTTTGATAGGGAAAGCCCACCAGCCACAGCCTTTGCAGGGAGGAAGGCTTCTCAGAACCTGAATTCAAACCAGTTTTCCCAGCCTTGAGAGAGACAGGCTTGCTGTAAATTTCTTAAGCCCTTGAGCTCTGAATTAGACTAGTAGAAGGGGTGGGGTGCAGAAGACAGATGTAAATCTCAGTGCTGAAGGCTGGTTTCTAGGCTCAAGTTCCTAATGATGCTTTTAGTTGGTGCTTTATTTCCTTTGCCTAAAAATGTCCTTCCAGAAAGCATCACTCGCTTATTCTTTCCTTCTACCCTCTCCAAATGAAGATGTGTTCAAGCAAATTCCTTTAGGCTGACAGCATCCAAGGCAAATGCAGAAATCCCCAAGAGATTCCTTTTAAAGTAGATGCGGTGCTGGAGGGAGCAGTGCCCAGGCAACCTCTGCAGTGCTCCACGAGTGAAAAAGGGCTGTGCTACTCTGGTTCTCACAATGCCACTGATTCCAGGTCTGCACAGAGAGAAAGCAGGAAACACATGAACGAATGAACTCCCACTACATGTGGGAACAGATGACTCTCACAGGCGAGTGAAAGAAGTCACACCCCAAAAGAGTACAGCAGTTTCCCCTTACCCACGGTTTTACTTTCCATAATTTCAGTTACCCATGGTCAACCGAGGTCCAAAAATATTAAATACAAAATTCTACAAGTAAACAGTTTGTAACTTTTATATTGCATGCTGCTCTGAGTAGCTTGGTGAAATCTCATGGCCTTCCCACTCTGTCACACCTGGGATGTGAATCACCTCTGTGTCCAACGTATCCACATTGTTATGTGCTCCCTGCCTTACTTTGTAGCCTTCTCTGTGATCAGATCAACCGTCACAGTATCACAATGCTGTGTTCCCCTTATTTTGCTTAATAATGGCCCCAAAGCACAAAAGTAGTGTTGATGGCAATTCAGACATGCTAGAAAAGCCAGAAAGTGCTTCATTTAAGTGTACGCAAGGAAGAAAACAGTATACATAGGGTTTGGAACTACCCATGCTTTCAGGCATCCACTGGGGGGTCCTGGAATGCACACTCCATGGATAATGGGGTGGGGGTACACTGCTGTCCATACATATATATGTACAATTCTACCTGGATGGGGTCAAAGAACAGGCAAAACAGAGCTATGGGGATAGAGATCAGAAGAATGGCTACCTTTTGGAAGAAGTATTGACAGAGTGAGGAAAAGAGGAAGATTTTGGGGATGCGGGGAACATCCCAAATATTGATCAGAGTGGATAAATAGTAAAAATCTATTTATCCTTCATGAGGATAAATAGTAAAAATCTATTAAGCCACCTAGAAATATCTGTGTACTTCAGAGTATGTATGCTATACTCTAATTAAAAGGTTAAGAAAAACAGATGCACATGAAACAGTTTACATTTTGTGAGACTAAAAGGGAGCCAGTCTAGAAAAGGGGCTTTGCCATGAAGACATGACTGGGATTAACTACACCTCATATATCTGACAACCAATGAAATATCTTTTAAAAATAACACTGTGAGAATCAGGAAGAACTGTGGCAAATACAATTGGCTCAGTCTACCCCCCATTTCATCCACCTTCTTCCTTGCCACATACATGATCAAATTTGAAAAGTTAAATGCTCACTTTCCAAGTGTCCTTTCGGCTACAAATAGTTGGAAGATATGGACCAGGCCAATGAGGCAAAAGCAGGTATCTGCTGTGGTTGGAAGTGGGGTTCTGGGATAGCTTTTGCTTTCTTTACAAAAGGGGAAAATAACTGGTACTGCACCTCTTCCCCGCAATTACGGTAGATGGAGCTGCAGCAGCCACCTTCCAACTATGAATCAGCAAACCAATATGCTATGGAGACCAGATAGAATGAAAGAAGGCAAATAGTCTTTAGTGGCATCATTCAGCTGTTGGCTGCCGAAGACTGCCTGCCTTCAAACTGCTTATTGTTTGAGAAAAATAAACCCCATTTGTTTAAGTCAGAACTGCTTACTATTCTATGAGTTATAGGTAGGTTCATTCCTAATGGATAAGGAATCAAACGAACAGCCACCATTTCCTATAACTGCCCTGTGCCACGTATCCCACCAAGCTCTTCTCGTGTGTCATGGCCTTCTGCCCCTACAAGAAACTGATGGGGCAGGGACTGTGATTAAGCCCATCTAAAAGTGGAGGAAAAAGAGGCCTGGATACAACCACAGCATTAACTAGTGGCAGAATTGAGTTGGAACCAGAGTCCTTGGAACACTGAGGTCCTTATTGCTTTCATAGGCCTCGTCAAGATCCAGGTCCCCAACTTGGTTGTGCCAAAGACTAAGTGGAGAACCACAGACATGTTGCTTACCCTCCATGGAATGGAATGGAGCTTCCTCACCTGTAAGAAGTGGATGAGGCTCAGGTAACATGAAAGCACTTTGTAAACATGAAAGTGTTAAGCATTTCTTAGACATTATTCCCCAGTGTTTACCCTTGGCTGGAATACATGGAATGCGAGAGACCAAGTTACATGGTTGTTTGGGCTGAAATGCCCTTGGTTTCTGTTGTACCTGGCATCAAGTATAACAACTGAGATTAGCATGACCTTCCCTGCCTACCTCCTTCCTTTCCCACTGCACTCCCAGAAGAATTTAAAGAGTGGTGACAGTGACACTGGATACCCAGTGATTTGGAATCCAACCCCTCGAAAAAAGGACTGGTTCTGCGGGACTAGCAACAAGAATGGGACTCAGGAAAATGCCCCTGAAAGGTGCTCAGATGCACCCACCGGGTCTGAACACCTACTGCTCTGCCGCAGCCCACACGGACTGTCTGCCGGCATCCTCTACCCTGTGCTCCTCAGTACAAGAGATCTTCCTCCATAAACTCACTACTGTTTGCTTGAGCCAGGGACTAGGCATCTCAGAAATGAGACAGAAAGATTATCAGCATTTCAACACCTCTGTCTGTGTATCAGTCACAGCTGTCCCACAAGGTTTGATGGTCCAGGAGCAGGGCCTCTCTCACCCACAATAATGTCAGCAGCTAGAAACTACCTTTGTGCAGGCACTGGCCCCAGGGTATTCATCTGAGCTCCAAATGCACAAGTGAGACCTACAGGTGAAGCAGCATAACACACTGGCTAAGAGTTTGGGCATGAATCTTGACTGTTAAGGGCCACATAATCTTAAGTGAGTCACACAACCCCATGAAGCCCAGTTCCTTTGTCAATAACGCTGTAACATCTAAGAATACTTAGCCAGAGTTCCCATGGGCATTTAGTACATAATATCAATGTGCTTTTATCATCATAATGAACCACAGACTAGGATCCAGGGAGTGCCAGCTCTTCCTCTCACAGGCAGAGACATTAAAAACACAGCACCATAGAGTTATGTATATATGATGTCATCATCGAGGGAAGCTGGGTGAAGGGCACACAGGAACTCTTTCTACCATTCTGATAACGTCTTGAATCTAAAATTATTCCAAAATAAAAAGTTAAAAAAAAAAGA
The DNA here is from genome assembly GCF_014824575.4 of Sturnira hondurensis. NCBI lineage: Eukaryota > Metazoa > Chordata > Mammalia > Chiroptera > Phyllostomidae > Sturnira > Sturnira hondurensis. Next base: position 2,287,004 of record NW_028081491.1, read on the forward strand.
TATGATGCATCAGTGTATCCTTATACCTTCCATTTGTGAGACCCCTGATTGTGAATGCAAACCTCTTCAGGGTTGGTCTTTAAGCCTGCTCTGTACCATGTTATAATCAGGTAACAAATTAAAAGAAAGAGCACATTTAGAGTTTGCTTAAAGTTCTGGTGAGCTAGGCCTATGTATATTCCTTATGCAGGCACCCCACGGTCTACACAATTCAGTGAAGAAATTACTAAAATTGTGGGTAAAAAAATGGAGGCAGAATAATTAAAAGTACATGAGTTTTATAGCCTCCATTTGTTTTTGCAATTTTCTATGAAAAATTTGCATAATGAACACTGGCCACTGACTTGCTCTTGGATGGTGCTACCACAAAGAACTGGACAAAAGGCACACACCTTTAAGTAATGAAGTTGTATTGTACTGAAGCTAATGGTATTTGGCAAGTTTGACTGGTTGTGTGCTTTTCCAGTGGATTTAGCATAAAGATTTATCCCATTGGGCACCACTATACTGTAGCAGACACGGCAGGATATCACTGTGGTGTTGAAAAGGTCAATTACTGAAATGATTTAAGACAGAAGGAGGCATCTCTCAGAGGAATCAGAGGAAAGTGAAGAAGGTATATTCTGTCCCCTGATGGTAGGAGGAGCCAGTGTCTGGTGCCTATGACAGGAGAGGTGAGCTGCTAAAGACTGGTGATGAGGAAAGATACTATAGTTAGCAGGACTATGGGAAATGGGAAGAAACTCCGCAAATTTTGATAAGCAGGCTAGGAAAATAAATTAGGACACTTAGAAAAGCAGGAAGAAATGAGCATCAATACAAAACCAAAACAATTCTCATGGTTTGAACAGTCATAACACAGAAATTTCTCTCTGTGAAACACAATCCCAAACAGAGAAAAAACAAGGAACAGATTAACACAATGGTCTGAGCAGTATATTACCACATTCAACATAGCAAGAGATAATATGGACACATTTTCAAAGGAGACAGAGAAGAAAATGGAGAGCAAAGACACCAACATGACTGCGCAGTAGGTTCCCAATATCGTGGATTTTCAAAGGACGTGTTCAAAAGATGAAAGGGGGAATGCGAGAGAAGGAAAAAAACAAAGCTAAATATAAGTGCCAGGAAGCTGTAAAATTGTTGCCAGGAAGGCAAAATTCAGAATGAGCCGATGTTAATGGAGAATACCCAGGACAACACAAAGGGCTTTTGAAGTAATATCTGGAGCTTAAGGAAGACCAGATGTTAGGAGGTGACAGAGTGAATAGAACTGGTTGACTCCCACTTTGCTTCAACTTTTTTATTTTTTTATTTCTGCCAAGGAGAAAGATTACCAAACTGTGCATGGTAGAACAAGCATTGTTATGGAACCGTAGCTCCATATGCAGAGAATGATGCGTGGTACAAGTGGAGAGGGCTCCTGCATCCTTTAGAGGAGTCCTGACCCAGGCCCAGGAGAGCAACAAACCACAACGGTAGAAAGCTTCCACCTGCTGTCACAGACCTCTGAGGGGTCAACCACGGAGACGATGGGAAAGGGGCTGATGGAGATACACAAAAGCTATTCTGATTTGTAAAGAAAGAGGGGATAAGAGGAGGGGAGGCACAATTCATGACTTGGTTATTGGACAGATAGTTTGCGGGCACTTTGAAGAGAGCATGATTAACTGGAGGAGTTAGCAGGGATCGTGGGGCCCCTTACAGAAACCCACTGTGGGCATCAGGCAGCTGGCAGAATGGTTAGGTACGTGGTGGCTGTTTCATGGCTTTACAGAAGGCTAAAAAACAGAACCCCAAGGCTGTTGATTAATTACTTGCTATAACCAGGAGAGAGTCCTTAGGGATGTACCCAAGGAATGATGACTTATTGGCTTAACGGATTTGCATAAGAGTCAAAGATAGGAGTTTAGCTGGTTGATTGAAAGACAGCATCCACCTTCAAGAATAGAAACCACCACATGATGGAGTGAGGATTCAATAATAAAATTAACAAACAATAGTTAATAAGGACAGAGGGGTTTTTAAAATTAAGCATTTACCTATGAAAAAGATTGAGTATAATATATTAAACTGTCTGTAAATTCAAGATACAGCCAGAGGTGACTGAAGTGGCTTTCAAAACAATGAGCACGATGGTGGGCGGGAGGACAGGAGCAATGCGGATGCAGCAGGGAGTACTGGGGGGCGGGGGTCAGAGAGCGTGGGGAGCTGGGGTTAAGAGCTGGGCTCTGGAGCCAGAGCCACCTCTGCTTCCACCTCAGCTCTGCCATTTACTAGTGGGAACACGGCCAACAACCTCCATGCATCTATTTTCTCATCCATCAAATGGGAAGGAAGATGGTACCAGCACCAATTTCATAGGGCCATTGTGAGGATTAAATAAGATTATGTATCTAGAGTGCTTAGAACAGTGTTTGGCACATGGGAAGCACTCAATGAATGTTGCTAAGGGGAAAACTGTATGGGAATTGGAGTGGTAAAACTGCCATGAGAAAGGGTATGATACTGTGTTTAAAAAAGAAATATAGTATATAAACGGACAAACAAGATGTAGTATATATAATATGTGTGTATATAATACACACACATATAGATATATAATATATACCACATACATACATTGGAATACTACTCGGCCATAAAAGGATGAACTACTGCCATTTGTGACAACATGGATGGAACTTGAGGATATTACATAAGTACACCCAACTTAATTAGTGCTTGTCTTGTCTTTTCTGATGACACAGAGAAAGAGAAGCAATCACAGTCCTACTGCATTTTTCACAAGTGTAACCTCAAACACAATGCTGTGCTCGGTTCCAGTATCACATTTGGAGAAAGCCATTCAAGGAAGGGAACACAAAGGACCAAGCTTAAGAAGGCAAATGTTCTTCCAACCTGCACCACATACGACAAGTTTACAAAAACCTGTGACCTAGTGACCAGGAAAATAAAGAGGATGGTCTTCAGATATGTGGATTGTCTGGGAGAAGCAAGGGGAATCCCGCGCCACTCTGAATGAAGGTCAGGACTGAGAGGGCTGGGCAGACCCTCTCCGTAGACAGGGCCGGCTGGCGCGAAGGAAGCCATTCTCTGATGGGCTGTTCCCACAGGGTGCTGCTCCTTGTTGGAGCACTGAGACAGGGTCCTGGGGACAATTAGATAGAAGCTGGGTGACTGTTTGTCAGGGAAAAAGAGGGTTAAGCAGAAATTACTTTCAAGATCATTTTTGACCATAGTACTCTAGCATTTTAGGAGGTAAAACAACCTGGAACATGTTTAAGCTACAGCGACTGGAAGTAAAACATCAGTCACACACTGTAAAGGAATGAGCTGGATTGCTATGTAGCTTTGGCCTCATAAATCAACGGTGATTTTGATTAAAAAAACTAATTAGAGGGATCTTAACTGAATTTGATTCAACCACATATTTGAGAGTAGATTTGGGTATAGGAAGCAAGCAATACAAGACTCCCATTACACTGCTACAGCACTGTATTCTGGGGGAGAGCGTGGAGGAAAGACGGGTACATATACAATACACCCAAACTGGTACCCTCGTTAGCCAGCCTAAAAGGGACCTCTTGCTCTAGCCAGGACTCAGGCGATCATAATAAAACATGCTGTCTGTCTGAACACACACTCAGAGCACAAGAATATAGAAAACCTGAAAGTTACAGGAAGCAAAAGTAGAAAGGATAAAAATTCGAAAAAATTTTGTACTGCATCAAAACCCCATGACTTCATTCCAGAAAGAGGCAAACCAGACAAAACACTAGGCCCTTTCTGCAAGGGAGGCTGGAAGCACATTTTGCACACCACAGCATGTGTGGTGCTATGTGCCGAGATAATGGGAAGGCTCATCCCATCTTATGACTCAAAGAGGAGCAAATGGTCTGTGGCAGCTAAAGAAGGACCTTTCCCTCCTCAGTGAGGGGTGGCAGGAGGTAGAGGGCTTGCCTGGGTTTGAAACCCAATATACACCAGTATGTAACACAGGACAAACAGTTATGAGAGCAGCTCTCTTCTAGTCTTATGGGCAACTGTATACTATTGAGCTCTTGTATTTACCATTCAGTGCACTCACAGTAAGTATAAGACCATTCGCCACAGCACTGTTTGTGAAAGCAAAAACTAGAAATTCCCAAAGTGTCCGACAATTAACAAATGGTTAGATAGTTAGTTATGAAACATTCATATCCTGGGATATTATGCAGCAGCTAAAATAAAAGAGACCTACATGTGCCTATAACAGAATACTAGGGATTATATTATTAAGAGAAAAGTGGAAGCTCTTTTCCCTTACATTGTAAATTTAAAAAATGACAACAGCCAACACAACAATAGCTGTCCAGTGTGAATGATTCAAAATTATACCTATTTTTTGTCAGACTGGCAAAAGAATTAATATATTTTTGGTGTGTTGCAAAATTTTAGTAATTAGTTTAGATGTGCCATGAGATGAAAAAGGTCGAAAATCACTGACTTAGCAAAATGTTTTCAAGCTCTGTCCGTTTTTGTAGCATACGTCAATACTTCATTCCTTTTATGGCTGATCAATATTATATTGCATGGATAAAACATATTTTATTTATCCATTCACTTATTGATGGACATTAGAGTTGTTTCCATTTTTTAGCTATTAAGAATAATGCTTCTAGAATATGAAAACACTGCTTTGAAGAGATATAAGTACCCCTCTGTTCACCAAAGCATTATTTACAATGGCAAAGAAATGGAAACAACCTAAGTGTCAAATGACAGATAAATGGATAAATAAGATGTGGTGTGTATGTGCTATATTATATATATATATATATATATATATATATATATATATATACACACACACACACATATGTATATATGTATATATACATAATATATATATATATATATATATTATGTGAAATGAGTAGGAAAGAAAAGGATAAAAACCATATGATTTCACTCATATGTGGAATATAAATTTTAAAAATAGCAAATAAAGCAATAAAAAAGTCATTGATACAGACAACAGAATAACTGTTACTAGTGGGGAAGGAGGAGAGGTGGGGGGAGAGCAAAATGGGTAAAGGGGCCAAATATATGGTAACATAAGAAAACTAGACTGTTGATGGTGAACGTGCAAGAATAGATATCGAATTAGAATGTTGTACATCTGAAATTTATGTAATGTTACATCTATGTTAGTTACCTCAATAAAAATAGAATTTTTAAAAAAGAAAGAAAAAAAACAATGTTTCTATGGACAGCTGAGTACACGGTTTTATGCTGGGGATGGAATTTTATACTTTTCTAAACTGAGTTTTTCTGTTAAGTACTTTTATTTTTTTTTTAAATCATGGTTATCTAAGCAGTAACTATGAACTGATTTCTTTTTTATGTTTTTCTATATTTAAAAACCCTACTAAATGTTATTGTAAAACTAAAATACCATGTACAGTAAAAGTATGTAATTAGGAGCCTGTTGAGGAAAATTCTATCCCTCCCTTAGAAATACCTCAGTGATGAGTAACCAGAGAAGGTCTACAAAAATGAACAGGGAGTTATTTGAGTTCAACTACTCTGGACAAGCCTGTTGTCCTTGCTGGGTAAAAGAAGTGAGAGCTGAGAGTGTCTCTCTAACAGGAAATAGGAACTGAGTGGGCAGCTCAGGAAGGTGGAGCTGGCCTTTGAAACAGGAAAGGGCAGAGTCTGTTTCTGGCTGGCCGAGAGCCCTAAAGTTTTTCAGAAAATGCTGGCACACGTATACACCCTCTTGTCACGAAAGGAGAGCAATGGTCTATACAGCTAGCTGGCTAGCATGTGTGGTTCAAATAAAGAAAATCACACAGGAAGAACAGGGTGGAGGGAATCCCAGGACTGAGGGATGAAGGGTGGAGTGTAGGAATTCCAAAAGGCAACGTAGACACTTTAGAAATTGCACCAGCCAGTAACTCTTCAAGGCCATAAAGGCAATAACATTTTTTTCTCAGACCTGTGGTCAGATTCTGTGCAGAAGCTATGGAAGCTCTACAGAGCAGAACCCGAGGGGATACCAGGATGGCCCTTATGCACAGATTAGGCCAGAAGCTATTAGGTAAGGACCATAAGAAGACCCTATTTTTCTTAGAAATATTGCTAATTTAATTCTTACCTCAAGCTATTAGTTTGAGCATTTTTGTTTAACATTCAGATTTTCTAAAGTTTCTTTTTGCTTTTAATCTTATCTTTTTCATTTGTAACCAAACATCCTTGTACATTTTGTCTATTTACTTTTCACTACATTTTATTAATTATGCTAGTACAGTTGTCGCATTCACTCCCCTTTATTTCCTTTTGCCCTGCACACCCCCTCCCACCCACATTTCCCCCTTTTAGTTCATGTCCATGGGTCATACATATAAGTTCTTTGGCTTCTACATTTCCCATACTGTTCTTACCCTCCCCCCTGTCTATTTTCTACCTACCATCTATGCTACTTGTCCCCTGTATCTTTCCCCCCCTCCCTCTCTCCCACTCATAACCTTCCATGTGATGGCCATTTCTGTGGTTCTGTTCCTATTCTAGCTGTTTCCTTAGTTTTTTTTTTTTTAGGCTTGGTTGTTAATAGTTAGGAGTTTCTTTTCATTTTACTGTTCATAACTTTGATCTTTTCTTAGATAAGTCCCTTTAACACTTCATATAATAAGGGCTTGGTGATAATAAACTCCTTCAACTTGACCTTACCTGGGAAGCACTTTATCTGCCCTTCCATTCTAAATGATAGCTTTGCTGGATTGAGCAATCTTGGATGTAGGTCCTTGTGTGTCATGACTTGGAATACTTCTTGCCAGTAATGTCTCTTTTGAGAAATCAGCTGACAATCTGATGAGAACTCCTTTGTAGGTAACTGTCTCCTTTTCTCTTGTTGCTTCTAGGATTCTCTCCCTCATTTTAATCTTGGCTAATGTAATTATGATGTGCCTTGGTGTGTTCCTCCTTGGGTCCAACTTTTCTGGAACTTTCTGACCTTCCTGGACTTCCTGGAAGTCTATTTCCTTTGCCAGATTGAGGAAGTCTGCCTTCATTATTTGTTCAAGTTTTCATTTTCTTGCTCTTCCTCTTCTTCTAGCCCCGCAATGATTTGGGTGTTGGAATGTTTAAAGTTGTCCTGGAGGTTCTTAAGTCTCTCCTCATTTTTTTGAATTCTTGTTTCCTCATTCTGTTCCAGCTGAATGTTTATTTCTTCCTTCTGGTCCGAATTCTTGATTCCAGTCCTGTTTCCTTCCCATCACTGTTGTTTCCCTGTCCATTTTCCTTTATTTCACTTAGCATATTCTTCATTTTTTTTGTATTTTGTGACCATACTTAACCAATTCTATAAGCATCTTGATTACCAGTGTTTTGAGCTGTGCAACTGATAGGTTGGCTATCTCTTTGTTGCTTAGTTGTGTTTTTTTCTGGAGCTTTGATCTGTTCTTTCATTTGTGCCTTTTTTTTTTGTCTCAGCACACCTGTTATATAGTAAGGGGTGGAGCCTTAGGTGTTCCAGGCCGGGGCAACCCACATCACTGTGTAAACATCAGCTCTCTGCCAGTTATCAGTCACTTTCTCCACTACCCACAAGCAAATTGGGCCCTTCTAGGGCTGATTCCCAAGTGGGTGGGTTTATGTATGTTCTAGAACCCTGTGGTTCCCTCCAACAGAACTCTCCTATGGGGCTGGAAGTTTCTCCCACCACCTCAACCCCCACAGTTCTTTTCAGTCAGAGGTTTTGAAGCTTTATTTCTTTGCAATGGAACCCTGGGTTGCACAGTCTGTCTCACTCCCCAGTTGTTCCTCCCAGTTTATCTGCAGTCAAATGTTGGATTGCCTGGTCTGCCAGCTGTCCCCTTGCTACGAATCCTCTCCACTAGACTGCCCATCTCTGCCCCTCCTACTGGTCTGGATGAATGTTTCCTCTTTAACTCCTTGGTTGGAAGAATTCCATACAGTTTGATCATCTGTCAGTTCTGGTTGTTTTTTGTTTTTAAATTTGTTGTCCTTCTTTTGGTTGTGTGAGGAGGCACTGTGTCTATCTATGCCTCCATCTTGGCTGAAAGGCTATTGTACTTTTAAAAAAATGTCCTTTTAGTTCCTAATAAAATTAACTTTTTAAACACTCCTGTCAATTGTAAGTTTGTCAGGAGGAAAGGAAGGTGTTTCCAGGCTCTGGCTGGTGAAGAGATAAGAACAGGGTGCTCCTTATGGTTGCCAAGAAAAGGTGGCAGCAATAAAAGATAGGAACGGCCAGCTCAGAGCCTTGGGGAGGGTGGTGTGGGAAACAAGGCAGGATGAGGAAACCAGAATAGGCTGGGAGAGAGAGTGGGGCTGACTGTGGGGGCTATGTCCTTGTGTTCTCTGGCACTTCTTGGGCAAATATTTACCAAGTGCCAGAGGATCAGTATCTAACACTTGCTGAGTATGTATTATAGGTATAACAATAGGGACTTGACAATATTCAGCCATTTTAAATGCACCAAAATGGCAATTTCCTGGGATTCAACCTAATATAAGTGTTCTAAATGATTTTTCCATCTTTATCACATGGACTCCTCATGCTCCTCTAGAAACTAGTTTCTACAATAGTAGAAACTAGTTTGGGCTGTTTTACAGAGAGAAGACTAAAGCTCAGTGTGGTTGTATAACTCTCTCAAGGTCACTTAGCTTGTGGTGGAGTCAGAACTGAATCCAGTCAAATGCAGGCTGTGGGCTCTTACGGTTACTGTTAGAAAGCCCATGCTACTCTCCTGGGTTGAGAATGAAGACTGATGAGCTCCAGAGAGAATGCAGGCCTGCATCCTCAGATGATGTTTCTCTAAACTGAGGCAGGATCGACCAGACCTGGGCCAAGAGGAAATGGGATTGCTACATTTCACTCTGTTCAGAGTCATAACAAATTTCACAAGACCACATATTCACCTGGTTCCTTTAGTGGACCAATCCTTCTCTTCAGTCAGGAATAGCTTTACATCACATTATTAGAAGCCTTCTTTGAAGCTGTACTGACATTTCAATCAGTTTTGAGTGCCCAAATGTGAGACTCAGAGCCTCAGGCCAACCAAGAAGAGCATCTCAAGCTCTTCTAACTCAGGCCTGTGTTCCTGAAACAGCCACCTATTCCGTTCAGCCTCTAGACTCTGTACGTCTGACCATGTGTCATCCTAAAATCTGGGTAATCCTCCCAGCACTTCATTTGTATATCATTCTTGGAACTGACCATAGCTCCCACTGCCTGGATGGTCATGTGCAAATTCTGAATTCAGCATCTGTGGAACTCCATTACTTAGCCTGTCCTTCCTTGGTTCACCTTCAGTCTCATGGGTTCTTAATGCCCATATTCTCCAGTAAACCCATTCTAATTTAACACCCATTCCCACCATCAATTCACTGCTTACACCTGCCATGCTTTGCTCACTGAGTTCCCTGTTGTCCACCTCTTTACCGGTCTCATGACTATGCCTTCTTACCGGTCTAGCTCAAACCTCACATCTTCCCAATGGTGCTTTCTAACAAGCCTACCAATATTAAACTCCTAGTTCTTAGAACTTTGAGGATGGAGCCTAGGATTTGTCTATCTATGTCTTGTGGCCAATATTCCAACTCTCCAAATAACATATAAAAATCATAGGGATAGAGATCATGATGTATACAATATTCATTTTTTCAACATTTACAGGCATGTACTCAGTGCCAAGCACTGTGGTATACAGAGGTAAAGAAGATACTGTCCCTACGCTCAGAAGGCTGATGAGTCAGAAGAGACATTAGGTCAGATCATATAAAATTGCTGTTTCTGTAGGTTAAAAATGGTTAAATATGGGCAATTCAATAATGTTTCATTCTAAGGATAATTATCAAAGAAAGCAGTAAGATCAGGATGGAGATACAACCAGAGTATTTAGAGGGTACAGAGGAGGGTCACTGGCTTGTCTTTTCAGAGTAGGGCTTGAGGTTTTTGACAAGCAGTGACATCTGTGCTGAGTCATAAGTATCTGGAGTCAAGCAATAGGGGAGGGATATTCTAAATAAAGGCAACATGAAAAGAGGCAAAAAGGTAAGAAAGAAGAGACCAATAGTAGGTGTTATGGGCCAAATTATATTTCTCCAAAATGTTTATGTTGCAGTCCTAACCCCCAATACCTCATAATGTGACTGCATTTGCAGACAGGGCCTTGAAGGTGTAGTTAAGTGAAAATAAAGCCAGTAAGTTGGGCCTCAAGTGAATCTGGCTGGTGTCCTTATGCAAGAGGAGATTAGCACATACAAAGAGACAAGAGGAGTGTTGCACACAGAGAAGAGACCATGTGAGGACACAGCAAGAAGACAGCCATCTGCAAGTAAAGGAGTGACATTACAAAAGCAACCAAACCTACTGATACCTTAATCTTGGACTTCTAGCCTCCAGAACTGTAGGACAATAAATTACTGTTGTTTCAACCACATATCAGTCTGTGGTATTTTGTTTGACAGCCCTGACATCCTAACACAGTAAGGTTTTATGAACTACTGGGGGTGGCTGGAGGAAGACGCAAAGAGTGGCATGAGAAGAGGCTGAAAAAAACAGGTAAGAGTGATGGTGCATGGGGACTTGACTGCTGTAGTATGGAATGTGAAGTTTTCCCTGGAGATGAAACTTTTGGAGGGTTTTAAGCAAGGAGGTGACAGAATCATAAGTGTTTTAAGTAGGGCTCCCCAGTGGAAGTGTGAAAGATGATTTGACAGGACAAGATTAAAGGCAGAAAATCATGTGGAGGTTGCTGGGCTGGTACATGCAAGCCATTAAGTTATAAACAGAGAGATAGTAGTGTTAGCAATGGGGAATTGAAAAATACTGGGTTGGCCAAAAAGTTCACTTGGTTTTTCCCATTTTTTCCTATAAGATTGTGGTAGTACTGCTTAATTGTCTTTAACTTCATTCAAAACAATTTCGTTAGGCTGTATTGTAACAGCTGTCATATCACGGTGCATTTAAAAAAATGGTGAATTTTTTTGTGTAGCCATTTTAATAGTGAAGATGGGAGAAAACAAGCAATATTTTCAGCATTTTATGATTTACAATTTCAAGAAAGGTAAAAATGCAACTGAATTTCAAAAAAAAATTGTGCAGTGTATGGAGAAGGTGCTGTGACTAATCGAATGTGTCAAAAGTGGTTTGGCGACTTCTGGCCAAGATGGAGGCATAGCCAGACACATTGTGCCTCCTTGCATAAACAAAATAAGGACAAGAACAATTTAAAAACAAAAAACAACCAGTACTGACAGAAAATTGAACTTTATGAAGTCCGACAACCAAGGAGTTAAAGTAGGCACATTCAACCAGACCGGTAGGAAGGGCAGAGCTGGGCGGCCAGGTGGAAAGGGGTTGTGGCAAAGTGGTGGCTGGTGGACCCTGGGCATGCAAGGCAGTGGCTAGGAGACCCAGTGAGGCAGCAGATTGTGGAGGGGCATGGTGCACAAGGCAGCTGGCAAACCTGTGGGTCTCACATTCATGCACAGATAAATCAGGGGAAACTGGGGAGTAAGACAGACCTTGCAACCCAGGATCCCAGCACAGGGAAATAAAGCCTCAAACACGTGATAGAAAACCTCCACTTGTGGGGGTTGAGGTGCTGGGAGAAACTCCCAGCCTCACAGGTGAGTTCCTTGGGGAGACCCACAAGGTCCTAGAATGAACACAACCCCAGCCACATGGGAATCAGCACCAGAAAGGCCCAATTTGATTGTGGGTAGCAGGGGAAGTGACTGAAAACCAGCACAGAGCAGAGCAAGCACCATTGTTCCCTCTCACATCCCTTCCCCACATACAGTGTCACAACCCAGTGAAGTGGGTTGCCCCGCCCTGGTGAACACTTAAGGCCCCGCCCCTCACTATGTAACAGGCACTCGGAGACAAAAAAAAAAAAAAAAAAAAAAATTGGCCGGAANTCGTTAAAAAAAAAAAAAAAAAAAAAAAAAATGGCCGGAATGAAAGAACAGATTACAGCTCCAGAAAAAAATACAACTAAGCCACAAAGAAATAACCAACCTATCAGATGCACAGCTCAAAACACTGGTAATCAGGATGCTCATAGGACCGGTTGAGTATGGTTGCAAAATAGAGAAAAAAGTGAAGAATATGTTAAGTGAAATCAAGAAAAATGTACAGGGAACCAACAGCGACGGGAAGGAAACTGGGACTTGGATCCATGGTGTGGACAAGAAGGAAGAAAGAAACATTCAACCAGAAAAGAATGAAGAATCAAGAATTCAAAAAATGAGGAGAGGCTTAGGAACCTCCAGGACATCTTTAAACGTTCCAACAGCCGAATCATCAGGGTGCCAGAAGAAGAAGAGGAAGAGCAATGGATTGAAAAGTCATTTGAACAAATAGTAAAGGAGAACTTCCCCAGTCTGACAAAGGAAATGGACTTCCAGGAAGTCCAGGAAGCTCAGAGAGTCCCAAAGAAGTTGGGCCTAAAAAGGAACACACCAAGGCACATCATAATTATATTACCCAAGATTAAAATGAAGGAGAGACTCCTAGAAGGAGCAAGAGAAAAGGAGACAGTTACCTACAGAGGAGTTCCATAAGACTGTCAGCTGATTTCTCAAAAGAGACCTTGTAGGCAAGAAGGGGCTGGCAAGAAGTATTCCAAGTCATGAAAGGCAAGGACGTACATCCAAGATTGCTCAATCCAGCAAAGCTTTCATTTAGAATGGAAGGGGAGATAAAGTGCTTCTCGGATAAGGTTAAGTTCAAGGAGTTCATCATCATCAAGCCCTTAGTATATGAAATGTTAAAGGAATTTATCTAAGAAAAAGAAGATAAAAAATATGCACAGTAAAATGACAGCAGACTCACAGTTATTAACAATCACACCTAAAACAAAAACAAAAACAAACTAAGCTATCATCTAGAGCAGGAACAGAACCACAGAAATGGAGACTGCATGGAGGGTTATCAGCAGGGGAGTGGGAGGAGGAGAGAGGGGGAAAAGGTACAGTGAATAAGGAGCATAGATGGTAGGTAGAAAATAGACAGGAGGAGGGAAAGAACAATATAGGAAATGGAGAAGCCAAAGAACTTATATGTATGACCCATGGACATGAACTAAAGGGGGGGAATGTGGGTGGGAGTGGGTGTGCAGGCTGAAGGGGAATAAAGGGGGAGAAATGGGACAACTGTAATAGCATAGTCAATAAAATATTTTTAAAGACAGCTTATTATGGTATTTGTTTTTGTCTTAATATTCAGAAATTACATTTGCCTAAATTTAGGCTACCTATGAAATGACTGAATTTGAAAGACCTGTTGCACATCATTACAGAAAACATTGTTATCAGATGTGCGTACAATGAAGAGGAAATGTTTCTGAACCCACTGTGAATTATGTGGTCTAGGGTTAGTTTACACCCATCTCTTGGAATTCTCCCTGACATGGACACAGAGAAACTAGAAATTGCTGAAACTGAAAGGAAGAAAGGGAGTTGTAAAAATTTGTTCTCAGACTTTGTTTTAATACACAAATAGGATCTGATAAAGAAGTCTCTTAAAATAATACAGTAATTAAAGATGCTGTCTTTTTTTTTCTTTTAAGATATCCCGTGGTTTTGAAGTGATGAAGAACGATTTAGAAGTCTTGGTCTGTGTCCTGCTACGTCCCCCATGGTGCCAGCTGCTGTGGAAACTCCTCTCACCCGTCTTTGCAGCAGCTTTCAGCCTGATGACCACTCCCTCCTAAAAACACTTTCTTCTCTTGGCGTATGTGTGTCAAGCTCTCCCTGATTTTCATCTGCCTGGTTGGCCAGTCCTTCCCTACCTCTCCTGCTGGCGTTTAACATTTTCATGGAGATGAGTCAAGGCTCAGAAGGACTGAATAAATGTCCAGTGTCACAGAGCTGAGAAAGGGCAGAGCGAGGGGTTGAAGCGATCTTCTTTCCTTAAACCATCTGGCTGCTTCAAGGAGCTCGATATCACATTGAGTTGTATTAAAATAAGACGGGGCATGAAAGTTGGAGTAAAAGAAAGTATCCTTGAACCAAGTGTATTTGTCTTTTTATACATGAAAGCATGCATCTGAATTTTTTCAGTAGATACTGGGAGAAAAGAAAACAGCATTGCGTTGTTGATTATTAGCAAAGTGAGAAGAGAAAAAGTAATTGGTCTCTTTTGATCTGACCTGACAATTTTAGAAATTTATAGGAACTCTTCCATTTGTGCCTTCCATACATCCAGTGTTAAATCATGATTCCCATCAAATGTGTCTTCAGCTGACGTGGTTGTAAGTCTCCTTTGGTTTCGATAGTTTTTTTATGTTCTCCCAGGCTTCTCAGCCTTCCTTGGCTGGGGAGCCTGTACATGTGGCTGCAGGCTGCTGAGGCATGGCCATTTGCTCAGAGTTTCAGAATGCTCGCTGTCACATTACCAACTCTGTGCCTTTTCTCATTCATTAATTATTAAAGGTGCCATTCCTGTAGACAAGACCCCAGTAGCTCTCTCCAGACTCTCCCTCACCTCTCCATCAGCCCTGGCAGAACTGTGCTCCAGGTGAACCTGATCTCATTGTTGTCCTTTTCCACACTGCCTAGCTGCCACCTCTTCACTTTCTCTTGTTGTCCCCTCACCATCCCCACCCCCAGCCAAAAAACTTGCCTCTTGGCCAGTACAGAGCCCTGACTCCTGCCAAGGAAGATGCAGGGGGCTTCTAAAAGGCTCTGTGCCTTTTGTCTCCAGGGCACAGCTAGATTCCGGTATCTTCTCTTTAAGTGCTTTTAGTCAGATGCTCTGACAGGTTCGTGGGAGGGAAGAGCTCTAGTGGTGAGGTCAGAAGAAATCTGTCGGGTTTTATTGTGATTTGGTGTCACGCCCCCTTTTTCTAGATTTACTGTTAAAGTCAAACTAGTGCTGAAAAAAACATGAACATATATCATGTTGAGGAGGTTCTGATGAGCCCAAATTCTGGTGCAGCTCTTTCTCCTAGCTGCTGCCTCCACAGTTCATACAATTGTAGGGAAATGCAGACATCTTCCCCTACCCTGTTCAAGAATGTCTCACTCTTAGTCCCAAGGACATCCCATAATAATAGGGAAAACCCTAAGTAAGTTACCGTGTAGCCAAAATGAAATGTGTGTGCCCTAAGTTCTATAGTTTGCAATGCCTAAGCACTCTGTATATTCCATTTAAAACAGTAAGACTTCTAAAATTAAAAGTTCATATGTAAACCTTCTCTAATATGAATGCAGTTTTCATCTCTAAAGCTTTTCTCAAAATGTTTATTTCTAATCCTTGAAGAACATAGCCATCTTTTCCCACCCACATGTGGGAACATATCCATTAGCAGCTCCATCAGTCTGCCTCAGGGAAAAGCTCTCCTCCTTCAAAAGTCCCTTATTGCTGTCACAGGCCCACCTGTAGCTCAGAGGTTCAGTGTTCTCCAGGCACCTCCGACCAGGGCCTGAGTGCTCCCCAGCATCCTTCTCTCAGTCTCCACAGGCCCCATAGGCTGTGAATGTAATTCCGGGCCTTCCCTTCTCCTTTTTTTCTTTTGCTTCCTTCCCAGCAGGGGAACTAGAACCATCAGCCTGTTCTCCCTTCAATTCTATAAATGCATCAACATCAACATCTACCCTAACCTCTCAGATGCCTGAGTGCCAACCTGCTGTCAGTCTTCATACAGTTACAGATAAATTTCTAATTCTACAAGGTGAAAGTAGAATATATATATAAGATGAGAAGGGAAGAATGATGCTCTCATCATCACTTTTGAACCAAGGACTGGGATCATGAGTCAAGGAAACTTTTTTCCCAAGGTCATTGTGCCCTATGACCCCCAGATTCTATCAAACATATAGCAGTTCCTGTTTTATTGAACTCATCTGCTTTTTTGGGTACCATTGATAGCTCTTGCTTTTGGGAATTTCTGACACCTGGCCCTCATGCAGCCCCTCCCCCAGTTCTCCTGGTACCCTCTGCTGCCCTTCCTCCATCTCTGTTGCTGCCGCCCCAGAGCCGGTGTCCCTGGGAGGCTCCCATCTTGGTTGTATATCCTTCTGGAGTGGCCTTACTTAGGTGGGGTTGCTCAAAAGCGGAGATTATTTGGAAGTATCCCCAGGAGGGGAAAACACAGGGGGAAGTGGAAGTGAGAAGAAGAAAAGGAGGCCACGCTGGGAGCCATGATATCAATCAGGTGCCGGGATTGCTCTGGAGGCACTGTGGGTCAGACCCAGTGTTTCCCCACTAGGGGCAAAGGCCCAGGTTGCATCACCATTGCCTGGAGAGATGTACATTCTCAGGTCCTTCTGGACCTATCGTTCACAGGCAACCTGAAGGCCACATCTGACAGAGTCACAGAGAACACACAAAGAGCTGATGTGCACAGAGGTGATAAAAGTCCTACAGCATATGAGTGGGGCACTGGCACTGCTGGCCATACCTACTGTGTATGCTGGAGGCTCCCAAGTTGTCAGCCCAGCCCAGCCCAGCCCAGCTAGCTCTTAAAAATCAGTTGTGAATGCTTAACTGTCCACTTGGCATCTCTCTTCTTGGCTACCCTATAGGCATCTCACACTGGTAATCTCTTCTCACCCCATCTGCTCACCTCCTCTAGGGTCATAGGTAAAAACCTGAGAGTCATCCAACTCCCTGCTTTCCTGACCTCCCTTCCATTCCCCTCCTCTCCTCTTCCCTTAGAGGGCTTAAGCCATCACTGTGAACTCGCCTTATAAGTATTGGTTTGGCCAAAAAGTTCATGGGATTTTTCTTCCCGTAAAATAAGACACATTCTTCATTTTCACCAATAACTTTACTGATTGATAATTTGAGTTATGTGAGCTTTCCTTCACATGATATAGCATTGATTGTTCTCAATTAATGTCTCCATTTGATTGCTATCAACTTCAACTGGTCAACCTGACTATGGAGCATCGTCTAGCAAGAAATTTCCAGCACATAACGTTGCAAACCACTTTTTTTCTGTTTAGTTATTTTATTTTTTAAAATATATTTTATTGACTATGCTATTACAGTTGTCCCATTTCTCCCCCTTTATTCCCCTTCAGCCTGCACACCCACTCCCACCCACATTCCCCCCCTTTAGTTCATGTCCATGGGTCATACATATAAGTTCTTTGGCTTCTCCATTTCCTATATTGTTCTTTCCCTCCTCCTGTCTATTTTCTACCTACCATCTATGCTCCTTATTCACTGTACCTTTTCCCCCTCTCTCCTCCTCCCACTCCCCTGCTGATAACCCTCCATGCAGTCTCCATTTCTGTGGTTCTGTTCCTGCTCTAGATGATAGCTTAGTTTGTTTTTGTTTTTGTTTTAGGTGTGGTTGTTAATAACTGTGAGTCTGCTGTCATTTTACTGTGCATATTTTTATCTTCTTTTTCTTAGATAAATTCCTTTAACATTTCATATACTAAGGGCTTGATGATGATGAACTCCTTGAACTTAACCTTATCTGAGAAGCACTTTATCTCCCCTTCCATTCTAAATGAAAGCTTTGCTGGATTGAGCAATCTTGGATGTACGTCCTTGCCTTTCATGACTTGGAATACTTCTTGCCAGCCCCTTCTTGCCTACAAGGTCTCTTTTGAGAAATCAGCTGACAGTCTTATGGAACTCCTCTGTAGGTAACTGTCTCCTTTTCTCTTGCTCCTTCTAGGAGTCTCTCCTTCATTTTAATCTTGGGTAATATAATTATGATGTGCCTTGGTGTGTTCCTTTTTAGGCCCAACTTCTTTGGGACTCTCTGAGCTTCCTGGACTTCCTGGAAGTCCATTTCCTTTGTCAGACTGGGGAAGTTCTCCTTTACTATTTGTTCAAATGACTTTTCAATCCATTGCTCTTCCTCTTCTTCTTCTGGCACCCTGATGATTCGGCTGTTGGAACGTTTAAAGATGTCCTGGAGGTTCCTAAGCCTCTCCTCATTTTTTGAATTCTTGATTCTTCATTCTTTTCTGGTTGAATGTTTCTTTCTTCCTTCTTGTCCACACCATGGATCCAAGTCCTGGTTTCCTTCCCATCACTGTTGGTTCCCTGTACATTTTCCTTGATTTCACTTAACATATTCTTCACTTTTTTCTCTATTTTGCAACCATACTCAACCGGTCCTATGAGCATCCTGATTACCAGTGTTTTGAGCTGTGCATCTGATAGGTTGGTTATTTCTTTGTGGCTTAGTTGTATTTTTTTCTGGAGCTTTGATCTGTTCTTTCATTCCGGCCATTTTTTTTTTTTTTTTTTTTGTCTCCGAGTGCCTGTTACATAGTGAGGGGCGGGGCCTTAAGTGTTCACCAGGGCGGGGCAACCCACTTCACTGGGTTGTGACACTGTATGTGGGGAAGGGGTGTGAGAGGGAACAATGGTGCTTGCTCTGCTCTGTGCTGGTTTTCAGTCACTTCCCCTGCTACCCACAATCAAATTGGGCCTTTCTGGTGCTGATTCCCATGTGGCTGGGGTTGTGTTCATTCTAGGACTTTGTGGGTCTCCCCAAGGAACTCACCTGTGAGGCTGGGAGTTTCTCCCAGCACCTCAACCCTCACAGGTGGGGGTTTTCTATCACGTGTTTGAGGCGTTATTTCCCTATGCTGGAGCTCTGGATTGCGAGGTCTGTTTCCCTCCCCAGTTGTTCCTCTGGGTTTATCTGCTCGGGAATGTGGGACCACCGTCTCCATCAGCCACTGCCTTGTCTACCCCAGTCCTCCAGCCACTGCCTTGACAAGAGTCCTCTCTGCCCGGCTTCCAGTCTCTGCCCCTCCTAGTGGTCTCTTTGAATGTATCTTTTTTAACTCCTTGGTTGTCAGAATTCCACACAGTGCGATCGTCTGTCAGTTCTGGTTGTTTTTTGTTTTTAAATTTTCGTTGTCCTTTTTTTGGTTGTGAAAGGAGGCACAGTGTGTCTACCTACACCTCCATCTTGGCTGGAAGTCCGCATAACAAGCTTTGAACAAAAAAACTAAGTCTTGAGAGTGGCAGTATTGGCAAAGTTATACAGCTTGTACATGTGCCTGCATCAGCCACCCTAAGGCAAACCTCTCTGACTTTCGTCTGCTTCCCCTCTGAGCACAACTTCCCTCACAAAATCCATATTCATTTTCTCCACTTTCTGATCAACCACTCACTCTTGTACCACCTTCAATCTAGCTGCCTTCTCCACCACTCACAAATACATGCAGGCATGCCAAGATAACAACATCTTTATGTGGTCTAACCCAAAGGACACTTCTCTCCCTCCTTTTATACACAGGTGCAAGCAGTATCCAACACCCCATCCCCACCTTTTTCACTTTTTGTCCTGGCTTCTGGTGTCTGGGTTTTCTCTACATTAATTTCCCCAGCTCCTCTGCTAGCTCCTCATCTTCCTCCCAAGCACTGCTCTCACTTTCCTCTCTCCCTGGTGATTTCAACGTGCTCAGATTTTAAAGTATTTATAGGCCAAATGTTCCAATCTCTCCAGTGAGCTCCTGACTGGCAGACCCCACTGAGTTCTCAATATTGAACAGCTTCGGGCATCTCAAACAGAATGCATGCAAAACTGGAAACTTAGTTTTCCTCTCCACATTCTGTGCTATCTCCCCAGCTGTTCAAGTCAGAGGCAGAGAAATCATTCTGGGCACTCTCCTTTTCCTCTTCTCCACATTCGATTGACAGAAGGCCTGCTAGTCCCATGGCCAAAATACATCCCAAACAGGTCTGCTTCTTGTGTCTGTCACTGCCGCCACCAGGAACTCATTATAGATGACAGCAGTGTTCTAACCCTACTCATTGCTCTCCATGTGCTGCCTGCGTCCACCCAACACAGGAGCCAGAGCAGCTCTATAAACCCACAAGGCAGAGCATGAGCCTTCCCTGCTGAAGGCCCTGACATGGCTTCCATAGCACTTGGAGTAAGGCTCTTGGACCTGGCTCCTGCCTGCTCTCCCTGCCCTTCCAGCCACACTGCTCTCTTCCCTGCACCAGCATGCCAAGCCCTTTCCTACCTCAAGGCCTTCCTGCATCTCCCACAGGCATTATCCAACTCCTCACTGTGAATCATCGTGTTCCCTTCTCCCTACTTCTTACCACCTGTAACTAGCTATGCACATGACAGTGTCCCTGCTAAGTGGAATGTTTGTGAGAACATGGCCCTGTACACGTGGGTGTAGCTGTCCCACTAGCCAAGTGAACAGACGTGAGAATAGCAGCACTGGGTGGGGACTGCGGGGCTCCCGGCTGGCTCTCCTGAACAATGGATGAGTCAGCGGCAGTCAGCACGTGAGCAGGGACTTCTCTGTAGGAAGAGCTGCCTTGCTGCATGAAAGCATCATCCTCCAGGGTCACACTGGGCACTGCAGTTCCTGTAGACTTGGGCCTCCATGGGCCGTCACTAGGGAGTGGTGGGTTTATTTAAAAACAGTGACAACAGGGAGCCTGAACCCTGTCAGGCAGGCTTCTGCCCAGGAAGTGGCCTGGCCTTGGGGGCTGCCATCTAAAGTGGGGGTGATTCCTGGATGGCCGCCTTCCCACCTGTCTGATTGTGGACTCCAAACACTTGGCTCTAGTCTAGAGGGAGCAGGATGAAAGCTTCCATTGCCATAGCAACCACAGTCCGGGGCCTAAGCTGGAGGTTTCAGATAAACAACTATTCAGAGAAGAAGACAAGGAACAAAGCAGACAGGCACAAAAATGGTAAAAAGACAAGAAGTAATCCTACAGGTGCTGTAAGACACTCTGAAAACAAAACTGTGGAGCTGGGAGTAGAACCCTCCCATAGGAGTGGCCTCCTGATGGGGACGGATCTTGAACAAAAGGCCCCATTGACACAAACATCTGTTACTACTAAACACTTAGCAATCGATATTTCCTAAAGGGTTTTTTTTTCCTTTTGACTTTAAAGGGTTACTGTCTGACAGGCTACAAAACCCACCCTTCTCCAAGTCCCCAGCTACCACGTGAAGTGACTGTTAGAACTTCAAACAAAGAATTTGGTCCCTGAAGTGGCCCTGTGATAGTTTTTTCCTGAATAGAAAGACACCAGAAAAATATCAGAAGGCAAATCCAAACCGACACCCTGAAAGATTGAAAACATCTTTGGGAGGATGAGTAACCTAGTCCAATCTAATTTTAAAAGGGCACAGCAGATTTAATACATGGCCTAAATGTGTATTGAAGGGAAGGAGGCGCAGGGGGAGAAAAGAGAAGGTAGACAGATCACACGGTGCTTTACCTTAACACCTGCATCTCCTCTGGGGAGTTCTGCAACTCGTCTTGCAGGCGACGCCAGCGCAGGCAAGCCCGCAGCTCCTGCTGTTCCTGGGCGTCATGGGGGGCCAGCTGCTTAAACCACAGACACACAAATACACATGCACAATACACAGTTACTGTTGTCCTCCTGCAAGGTCAGAGCTACCCAATGAAGCAGCTGGCTTTATGTAAGGGAGGACAGTAAACATGGGCTACCTACTGCACCTTGCACCCCATCAGAAAAGCCAGGACAAAGGGGCCTCTTAGGTCCTCGAAGGGAGAACCAACTGTTCTCTCTTGTGCTGCCCATTTCGGAGACATCCCCCGGTCCAGGCACCCCATGCCACCCCCACCCCACCCTGGAGAGAACAGGCCTCCCTAAAGGGCCATTTCCACTCTGATTCCATCCAGCCCTTTTCTGCATTGTCTTCTGCACAGGGTGGGGAATGTGCCTCCACTTACTTCCTATTTCTCCAGCCCTCAGTTTTGTTAGGGGCTCTTTACAGTAGAGCCTGTTAATGCAACCCAGACAACTCTGTGTGCACATAACCAGAAACAGTGCACTGCCTGGACTCACTCTGTGGGAGGGGGCGGCCACTGCACCCTGCCTTCTGTCACTCTTGTGCTCACTAGGTCCCATGGCTACAATCTCCTTAAGGGAGGGCAGCAAAACATCCACTGGGAAGAAAACGTCAGTACCTAGAAGCATTTCTGGGACTTAAAGGTCTTTAATAGTTCATTCAACAGACATTTACAGAGTCTCTGCTAGACCCTGGTGATATTACGGACACAGTCCCTACCCCATGGAGTCTAGCATGTGGCAGGGGTGGAGGTGTGGGGGAACATGGAATAAAAACATTAACATCAGCGTCCGTGATGACAGAGGTGAAGGAAGAAGCCGAATGCCCCCTGGCCAACCAGGGTGGTCAGAAGGCTTTCCCGAGAAGGTGGCAGGACCTGAGCTGGTCTCCAGGGAAAGCAGGAGACAAGCAGGGGAGGAGGAATTCAGAAAGAGGGGAAAGCATGTGCAAGGCTTGTGGGGCCTGGAAAGAGCATTACATGGTTAAAGAATGACAAGGAATGTGGTCAGATAAGAAGCAGGCTGCCATCTGGGGAGGAACAAAGGTGCCAAGGAGTCAGCAGAGCCAGATAACTGACAAACTCTGTATGTCCTGTTGTTATGGACTGAGTTATGTCTCCCTACCCGAAATTCATGTTCAAGCTCTCACCCTAAATGGGACTGTATTGGATATGGGGTTTTTATTTTTTATCTTCACCCAATGATAATTGATTTTAGAGAGGGAAGAAGAGGGGTGGGTGGAGAGAAAGAGAGAGAAACTTCGACGTGAGAGAGAAACATCGATTAGATTCCTCTCATATACTCTCTGACTAGGGATAGAACTTGCAGCTGGTTATGTACCCTGACCAGGAATTGAACCGGCAACCTTTTGGTATGTGGCAGTGGTCCCCAACCTCTTTGGCACCAGGGGCCAGTTTCATGGAAGACAGTTTTTCCACAGCCTGAGGGCAGGGGGATGGCTTTCTAGCCTGCCATTAGATGCAGCTTAATTGTCACTTGCCACTCGACAACAGAGTTTTGGTATGAATCTGCAAATACTTGATTTATTATGGTCTCTGTGAAGACCTCTCTGGTAATGATGATCTGTGTTTGCAGCCGCTCCCCAGTGCTGGCACCACCACCTCAGCTCCACCTCAGAGCAACAGGCATTAGATTCTCCTAAGAGATCCTAGCACACGCAGTTCACGGGAGTATTTGAGCTCCTGTGAAAATCTAATGTTGCCACTGATCTGACAGGATGTGGAGCTCAGGCAGTAATGCAGGTGCTAGGAAGAGTCTGTAAATATTGATGAAGCTTCACTGGCTGGCCCACCTGCTCACCTCCTGTTGCGTGGCCCAGTTTCTAACAGGCCATGGAAGTACTGGTCCATGACCCGAATGTTGGGGACCCCTGAGTGTATGGGATGATCTCCCAACCAACTGAACCACTCAGCCAGGGTGTAAACAGGACTTTCAAAGATGTAATTAAGGATAATAAGGTCCTAGAGGTGGGGCCCTAATTCAATAGGACTGGTGCCCTTATAAGAAGAGGAAACACCAGCCCTCTCTCTCTCTCTCTCTCATTCCCTCTCCCCATGTGCACAGAGGACACAGTGAGAAGGTGGCCATCGCCAAGCCAGACAAGAGAGAAATCAAGCCTGTCTTCCCTTGATCTTGGACGTCCAGCCCCCAGTACTATGAGACAACAAATGTGTGTTTAAGCCTCCCAGTCTGTGGTATTGTTATGGCAGCCAGGCTGCTTAGACACCTGTGAAAGACTTTAGACTTTATCCAGGTTGATGACAAGTTGTATAAGTCAATCTTGCAACTAACTCAATTCACTTTACAGAATGTCACTCTGAGCAGAATGTGGATTTCTATCTCCCTGCTCAATGATTTCTCACTTCCCAACTTTGCCACGCTTGCTAATTAATGCTCGGTGCTGCAGAGGGACCAATGTGACCTCACTCTGTCTTCACTGGCAGATCCAACTGCTGACCAGGAAAATCCGTGAGGTGGCCCTGCCCTGCCCTGCCCTGAAGAGCCCTCCTCTCCTGCGTAGAAGGTCTGCTGTGGGCACTTGTCAGGGACCAGCAGCAGCTCAGTCTTACTGGCTCTTCAAGGAAGGGATCAAGAGTGATGGATGTGCTCGGAAAATATTTCCCAATTTTGTGCTGATTCTAGAATGGCCACTTTGCCTCAGGGGTGTTTGTGTTTTCACATACTGAGAGTCACTGCACATACCCTGAAGGATGATGAGCTGAGCTGCCCTCTATGCCAGGTCAGGGGAAAAGGAGGGATAAGATGCCTCAGCTCCTACTTTGCCTTAGAGCTCATGCCAGAAGTCACCTCCTTCAATGGGACTACCTGGGTCTTCTCAGACCTGGCCTCTCCCACCTTAGAACTTCCACAATGTTTGGTGTCTACCTCTCTTTTGCAACTTATTTCTTCTTCCTTCTGCTGTGTGCTTTTCTGACCTCCTCAATTAGACTATGACCTCTTTCAGAGCAGGGAGTGTCTTACTCATCCTTTTATTCCTATAGCTTGAGCACAGATCAGACACAAGAAAGGTGTGCAGCCAGGCCAGTGTGGTGCCTGTGTTGGTAAATGGATGTATTCAGGGCAGTTAGAGGCACAACCCCTGCAGAGTCTCAGGAGTGACTCCCTGGCAGTTCAGGCAGGGGGAAAGGTTAAGGAAGGAGTGTTTTTGGGGGGTGGAGGAGACAAAAGGACAGAAACATTGTCATCAGATGCCTGAAATGCATTCATGTTTACCAAGACTAGTACGAATCTGATTGTCTCAGGACGGACGCACCCCAGGGGAGGGACAGAGGCAGCCCAGTGATAGAGGGACTTTATATGAAAACTATTTAACCTGTGCTGAATGCCTACTATGTGTCAGACACTGTGCTCGGCTCATTTACACATCACTCTCTTCTCAGACCCATTTTACAAATGAAGAAACTAAGGCTCAGGGAGGCTGGTAAACAGCAGAGCTGGGACCCCAAGCTGGTCAGACTCTGCACCCAGCCACCTTCCTCTGATCTGCTGTGTGACCTCTCTTCATGGGACTCTCTGTGGCAGAGGACACAGACGTGCACCCTGCTAGCTCTACAGGGGTGGAAGGCTGAGCAAGGCACAGCTCTACTTTGAAAGAGGTCGTAATCTAGTTGTGAGGATAGAAGGAAGAAGAAGAAAGTGGAAAAAAACAGACAAGTTAGTACCAGACACTGTGGGAGTTCAGTTTCTAGAAGAGCAGTATTGAGTTGTGAGTAAAATGATCAGCCTGGGCTATGCAGAGAATGTGACCTTGAGCTAGATGGTGAAAAATAAATAGGATTTCAACATGCAGAAGGAATTTGAACAAAATCATACAGGTATTGCACAAACTTGGGAACTTCAGAAAATGTTAAATAGCTGAGTGTATAAGGAGCGGAAATGGTAGGAAAACAAGTGACTAAATATTAGGAATAAGAAAATAAGCAGGAAGTGGCTTAGCTGCCGTATCCTCATTAGAATTGGCGGCCAATTTTAAAGTAAGGTTGTACTAGAAATGTGCTTATCAGGTCTGGCCTCTGGTTATGTTGGTTTACATAACATTTTTTAAAATTAGTAGATTTCACAGAAGCATCCAAATTTTTAACTTTCTTTAAAAAACTAGGAGTCTAGGCTATCTTGAGGCCTCCCATCAACAGGACAATTGGTTAGAGTTCAGGACCCACCCACAGGATGCCAGTTTGCCACAGTTGTTACCATTTCCTAATCTGTAACAACAACCACCTCATTCTTCATTACTTGCCAGCAGACATCTGAGATCATGCCTCCTGATTTAACGTGTAACCTCACTATTTAGCAAAACAAAACAAAACACAATGTCACATAACCACAAAGGAGAGCTCTGAGTAACCACAGCATGACCTTTCTTGCAGGTCTTTGCTCAAATGCCCGCCCCCTTATCAGAGATGCCTTCTCTTGAGCCTATTAAAACAGCATTCCCCCAGCCACTTTGCTTCATTTTCTTCCCACTACTCATCAGCACCTGACATGTTATATGTGTATTTGTCAATTCTCTCTCCTGTGGCTCTACTGTGAACCCCTAAGGGCAGGGGCTTCCCCTGTCATTCATACAGCTCTCTCCCAGCAAAAAAGAACAGTGCCTAGTGCATAATAAGCACTCAGTACATACCTGTTGAATGAACCAATGAGTATGACTAGAATTTGACTGCAGGAAGCGAAATGTTTAGGGTCACTTTAAACATACCTTCTGTGCTTTGGCCCAGAATACATCTTCCAAGTGAGTGGCAAACCCTTCACTCAGCCACTCTTCTGTCCAATCACGGGCCCCAATGGCTAGGCCAAACCAGGCGTGTGCAATTTCATGGCAGAGACGGATCCCACAAAGATGGCTCCCTCCAGTCAAGGTACTCTGAGACAGGAAGACAATGTGTGGGCTGTGGATAATGGTGGAGAAAACACAGAGTCTTGTTAGAGCCCGTCGGGTGGCTGCCCCACGGGGTGGCGTGCTCAGTCTGGCACTATTACCATGTTCATGCAAGATCATGACAGATAGGCTTGCAGCTCAGAGGCTTCTAGAAATACAGAAAGCGGCAGTTTACATCTCTGGCAGTGGCTCAAGTTACTGTTTTTGCCAAGCAGTCATCTCCGTCATCAACGGCTATTACCTGTAATAAGTAACCTGCAGCCCAGTTTCACACTGGAGAAACTACAGTGCCATGGAAGCATTTCGGAAATCTGGGCTGTGAAAGAGAGCAGGTGTGAGAGTGTGAAGCCCATGCTGTCAAGAGATGATCAAAGAAGACCCTTCAGCCAAAAATCCGAGAGGCTTACCAACAAATTGACAAGTCATGCAGAAGGACAGGAAAAGCCAAGGAGAATGGAACCCAAAATTTTCCATTTCTGACAGGGGCTGGTTGCAGAGTTAACAAACTAACAGGTGCCAGGAATGGGTGGCTTTTCCCGGAGACTCAGATAAAAGTTGAGTCTTCCTAAGGCAAAGGTGGTCAATGGCATCACCTCCCACCTGCAGATGCTTACAAATTCACATGGCATAAGAATGTCATGCAGAGAGAGAGACAGAGGAGCGAGGTAACCCACCCAGGTGTGCAAACGGCCCCAGGGCTGGCACCAGTCAGGGAGATTTATCTAATCTCATTTTCCATACTTTGTTTTGAAACCCAAAATACCATGATTAGAACTGCACAGATGAAATGGGAGGGAGGGAGGCTAAAGAGAGAAGAGGCGAACAGAATACCGCCTATGCTTCCACCTTCAGCATTTCTCATTATCCAGGACTTGTTTACAGTCTTGTTAATGAAGAATTTGCTCTTTAAAAAAAATCTCTCCTCCATAAATTTAACGAAGCAGTTGTGAAACCTCCCAAATTAAGAAACTGTACACACTGGTTTCGTCCTTCTAAAGCCATTTGTGAGCCAGCATGTCAGCTCAGCACAAGCCAGGACTGCTTACGGATTTGTCCTCCGCCCCCACGGCCACCAGTAGAGAAAACCCCACCTGTATTTCTCTTGCACAACAGCCCCCATTCAGCTCAGAGAGCCCAATTGAAATCACAAAGTCACGTGCCAAAATAGACAGCTTTTATGTGAAATAATAACAGGGCAGACACACAAATGAAAAAGCGTCTGCCAAGCTCTCAGCAGACTCCACCAGAAACTCCAGATAATAAAAGGGCAACAGGGGCATTTAGGACATGGGGGCAACCACAGTATTTCAGAACACTAATTCAAGATAAAAAGGAAGGGAGGATGGGAGGATGGGAGGAAGGTAGGAAAAAGGGAAAGGAAGAAGAGAACTGAGAAGCACAGGAGCGGAAAACTTCCTCTTACTGAGAAAGTGGACTGTGGAGAGGACGAACCATGCAACCTAGCACTTTCAGTAAATGACCGCTTGCTCTGGCATGTGCAGTGCTACAAAGAAAAGCCACAGAAATGTATCAAGTAAATAACATTCCAGACATACTGTTGGCAGCACTTCACCCTTTTGGCTAAAACAAAACACAAGTAACATCAGGCCTTGTAAACAGCTCAAAGACAAGCCTACATCAGAAGGGTCTGCCAGGCAGAGACCCAGGCAGTGCACAGTGGTTACAGAGACTCTAAGGATGATCCATCTGCTCCACCCACGAAGGATACACAAGCGGATGACTGTTCACGGGGGAAAAAGCCTGCCGTGTCTCTGCTGACTGGTTCTCTGCTTTCTCCCAGTGGTGAAGCCTATCCAAGGCCCATTTATGAAAATACCAAAGTCTGAGATGGCCTGAAGGAATGCACAAAAGCAGCTGGGTGTGGGGGGGGAGGGGAAGGCTTTGTGTGTCCCTACCCTTTAATTGTTCCCCTCCAGCAGTCTTTCTCCAACAGACCTCCTTCCCCACCTGCCAGTAACGTGGAAAACACAACCCTGGCCCTGGTGCAGCTAGGCTGGGCTCAGGACCGGCCCCGGAATTGCTGGAATTCCACCTAAATTCCCACTTTCCATCCTCAATCTGTTCTTCCTGGCTGGGGATAAATGTATTTCCTACTGTCCTCTGACAAAGATGGAAACTTGAACGTCCTCCTACACAGGAAGGAAGGGTGTTTCACTGGACATAAATGACCCAACCTATCATCAGTGGGAACACACGAACTTCTTACTGAGAAGCAATTTTCCAGTTGAGAACCAGACTCCAAATCCTCCTGCAGTGGAGTATGCCCTCTAAGATTGGGTTTTACCTGCAGAGGGTCCCATTTCCTTATGAAGGAAATGGCTTTTTTCTTAAAACTAAATTAAACCATGAGTGAGGTTTTGATAGCCTTTCTCAAGGGTTGTTAACAAAATCCTGAAAATAAAATACTCTTTCAAGGAGAATTTTCTCCTCCTTTTGACCCTAAATATGTACCAGAATTTCTCATATTAAGTAGAATTTTTAAGCTTTTTTTTTCAACAGTGAGTGAAGAAAAGTATAATGTTCTTAAGTTGACCTCAAGGAATAATATTAAATATTCCTTTACCATGACCACCTTCAAAACAGAATGAGTGGTTTAGAATTTTCTACACCTACCTTAACCTTGATTTATGCGTGTCGCCCCTTGGCTCCTCCCGGAACCTCACTCATGGCCTACTCAGCCAACAGTCCATCAGTCTTCTCTCTGACAGCGCCGATTTGAAAACAGCTTTTCTTTTTTCTTTCTCTCCCCCACCCCCACCCCAAAGGGCCTGTGCCAACTGCCTCTACAAATGCCAAACTGTTGATTCATCACCATTACAGAGGACGAAAGATAATCACTAGAATGACATCTTCATCAGAAAAATTATTTTTAAAAAATTGCAGAGCTTATCATTTTTCCCCAATAAGAAAAGGGCAGGAAAATAATATTTTCAACCCCAAAAGGCACACGCCCTCTTGTTTGTGTTCTCCACAATAAACTCTCTTTTGCTACAAGTGCCGGAGGAGGACCACAGGGCAGCACAAGGCCGGTGGGGAGTGATGTAGGACATGTGTTCTCCTTGCTTCCCAGGAGACCACCAGCGGGGCTGCCTCCCCACAAAGGCCACATGTTATTGCGTGTCTGCCATTCTGCCCCTCCAAGATTAAAAATACCATTTCTGGCCTGAAAACAGTTTCTTAACACTGTTCCTAAAAACGACGTCCCCACCCAGATGAGAAGGCTGTGTCTGTTAATTTAAAAGATGCTTCTATCAGAGGAGGAAGGAGTGCCTTCATTACTCTCAGGAGCTGCTCCAATCCTTTGGGAGGAATTCAGTTTGGAGCGGAAATGAAGAATTTCATCAGATCTGAAGTAGGGGCTGTTTGTGATTTAGTTCTGCTTTGTCCAGGGAGATGAGAACAGCCTGGGCCAGGGTGCTGCTCGGCACTGAAGGGCTCAGGCTGCCTCAGCTGGTCAGAGCAGGCTGTGGGTGGGACCAGGAGGACAGGAAATAGCTGTTGGTGTAGGACAAGAAGAGCCCTAGGCCACCCTCCCCTCATCCTGAAGCAGATACCAGTTCCCCTCAGGGAAGCAGATTCACTTTTTATACAGAACCCTGGGAGGTGCGTCCAGGAAATGGAGATATGCCCAGGAAATAGACTTAATCAAACTTGAACTTCTCGAGGGTTTAGAGTTTTTCTCAATTTCAATGACACGTGGAGCCCAATTTCCCATTACAGAAAAGAAGAACGAACCAAGAAAGAGGAAAACTGAGGCTCCTTTCCCTCCAAAGTCAAACTGGATCTAAGTGTCTCATAACCACATGAAAGCAACTTTTGCTTGCAAGACTTAATTACTTGCTAATTTAATTTGGAAAACTGTATAGTAGACTCACAGAAGCCTAGGGCAATCTTAGAGGGGGGACAATTGTCCTCAGCCATCCCTTAGGTTCAGAACAGGTTTTCTCTTTCCTTCATAAAGTGTGACATGGTATTTGTCAGCACTTGGACCAAATGCTCATCTCCTGCCCCTTCATCTCTTCAATAAAATCCCTTGGTCCCTCTCCTGTATATAATCCAATATAGGGGATGTATCTCTTGTCCCAAAGGCAAAGGGATGGCCTGGGTGACCTGGCAGGGTCCCTGCTCCCTTCTAGCTCTCAGACTGCTCTGTAGGTACCAGTCACCTTCCTTTGACTCATCTGGCATCCTGCTATAACCACATAGTCAGTCTTTTTTTTTCACATAGTCAGTCTTTAAACTGCAGCCCTAATTAGGAGATGAAGGAATGTTCTTTTGGGGATCTAAGACTTCCAGTAGCTTGAGGTGGAAACCAATTCTAAAAACTTGAGGAGAACTTACTACCTCTGATTAACATGTGGATTTAGGATTGAGGGAAAAAGATAACATTAGCGTTTTTCTTTAAAAATTCTGAATAGCAAATATCTACTCATTTATGTAAATGAGTTTGGGTTTAGAATGCCAATGTGACTACAACAGAAAATAACTGATCTACATTCCAGAGACTCCTACCAAAATCATATCCTCCTTCTAAAGACTCATATTATCTTAAGACTCTGCTAGACACTGTATTTCACATACATCATCTTATTTAATCTACCTCATGACCTCAGGCGATAGATTTTATTATCCCTATTTTACAGATCATGAAAGTGAGACACAGAGAAGTTAGTATCTTGCTCAAGGTCACACAGCTGGCAAGTAATGGAGCAAATAATTTAATTCACTGAAGCCTTATCCTGCCCGACTCTGACAGGGTCACTGGGGTTAGACCTGTGACTTCAGGGCTTCCATCCCTCTATGCCAGC
This sequence comes from Sturnira hondurensis, assembly GCF_014824575.4. Classification (NCBI taxonomy): domain Eukaryota; kingdom Metazoa; phylum Chordata; class Mammalia; order Chiroptera; family Phyllostomidae; genus Sturnira; species Sturnira hondurensis. The sequence goes on from NW_028081491.1 coordinate 2,318,050, forward strand.
TGAAGCCCAAGTGGTGCATGACCATTGTTCTCCCTAAACCTCCTTCTTCAGAGTCCACCCAAGGGAAGCCCTGGGACCTCTGTTCCTTAAATTCACATCACAGCCAGAGCTGGCTTGAGGTGACCAGATCTTTTGATCAGTGAAGTTTTGGTCTCTTCCTGGTGAGAAGGCAGGTAGGAAAGAGGCTAAGTTCCTAAACACAATACCTGGTTCCTCCTAACCCTGTCCTACGCCAGGAGCCCCTCATGGGACACTGCAAAGGGATGCCTAGACAAAGGGTGCACATGTGCTTACGCCAGTCCCTCCTGTATTACACCAGGAGCCAAGGAAGGGCAACACGCCAGACTGCCTGTTACCTGTCCCTGGCCTCTACATCCTACCCATTTTTGCTAAAGCCAACATTTTTTCCTCAATAAACTTTACTTTTTAGAGTAGTTTCAGGTTCACAAATGGAGTGAGAGGTAGAGAGATTTCCTCTGTACTCTCTGCCGCACAGACTCACGATTCTCCTGCACTATCAACATCACTCACCAGAGTGGATGTTACCTGTGTTACAGCTGATAAACTGACTCATCACTACCACCCAGAGTCCATGGTTTACATGAGGGTTCACTATCAATGTTGTGCATTCTATGGCTTTCGATAAATTTGTAATGACATGTACCCACTACTATAATATCATGCAGGGTGGTTTTTTTATTTTAATGCTTATTTTTTTATTATTTAATTATTTTTTAAGTACAGTATTCTGTCCACTACTCCCATCCCATCCTACCCACCATGCTCCCCCTCCCTCCCATTTCCACCCTTCTCAGTTGTTGTCCATGTATCCTTTATATATGTTCCTCTAAATCCCTCCCCTATTTCCCCTAAAATTCCCTCCCTTCTGGTCATTGTCAGCCTGTTCTCTATTTCAGTGTCTTTGGTTATATTTTGCTTGCTTGTTTGTTTTGTTGTTTAGCTTCCTGTTAAAGGTGCGATCATATGGTATTTGTCCTTCAACACCTGGCTTATTTCACTTAGCATAATGCTTTCCAGTTCCATCCATGCTGTTGCAAAAGGTAGGAGCTCCTTCTTTCTTTCTGCTGCATAGAATTCCATTGTGTAAATGTACCATAGTTTTTTGATCCATTCATTTACTGATGGGCACCTAGCCTGTGAGTAAAGACAATAGCCAGGGTGGTTTTACTGTCCTAAAAATCCTTATATTCTTTTCAAGAAGAGATGGTTTAAAGCAAGTCACAAACTCAAAGAGCTATAGGAGCTAATTCCTCCTCCTGGTTACTGTGGATAACCAGGAGGGGGAATTAGACAAGGAGATGGGGGAAGGAGACAAGGAAATGGGGGAAGGAGACAAGGAAATGGGGGAAGGAGACAATAAAATGGAGGAAGCAGACAAGGAGATGGGTGAATGTGACATGAAGATGAGTGAAGTAGAAAATGAGAGGTGATAAACACATGAAATAAGGAAAGCAGATAATAATGATAGGAATAAAACTGCAAGATGGGAAACAGACAAACAAGATGAAGAAAGCAAATAACAAGATTAGGGAAGTGATAACAATATAGAGAAATATGTAACTACAGGAGAGAAGTACACAATATTTTTTTATTTTTATTTTATTTATTTTTTGAGGGCTAGCACCCACAAGGTCCTCATGTTTTGTGGCCGATAAGTCTTGAGTCCCTTTTGATTGCAGGAGCTGCCTTGGTCCCACCACCCCTGGGCTCAGATCCTCACACCTCACACCACATGGTCTGCCCGCTACCCCAAGACAGTAATTTTTTAAAATGCTCTGCCTAAGCAAACACACCTGTGGACAGGAGCTACAAGTTTATAATCTCTGGTTAAAGCAGTTACCTCCAGAGAAGAAGCTTATTGTTTCACTGCCCCTTGAGGCATAATGACTGGCGCGTGGATCCTGCCAGGGTTCCCTGTCGCTGCTCATGGAAGACAGGGAAAGGCTCAAAAGCAGAGCACAAATGACAGTGATGAGGCAAGGGGAACGCCTGGTGAGGTACAAGGAGGGAAAAAGGAGCGCTGGGGACACCAAAACATTTCTGCCAGCTTCATAATTCCGTTTAGAATTGGCTTTGGCCTATTGCTAATTGAAAAAAATACAGCAAGGCCAAAACGAAACACAGAGATCACTTTGGACTCTAGAAAACAGAGACCACCTTTGACAGAGTGCTCAGCTGTCAACAACTGGAGCAGCGGATGGACACTTTGCCTCAGCGCCACCAGGCAATCTGTCCATAGCCCTCAGCCCTGCTTGCTAAGTGGAGGCAGTGCTAGCATACGGTAAATTATTAGGAGTTGGCTATACCCAGCTGGCTATCCTTCCTGAGGAAGGTGGTGGGTTGGTATCTAATGTTTATGCTATCTAAAAATCTAAATAAAACTGCAAGTGAATGTCTCAGGTTTTAAAGCTAAAGAATCAGAGGTAAAAACAGTATCTGATTGAATTTTCCAACTTGCTGTGGACCCCTTTCCTTCTGAATCTCTTTTTTTTAAAAAAATTTTATTTAATTATTTTTAGAGAGATGGGAAGGAAGCGAGAAAGAGAAGGAAAGAAACATGGTTGTGGGAGAGAAACATCAATCACCTGCCTCTCATACATATCCTGACCAGGGATCAAACTCACAACCCAGGCACATTCCCTGACCTGGTAACCTTGAATTGAACTGGTAACCTTTGGACTTTGTGGGATGATGCCCAACCAACTAAGCCACACTGGTCAGGGGTCCCTCTCAGTATTAATGTGCCTGTTCAATCTTAGCAGTCTCTGGATTCTTATAGAGGAGAACAAACAAATAACTTTTTTTTTAAAGTTACTGAACACTCTTGGTGTTTCTTCTTTGGACATCTTCTTTGGACACCAGGGACACAGACATGCCCAAGCCCAAACTCTATGAACAATATTTATTGTAGTTGAACATGTCTTTTGAGTCTTCTCAAAATTACTTGCGAACTGAGAGCTGTGCATTTTCTGCAGAATCTAGAGAACTCTTCTGGTAATTACCAATTAAAACATGTTGGCTGCTCCTCTGAAGCACAGGAACAACAAAATGTGATTTTCTCCATTCCCTCAACCCCCACTCCCATCTTTCCCAATCAGGGTGATGATGCTCGTTCCTATAAAAAGAGCTAATACAATTAGCCTCCACTGTTATACAGGGAAAATCTTTATTTAATAAAATAATGTGTTTTGCTTCACTGCCAGAACAGCAATAAAGCAGCACATGGAGAGCCATAATTGCTCATCCAGTAGGTTTTTACTGTGCCTACAAGTCTGGCATTTGGGGCCATGTGGAAGCTTAGAAGGCTGCTTCATGAAGAGACATGTCTGGGCCGTTTGGGCCGCCCTCAGTAAGAATGACGTGATTAGGTGTTTCCTTTGAAATACAGCGCACATACCCTCTGGATCTGCAAATGGCCTTCCCGTGGTCCCTGTCCTGAGAAAGAAATTGTGGAGGTTTCTCAAAGAGTATTCAGAAATTTAATCAGTTGAGGGAGCCGTTTGTTGCTTCCACAACTGAAAGCAAGCATCTATGTCGAGACCGGCACTCTGGTAATCTTTACATACTCAACTAAATTTGAATTTCAGATAAACAATGAGTATTTTTTTCAGTGTATGTCCCATGCAATATGTATTTGCGAAACCTGGCAAGCCTATCTTGAGAGAAGGGAGGCTTGTTAAAATGGATCAACAGTCCCCCACCTCCAGAGAGTTTGATTCAGAGGCTGAGTGGCACCTGAGAATCTGCATTTCTGTGACATTCCCAGGTCAGGCTGATGTTGCTAGTCCAGAGAGCCACTGACCTACACTGTGGTGGCTGCACAGCAGTAACTTAAAAAAAAAAGAAAGAAAGAAAAGAAATCCATTGCCAAAGTTTTTAAGTGGGAAGATTTCACACAGAAATCCACATTTTCAAACTATATTGAAAAATCTGAAAGATTTGGTCATACTAGTCCCACAATCTCGTGTAGGAAATGTACCTGAGTAGCTGCTGGCCCTTTTAGGTGGGGCTCTGCTCCCCAGTCCTCCACCGCTCCCTCCTGCCTCCCCACCACTGGCTGAGTGAGAATGTCATTTATAACCACGTGTGTGCTTCCCCCTCTTTCCTAGAGCAGGATTAAAAGTGAAATCCTGTTTCCATCACAAGTAGGCAGAGAAAACCAAGTGTTTCTAAGAGGACACTCTGCCCATGTGCTGCCTGACTCATCATAGGCATCTGAATTTAATCTCTTGTTTAGTTTTCCTTATGAAAAATTCTGCTATCAACCTTGTTTAGAGCCGTAAAACAGTTTAGCAAACCCGTGCTGCCTGGAGAGGGCAAAGACACAAATTTCAGCCTAGTTCATGTCAGTTACTACACATTTCCATATTACTAAGAGTGGAATTAAGTTTATTGTATTTTTGAAATCCAAACACAGTTTCAATTATTACTTGCCACTAATGGCTTATAATGAAGGCCGAGCTTGTTAGCTAAGCAAACAACTGGCAAGTGTGTTTAAAGTGTAAACAGAGGGAAAATTCATGAATTGAATTAAATGAATGAATTCGTTGATTGTTCTCCCTGGGCTGTAAAGAAGCATTCAGCTGCCACAATATATATTACCACCTTTGTTAAAAGGATTAGCTTGCTCCAGTTATCTTTATCTGCTTAGTGGTTGCTTACAAAGTCAGTGTCTCTCTGAATTTTTGAAAGTGCTCATCTGCATCAGTAAGTGCCATTAAGGTTAAGGGATCACTTGGCTCCAAGGGGTTCATAAAACACTGAGCCTTTCAGAACAATAGCCATATTTCCTAACCTCAAATTGGGACACCATGAACAGACCTATAGGGCAAGCTTGTGGAGATAAAGGGAAAAGATGCCTCCTATTTTCCAGGGTGGTCTCAGAAAGTACGGGACAGATGGTCATTCTCAGAGGTATTCAACTTAACAGCATTGCCCTTTAAAAGGTAATAAAGTTCACCAGAAACAAAAATAAACAAATAAAAGGTTTTGCCCTCCAAAGTCTCCTAGTTTTAACTGACCTTTCGTTTAAAGTTATGAGCCCTGAACTTCTTCTCTCTGAATGGAATGACTAGTTTTATTGACTATGTATAGTTAAATCTCATTTCTCCTGTCATTCTGGGATTTGTTCACCATGTTGACAGTGTGGGGGAGCATCACAGGCATTCTCTCCATCTAAGTAAGTCTTAGGGCCATGTCCCTGTTCCTGCCTGTGGTTGCCACCTCATGGCCTAAAAGGCACCTGGATCCTTTTGGAATGTATTCAGCTACAAGTAGCAGAAAAGACAGTAACGCTGGCACACACGTGGAGGGGCTTGTTATTTCTTCTATCAACGCCTCTGGAGGAAGGTGGTTGCTGAGGTTGGTTCCATGCTCAGCAATGCAGTCAGTGCTCTAGGTCTTTCTGTCTTTATACTCTGCCATTCTTTCCATGTTCACTCTTGTCCTCATATTTGCCACCCACGGTCACACACTGACCACTACAGTTCCAGCATCACCTTCATGTGCAGGGGCGAAGGGCGCTGTGCAGCAACTACTATCCCTTTTATCGGGAAAGCAAACGTTTTCCTAGAAAGCCCCTGGCAGATTTCCACTTATTGCTTACCCCCAGTTATCACCCCCCTAGCATGGCAAAGAGGGCCCTTGGCTCTTTTTGAACTCTGGTGGCAGAGGCAGGAAAAACGGCTTTGCTTATGGGTGTTGGGCTCATCAACCCATGGGGGTTTGCTGCAGCTCTCCAGCATATTCTTCTTTCTCATAGATGTTAAAGTCATTCGTTGGGTCATCTTTTAGAATGCAAATACTTTCAGAAGGGATAATATACTAAAATAATTAACACTGACATGCTAGTTACATGCCACATGATATTTTTTTAGACAGGAGGCATCCGAGCACAGGTACTAAGGGATGGGCCAGTACGGAGATGTCAAAGACTCAGTCTGTCTACTTCCCAACTTCAGTTGATGCTGGCTAGCATTGGGACTTTTATTTTACCTTCTTACACTGCAAGAAGACCAAAAACCTATCAAACCTAAAGGCAGGGCTATATATGATGGTGGTCTTTAGGAACTTGGGCTTTGGAGGCAGAGCCCTGGGTTGACGGCCAGCTCTCACTTGCAGCTGCCTTGCTGTAGCAGTTTTCTGTTGCAGCTGTAACAAATTATCACAAACTCGGTAGCTTAATACAACACAAATTTACCATTTCACAGTTCTTCAGGTCAGAGTCTGACACGGATCTCACAGGTGAACATCTACACTGTGAGAAGTCAGGTCCTTGTGTGTGTCAGGTGGGAGGTGACCGGAAGGGGCACAGGTCTCTGCTGGGGTGTTGGCCATGTTCTTTTTCTTGATCAGGGTGCTGGTTACAGAGATGTGTATGGTTTGTGAACACTGATGAGCTGAACACATAGGAAATACATGCACTTTCCAGCATGAGTTTTGCTTCAAAGAGAAGTTGAAAACAAAAACAGAAACAAATATTTTGGGAGGTCTCCATTTTTTGCTTGGAGAAATCAAGGCAAAGATTGAGCCAGAGTCCCGTCTGTGAGACCAGAAACTGGGCAGTCTGAGCCACAGCCTTTCAAGTTCAATGTAGTTGAACACCAGTTATACATACATTTTTAAAATCTCTTGAGGAAAATTTCTGTTCTCATTAGCTTTTGCCATAGAGTTACATTTCTTTTGCAAGTGAAAGGTACCTTGTATCCTCTAGGCACACCTGTAAAAACAGAGCTGATACTGTCACATATCCAAGTCTGTTTCATTTTCTTTCAGACACAGTGGAAAACATGTCATTATAATAAACCCCTTTTCCATCCTGGGCAGCTGGAAAATTACGTTATGGTTGAAATGACATCATTCAGTTACGACACCGAGCCAGCGGCTGTTCTGAGAAATCTGGGTGAGGCAGTGACAGCATGGATGTGAACAGGACTTGGCAACGAATCCTACACTTTTTATTAGCAAATGGCTTTTTTACTGCCATGACACTTCGGAAAACGAAACTGAGGCAGCTACACTGTCTGAGGCCACTGATCACCCAACATCCCTTATCTCTGAAACTAACCACACTGGCCCAAACAGGACAAGAATGAGAGAGGGGAGAGCTCATTTTAAATAACTAGTTCCAATGGTGGAAGACCAGGTGGCAGGGCCAGGCCCATAGAGGGTGCCAGGGATGGTTCGGCCTTCTCTCTATCTCCATCAATTGTTTCGAAAGTGACCATAATTGTTTCTAAGTGACCACAAGTAGTAGTAGTCATAATAATGGCATAAATAGGAGTAGTAATTATAGTACTATGGCAATCTCCTCTGATGGAGACTATTGGTGCTCCATGACAAAATACTCTAGCCCGGACCCAGCTTGCTTACGAGGCAAATATAATATTAAAACAAGGCCCTGACCCTCCTCCAACTTTTAGGATGGACCACATGAGAAACTGTCAATATCTGACCATTTTCAACATCCCAAAATGGGCAATTTCACATGGCTCATCCTACTAGACTGTCCTTCCTCCACCCAAGATCCTTGTCTGCAAAACTGTCAGGAGCTGCCACAGATCTAGGGACATCCCCACTCTTCTCAAGCAACAGAGAATTAGAAACACTGCCACATCCCTTGTGCAAAAGCACAGATGACAGGTCCTGGGCAAATGACGCTGTGCTGTCCTCAGAAAGAGCTGGACCGTAGGCCAGGACCACCTCTGTGTTTTCCCTGCTTAATGCGAAGCCATGTGTCTTAAATTAGAAGCATTTCTCCAAATCAATAGCAGAAGCAGGAGTGGCCAGAGGAGGGAGGATGGAATAGCAATTACCCCTGAGCCTCGAGGGAGGCTAAGCGGGTCTGTCTCTGATGTGCTCCACACTGCAGGGCCACCCAAGCCCCATGCCTACACCTGTGAACCAGAGGAAACGAGGCTGGGATCCCAGCAGGGTGATTTCAGCCCACCAGCCTGCCACACATGCCCCGCCCCTCCTTCTGCAAGGGAGTCAACCCTCAGTGGGTTCAGCCATTGCATGGAAGAGGCTCCAGTGGGAAACAGCGTGCTGTCTCATAGCTGCTTTCCACAGGTAAACATGTGCACCATACTCGTGTAGCCAGCTGCCAGGAAGCGCTCTGGGGAAAAGAACAGGTTCATTTTGACGAAGGACTGGCGGTAAGGAGGAAAGATGAAAGGGTAGGGACGCTGTCAAGGAGGAGAAAATTAGGCCGTGATAGGGGAAGAAGGGCAAGTCTGGGGGTAAGTGCATGCCGACTCAAAGGCTGGCACAGACTCTGGCTCACGGCTATTCTGCTGCAGCCACAACAGGTGAGATGGCCTGGGGTGGAAAAAGGAGCTGGCACTGAAGCTGGAGAAGCTGTAAGGCTGGTTCTGGAATCCCTAGACACTCAGTCCAAAAGGGGTCTCAGAGACCCACTTCTCTTCACGTTGCAGGTAAGAGAACGAAGACCCAGGAATCCAGTGTCCACTGCCACACAGGGGGAGCTGCCTGTGTGCCCCAAGCAGTCCACGTCAGGCTTAAGTCTGCAGGACCCTTTATTCAAAACTGGTTTACAAAATCCCAGTCATAGCAGGACCAGCCAAACTGGTGACTAAGGGCAGAAATCAGTGCATGCCACACTCTATAGCCACATTCACAAAATGCTTCTGAGACAAATGTTACAGCACAAAACAGCAGCTGATTATGAAGATGTTTACTCTGGTAATACTTGCCCTTTTCTTCTGCTGACAAAGGGCTGCCCTTAAGGAAAGATTCAGTCACATTGGTTTGTTGTTGTTCACTAGTTTTTATGTGGAGGGAGAGTAACAACAAACAAGAAAAAGAAGACATTCCATGCTACTTTCTAAGTATAAAAAGTGTCATGTTTCTCAGTTGTGAAACTACAGTGGTTTACCTAATTGTTTTCAAATTTTCTCTTTTGTTCTTTCATTCTTTTTTATTTTTAAGGCTCTGAAAATTCATCTTTGGATTGAACACATCTGAGGAAGCAAGCCTGGCACAAAGAAAAACTGGGTTATACCTGTAGCGTCAATGTAGGTAACCTTAACTACAGTGTTTGCTTTTACAAACACTATAATGTATGGAATAAAACGTTAATAGCCATTACCTCAGTTTTTCTGAGAACAGACCTGAGTCACAGATTCATGTGTGTGATTTCCACACTTGCCCCTCACTGAGAAAACTGCTCACGTGGCTGAGCAACGGAAGCCTCAGAGCAGGCAAGGCCAAGCCCAGGGTGTTTATATTCCATAAGATCATGGGCAACATTGCTCATTTGGGGACCAAGTTCAGTTCTCCTCAATTTACCACCTATGGCACATTTTAAGACTAATCACCTAAACACATATTAGGAGGGGCGACAAAACTATTTTTAACTTAGAAAAAAATTAGAATATTCAAATAAGATTAATATCTCTGATTTATCAGCGACTAGACTTGGCTGAAGCCTCTGGCATTCAAAAGTACCAAAAGGGCAAAATATTTGTGTTGACAGATGTATTTCTAATGTCTCACATTTGTGTACTGCAAAAGGGCATAATTAGATTTTAGAACTTTGTGTGGGTGGTATAAGATGTACCAAAGACATTCAGCTTCCCGGGAGCTTTAGCAAGTCTGGTGTCCCCTTTTCTCCCTCTGTGTGTCCACTGTCTTCTTGATCAGCTTAAGTTCACAGCAGCTTAAAACCAACTGTCTGACAATTTTGTGTATGATCATTTATACAGCTGAGTTAAATAACAAATGAAAGTCAAGTGCTCACCCCAGTACCTAACACACAGTACACATGCCACAAATGTTAGTTCCTCCCTCTTATGCTCTCTTAGATTGTTAAGTGCTTTCGAGTCCACCTTTAGAATTCATTCTTCAAATCCCTCGTGAGAGAGTGTAGAGTGAGCATTCTGCTCTTACTGTGGGGCCCAGGAGGGGGACGGTAGTTAGCCCACTCCTCCCGACAAGATCCTGCACAGTCTGAGCCAGACCGACACACCAACACTAGCTCTGTCGGCCACAGCTCAGCTGCAGGGCTCCTGAACGAAACTGCTTCTTTAGGTGGCCGGCCACACTGAGGTGTGTTTTTCAAATCTGTGCAATAAAATTTTGTGTGGTTGGAGAGGTGGGGGTGGATGGGAACCCACCCACAGGCAAATGACGTCAAAAAGTATAGGGAAACATTGGGCTTCTCTGTTCTTGAGAAGCTTCTGCTATGTTAAGCAACCTGAGAAGGAAGCTGACTTTTCAATAAAAAACAGCCGCTTTGGCAGCTGTCTGAAACAGCCTGGGGTCTTACACTTCCCTTCTCAGGAAAAGTGGGGAAAATAATTTCCATAAGTTGGAAAGGAAGAAACATGGAATTCAAAGAGCCTCAGAGCTGGAAAGTCACTTGAAGGTTATTTGTTGTAATCCATACTTTCAAATAGCAAATAAGGAAACTGAGTCTCTGAGCAGGTTAGGGACTGAGCCTCTGCCCCTGGATATCCAGGGCAGCCCACTCTCTACACCATACTGCCTGCCCCTCTGCCCACAGCCCAGAGGAGAGAGTGTCTCACATTCCAGTAAGCACAGTGTTATTTCAATGGAGGTTCATGGGTGCCTGAGGGGAGAATTGTTCTGTTCCACTGATACCCTGAGACCAGAGACCTTTCCTGGGAAGAAGCTCTGGAGAGCCCGTATACATATGTGTGTTTGTGTAAGGGGTACACAACCAGGCAGGTTTTTCCTCTTTTACTTTTGCCCCACTTTTGTGTGGGGTTGAGCACACTTGGCAAGCTGCACGCAGAGGCATCCTGGAACACTGGAAGGTATAGTGCGTGGGGACTAGGGCCAACCACTGGGCCTTTCAGCTCTTTGGTTTTCTCCTCTGCAGAGAGGGCCCTGAGGTGAGAGCTAAAGGACAACTGAGGAGTCACAAAGCAAGGCTAACCACGCATTTTATCTGCGGCTGCAGGTTCAGCTCTTCCTTCTGTCTTCAGGAAACCAATTGAGCCTGACTTAAAAATATTGTTCAGTCACTCACGAAATTGTTCATATTTTTCTGAGTAAATTAACTCTCCTATGGGTGACCTCCCGAAAATGAACTCCTTCAACCAACACAGTGATACCTTTACAATTTTATAACATACAATTATTACTCTTATGTTTGATAATTTTTACCAAATTATTTCCCCAAATGTTTGAAATATTTTTACCAAATATTTAAAAGACCGCTCTCATTCATTTTTTCTATCTCTTTGTAACTGAGCTGTAACAGTTCCATGTGCGTTGCAGATTTTTTTCTTTCAGGTGAAAAAATGGAGGCTTAGAGAGAAAAAGACCTGGAAGAGCAAACCTGGGGTGGCAGGGCCGGAACTTGAGCCCAGCCTCCTTTCTATCACTCTGAACACACACGCAGCAGGTCCACCTCTGGTTCCACGGTTCACTAACTGATTTCAATCAGGAAATCTAAGTTCTTGGTCTAAGAATGAGTTGGAAAAATAGAGCATAGAAGACAGACACTGATGCAGAATGACTCATTCAGCAAATATTTACTGAGAACCTGCTAAGTGCCAGGCCCTAGGCTCACTGCTTGAAATACATTAATGAACAAAAGGGACAGGGACGATTCACCTTCCAGTCAAGATGGCAGCTAAGGTAAACATGACTCAATTCCTCACACAACCACATCAAAATTACATCTAAATTATACAACAACTTTCATTCAGAACCATCATAAATCGATTTGAATGGAAGTCTGACAACTACAGAATTAAAGGAATCATGTATATCCAGACTAATAGAAGGGGTGCACACGTGGAACAGGCTGTTCCCACATCCACATGAGGTAGATAAAAACTTGGGAGTGAGAAGTCATAGCCCCACACCAGGAGTCCCAGCCCAGGGTTCCAGTGCCAGAATGATAAGTCCCCATAAATTCTGGCTGTGAAAACCAGTGGGGATCGGTGGAAGAAACCTCTGGAGTCCCAAGCAGTTCTCCTTAAAGAAACCACACACAGGCTTACTCAGGTCCACTCCCTCTGAGCTCTAGTACTGGAGGAGCAGCTTGAAAGGTATCAGTGGCATAAAGGGAGGAAATGAAGTGTCTGGCATCAAGGTGAGGGCTGGGGGACAGCTTTCTACTAGACAGAAAGGTGGGCAGAGGCCATTGACCCTTTTCTGAACCCTTCCTCCACAGAACCATAGAGCCAGCAGGCTGGTGCCATATATGAGACTCCATCAACCTGGCAAACACAGGGGGTCCCTGGAGATCCCCAGAGACTCTGTCCCATGCAACATATGGGCCCAACATATGGGTCTACCCAAGCTGCAAGGCCATGGCTGGTCTTGGCTCATGTTTCAAAACTTCCAAATCCTCTCAAACAAGCAAAGCCAGCCACAGTGAGCTCTGAGCCCCCACACCTCTTGCTATGTGGCCTGAGGCCCGGCACTAGCAGCAGCCAGCCTAGGTTCACAGCTTTGCTTCACCTCCCAGCCCAGCTCAAGTAGCAGCCATCACAGATTGCTTTATAGTTCAGGCAGGGTGGCTCTGGGTAAAATACAGGTGGGGGATGACCTCAGCCTGCATCACTTGGGAAACTCCAGATCCTGTGCACTGAATGAACAGCTACAGACCATGTTGGAGCACAATCACTTGGCCCTGGCACAGCTGATCCTCCATGGAGGACATTGGTTTGTGGTCAGTTGTCACAGTCAGTCCTTGCAGATGACTGATCTGGCTAAATACCTCCCATTGACCTGCCAACAGCAATCAAGGCTCAACCAGAAGAGGAGGGTGTACTTAGTCCACACAAAGGGTGAACCTCAGGTACCAGCTTGGATGATAGGTGAGGCTGTGCCACCCTATAATACCTACTACATTGGGCAATGATACAAAGACAGGGAGTCATAACACCACTACCTAAAACTTAGAAACAAACACAGGGAGGCTGCCAATATGAGGTGACAGAGAAACATGGACCAACAAAGAACAGACCAAAACTCCAGAAAAAGAACTAAACAAAATGGAGATTAAGCAGTCTATCAGATGCAGAGTTCAAAACACTCGTTATAAGGATGCTCAGGGAGCTCAGTGAGGATCTCAACAGCATAAAAAAGACACGGTCAGAAACTAAGGATACACTAATTGAAATAAAAAAAATTTACAGGAAATAACAGGAGAGGGGATGAAGCTGAGAACCGAATCAATGATTTGGAACACAAGGAAGCAAAAAGCAACCAATCAGAACAACAGGAAGAAAAAAGAATCCAAAAAAATGAGGGTAGTGTAAGCAGCCTCTGGAACTTCATGTGTTCCAACATTTGCATCATGGGGGTTCCTGAAGGAGAAGAGAAAGAGTAAGAATTTGGAAATCTATTTAAAAAAATAATAAAGAAAACTAGGGAAAGAAAACTTCCCTAATTTGGTGAAGGAAATAGACATGCAAGTCCAGGAAACACAGAGAGTCTCAAAAAGGATGGATGCAAAGAGGCCCATTCCAAGCTACATCATAATTAAAATGTCAAAGGTTAAAGATAAAGAGGGAATCTTATAAGCAGCAAGAGAAAAGCAGTTAGCTACCTACAAGGGAGCTCCCATAAGACTGTAACCTGATTTCTCAAAAGAAACTTTGCAAGCAAGAAGGGATGGGCAAGAAATATTCAAAGTCATGAAAAGCAGGGACCTATAGCCAAGATTGCTTTACCCAGCAAGGCTATTGTTTAGAATAGAAGTGGAGATAAAGTGCTTCCCAGACAAGAAAAAACTAAAGAAGTTCATCATCACCAAACCATTATTACATGAAATGTTAAAGGGATTTAAGAAAAAGAAGATCAAAACTATGAACAATAAAATGGCTTAAAATATAAAACTATCAACAATTGAATCTAAAAAACAAACTAAGCAAACAAGAACAGAGACAGAATCATGGATACTGAAAGCATTTTTATGTTTACCAGATGGGAGGGTGGTGTAGGGGAATGGGTAAAGAGGTGAGGGGATTAAGAAGTACAAATAGGTAGTTACAGAATAGCCATGGGGACATAAAGCACCATATAGGAAATGGAGTAGTCAAAGAACTTATACATATGATGCACAGACATGAACAATGATGTGCGGACTGCCTGAGAGAGTGGGATGTGCTAGATGGAGGGGGACAAAGGGGAAAAATCAGGACAACTGTAATAGCATAATCAATAAAATATAATCTTTTAAAAAGGGACAGGGACTGGGGTCCTCATGAAGGTCACAGTCTAGCAGTGGGAGACATTCCATAAACAAACCTTTACTTATGTATTAAGTCATTCACTTCTCCCCCTCTCCTGGTTTCTGTGTTTTCACAGTAGAAGCTTCAGGCCATGTTTGGATCCCCCCCCACCCCTCACTTTATATTCTGCTCACTCCTGGCCACTGCAGCCCCTCCTCCCAGAAGCCCCACTCCCCACTTCCTGAAGAACAACAGGAGTGATGGATGGTTCTGCATACTGCCTGTTTTAGAATGCGTGTTGGCAGTTGTTGGTGATAGGTATTATCTGATCATTGATAGATTTCATTATTTGTAGCTTTCTTTCATAGCTTTTGCTGGAAGTGGTGTGTACATGTGTGCCAGAGTGTATTTTATGATAAGTTTTAACAGGGTTGGGGTAAAGGTGAGAGGTGAGCAGCTTTCCAAAAAGGGAAGTGATATGTACAGGGAAGGTACATTTGAGTGTCAAGGCTGTTCCTCTAAATACAACTATAGAGAAGAAATGACAGAAGAAGGTGTATTTTTACTGTTTTGACTAACTAGAAATTTAAATCAATTTTTTATCTTTTCTTCTTGTCTATATGCAAATCTCAGTTTCTTGATTCCCAGGTTAATTCCTCCATTTTACCTGTGTGTTATCTGGGGATTCAGGACAGTTATTTAATGCAATCCCTACACAGTAACTGCTTTTATGACATTTCAAATTACCTTTCTTAAACAATATGAAAGTGGAGTATAAAGAAGCCAAGGTTTTAAATTTACTAAAAGATCACTGATTGCTTTTGGCTTGTTATTGAGATAAATGAAATGAATTCTTTAAATATAAAAAAAAAAGAATGAGAGGAAGAAATAACATAGAACCATAAGTAGCAACTCAAAATTACTGTCTTGGTTTATTTTATGTTGCAGCTACACAAGCCATCCCTTTTTGTGTGTCCATCAATAAGATATCTGTTATGCTTTTGTACAAAGAACAAAGATGCTTTTATCAATTCTCAAATGTCTGTAGGACAAACCATTCATGCTGTCAAACCCCCTAAAACCTTTTCAACAAATAATGAAATCCATCAGTGACAAATGTCAACATACTAATTTGTTAAATGCAAAACAACAGCAACATTCAGACAAGGCACTTCATTTCATGTTATATCAACAGTCCAATTTGTACCAAGTTTATGGCAACCCTGGATCATGCAATATTAAACAGGATTGCATTATAATGACAAACTGGAACAATAAGCCCCCCATCTAGAAAGCTAATAGTGCAGCTGAAATGTGAGCTGCGATTCTAGTACATTCAACTCCTTCCAAACTACTAGAAATTCTATGATGCTACCTATCTCTAATAAAAAAGTGGTAGTATAACTCAGATGGGTGCATTTTTGGTGGAGAAAAAAAAGAAACCTGAAAAATAAAATAGAAATCCTAGAGAAGACCTTAGAACTCAGTCCAATAAGACCAAATACGGCAAAATAAAATTCTTAAGGTATAAAACATACAATGAGAGGGTGTTCCTAATTTCTATTCTCAATCATGATTTTAAAAAGGATACCTAACTGAGACTGTCACATTCTACATTGTGGCAGGCTTTTTTTAAACACTGAAAAAAACAAACCCCAAGAGAGTGGGTGATGCTAAGGCACAGGGCTCTCTCCGCACTGTGAGAGGGAAAGTCTCTGAGTAAAGCTTCCTTGTGATTTTTTTAAAAACAGCTTCAAATGATGCCCTGAGCCCCACAGAACCCACAGCCACATACACTTGAGTTCCTTTCCCAACTTCATGATAACTCTGACTTCAGGCCATGTTCTTTACCTTTCTGGGGCTGTTTCCTATCTCTAAAATGAACATCACAATCACTTTTCAGAGAAGCTGTATGGATTTCCAGTGCCATGTACATCTTTGATAAATGTCTTGGCCAGACTTCCCTCAGGTCATTTGATTTCACCTCTTTTACTTTTGGAGAGATTAACTGAGTTGGGCTTGTGGGCAGCTCAACTGAGAAAGCATCAAAGAGCACCATTTAGGGCAAAAAGAAGCGAGTGCAGTCAAATGGTATCAAATGGCCATCCAATGGCAATCACAAGCATTAAGGGATAGTTTAAAAACTGTATTGAGTTTGAGTTTCCATGTTTCTTCAATTAATTCAATTACTGTAAAGAAAGGGTGAGGAAGACCCCTGATGAATGCACCCACTGACCATTCACTGCAGTTTTCCCCGGCCCAGGTGCCTGCAGTTCTGCTGCCCTTCTTTACAATAGAAATGAGCAGAATTACATCCAGGAACATGAAATACAAAAGGTTATCACTAAAAGACAAAAATGAGTTTCCAATTTTCTTTAACTGGCTGGCATGCGCATGTGCACACACACACATATACTGTATCCAAGAAAATAATAGAAAACTGAGGGCTGGAAAATGTACCTAAGTTGTGGCTAAAGAGGTAGGTAAACACATCTTTTTTGTAGAAGATAAGTTACATAAATCACACTACTGATATGTTGGATACATTCACAGTTGGACAACTGCCACCTGCCTGTCTCAAAAGCCATTCTTTCTCAATTTTTAAAAAAATATTTTTATTGATTATGCTATTATAGTTGTCCCAACTTATCCCCCTTTCCTCCCTCCATCAGTACCCCCTTCCCACCAGCAATCCTACCCCTTACCTCATGTCCATTGGTCATGTATACAAGTTCTTTGGCTTCTACATTTTCTATACTATTCTTAACCTTCCCTGTCTATTTTGTACCTACTGTTTATGCTTCTTATTCCCTGTACCTTTCCCTCTATTCTCCCCTATCGCCCTCCCAGCTGATAACCATCCAAATGATCTTCATACCTGTGATTCTGTTCCTGTTTATTAGCTTGTTTTTTTTTAAGATTCAGCTATTGATAGTTGAGAATTTATTGCTATCTTACATTCATTGTTGTGATCTTCCTTTTCTTAAATAAGTCCCTTTATCTTTCTGTTCTTTTTTAAAGATTTTATTTATTTATCTTTAGAGGGGGAAGAGAAGGAGAGAGAGAGTGAATATCAATGTGTGGTTGCCTCTCGTGGGTCCCCTGCTGGGAACTGGCCTGCAATCCAGGCATATGCCCTGACTGGGAGTCGAACCGTGATCTTCTGGTTTGCAGGCCCGTGCTCAATCCACTGAGCTACACCAGCCAGGGCTTAAATAAGACCCTTTAACATTTCATGTAATAATGGCTTGGTGATGATGAACTCCTTTAATTTTACCTTGTCTGGGAAGCAATTTATCTGCCCTTCAATTCTCAATGATAGCTTTTTGGATTGAGTAATCTAGGTTGCAGGTCCCTGATTTTCATGACGTTAAATACTTCTCGCCAGTCCCTTCTTGCCTGCAAAGTTTCTTTTAAGAAACCAGCTGACAGTCTTATAGGAACTCCTTTGTAGGTAACTTCTGCTTTTCTCTTGTTACTTTTAAGATTCTCTCTTTATCTTTAACCTCTGGCATTTTAATTATGATGTGTCTTGGTGTAGTCCTCTTTGGATCCATCTTGATTGGGACTCTCTGTGCTTCCTGGACTTGTATGTCTATTTTCTTCACAAGATTGGGAAATTTTCTTTCATTCTTTTTTCCAAGTAAGTTTTCAATTTCTTGATCTTCCTGTTCTCCTTCTTGTAGCCCTCTGATTTGGATGTTGTTACATTTTGAGCTATCTCAGAGAGTCCTTATAACATCCTAGTTTTTTTTTTCCCTTCATTCTTTCTTCTTTGTGCTGTTCTGGTTGAATTGCTTCAAATTCAACCAGAACAGCAAGAATTCCTTATGTTCCAAATCATTGATTTGAATCCTGGCTTCCTCCCCTCCACTGATGGTTCCCTGTAGGTTTTTCTTTATTTCACTTAGTGTAACCTTCTTTTCTTCCTTTAGGTTGTTGCCATACTGAATGAGTTCTTTGAACACCCCGATCACCAATGTTTTGAACTCTGCATCTGATAGTTTGGTTATCTCCACTTTGTTTAGTTCTTTCTCTGGGATTTTGCTTTGTCTTTCATCTGGGCCGTGTTTCTTTATCTCCTCAGTTTGGCAGCCTCCCTGTGTTTGTTTCTGTGTACTAGGTAGAGCTGCTCTGACTCCCTATCTTAGTAGTGCAACCTATTATAAATAAGGCACCTATAAATTGTGTAGGGCAGAGCCTTAGGTAATCACCAACGTGGGCCAACCTGCTTCACTGGGCACTCTGTGGCTCTGTGTTGGGGAGGACTGAGAGAGGGGACTGTACCACTGCCTGGCTTCTGGGGATTTACCTGGGACTTGCCCCCTTTCTAGTCATTTCACCCACTTCCGGTATGTGACTAGCACCTTTCCAGCTGTTGCCCTGGTGCTGAATCCCAGAGTGGGTGGGTTTGCATATGCTCTTAGCCAGTTCAGACCCTTGGTAAACTTTCAGTCTCTTGAAAATCTAGCAGTTTCTTCCACAGTGCCAACTCTCATCAGTTTTCACCGCTAGAAGTTATAGGAATTTATCTTCCCGGTGCTGGAACTCTGAGCTGTGCAGTCTGTCCTGGGGCTAGGAATACTCACTCGAAAGGCACCCCACTCAATTTTTATCCACCAGGTGTAAATGTGGGACTGTTCATTCTGCTGGCTTTCTGCACCTCACTGAGCCTCTGCACCTCTCCTCCCATCTCCATGACTCTACCTCTCCTACCCACCTGCATGAATGTGGCCTTTTTAAACACTTCGTTGTTGTACTTCCATACCTCTTGGTTTTATGATGGCTCTGGATGTTGTCTTGAGATCTAGTTGTAACTCTTTCTGTGGTTGCACAAGGAGGCAAAGTGTGTCTACTTACACCAACATCTTGACCTGATAATTCCACTTCTTATCATTTCTATTGGTTAAAATGCACTGCTATGTTTCTTTCTAGTCATAAATTGGGATGAGCTGTTCAGGGAGGCATTAAGCAGCTACCGTGTTTTACCTTTCCAGGCACCTGTGTTTTAGCAGCTGACTCCACCTACACTATCACCACTATGGATCTGTGTGCTGAGCTGAAGCTCAGCACACAAAGCAAGATCCAGCCAGCTTCATTATTTTCCTTTCTCATCTTCTGAACATCATTCACACTGAACCCTATTAATCTTTCTTCATCTCTTTCTATATATGTGTGTGAAAGAAATATTAAATGACACATTCACTGGGAAACTAAAAGATGTCTTTTTTCTATGCTTAAAACTCAGTCAATTAATAGCACACACAAGTCAATTCTAAGTTCAAAAGGTAGTCTGGGAACAGGACCATTGGCATCTTTTGTGAGATTATTACAAATAAATAATCTTGGTACCATCTACAAATTGCCAAATTAGAGTCTACATTTTAATAAGAACCCCAATTGATTCACATGCATGTTAAATTTTTAGAAGCACTTTCCTAAGTGAAAAGTATATGCATTTTAAGTAAAAGAGGTTAAAGAAGCTAGATTTTGTTTGTTTACTTCTTTATTTTTCCTCTTGTGAACAGCAAAAGATGTTTGGGACACTGAGCAAAAGGGGGTGGTCTTTAGGACTCAAAGGTTAATCCCACATTCTGAAGATACACTGTACATTTAACAACTATCAGAGGAACACCAACTATATGTGGAATATTGTACTAGGTGGAGGGGATTTAAGGAAAAATAAATACAAGGTCCACTCTCCCATTTAAAACATTCATTATTCCCTCATCATAATAAAAGCCATATATGACAATCCCATACTCAATGGTAAAAAACTGAAAACTTTTCCTCTAAGAAAAAGAACACGGCAAGGATGCCCACTCTCACCACTTTTATTCAACATGGTATTGAAAGTGCTAGCCTAAGCAATTGGGCAAGCAAAAGAGATAAATGCAACTAAATTGAAAAGAAAGAAATAAAACTGTCACTATTTGTATATGACAAAAGGTTACATATACCAAACCCTAAAGACTCTACCAAAACACTATTACAACTAATAAACAAAGTCAGTAAAGCTGCAGGAAACAAAATCAATATACAAAAATCAATTGCACTTCTATAAAATAATAATGAACAGCTATAAAGAAAAATAGTAAAAAATCCATTTAGAATTGCATCGAAATGAATAAAATACCTAGGAATAAATTTAACCAAGGAGGTGAAAGATTCGTGCACTGAAAACTGTAAAACACTCATAAGGAAATAAAATTAGATACAAATAAATGAAAAGGGCTCTGTGTTTATACTATACAAAGAAATCTACAGGTTCAGTGTAATCTCTATAAAATTTTTAATGGAATTTTTCACAGAAATAGAACAAACAATCCTAAAATTTCTGTGGAACCACAAAAGACCCCGAATAGCCAAAGCAATCTTAAAGAAGAAGAACAAAATTTGAAGCATTATGCTTCCTGATTCCAATCTATATTACAAAGTGATAGTAATCAAAACAGTATGGTATTGGCATAAAAAGTGACACATAGATTAACAGGATGAAATAGAGAACTCAGAAATAAAGCCATGGGAGATTCAGAGAAGATGGCGGCGGAGTAGGACAAAGGATTTCGCTTCCCTTCATACACTGGAGAAAAACCGGGCTGATCTGCAGAGGAGCACAGCGAACACCCAACAGGGACCCAGCATACGGGAAGGCAGGACACCAGAAAGTATAGCGGACACTGAATGACCAGAGGTTGAGGAGAGGAGACCACCGCAGATCAACAAGGTACGAGGGAACAGTGCAGAGGCTGCAGGCCCTCCAGCGGGCCGTGCCAGGACCCTGGCTGGGCCGCCTCGATCTCTGAGAGCCGAGGGCGGGCAACAACAACCCTGGGAGAGAACTAGTCACCGGCACCCTCTCTAACCAGCAGGGCACAGATTGGAAAACACCAGGAGAGATCGGGTTGCCTGTAGTGGCAGAGAGAGGAGTGGGCATTGCGAAGCAAACCAGAGAGCTCTGATAACCCATGGAGTCAAGCTGTGCATGCCAGTTTGGGGAACTGAGCGGCCCCGGCATTCCCAGTAGCCTGAACCGGTGCTCCCACAGTCTGGGGGAGCTTCGGGATACTGGCAGTGCCCCTGGAAGAGCACCAGTCACCAGCTGCCGCCCTACCCAGCCGGGCACAGACTGAGAAGCAACGGGAGTCAGGCTGTTATTGCAAGTCAGGCTGTTATTGCTGGCTTGGAGAACTGAGAACGCAGGACTTGAGCTTGCACTCCCACAACCTCGGGGAGCTGTGGGCTACTGGCAGGGCCCCTGAAAGAGCGCCAGTCGCCAGCTCCATTCCTACCCAGCTGGGCGCAGACTGAGAAGCACCGGGAGTCAGGCTGTGGCTGCCGGCTTGGAAGAATTGTGAGTTGCCCTGTGCGTGCAGCCAGAGCACTGGGAAAGGTCCACGCTCAAACTTGCGAGACCAGGAAAGCCTGGCTGGGAGTGCGCACCCTCATGCTAGGCCAGAGCTGGGAAGCCTTGGGAAAAACCAGCTCTCAGCAGGGCACGGGAGAGCGGCACCATTCTGGATCTTGGGAGGGCACAGGCGAGACCAGCTAAGTTCACCGAGACGAGAGAAAGTCCACACTAATAGCCCCTCAGGCTGCTGCGGCTAGTGAGATCAGAAGAAAAGGTTTGACCAGCTGGAAACCAACAAGAGGAGTAGGTGGAGGTGGAGAACACCAAGATACCTGCAAAAGACTGCACCAATGAATCCCACAGGCATCCTACAACAGAAGTTCACACCATAAACCCACGGAACTAGAACAGATCACTTTAGGAAGCTGAGGTCAATAAGAAGAGCATCACAAACAATGGGAAGACAAAGAAACAATCCCCAGATGAAAGAAAAGGAGGAAGTCTCAGAAAGAATGTTAGATGAACTAGAGGCAAGTCAACTATCAGATATTGAATTCAAAGCACTGGTTATCAGGAAATTCAAAGAGCTTACAACAAAGCTACCAGAAACTACAGGGGAACTACAGTAAACTCTCTGCAAACTACACCAACATGAAAAAGGAAATAGAAACCATCAAAAAAAGGCCAATAGGAAATGAAGAATACAATTTCTGAACTGAAGAACACAGTAGAAGGTATGAACAATAGAATCGATATGGCGGAAGATCACATAAGTGAGATAGAAGACAGGATAGAAAGAATCTCCCAGACAGACCAAATAATGGAAAGGAGAATCAGAAAAAATGAGGAGAATTTAAGAGAAATGCAAGACAACATGAAACGTAATAATATCCGAATAATAGGAATAACAGAAGGAGAGGAAGAAGAACAAGGGATGGAAAACCTACTTGAAAGAGTAGTAATGGAAAATTTTCCTAGGTTGAGGAGAGAGAAAGTCACACGGATTCAGGAATCGCAGAGACTCAATCAGGTGGAACCCAAAGAGGCCTACTGCAAGACACATCATCATTAAATAGGCAAATCTCAAAGACAAAGAGAAAATCCTAAAGGCAGCAAGGGAGAAAAAGGAAGTAACATACAAGGGGGTCCCAATAAGGTTGGCTACTAACTTCTCAATGGAAATATTCCAAGCAAGAACACAATGGCAAGAAATATTCCAAGTAATGAGAAACAGAGGCCTACAACCAAGGCTACTGTACCCAGCAAGGCTCTCAATCAAGATAGAAGGCCAAATAAAGAGCTTCCAAGACAAAAGAAGTCTATAAGAATACACCTCCACCAAACCAGCTCTACAAGAATTACTAAATGGGCTGCTTTAGGAAAGGAAGGAAAAGACAGAGATAGAGAGGAACACAGGTGCACAAATGGCAATGAATAAGTAAGTACCTTTCAATAATAAACTTAAATATAAATGGATTAAATGCACCAATTAAAAGACATAGAATAGCTGAATGGATAAGAAAGCATAACCTACACATATGCTGCCTATGAGAGACCCACCTCAGGTCAAAAGACCACCACAGACTAAAAGTGAAAGGATGGAAACAAATTTTCCAAACAAATGGACAAGAAAAAAAAAGCCGGGGTAGCAATTCTCATATCAGACAAAATGGACTTCAAAAAAAGGGCCATAAAAAGAGACCCAGAAGGTCACTTCATAATACTCAAGGGAAGAATCCACCAAGAAGACATTAACATCGTAAATATATGTGCACCCAACATAGGAGCACCCAAATATATAAAGAAAATTCTGGAGGACCGCAAGAAAGATATTGACAGCAACACAATTATAGTAGGGGATTTTAACACCACACTGTCTAAAATGGACAGATCTTCCAAACAAAATTTCAACAAACATATTATACCATTAAATGACACCCTAGACAAAATGGACCTAATTGATATATATAGAGCCATCCATCCCAAAGAAGCTATATACACATTCTTTTCAAATGCACATGGAACATTTTCAAAGATAGATCACATGATAGGACACAAAATGGGTCTCAATAAATTCAGGAAAATAGAAATCATACCAAGCACTTTCTCTGATCACAAGGGACTGAAATTGGAAAACAACCCCACAGGAAAAAACCCAAAATACCCAAAAGCATGGAGATTGAATGATATGCTATTAAACAACAAATGGATCAAGACTGAAATTAGGGAAGAAATCAAAAAGCTTCTGGAAACAAATGAAAATGAACTCACAACAACCCAAAACCTATGGGACACAGTGAAGGCAGTCCTGAGAGGGAAGTTCATAGCAATACAGGCTTACCTAAAGAAGATAGAAACCTTTCAAACAAACAACCTAACCCGACGCCTCCAAGAACTCGAGGAACAACAACAAAGACAGCCCAGAGCAAGTAGAAGAAAGGAAATAACCAAGATCAGAGCAGAAGTAAATGACATAGAGACTAAAAGCACAATTCCAAGGATCAATGAATCCAGGAGTTGGTTTTTTGAAAAGATAAACAAAATAGACAAACCTTTACTGGGTCACCAAGAAAAGAAGAGACAGGACCCAAATAAACACAATCAAAATGAAAGAGGAGAGATTACAACTGATACCACAGAAATAGAAAGGATTGTAAGAAATTACTATGAAGAACTGTATGCCAAGAAATTTGAAAACCTAGGTGAAAGGGACAAATTTCTAGAAATATATAATCTTCCAAAACTCAATGAAAAAGAAGCAGAAGACCTGAACAGGCCAATAACAGCAAATGAAATTGAAGCAATAATCAAAAAACTCCCAACACACAAAAGCCCTGGACCAGATGGTTTCACAGGAGAATTCTACAAAGCTTTTAAGGACTATCTAACGCCTATTCTCCACAGACTATTCAAAAAAGTCCAAAAGGAGGGAAAACTCCCCAACTCTTTTTATGAAGCCAGCATCATCCTAATTCCAAAGCCAGATAGAGACACAACAAAGGAAGAAAATTACAGGCCAATATTGTTGATGAACATAGACGCTAAAATCCTCAATAAAATATTAGCAAATCGCACCCAACAATACATCAAAAAAGATCATGCACCATGACCAAGTGGGATTCATCCCAGGGATGCAAGGATGGTTCAATATATGCAAATCAATAAAAGTAATACACCACATAAACAAAAGCAGAGACAAAAACCACATGATCATATCAATAGATGCAGAAAAAGCTTTTGATAAGGTTCAACACCCATTTATGATAAAGGTACTCAGAAAAATGGGATTAGAGGGAGCATTCCTCAACATAATAAAGGCCATATATGAAAGACCTACAGCCAACATCATACTCAATACACAAAAACTAAAATCTTTTCCCCTAAGATCAGGAACAAGACAAGGTTGCCCACTTTCACCACTTTTATTCAATATAGTATTAGAAGTTCTAGCCACAGCGATCAGACAAGAAAAGGAGATAAAAGGCATCCAAATCGGAAAGGAGGAAACAAAACTGTCATTGTTTGCAGATGACATGATAGTGTACATGGAAAACCCTATAGCCTCTACCAAAAAACTGCTCAAACTAATAAATGAATTTGGCAAAACAGTGGGATACAAAGTCAATATCCAGAAATCAAAGGCATTTTTGTATGCTAACAATGAAGCAGCAGAGGTAGAAATCAAGAAAAAAAATCCCATCCGATATAGCAAAAAGAAAAATAAAATATCTGGGAATAAACCTAACCAAGGAGGTAAAAGACCTATATGCAGAAAACTATACAACAGTGAAGAAAGAAATCAAGGAAGACACAAATAAATGGAAACATATACCATGTTCATGGATTGGAAGAATTAACATCATCAAAATGTCCATACTACACAAAGCAATTTACAGATTCAATGCAATACCTATTAAAGTACCAATGGCATATTTCACAGACATAGAACAAACACTTCAAAAATTTATATGGAACCATAAAAGACCCTGAATAGCAGCTGCAATTTTGAGAAAGAAGAACAAAGTAGGAGGGATCAGAATACCTGATATCAAACTGTATTACAAGGCCACTGTAATCAAAACAGCCTGGTACTGGCACAAAAACAGGCA
This sequence comes from Sturnira hondurensis, assembly GCF_014824575.4. Lineage (NCBI taxonomy): Eukaryota > Metazoa > Chordata > Mammalia > Chiroptera > Phyllostomidae > Sturnira > Sturnira hondurensis. The sequence goes on from NW_028081491.1 coordinate 2,343,708, forward strand.
CATAGACCAATGGAATAGAACAGAGAGCACAGAAATAAAACCAACTCTCTACAGTCAATTAATATTCAACAAAGGGGGCAATAACATAAAATGGAGTAAATATAGCCTTTTCAACAAATGGTGTTGGGAGAACTGGACAGCTACATGCAAAAAAATGAAACTTGAGCACCAACTTATACCATACATCAAAATAAATTCAAGGTGGATAAAAGACTTAAATATAAGCCGTGAAACCATTAAAGCCCTAGAGGAGAGCATTGGCAAGAAAATCTCAGATATTCCACGCAGCAATATTTTGACTGATATGTCCCCTAGGGCAAAGGATATAAAGGAAAGAATAAACAAATGGGATCTCATCAAAATTAAAAGCTTCTGCATGGCTAAGGAAAACAGTATCAAGATACAAAGAGAAGCAACAGCTTGGGAAAACATATTTGCCAATGATACCTCAGACAAAGGTTTAACCTCCAAATATACAAAGAACTCACTCAACTCCACTCAAAGAAGACAAGCAACCCGATTAAAACATGGGCAAAGGACTTGAACAGACATTTCTCCAAGGAGGACATACAGAGAATCCAGAGACACATGAAAAGATGCTCGATATCACTAGCTATCAGAGAGATGCAAATTAAAACCACAGTGAGATACCACTTAACACCAGTCAGAATGGCTATCATAAACAAAGAAACAAACAAGAAGTGCTGGAGAGGTTGTTTAGGGAAAAGGGGACCCTAGTTCACTGTTGGTGGGATTGCAGACTGGTACAACCACTATGGAAAACAGTATGGAATTTTCTAAGAAAACTAAAAATGAATGTGCCTTTTGACCCAGCAATTCCACTCTTAGAAGTATATCCTAAGAACCCTGAAACACCAATCCAAAAGAACCTATGCACCCCGATGTTCATAGCAGTACAATTCACGATAGCCAAGAGTTGGAAGCAACCTAGATGCCCATCAGTAAATGACTGGATCAAAAAACTATGGTACATTTACACAATGGAATTCTATGCTGCAGAAAGGAAGAAGGAACTACTACCATTTACAACATCATGGATGGAACTGGAAAGCATTATGCTGAGCGAAATAAGCCAGGAGGTGAAAGACAAATACCATATGATATCACCATTAACAGGGATCTAAACAAAACAAACAAGCAAGCAAAATATGACCAATGACACTCAAATACTGAACAGGCTGACAGGGTTCAGAGGGGAGAGGGGAGAGAATCATAGGGGAAAAGGGAAAGGACTCACATGAACAAGTATAAAGGACACATGGACAATAACTAAGCATGGGGGGCAGAAATGGGAGGGAGGCGGGGAGCATGGGGCGGGGGGCGGACCGGGTTTGGAATATAAGACAGAAAGCTGTACTTGAACAAGAATTAAATAAAAAATTTTTTTAAAAAAATAAATAAAATAAACATAAAAAAAGAAATAAAACCATGCATATATGGTTCATTAATTTACGACAGAGAGCAAACAATGTGCAATGAAAAAATGACAGTTTCTTCAATAGGTGGTATTGGGCAAACTAAACAGCCATATGGTAAAGAATTATACTGGACCACCATCTTAAAGCATACACAAAAATTAACTCAAGATGGACTAAACGCCTGAGTGTAAGACCTGAAATCATAAAACTCCTCTAAGAAAACATAGCTGGTAAGCTCCTTGACATCAATCTTGATGATGATTTTTTTAATATTTCACACCAGAGAATTCCAGCCAAGACAAAGGCATAGGTGGAAATGCTTTGTTTCTTCACAAAACCAAAAGAAGGATAAGAACCAATTTAAAATCAAAACAACCAAAACTGCCAGAAAGTCAAACTACATGGAAGTCTGACAACCAAGTGGTTAACGAAACATTCATCCAGACTGGTAGAGGGAGGGGACAAAGATGGTTGGCCAGAGCAAAGAGGACAAGAGGCAAGGCAGCTGACTGTGGGTGAGGTGTGGTGCTGGCCGACCCAGCAATCCCACATTCGCACGTGGATGAGCTAGGAAGAATAAGTGGGGAACAAGACAGACCCCAAAACCCAGGGTATCAGCACGGGAAACTAAAGACAGTGTGAGAAACTCCCAGACTCACAGGAAAGTGTGTTGGAGAGGTCCAAGGGGTCCTGGAATGTATACAAACCCACCCACCTGGGAATCAGCACCAGAAAGGCCACAATCCATTGCGGGAAGTGAGGGATATGATGGAAAGCCTGCAGAGAGCCAAGCAAGTGAAATTGCTCCCTTTTCAGACTCTGGTCCACTGTTGGTGGGATCGCAGATTGGTACAACTGTTATGGAAAACAGTATGGAATTTTCTCAGAAAACTAAAATTGGTCTTCCCTTTTGACCCAGCAATTCCACTGCTAGGATTGTATCCTAAGAACCCTAAAACACCAATCCCAAAGAACATATGCATCCCAATGTTCATAGCAGCACAATTTACAATAGCCAAGAGTTGGAAGCAACCTAGGTGCCCGTCAGTAAATGAATGGATCAAAAAACTATGGTACATATACACAATGGAATTTTATGCCACAGAAAGGAAGAAGGAGCCCCTACCTTTTGCAACAGCATGGATGGAACTGGAAAGCATTATGCTGAGTGAAATAAGCCAGGTGTTGAAGGACAAATACCATATGATCTCACCTTTAACAGGAAGCTAAACAACAAAACAAACAAGCAAGCAAAATATAACCAAAGACACTGAAATAGAGAACAGGCTGACAGTGACCAGAGGGGAGAGGGGAGGGAATTTCAGGGGAAAAGGGGAGGGATTTAGAGGAACATATATAAAGGATACATGGACAACTGAGGAGGGTGGAAATGGGAGGGAGGGGGGCATCTCAGGGGTGGGATGGGATAGGAGTAATAGACAGAAAACTGTACTTGAAAAATAATTAAATAAAAAAATTGAAAAAAATAAAACATTTTCTAAAAAAAAAAAAGGAAAAGAAATTGTTCCCTTTTCCACTTCCCCCACGTAGAGCACCACAATGCAGGGATGTGGGTTGCCCAGCCCTGGTGAACACCTAAGCCTCTGCCCCTTACAATGTAACAGGTACACCAAGACAAAGATCTATGGCACAAATGAAAGAACAAATCAAAACTCCAGAAAAACAACTAAGTGACAAGGAGATAGACAACCTTTCAGATGCACAGTTCAAAACTCTGGTAATCAGAATGCTCACAGAAATGACTTAAGTTGGTTGCAAAATAAAGGAGGGAATGAAGGCTACACATAGTGAAATAAAGGAAAATATGCAGGGAACCAACAGGGAAGGGAAGGAAACCGGGACTAAAATCAATGATTTGGAATAAAAGAAAGAAATAAACATCCACCCAGAACAGAATGATGAAGCAAGAATTCAAAAAAATGAGGAGAGGCTGAGGAACCCCTGGGACAACTTTAAATACTCCAATATCTTAGTCTCCAACAGAAGAGGAAGAACAAAAAATGGAAAACTTATTTGAAAATATAATGAAGGAGAACTTCTCTAATCTGGCAAAGGAAATAGATTTCCAGGAAGTCCAGGAAGCTCAGAGAGTCCCAAAAAAGTTGGACCCAAAGAGGAACACACTAAGACACATTATAATTAAATTGCCAAAGATTAAAGATAAGGAGAGAATCTTAAAAGCAACATGAGAAAAGGAGACAGTTACCTACAAAGGAGTTCCCATATGACTATCAGCTCATTTCTCAAAAGAAGCTCTGCAGGCAAGAAGGGACTGGAAAGAAGTATTCCAAGTCCTGAAAGGCAAGGACCTATATCCAAGTTTACTCTATCCCGAAAAGCTATCATTTAGGATGGGAGAGCAGATAAAGTGCTTCCCAGATAAGATGAAGGTAAAGGAGTTCATCATCACCAAGCCCTTATTATATGAAATGTTAAATGTACTTATCTAAGAAATAGAAGATCAAAAACTAGAAGAAGCAGAAGAAGATCATGAAGAGTGAAATGACAACAATGTCACTACTAGCAACAACTGAACTTAAAAAACAAAAAAAACTAAGCAAACAACTAGAACAGGAACAGAATCACAGAAATGGAGATCACATACAGGATTATCAGCGGGAAGGGGCAGGGAGAAAATGGGGGCAAAGGTACAGGGAATAAGAAGCATAATTTTTAGGCACAAAATAGACAGGGGGAGTTTAAGAACAGTATAGGAAATGGGGAAGCCAAAGAACTTCGGTGTACCACCCATGAACATGAACCAAGGGTGGGGGGAATGCTGGAGGGTGGAGGGTGCAAGGTGTAGGAGGATAAAGAGGAGAAAAAAATTGGAACAATTATAATAGCGTAATCAGGTAAAATGTACTTAAAAAGACATCTGACACCAAATGCAAAGGCAACAAAAGCAAAAACACATAAGTAGGACTACATCAAACTAAAAAGCTTCTGCACAGCAAACAAAATGAAAAGGCAACCTACCAAATGGGAGGAGAGTTTTGCAAATCATATATCTGATAAGGGATTTACAACTCAGTAATTTGATTTATATATATGTGTGTGTGTGTGTGTGATTAAAAAAGGCATAGGATCTGAACATTTTTTTAAGAAATTATTATTTTTAAAAAATATTATTTATTTATCTTTAGATGGGAATGGAAGGAGAGAGGGAGATAAACATCAATGTATGGTTGCCTCTGTGTGTCCCCCACTGGGAACTGGCCTGCAACCCAGGCAGGTGCCCTGACTGGGAATCGAACCCCAATCCTTTGGTCTGCAGGCCCGTGCTCAATCCACTGAGCTACACCAGCCGGGGCTGAACAGACTGTTTTTCAAAGATATACAGGTGGCCAACAGGTATATGAATGGTGCTTAACATCATCAATTATGAGACAAATGCAAATCAGCGCCACAGTGAAAGATCATCTCACACTGGTTAAAATAGGTATTATCAAAAAAAGAAAAAATCCATGTTGGAAAACAATTGGAAGGTTCCTTAAATATTAAATATAGAACTACCATATGGTCCAGCAATTCTACTTCTGGGTACTTATCTGATGGAAGCAAAAATATTACCTCAAAAAGTTATCTGTACCCGCATGTTCACTGCAACATTATTTACAATATCCAAGACATGAAAAAAACCAAGAAAGTGTTCATCAGTGGATAAATGGATAAAGAAAATATGTCAAATATACAAATAGAATATTATTCAGCCCTAAAGGAAATCCTACCATTTGTGACTACATGGTTGGAACTTAAGAGCATTATGCTAAGTGGAATAAGTCATACAGAGAAAGACAAATACTGTATGATCTCATTTGTATGTGGAATAAAAAAAAACCCACTTCACATATACAGAGAACAGATTGGTGGTTGCCAGAAGTGGGAGTAGGGGCATAGACAAAGTAGATAAAGGTGGTCAAAAGGCACAAATTTCCAGTTTTCAGCCCTGGGATGTTATGTATAGCAATGCGGCTTACAGTTCATAGTACAGTATTGCATGTTTACGTTTCTATGACAGTAGATAGTAAAAGTTCTTATCACAAGAAAGTGACTTGTAACTATGTGTGGTGATAGATGTTAACTAGACTTGCAGTGAATTAGAAATAGAATCCCAATGGTAACCACCTTCTGACATGAGGAAGTACTAGAAAGGTCACTTTTGCCAAGATCTGAGAGAAAGTGGGCTGATCCAAGCATGGAGCTATTGTAGGGAAAAAAACTTGAGCAATGGCTAAGGAATGGGGCACCTGGAAAGTGCCCCAGTTAACTGGTGAATCAGATGACACTTATTGTGAAGCTTCATGATTTTGTTTAAAATTGGTTCTCAGAATCTCAGATATATCCAGAACTCAAGGCTAAGTAGAATACACACTCTAAAGCAAATATAGATGACATTTGGATTATCTGCACTATACACTTCCTCACTTGGGGAGAAACCTGAAAGTTAACAAAGATACAGATATGCAGAGAAAAATGTTTAAAAGAATTATTTGTATTCATTACAACTTTAAAGGTGATAGTTTGTTTCCCATATTTTTTACCCAAGTCTCCTAAAGCCCTTTCCTGATACAGTATGGGCAGGAGCAGTGACAAATGGGCAAACAGATGATGATAACGCAAGAGATTCTCCTGAGAGAGGAAAGCTCAAGGAAGACCAAAAAAGCTCAGAAATGGTCACAAAACGCAGCCCTGCACTCACCTTCATGCAGGGTAAAGAACCACCAGCTCTGTGTAAGACATCATCAGGAACTCGGGCTAATATTGTTTAGGTCCTTGAAAGTAAAATTTGAAGAATAATTTATGTTGTAGCTGACTAATGTGGCCATCACAATCAACTTTGTGGCATTTAAATTTTAGAGATTAGAACATTCATAAATCACAAAATGTCTCAGTCAGAAAGGTCTCTTGCCACCACCTTTTACCCAATAGTTTCATTTTACAGATATGAAAACTAAAGCTCAGAAAGGGTAAGTGACCTGCTCCAGTCCCACAACAAACATGTTAATGACAGCCAGTAGTTAGTGGTCACATTTATGCCCTGACTCCCAGTGTTCTTCATATTATAACAGTGGTTCCCACCCTCAGTCCTCTTGACTCTCTAATTCCATGGGAATCCATGAACTATGTCCAGTATTTTAAAAAGGTCTACTGAATTTCCAGCCAGGATGGAGGCATAGGTAGATACACTGTGCCTCCTTGTACAGACAAACAAAGGATAACAACAATTTAAAAATAAAAAAACAACCAGAACTGACAGGAAATCGAACTGTATGGAAATTCGACAACCAAGGTGTTAAAGAACACACACTCATCCACATCAGTAAGGAGGGGCAGAGACGAGCTTGCAAAGAGGATTCATGGCAAGGTTGTGGCTGGTGGACACAGGTAGGCGACGGCTGGTGGAGTGGGCAGTCCCACATTCCCATGCAGATTAACTGGGAGAAAAACTGGGGAGCGAGACTGACCACACAACCCAGGGATCCAGCAGAGGGAAATAAAGCCTCAAACCTCTGATTGAAAACACTTGTGGGGGTTGAGGCGGCAGCAGAAGAAACTCCTAGCCTCACAGATGAGTTTGTTGGAGAGACCCACAGGGTCCTAGAACATACACAAGTCCACCAGACTGATTCTGTGGGAATCAGCACCAGAAGGGCCCAGTTTCCTTGTGGGTAACAGGGGAAGTAACTGAAAACCGGCACAGACCAAAGCAGCCTCCATTGTTCTTTCTTGGACCCCTACCCCACATATACTGTCCCAACCAGTGATGTTGGTTGCCCTGCCCTGGTGAACACCCAAGGCTCCGCCTCTCACTATGTAACAGGCACTCAGAGACAAAAAAAAAAAAAAAAAAATGGCCCAAATGAAAGAACAGATCACAGCTCCAGAAAAAAAATACAACTAAGCAACAAAGAGATAGCCAACCTGTCAGATGCACAGCTCAAAACACTGGTAATCAGGATGCTCATAGAACTGAGTATGGTCGCAAAATAGAGAAAAAAATGAAGACTATGCTAAGTGAAATGAAGAAAAATGTACAGGGAACCAACAGCGATGGGAAAGAAACTAGGACTCAAATCAATGGCGTGGACCAGAAGGAAGAAAGAAACATTCAACCAGAAAAGAATGAAGAATCAGGAATTCAATAAAATGAGGAGAGGCCTAGGAACCTCTAGGACTTCTTTAACTGTTCCAACACCTGAATCATCAGGGTGCCAGAAGAAGAGGAAGAGCAACAAATTGAAACTTATTTGAACAAATAATAAAGGAGAACTCCTCCAATCTCACAAAGGAAATAGACTTCCAGGAAATCCAGGAAGCTCAGAGAGTCCCAAGGAAGTTGGACCCAAGGAGGAACACACCAAGGCACATCATAATTATATTACCCAAGATAAAAATCAAGGAGAGAATCCTAGAAGCAGCAAGAGTAAAGGAAACAGTTACCTACAAAGGAGTTTTCATCAGACTGTCAGCTGATTTCTCGAGAGAGACATTACAGGCAAGAAGAGGCTAGAAAGAAGTATTTCAAGTCATGAAAGGCAAGGACCTACATCCAAGATTGCTCTGTCCAGCAAAGCTATCATTTAGAATGGAAGGGCAGATAAAGTGCTTCTTAGATAAGGTCAAGTTAAAGGAGTTGATCATCACCAAGCCCTTAGCATATGAAATGTTAAAAGGGATTTATCTAAGAAAAAGAAGATAAAAAACATGTACAGTAAAATGACAGCAAACTCAGAATTATTAACAACCATCCCTAAAACAAAAACAAAATGAAACTAAGCAAACATCTAGAACAGGAACAGAATCACAGAAACGGAGATCACATGGAGAATTAGCAGCAGGGGAGTGGGTGGGGAGAGAGAGAAAAAAGGTACAGAGAATAAGTAGCATAAATGTTAAGTAGAAGATAGACAGGGGGAGGTTAAGAATAGTGTGGGAAATGTAGAAGCCAAAGAACTTATATGTATTACCCATGGACATGAACTAAAGAGGGGTGGGAGGGGGTGTGCAGGGTGGAGGGAATAAAGAGGGGGGGTGAAATGGGACAACTGTGACAGCATAATCAATAAAATATATCTAAAAAAGTTCAACTGAATCTGTGTATTTGCTGGGAAAAAAAGCAGCAGAAATTAAAACACCAAGTTTCTGCTTTTGGTTAAATTGGCTTGAACTCATTGTTCTAATCCTAATTAGAGACAGTAATTTAAAATTACCAATGTAAGTTTTAAAATTTTGAAATGGTTATTGAAAAGGTTGTCTGTGCTTTTGTTCTTATTTTTGTTTTTGTAATTTAATTAATTCAAAGGTATTATATACAAGTAAAAAATTCTGTGTAAAAAATTAGTATGTGAAGAGAAAAATTCTCATCAGTTTTCCATGTTGACTTTTTCTTCTCCATGGTAACCACTGTTAAAAGATTGGTATGACTCCAGAAAATATTTTCATCAATATAGTAAAAATGCATGGTGGACACAGCATCTTATTTCACAAGTCGATACTGTGTCTTGAAACTTCCCCAAATATAGTTCAACCTCATTCCTGCAGAGAAATCCAAAAAATGGTGTGGCACAATGCATGTATCCTGGCCCCTACTAATGGACACTTGGGTGGTTTCCAGAGTTTTGTTTTACCAAGTTGAAATGACATTCTTGCTCATTTACCCACCTACACTTTGGTGAAATTCCTAGCAGTGGAAGAGCTGAGTCATGGAGAATACTACTTGAAACTCTGTTAAATGTTGCTAAATTATCCTCAAAGAAGTTACACCAATAATTTCCTCCCATCAAAAATAAAATTGCAGGCTAATTTACCATCTTTCTTTTGGATTACATTATATTTTCATTTGCGGAGAGATATTTTAAAAAATATTTGTTAGGACACTTTATAAAATAAGGAATTCAGCCCCTTGTGTGACATGTGTACTGAATATTCCCCATCTTCCATTAGTTTTATTTTCTTTTGGTCTTGTTTATAGCATTTCTTTCAATAAAAAGGTTTTAAATTATATTTCAATGATTATGTTATTTCAGTTGTCCCCATTTTCTCCCTTGGCACCCCTCTACCCAGCACCCCCACTCCCCAAGCAATCCCCACACCACTGTTCATGTCCATGCGTCATGTGGATAAGGCTACTCCATCTCCTATACCGTACTTTACATCCCCATAGTTATTCTGTAACTACCTATTTGTACTATTTAATCCCCTCACCTCCTTACCCATTTCCCCATCTGGCAACTATCAAAACACTCTCAGTATCCATGATTCTGTCTCTGTTCTTCTTGTTGCTTAGTTTGTTTTTTATTTTGAAGATTTTATTTTTCATTTTTAGAGAGAAGGCAAGGGAGAAAGAAAGGCAGAAGAGAAACATCAATGTGTGAGAGATACATCAATCAGTTGCCTCTTCCTGGGTCCCCTTCAAAAGGGGACCTGGCCCACAATATAGGCATGTGCCCTGACTGGGAGTTGAACTGGTGACCCTTTGGTTTGCAGGCTGGCACTCAATACACTGAGCCACACCAGACAGAGCTGCTTAGTTTGCTCTAGATTCAATATTGATATATATGTATTTATTATCATTTTACTGTTCATAGCTTTGATCTACTTCTTTTTCTTAAATAAGTTCCTTTAACATTTCATATAATAATGGTTCGGTGATGATGAACTCCTTCAGGTTTTTCTTCTCTGGGAAACTCTGTATATGCCCTTTGATTTTAAATGATAGCCTTGCTGGGTAGAGCAATCTTGGCTGTAGGTCCCTACTTTTCATGACTTTGAATATTTCTTGCCAATCCCTTCTGATCTGCAAAGTTTCTTTTGAGAAATCAGGTGACAGTCATATGGGAACTCCCTTGTAGGTAACTAACTTCTTTTCTCTTGCTGCTTTTAAGATGCTCTTTTTATCTTTAACCTTTCCATTTTAATTATGATGTATCTTAGACTGGGCCTCTTTGCATCCATCCTGTTTGGGACTCCCTGTGCTTCCTGGACTTGCATATCTATTTCCTTCACCAAATTAGTTTTCTTTTGTTATTTTTTCAAATACATTTCCAAATTCTTGCTCTTTTTCTTCTCCTTCTGGAATCCCTATGATGCCAATGTTGGAACACATGGAGTTGTTCCAGATGCTGTTTATACTACCCTCATTTTTTTGGATTCTTTTTTGTTCCTGTTGTTCTGATTGGTTGCTTTTTGCTTCCATGTGTTCCAAATAATTGATTTGGCTCTTGGCTTCATTCACTCTACTGTTATTTCCTGTAAATTGTTCTTTATTTTAATTAGTGTATCCTTAGTTTCTGTGTCTTTTTTATGCTGTTGAGGTGGTCACTAAGTTTCTTGAGCATCCTTATGACCAGTGTTTTGAACTCTGCATTTGATACATTGTTTTTCTCCACTGTTTAGTTCTTTTTTTGAGTTTTGATCTGTTCTTTCATTTGGGCCACGTTTCTTCATCTCCTCATTTTGGCAGCCTCCCTGTGTTTATTTCTATTAGGTAGAGGTGCTTTGAGCCTGTGACTTGGAAGTATATCTTAATGTAGGTTCTATTGGGTCCAGTGGCACAGCCCCACCTGTCACACAAGTTACATAGTTGAGGTGCTCCCTTAATGTGGGCTAAGTACATGCTCCTCTTGCAGTTGAGCCTGGAAGGCTGTTTGCAGATCAATGGGAGTTATATACCCAGCCGAGTCAACTACAAGGAGTTGCTATGACCATTCACCACAAACCTCTGCCCTCTGTGCAGGATCAGCTGTGCAAGGACAGGGTGGTGGTGCTTCAAAATGGTCTGTAGCTGTCCACTAGGTGTGCTGGCCCTTGGGCTTCCCAGGTGGTTCAGGGCAAGGTCACCCCAACCTGTGGTCTGACCCAACCCTTCCTGAGCTATAAGGCAATGAGACGGCTGGTACTTGTGCTGGGCTTGAAGATTCCCAGGTTGTGAATCTAGGCTGGCTGCTACTAGTGCCAGGCCTGGGGCTCAGTGAGGCTAGCTGCTGCTTGTTTGAAAAGATTTAGGAAGTTGTGGAGTAGGAACCAATACTTGTCACTTGTAGGGAAAAGCAGCTTAGGTGGGCCATAAGTTGGGTGGGGCAAAGTCTCTGAGGATCTCCAAGGAGAATCACGTGTTATCCAGGTTTACGAAGTCTTTTATACAGCACCAGCTTGCCAACTCCTCGGGGAGGGGGGCGGGTTTAGGAAAGGAGCCATTGGCTTCTGTTTTCTTTCTTTCATCCAGACATTTTGGTTTCTCCCTGTATGCCACTGATGCCTTTCAAGCTACTACCCCATGCTGGAGCTCTGAGGGAGTGAATCTCAGTAGGTGACTCTTTGTATGGGTTCTTTAAGAAAAACTGCTTGGGGCTCCAGAAGTTTCTTCCACTGACTCAATCACTGAAGATTTGTGCAGCCAGATGTTGTGGGCATTTATCTTTCTGGCACTGGAACCCTAGGTCAGTGGGTCTGGTGTGGGGCTGGGACTCCTCCTGAAGATATCCTTCCTTAATCTGTATCCACCACACAAGGGTAAGGGACTAGCCCATTCTACTCCTGTGCCCCTCCTACCAGTCTGGATGATGCGGTTTCTTTAATTCCACAGAAGTCAGACTTCCACTGAACTCGATTTCTGATGGTTTTAAGTGGTGGTTATTCTACATTTTAGTTGTAATTTTGATGTGGTTTTGTGAAAAGGCAAGTCATGTCTGCCTATGCCGCCATCTTGACCAAAAATTATTTTTCCATATTTCAAGTGCTTACTAACAAACTGTTCTGATTAATGTATCTTTGTAACATGTTTTAATGTTTGATAGAACTAGAACTCTTTACTAATCTTTTAAAAAGAGGTTTCCATGTATTCTCATACATTTATCTTTTCAGTGAAACTTTACTATGTCTGTTTTAAAATGTATTTTTATGTGTCCATGTTGTGAGATATTTATTGAGACCAGTCTATGTACATTATTATATGTTATATTAAAGTTTTGTTTTTTATTTAAACAAATTTTTTACTTTGAAATAGCTTTAGATGGAAAATTTGTGATGACAGTATACCCCACATTCAGATATTTAAATTGGTAACATTCTGTCTTAGTATGTTTTGGCCAATGTACCATACTCACAATATTAACACAATAAACCAATATTAGTATATTATTATTAAAGCCCATAGTTTATTCATATTTCCTTAGTTTTGACCTGATGTCCCTTTTCTGTCCCAGAATCCATCTAGGACTATATTACATTTAGTCTTCATGTCTTCTTAGCTTCCTCTTTGTTATGACAATTCCTCAGGCTTTCCTTCTTTCTGATGAACTTGACAACTTTGAGGAGCACTGGTCAGACATTTTACAAAATGTCCTTCAGTTTGGGTTTGTGTGACATTTTTTCTCAGAATTAGACAGGAGTTGCAGGTTTGGGGGAGAAACATCACAGTCACAAAGTGTCATTCTCAACACATCAAGGACTTGCTATCAACATAACCTATCACTATGGATGTTGACCTGGATCATGGGGCTGAAGCAGTAGTAGTGTTTGTTAGGTTTCTCCACACTAAAGTTTCTTTTTTCTCCCTTATCCATAAAGTACCGTTTAGAAGAGAGTCACCATGCAAAGCCCACATTTAAGGGTTAAGGTGTTATCTATCTGTTTAAGAGGGGGATGTTTACACAAAGTATTCGGAATTCTGCATAGGAGATTTGTCTATTTCCTTTTATTTATTCATTCAATCATTTACTTATATCAGCATAGACTCTTTGGTATTTATTTTATTGGGTTATCACTAGAAAGCCAAAACTGGCTTTCCAGTTTTCACATCATCACTTATTGAAGAGACTTTCCTTTTTTGATTGTATGTTTTTGGCTTCTTTGTTAGAAAATCAGTATCCCATATATATATGTGGGTTTATTTCTGGGCTCTCAATTTTGTACATTAGTCTGTGTGTCTGCATTTTTTTCTGCCAGTACTACACTGTTTTGATTACTGCAGCTTTCTAGTGTAGTTCAAAGTCAAGGAGTGCGATATATAGACTTTGTTCTCTTTTCTCAGGATTGCTTTTGATATTTGGGATCTTTTGTGATTCCATACAAATTTAAAGACTTTTGCTTCTATATTTCTTTGAAAAATTCTACTGGGATTTGATAGGGATTGCATTAAATCTATATATTGCTTTAGATAATACAGCTATTTTAACAATGTTAATTCTTCCAATCCATTAACGTGAAATACCTTCCCATTTCTTTCTGTCTTCTTCAGTTTCTCTTAACGTCTTGTGGTTTTCAGAATATAGATCCTTCACCCTTAAGTTTATACTTAGGTATTTTATAGTTTTTGTTGTAATTGAAAATGAGATTGTTTTCTAAATTTCTCCTTCTGGTGTTTCCTTGTGAATGCACAGGAACACAATCAATTATTGCATATTTATTTCATATCCTGCAATTTTACTCTATTTATTATTTCTGATAGTTTTTTTTTTTGGTGGAGTCTGTAGTGTTTTCTCTATATAATGTCATGTCATCTGCAAACAGTGACAGTTACACTTTTTAATTCCTGATTTTGATGCCTTTTAATTCTTTTTTTTTCTCTAATTGCCCTGGCTAGGCCTTCTGGTACTATGTTGAAAAACAGTCATAACAGTGAGTATCCTTGTCTTATTCCTGATCTCAAAAAGAAAAACTTACAGTTTTTCACTACTGAGTATGACATTAGCTGAGGATTTGTCATATATGTCCTTTATTACATGGAGGTACCTTCCTTGAGTGCCTATTTTGTAGTTTTACACAAATTGATGTTTTATCTTGTCAAGTACTTTTTATGAACCTACTGATATAAATCATATAATTTTTATCTTTTTTTGTTAATGTAGTGTATCACATTGATTGATTTACGGATGTTGAATCATCCTTGCATGCCTGGAATGAACCCATTTGATTGTGATGTATGAACCTTTTAATATATTGCTGTATTTGATTTGCTAGTATTTTGTTTAGGATTTTTGCATCTATGTTCATCAATAATATCGGTCTGTAATTTTCTTTGTGTGTTATTCCTACCTGGTTTGGTATCAGGGTAATGTTGGTTTTATAAAATGAATTAGGAAATATTCCTTACTTGTAGATTTTTGGGAGATCAGCGGCCACCTGCCCTATCCTTCCCCTCACCCTGCCTTCCCTCCTCATTCCAATAAGCCCCACTTCAGGTGTCCTGATGCATGGATCTTTCAGGTAAATTCATGTTTAGAGTTGAGGATCCTTTATTGAGTTATAGTTGTCCAACTTTTTAAAAGTTTAACGGGTGAAACATTGAAGTCTTCTGGCTCACCATGATACTGTCACTATAACCTTGAATTTGCAGATTACATAGGATTGTTTGTTTTTTGTAAGAGCTTTATTAAATAAGTTACAATTAGAAATATTTTATAAATCTTTCTATAATATTTCTTCTCTTATCCTCCCCAAGTTAAGTTTAGATTTTCTTCAATAAGTTAATTCCAAGAAATATTTTTTCTGTGCTTTTTCTAAGTGAGAAATCTTTCACTATAACTTTTTAATGTTTGTGAAATAGAAAATTAATGATTTTTAAGTAAGTTTATTTTGTAATCATCTATCATATTGAGATTGCCTATCATTTCTATTTTCTGTTTAGTTGTTTGACTTGGGTTTCCTGTATACCTTCTGCAAATAAGTTTGCTTCCTCCTTTCAATAGTTATATCTATTTCTTTGTCTTGTCCATTTGTACTGTCTAATAGAGGTGTCCAACTCATGACCTGCAGGCCACATGCAGCCAAGGATGGCTATGAATGCAGCCCAACACAAAATCATAAATTTACTTGAAACCTTTTTTTGGCTCATCCGATTTCATTAGAGTTTGTGTATTGAATGTGTGGCCCAAGACAACTCTTCTCCCAGTGTGGCCCAGAGACCCCAAAAGGTTGGAGACAAGATGGGCATACATTCTCTATAAAGGGCCAGATAGTACAGGGATGGACAAAAGTAGGTTTATAGTTTTAAGTGAGCAATATAAAGAGCTTATTCTTGTATTATTATCTATTAGTATCATATTATTTATTTATAACTGTAAACCTACTTTTGCCCAGACATGTACTATGGGCTTTATCACATACAGCTTCTGTCATAAGTACTCAATTCTTTAATTGTAGTACTCAAGTGGCCATAGACAATATATAAATGATGGGCAATATTGTGTTCCAATAAAACTTTAGTTACAAAAACAGGCAGTTGGCCCACAGCTGGCAGTTTGCTGACCTAGTCTAAAATGCAAATCATGGTACATAATGATGGTGATGGTGGGTACCATGTCTTGCCTTTCATTTTAAGCATTATGCTAATTTTGATTACTAATACACACACATACATGCACATAGCTTCAATAATGTTAAAGAGGTGCCCATCTTGTCCTATTTTGCCTAAAAATATTTTTTAAGAATATTGTTGAATTTTGTTAACTGCCTTTTTTTTCTGAAACTACTGAGCTTTGACATCTTTGACCTATTAATATAGTGAGTTAATACTTTTCTTAAGATGAAATCATTCTTATACTTTTGGTATAAAACTCAACCACTTTAGGTTTATAATACTTTTGATATGTTCTATGTTACTGAATTATTTTTGTTAATAATCTATGCATGATTTTTACACTACCCTGCATATTTAGAAGACAGTAGTTTTTAGTATATTATCTTAAATTTTCAGTTTATGGTATTAGTATTTTCCTGACTTCGTAAATATAATTTGAAAGCCTTCCCCTCTATGGAAATATTTTTATGGTTAGAATCTCCCTGTTTACTAAAATTTTGAGCAAATTCACTTAAAAAACTACAGGTTTTTCTAAGGAAAACTCTTTGATAAATTTATTTCTTCCATTGGTATTATTCATTTAGGTTGTCTAGTAAAGGTTCTTCTGGTTATCAATTTTTAGTGATTCATATGTTATTAGAAAGCCATTTATTTCACCTAGATTGTCAAAAATATTTGTGGAAAAGTTCACAAAGTACTACTTTATGATTGTTTTAATTTCCTCTGCATCTGTTGTCACTTTTTATTTCTGATCTTCTGTATTAGTGAGTTCTTTCCTTTCCAATTTTAAGTAAGCTATCCACTATTATTTCTGTTTTATTGGTTTGGCAAAAAAATCAGTTCTTGTACATATTTATCAATTCTGGCTTTTGTTTTCATACTTTCTAATTAATCATGTCTGCTTTGATCTTTACTTCTTCTGTGTTCTTTAGGCTGCTTTATTGTTATTTTCTAACCTCTTGAGAAGTGATATTCCATTATAAATTTTTCATCTAGAAAAATTTTAGTGATGTAACGGAGCAGTCTGGCCTGGTTGCTAGGGAGTGAGGGAACCCTGATCTGGTGCAAGAGGCTGCACTCCCCAGGGTGGGGGAGGAAACATGAGATGGTGAGAGAGCCTGCTTCCCTGGAGAAGGAGGAAGGTTGCAGGAAACACCAAGGTGGCAGACTGAGTCCCAAACCGGGAGATGCCATACCCCCAGATGAAGGTAAACAAACTGCGTGTGATTCCTCACCCCGAGAAGAGACTCTGTGCCTCCACGTGTCTAGAAAACTCGTCTACCCACTTCCAGATTATGGTGGATGGAAGTGGAGGTTGGAAGGCACAGGCAGAGACACTGTGTGGGCTGATGTGTATGGTAGATGCTAGTTAGAATTGGCTGGAAATTTGGACACTCCCACAGCACGTAGAATTTGGGGGTAAAAGATTTAAAATGGAGATCACACAGAAACTGAGCCTTTTTTACATTCCTTTCACCCTGCTTGGTCGGGTTGGGGGAGGTGGGGGGACCAGGCCTTCACAGGACCCACACAGAGGCCAAGCTCTACTCATGGCTCTTGGATTTCCTGGTTTGGTGGTCAGGAGCTGAATCGTGTGGGACATGGGCCCTGCCACCAGCGGCCCTGGACCCTGGTAGCAGTGGCCCTTGGTTTAGTTATTGGGTACTGAATAAATGAATGAATAAATGCTGCCTGTATTCAATAGGCTTATTTTTCTGAGGTTAGTTGGCTCTAGACAGTTTCTCTGCATACTAGCACAAGGCTGATGGACCACTCAACGACTCATTCATAGGGACCCATGATGAAATGAGTCAATAAAAATGTTAAATGGCATTTGATATGCAGGGTGGTATAAACCTAGTTGTATACTCTCCCTTTTTCTTAAACGTCTTCACATCTGTTCATTTTATACTCCTATTTTATGGCTCAAGTCCTGAGTCATCCATGAAATCAGGTTATCTGAGTTCACTGATTCTCTCCTTTTTCTACTCTTGTGATCTTCACTGACCAGACTCGCTGGGCATGTGATCTAAAGGGTCTTGCACTGTTACCCAGATTTCACATGTCTCTTGTCTTTCTGGTAAACTACAAGCTTATCAAGAATCTTACATTCCTTTTTATCTTACAATGTACCCAGGAGAGTGTCCAAAAAATCCTGCTGTATCAATGTGAGAATAGATAACTAGTTATCTTGGTTAACATTCTACCACATCATGGTCTTGCGATCATAGCTATGTAATTTCACATCTCTAGTGATCAGTTTTCTATAAGGACACACTAAAGACTTTTGAAACCTTAAGAAATGTAATAGTTTCATCATATATCTGATTCTACAAGGGGAGAGAAGTAACCACATTAAGAAACCGGCATAAAACATGTTAGAGCACCATGGTTATACATGCAGTCAGCAAATTCCCTGCTCCATGAGTTCTCCACCCTTCAAATGTGGCCATCCTCAGCTCTCACTCTTTTTTCTTGCTCTATTCAAAGAATGTCAGTGGTTACTAAGATGTGTCTCTCAAATCTGGTCCCTTTGGGCCTACCTCTCCAGAGCAGCTATACACAGCTAATAATCTGTTAGGCATTGTACAAATATACAATGTATATTTTGAGTGTTGTGCTGGTTTCTCATATTCAATTCATTTAAGCTCAACTTTGACTCTTCTGTCTGCCACCCTGCAACCAATTCCTTTCCCCAATGCTTCTACTTATATTAATGGCCCTGCCATTCTCCTGGAAGTCATGTGTGGTCTCATTCTATCCCTCAGCTTCCATATTTAATCAGTTATCTTGTCATCAAGAATTTCCACCACTTGAAATCCATTTTTTTTAACTATTCCCATTGTTACCATCCTACTGGTAACACCACCCACTTACTACAAACACTCTAGTTGTTTCGCAACTAACGAGATTGTATATGATTCAATCTGTCCTATACAACACTGCCAGATTAATCTTTTTATAATACAGTTCAATACTACAGGTTGATTAACTGCCTATAGTGTCCTTATGTTGTATTAGTTAACCAATCAGTCAATCAATTATAAGTCTATGCCCTTTCCAAAACCATACAGTATAGGACTAACTTACAGTCATTAGGAATAGCACCAGAATTGCTTTCAGAACTGCTCTAAAGTGAAACTGGATTTATTTTCTACCTCTGTAATAGACTACCTATCCTGGAGCAAATTAGTTAACTATTCTCAAATTCTTCAATTTAAAAAAAGGCCAATAATAATGATTAACATTTAGTGAATATATATTACACACCAGCAGGTACTATGATAAGTGATCAAAGATAGTGCTTTGATCCTTATTTTTCAGATGCGGAAACTAGGGCCGTGTGAGGGCATATACCTTGCCCAGCATGCCACTACTTGTAAATGGTAGAACTGAGGTCTAGAACTCAGGTCTCTGTAACAGCAGAGATATTTGGTGAGGTTTTTATTGAACTAAATTTTACATATAATAGAATGAACAGATCTTGTACAGTTTATTGGGTTTCAACTGTTGAATACATGTAGGTAACCACTACCCAAGTCAAGATATAGAACATGTCCATATCCTGGAAAGTTCTTTCATGTCTTGTTCCAGCCAATCCCACCTCTACCCCACAGACAACTACTGTTTTGAGTTCTAGCACATAGACTAACTTTCTTGTTCTTGAATTTCATATAAATGGAATCATTATATGTATTGTTTTGTACCTGGCTTTTCTTGCTCAACATAATATCATAAGTGTTATTAAGTAGTTTATTTTTGTTACTGGGTGGTACTTCATTGTACTATTATAGTATACTACAATGTTTACTCATTCTCCTTTTAGTAGGCATTTGGGCTGCTTCTAGTTTGGTGCGATTAACAATCAGGCTACTATAAACACTTCTGCACAAGTCTGTTTGTGGATATATTTTCATTTCTTTTGGTTAAATTCTTCAGTGTGGGAATGCTAGGTTATATGGTGGTATACTTTTAACTTTATAAAAAAATACCAAAGTCTTCCAAAGTGTCTGTACCATTTAATACTTCTACTAGCAATGGATGAGAATTCCAGGTGCTTGGTAACATTTGGTAAAATAAAATAATATCTTATTTCAGCCAATCTTACCCCACCCACCAGCCATTCTTGTGGATACAAACAGCATCTCAAAGTGGTTTGAATTGATTTCACTGAAAATCAATTATTAATTTTGTATGACTTTTCATGTGTTTATTGATCATGTTTGTGTGTGAGATGACTACTCAAGCCTTTTACCATATTTTATATTTGTTTTTTCCATATTTTATATTTGGTTGTCTTGTTTATATATTTTAAATTTTTTAAATGATTCCATTTATTTATTTTCAGAGAAAAGAGAAGGAAGGGAGAAAGAGAGGGAGAGAAACATCAATGTATGAGAGATATATTGTTTGGTTGCCTCTTCAACAACTCCAACTGGAGACCTGGCCCATAACCCAGACATGTGCCCTGACTGGGAATCAAACCAGTGGCCTTTCCATTTGCAGGCTTGGACTCAATCCACTGAACTACACCAGCCAGGGTTTGCTTATATATTCTTAATACAAGCCATTTGTAATTTGAATATTTTGTCCTAGTCTATGGCTAAGCTATTTGTTTTAAAAAATTCAGTCAGAATTCTAAAATTTACCAATTTTATCATTTATGGTTAGTGCTTTATGTGTCCAAAGAAATCTGTGTGCACTACAAAGCCATGAAATGTTTTTATTTCCTTCTAGAAGAGTTAACAGTTCTACTGTTCATATCTAGATCTATAGTCCAGCCTAAATTAATTTTTGTTTATGGAGTGAGGTGGGGGTTGGAGTTCATTTGTTTTCATGGTGATATCTAGTTGTTGTTTTTTTTCCTACTTCATGCATCTCACTGATTTCCCTTGGCATTTTTGTGAAAAATCAATTGGCCATATGTGTATGGGTCAATTTTTAGATTCTATATTCTGCTCCACTGATTATTTGTCACTCATAGCAATACCACCTTGTGTTCAGCTTCCACGCTTTCTAGGAGAGGTCTGCCAACATCTCCAATGTTATTCTCTGAATGTAATGTGTCTTTTTAATATTTCATCTTTACTGTATTTTTTCCATTACATCTAGTCCCCTTATACACCCCTCCTCCTGCAATCAGCACACTGTTGTCCATATCCATGAATCCTTTTTGTAATTTTTTTAATCTGCCTACATTTTAGATTTTCTATTTATCTTTGATATTTAGCATTTTGGGTTTTTTTAAAAGATTTCATTTATTTATCTTTTAGAGGGGAAGAGAAGGAGAGAAATATCAATGTATGGTTGCCTCTCGTGAGTCCCCTGCTGGGAACTGGCCTGCAACCCAGGCATGTGCCCTGACTGGGAATTGAACCATGATCATGTGGTTCGCAGGCCCGCGCCCAATCCACTGAGCTATACCAGCCAGGGCTGATATTTAGCATTTTGAATGTCATACTTAGATGTAATTTGTTTGTAGTTTACTATTCTGCTTGGGGTTTGCTAAGTATTCTAGATCTATGGGTCAATTTCTTTGATAAATTTCATACAATTCTTGGCCATCATTTTTTCAAAAGTTTGTTTCTGCATTGTCTCCCCCTTCTCTTTCTGCGACTCCAACTATGTACGTGTCAGACCATCTAATAATGTTCAGTAGTTCTAAGATGCTCTAGTGTTTTCATTTTCTTTTCTCTATTTGATTCATTTTACTTCAGATAAATTCTACTGACTTCTGTTAAAGTTCACTGATCCTTTGTTCTCTGTGTCTAGATTATTCTTTATCCCATTAAATCAATGTGTTATCTATGATATTTGTTTATATTTAGACTTTTCATCTAGTTTTCTTTTACAATTTCTTTTTTTTCTGACATTCCCCATCTATTCATACATATTTTCTACCTTTTCTATTAGACCCTTTAACATATTTAACATAATTACTTTAAAGTCCCTGTCTGCCAAATCCAACACCTGGGTTTTCTATGGTCTGATTCTAATGACCGATATTTTTCTTTGATTTGAGGTCCTGTTTCTTCATATTTCTCTTTCTTTCTTTCCTCCTTCCTTTTTTTCTATTCTTTCTTTTTCCTTCTCATTTCTCTTTTTCATTTTGTCTTTTATTGTATACTCAACTGAGAGAAAAAGAAAAGACTTACGTAGGTAATATTTATTCCAGAAAAAAGTGTTTCCTGTTCTTTGTAAGGCCACGTCAAAATAACCTGTAGTCTAAGTATGTTTTGGTTTTGTTGCAGTTTTACTTTAATTCAGGTCACGACTAGCTTCAAAAACTTTTGAGGTTGGGATAATTAATATCCCTTCAGGAGAAACAAGTCCAAGAAGAATTAGATGCAAGCATTATCTCAAAGGATTTTAAAGCCCCTGTAATCAATAAATGCTTCATTACTCAATTAAAAATTCTATTGAAATAAATAAAAACTAAAAAATCTGAGCAAAGAAAGGGAAGTTATGAAAATGAAACACTGTAAATTATAGAGCTAAAAAAACACAGTAACTGGAATAAAAGCACTCACTGGTTGGAACTGACAGTAGACCCAAGATAATGGAGGACAGACTCAGTGAATGCAAAGGCAGATCAGTAAAATTTACTCAGCTTAAATACAGCAAGAAAATATATTGCAAAAAAATAAACAGAGCTTTGGGTGTCCGAGGGAAAGTAGTAAAAGACCTAAGATTTATATCATCGGAGTCTCAGAAGGAGAAAGAATGTGAAACAAAAAACTACTTAAAGAAATAATGGACTTCCAGCCAAGATGGAGGCATAGGTAGATAACTGTGCCTCTTCGCACAACCAAAAGAAGGACAACAATTTAGAAGCAAAAAACAACCAGAACTGACAGAAAATTGAAGTGTATGGAAGCATGATAACTAAGGACTTAAAGAAGACACATTCATCTAGACCAGTAGGAGGGGTGGGGTCGGGCAGTCAGGGCAGAGAGGACTGGTGGCAAGGCAGTGGCTGGCAGACCCAGCCAGGCGGCAGATTGTGGAGTAGGGTGCACAAGGCTGCAGCTGGCTTGCAAGGCAGTGGCTGGCAGAACAGGCGGTCCCACATTCACACACAGATTAACCAGGCAAAACAAAAGGAGAGTGGGACTGACCATACAACCCAAGGTCCCAAATCCGGGAAATAAAGGCTCAAACCACTGATTGAAAACACCTGTGGGGAGATCGACTAGGTACTGGAAAGTACACAAACCCACCCACATGGGAATGTGGGCCCAATATGCTTATGGGAAGCAGGGGAAGTGACTGAAATCCACCAGAGAATGAAGCTAGTGCCCTTGTTCCCTCTTGAACCCCTTCTCCACCCACACACAGGGTCACAACCCAGCAACGTGAGTTACCTTGCCCTGGTGATGCCCAGGTGAACAACCAAGGCTCCACTCTTCACTATGTAAGAGGCATGCCAAGACAAAAAAAAAAGGCCCAAACAAAAGAACAGATCAAAGCTCCAGAAAAAATACAACTAAGTAACGAAGAGGTAGCCAACCTATCAGATACACACTGCAAAACACTGGTAATCAGGATACTCACAGAATTGGTTGAATTTGGTCACAAATTAGATGAAAAAAAATGAAGGCTACACTAACTGAAATAAAGGAAAATGTACAGGGAATAATAGTGATGGGAAGGAAATTGGGACTCAAATCAATGAAGTGAACCAGAAGGAAGAAAGAAACATTCAACCAGAAAAAAATGAAGAAACAGGAATTCAATAAAATGAGGAGAGGCTTAGAAACCTCCAGGACATCTTTAAACATTCCAACATCTGAATTATAGGGGTACCAGAAGGGGAAGAGGAACAGCAATTAGTGGAAAACTTATTTGAACAAATAATAAAGGAGAACTTCCCTAATCTCACAAAGGAAATAGACTTCCAGGAAGTCCAGGAAGCTCAGAGAGTCCCAAAGATGTTGGACCCAAGGAGGAACACACCAAGGCACATAATAATTACATCACCTAAGATTAAAATGAAGGAAAGAATTCTAGAAGCAGCAAGAGATAAAAGGACAGTCACCTACAGGAGTTCCCATCAGACTGTCAGCTGATTTCTCAAAAGAGACATTACAGGTAAGAAGAAGCTAGAAAGAAGTATTCCAAGTCATGAAAGACAAGGACCTACATCCAAGATTACTCCATTCGGCAAAGCTTTCATTTAGAATGGAAGGGTAGATAAAGTGCTTCTTAGATAAGATCAAGTTAAAGGAGTTGATCGTCACCAAGCCCTTAGTATATGAAATGTTAAAAGGATTTATCTAAGAAAAAGAAGATAAAAAAAATATGTACAATAAAATGATAGCAAACTCACAATTATTAACCACCACACCTAAAAAATAAAAACAAACTAAGCCAACAACTAGAACAGGAACAGAACCACAGAAATGGAGATCACATGGAGGGTTATAAACAGGGGAGTGGGAAGAGGAGAGTGGAAGAAATTGTACAGAGAATAAGTAGCATAGAAGGTAGTTTGAAAATACACAGGGGGAGGGTAAGAGTAGTGTGGGAAATGCAGAAGCCAAAGAACTTATATGTATTACCCATAGACATGAACTAAAGGGGGGGAATGTGAGTGGGAGGGGGTATGCAGGATGGAAGGGAATGAAAGGGGGGAAAATGGGACAACTGTAATAGCATAATCAATAAATTATATTTAAAAAAAGAAATAATGACTGAAAACTCTGCAAGTTTGGCAAAAGACATAAACCTATAGATTTAAGAAGTTGAATGATCCCAAGCAAGAAAAATCCAAAGAAATCCATATCAGGATACATCATTATCAAACTTCTGAAAATCAAAGAGAAAGAAAAATATTGAAAAAAGAAAAAATACATATTATCTATAAACAAACACCAGTTCCAATGACAATTTTTTTCATCTGAAACCATGGAGGTTAAAAAGAAGTAGGGAGGGGTAAGGTGACCTAAATGTAAAGTGTCTGTACTTTAGTAAAAGGAGTAAAATGTCAACAAGAGTAGGCTATGATTAAGTTACTTATAATATTTTGTAAAATATTATAATCAAAATATAAGGTAAGAAAAAAAGAAATGACAGAGTAACAAACATAAAACAAATAATAAAATGGGAGACCTGACATATCGATAATTACATTCGATGTAAATGGTCTCCGTATACCAATTAAAAGACAAAATCCAACTCAACTACAGAAGAAACTGTCTACAAAAAAAAAAAACTCGCTTAAAATATAGCAATGTAAGTAAGTTGAAAATAAAAGAGTTGAGAAAAAGATAGAATAAAAAAGCAGGAGTGACTATATTATTATCAGATAAAGTAGACTTCAAAGCAAAGAAAAGACAAACAGGATTAATCCTCCAAGAAGAATTAGCCATCCTAAATGTATATGCACCAAAGAACAGAGATTAAAATTAAAAGTGTACTAAACAAAATCTGTTAAACCTGAAAGAATAAGTAAGAAAATGCTGAACTACAGTTGGTTATTTTCATACCCTATGTTCAGCAATTGAAAGAACTACTAAACAGAAAATTAGTAAGCACCTGGAAGAAATAACACATCAACCAACAATGCCTAATTTGGCATTTATAGAATATTCTACCCAACAACAGAACACACCTCCTATTCAAAGCAACCATGGAACATTCACCACAGCGGACCCTGGATCGCAAAACAAATTTGAAAGACTCAAAATCATACAGGATGTATTCTTTAACCATAATGGAGTAAAAATAGAAATCAGTAAGAGAAAACCTCTAAATGTGGAAATTATGCTACACTCTCCTAAATAATCCATGGGTCAAAGAGACTCTCAGAGGAATATTTTTTAAAAGGACTAAGTGAAAATGAAAATATCACCATTTATGGGATATTTCTCTAGCACTGGCTGAGAAGCAAATTTGTAGCACTAACTGCTTATATTAGAAAAAAGGAAAGATCTCAAGTAAATAATCTAAGCTCCTACCTCAAGAAACTACAAAAAAAAGAAGGGCAAAATGAAACCATAGCAAGCTCAAGAAAATATTAAAGATCAAAGCAACTGAAAAGTATCAAAACTCAACATTAAAACTCAAACAACCCAATTAGGAAATAGACAAAAAACATACACTGATGTTTCACTAAAGAGAACACAGAGATGGCAATTAAGTACATGAAAAGATATTCAACATTGACAGCCATTAGAGAAATGTAAATTAAAACCACAATGAGATATTACTATATAGCCATCAGATTGGCTAAAATAAAAAATGTGATAATTCTAAATGCTGGCTGGTGTGACTCAATTGTTTAGAGTGTCACCCTGTAACTGAAAAGTTGTGGGTTAGATTTCTTGTCAGGGAACATACACAGGATGCAGGCTGGAACTCCAACCCTGGTCTAGGTGTGTACGGGAAGTAAATGATCAATACTTCTCTCTCCCATTGATATTTCTCTCCTGCCCTTCCCTTCTCTCTAATAAGCAATGATTAATGTCCTCGGGGGAGGATGAAATAAATGAATGAATGAATGAATAAAGAAAGAAATAAATAAATAAGTGCAGGTGAGGATATGAAAAAACTGGATGAATCACTTATGTTCTTGGTGGAAATGTAAAATGGTACAGCCTTTCTGAGAAATAATTTGGCAGTTCCTTTTAAAAGTAAAAACGGGCTTATCATATGATCCAACAATTATACTACCTTGTACATTTATCCAGAGAAATGAAAACGTATTTTCCTACAGAAACTTGTACATGAATGTTCACAGCATCTTTATCTGTAAATAAATAACCCAAATATTCTTCATTGGTGAATGGTTCATCATTCCCATGGAATTCTACTTAGCCATAAAAAGGAACAAACTATTGATACCCACAACTACTTGAATAAAAGTATGCTGATTGAAAAAAAGGCTAATTTCAAAATGATACATATTGTATAATACAATTTGTATAACATTTGTGAAATAATTATATAAAAGGAGAACAGATTGTGGTTGCCAGAGGCTAGGGATGCTATGGAGTAGGTATAGTTGCAAAGGAGTAAGATAAGGAAGCTTTGTGGTGTGGGTATAGTTAAGTATCTTCATAGTGGTTGTGGTTACATATGATGGTGGAAGTCTCACACATGATGAAATTGCACAGAATTATACACACACATGCACAGAGAAATGAATGCATGTATACCTGGTGAAATCTGAATAAACTCTGTGGATTGTACCAATGTCAATTTCCTGGTTTTTATACTGTACTATGGTTTAAAATATGCTAACACTAGGGAAGAGTGAGTTATAGGTATAGCATACCTCCCTGTATATTTCTTTGTGAATTCCTGTGACTCTAAAATTATTTTTAAATACACACATATATATACACATGCATGGTCTCAATTTATTTTATGATGGATTAATGCTATATGAACACAATGGCCAAAAATGTTTGAAGTCTCATTTTATGACGAAGAGAATAAAATTCTAATTGCTTGACACTATCATTTGGCTGTTATGAATAGATTCTCTTGCTTATTTTCCATTTTACACCTTTACTGGTCATTAAATGAGTTGTGTGCTACTGAAATTAAAATAATCCTTCTTTTAAGATGTAATATTGTGGGAAAAGAGGTGAGTATGGTGAACAGATATATTCTCACTAGTCAAAGCAAAATCTTGCAGTATGATAATAAATTTAGTTCCCTTGTGCACCCTCCCCCACCCCACAATAATCACACTGTTGTCCATGTCCATGAGTCCTTTTTTGCTCAAGCCCTTGAGCCTCTAACCTCCCCCTCACCGGCCCTGACCTCAGCTATCATCCTGCTCTACATCTATGAGTCTGTCTTTATTCTGCTTGTTTGTTGAGTTTGCTCATTAGATTCCATATATGAGTGAAATCATATGGTATTTATCTTTCTCTGACTGGCTTACTTCACTTAGCATAATGTTCTCCAGATCCATCCATGCTGTTGCAAACAATAAAACTTTTTTTATATAGCCAAGTAGTATTCCATTGTATAATAGTCCTATAGTTGTTTTAAGCACTCATCTCCTGATGGACACTTGAACTACTTCCATCTCTTGTCAATTGTAAATAACACTGCAATGAACATAGTGGTGCTTATGTTCTTTCAAATTAGTGTTTTGGGTTCCTTTGGATATATTCCCAGAAGCAGGATCTTTGGGTTAAAAGCAGATCCATTTTTAATTTTGTGAGGTATCTCCACACTGCTTTCCACAGTGGCTGCACCAATCTGCATTCCCACCAACAGTGCAAAAGGGTTCCCCTTTCTCCACATCCTCACCAGCACTTGTTGTTTGTTGATGTATTGATGATAGACATTCTGACAGGTATGAGATGGTATCTCACTATGGTTTTAATTTACAATTCTCTGACAATTAATGATGTTGAGTATCTTTTCATATGTCTATTGGCCATCTGTATGTCCTTTTTGGAGATGTGTCTATTCAGGATCTTTGTCCATTTTTCAGTTGGGTTGTTTGTTTTTTCGGTGTTGAGTTTCATAAATTCTTTATAAATTTTGGATATTAACCGCTTAGCAGATGTATCAGAGAGTATGTTCACCCATTCTGTGGGTTTTCTTATTTGGTTGTTTTCCTTTGTTGTACAAAACCTTTTTACTTTGATGTACTTCCATTTGTTTATTTTTTCTTTTGTTTCTCTTGCCTGAGGAGATATACCTGATAAAATATTGCTATGAGCTATTTCTGAGAATTTGCTACCTATGTTTTCTTCTAGGATTTAAGTCTTTAATCCATTTTGATTTATTCTTGTATGTGGTGTACAAATGTGGTCTAATTTCATTTTTATGCACACATATATGTCCAATTTTCTCAACACCATTTATTGAATAAACCATCCTTAGCCCATTGTATGTGCTTGCTTCCTCTGTTGAATATTAACTGATTACAAAGGTATGGGTTTGTTTCTGGGCTCTCTATTCTGTCCCACTAATCTATGTGTCTGTTTTTATGCAAGTACCATGATGTTTTGACTACTATGGCTTTATAGTACAGTTTGATATTAGGTAGTGAGATCCCCTTTCTGTTAGTTCGTTATTGGCATATAAAAATACAACTGATTTCTAGATATTAATTTTATATCCTGCTACTCTGCTGAATTCATTTATCATTTCTAGTTGTTTCTTGGTGAAATCTTTGTGATTCTCTAAGTACAGTATCATGTTATCTGCAAACAACAACAGTTTTACTTCCTCCTTTCCAATTTGGATGCCTTTTATTTCTTCTTATCTGATTGTTGTGACTAGGACTACCAGTAATATGTTGAATTAGAGAGATGAAAGTGGACATTTCTGTCTTGTTCTGGATCTTAAGGGGAACACTTGCAAATTTTTGCCCACTGAGTATGATGTTGGCAGTGGGTTTGTCATATATGGCCTTTATTATGTTTAGGTATGTTCTATTTCCACTATGCTGAGAGTTTTTATCAGAAATGGGTGTTGGATTTCATCAAATGTTTTTTCTAAATCTATTGACATGATCATCTTGTTTTTCCATCATTTTATTTATATGGTGAATCACATTTATTTATTTTTATTTACTTTTTAGATTTTATTTATTTATCTTTAGAAAGGAAGGGGAGGAGAGAAATATCAATGTATGGTTGCCTCTCATGAGTCCCCTGCTGGGAATAGGCCTGCAACCCAGGCATGTGCCCTGACTAGGAATCGAACCCTGATTGTGCAGTTTGCAGGCTTGCTCTCAATCCACTGAGCTACACCTATGGCTGAATCACATTTATTGATTTGCAAATATATCCACCTTGCATTCCCAGAATAAATCCCACTTGATCATGGTATATGATCTTTTTGACACATTACTGTATTTGGTTTGCTAATATTTTGTTGAAGATTGTGGGCGTACCTTTAGTACCCACCCAGCTTGGGTATTATGGGAGGCTGTGCCAGTGGACCTTACAGGACACCTACTATATTAGGCTAATCTATCCAGCCTGGGAGATAGCAGCTCTATGTAATATATGGAAATGAATACAGGGAGAGTGCCAAAAAGAGGAGACATGGAAACATAACCCAAATGAAAAAAACAAAACAAAACTCCAGAAAAAGAACCAAACAAAATGGAGACAAGCAATCTACTAGATGCAGAGTCAAAACTCTGGCTATAAGGATGCTCAAGGAACTCTGAGGACCTCAATAGCATAAAAAAGGCCAAGTCAGAATTGAAGGACACACTAATTGAAATAAAAATGTATAGGCATCAACAGTAGAGTGGATGAAGCTGAGAATTCCTCAGCAATTTGAAACAGAAGGAAGCAAAAAGTAACCCATCAGAACAGCAAGGAGAAAAAAAGAATTAAAAAAAAGAGAGAATAGTGTAAAGAGCCACAGGAAAACTTTAAGCATACCAGCATTCACATAATGTGGCATGAAGGAGAAGAGAAAGAGCAAGAAATTGGAAACCTTTTGAAAAAATAATTTCAGAAAATTTCCCTAACTTGTTGAAAGAAATAGATATACAAGTCCCGGAAGTGCAGAGAGTCCCAAATAAGACAAATTCAAAAAGGCCAAACCAAGATACATCATAATTTAGATACCAATGATTAAATACAGAGAGAGAATGTAAAAGCAGCAAGAGAAAAGCAGTTAATTACTTACAAGGGAACCCCCATAAGGCTGGTGGCGGATTTCTCAAAAGAAACATTGCAGGCTAGAAGGAATGGCAAGAAATATTTGAAGTGATATCAAGTAAGGACCTACAATCAAGATCGCTCTATCCAAAAAAGCTATCATTTAAAATCAAAGGACAGATTTTAATCATAAGTTCCAGCCAAGATGAAGGCGTAGATAGAAACTCTTCACTTCCTTGCACAGCCAAAAGGAGGATAACAACCAATCTAAAATCAATAAACAACCAGAAGTGCCAGAAAAATCAAACTGCATGGAACTTCAACAAACAAGGAATTAAAATAAAAGTCAACCAGAACAACCAGACTAGTAAGAACCTGTGGCAAGTGAGGGCGGAGCTGGCTGAAGGCAAAACTGAGACTCATGAGAGTTCATGGAAAGTGGGCCAGAGCCCAGCAGCAGAACTGCACTGTTCCCTCTCGGGTCCCTCCCCTACAGGCAGTGCTGCAGTGCAGCAAGGAGGGTTGCATTGTCCTGGTGAATACCTTATGGCCTGCCCCCTTACAACTTAACAGGTGTGCCGAAACAAAGAAATATGGCCCAAATGAAAGAAGAGAGCAAAACTTCAGAAAGACAGCTAAGCAATGAGGAGATAGTCAATCTATTTGATGAAAAATTTAAAGCCCTGGTAATCAAAATGCCCACAGAACTGACTGAGCTTGGTTGAAAAACGAAAAATCAAACAAAAGATACCCAAAATGAGATCAAGCAAAATACTCAGGGAACCACCAGTGACAGGAAGGAAACCAGGACACAAATCAATGATTTGGAACAAAATAAACATCCAAACAGAACAGAATGAAGAAACAAGAGTTCAATAAAATGAGAAGAGGCTTAGGAACCTTTGGGACAACTTTAAATGTTCCAACATAGGGGTGCCAGAAGGAGAAGAACAACAGCAAGAAATTGAAAACTTATTTGAACAAATAGTAAAGGAAAACTTCCCCAATCTGGTGAAGGAAATAGACTTCCAGGAAGTCCAGGAAACCCAGAGAGTCCCAAAGAAGTTGGACCCAAAGAGGGACACACCAAGGCACACCATCATTAAGTTACCCAAGATGAAAGATAAAGAAACAATCCTAAAAGCAGCAAGAGAAAAGGAGACAGTTACCTACAAAGGAGTTCCATTAGACTATCAGCTTTCTCAAAAGGCACCTTGCAGGCAAGAAGGGGCTGGAAAGAAGTATTTAAAGTCATGAAAGGCAAGGACCTACATCCAAGATTATTCTATCCAGCAAAGCTTTCATTTAGAATGGAAGGGCAGATAAAGTGCTTCACAGATAAGGTCAAGTTGAAGGAGTTCATCATCACCAAGACCTTATTATATGAAATGTTAAAGGGACTTATCTTAAGAAAAAGAAGATAAAAAATATGAACAATAAAATGAGAACAACTATCAACAAATAAACCTAAAAAAAAAGAAAAACAATGAAAACAAATACTAAGCAAACAACCAGAGGAGTAACAGAATCAGAGAAACAGACATCACACAGAGGGATTTCAGTGGGGAGGGGTAAGGGAGGAATGGGGGGCAAAGGTACAGGGAAGAAGAATAATTAGCAGACATAAAACAGGGAGAGATAAAAAATAGTATAGTAAATAGAGGACTCAAAGAACTTATATGGACATGAGCTAAAGGTGGGAATGCTGGAGGGTTGGGGGGGGGTACAGAGCAGAGCAGGGATAAAAGGGGAAATTGGGAAAACTGTAATAGCATAATCAATAAAAATACTTTAAAAAATAATAAATAAATAATAAAATCAAAGGCTAGATAATGAGCTTCCCAGACAAGAAAAAGCTAAAGGGTCTTTTTAAAGATAAAAATATGAACACTAAAATGGTAATACATATCAACCATTAAATCTAAAAAGCAAAACAAACAAGCAGAACAGAAACAGAATAATTACAGAGAATATTTTGATGGTTGCTAGTGGGGAGGGTGTTCAGTGGGAAGTGGATAAAGGTAAAGGGATCAAGAAGTACTAATTGGTAGTTACAGAACAGTCATGGGGATGTAAAGTACAGCATACAGAATAGAGTAGCCAAAGAACTTATATGCATGACCTGTGGACATGGACAACGGTGTGGAAATTCTTGAGGGAGTTGTGGGTAGCTGAGTAGAAGGGAGCAAAGGGGGGGAAACTGGGACAACTGTAATAGCATAACCAATAATATGTAATTTTAAAAAAGAAAAGAAAACAAGATAAAGACTCCAGTTTGCCTTAATTACTTCAGATACAGTAACACTACTCTGTGCATATGTCCATCTGAGCATGTTTGTCTCTGGACAAGATACACAGGCTAAACTACCTCACTGATGTATTCATACAATGTTATTTCCATCAGAAATCATGAAAATGCAATAGCAATAAAAAATGGTGTCTGCCCTCCTGATACTCTCAATCTAGTGGAGACTGATTGATATGTTTAGTATGTCGGAGTTCACATCATTTCATTTGATCTTCAGTACAAATGATGAAGAAAGTAGAATAAGCCTCAGCTTGGAGGCAACAGAAGTATGGCTTGGAAAGATGAAATGCTTTGCCCAAATAGAAGGCCAGAATTCAACTAAAGTTCAGTGTTTATTCCTCTATACCATGGAATTCCATGTTGTGTGAATTTAACTTACATGAATTAAACTATACCTACTCCTAATAAAAAACAAAGACTAACAATTTAATAGTACCGTAAGATACTATTTGCATGTATATTTCATTATTGACTATACATTAATCTAATATTACATATTCACATTACATTATATATTTATATCAACAAAGATGCATGTAATATATTTTGTGGGTGCTTCAAGGGATTTTAAAGATAACTGCAACTACTTAGACTTACGAACTTAATTTAAAATGTTGTATAAATCCTGTGTAAAATTGACTCCACTGTCCCACAACAACTCAATAACATTAAGGTACAAAGAACAATCCCGCTGTATGAAATCAGTATAAACCTATTTTTTAAAGAAAATCTGTATATCATATTCTTTTTACTTTTCTTAACTCTAAAAGTAATACATTTATTATAGGAAATTTGACAGAGAAAAAACAAAGTTATTCCACTTCTATTCTGGATTTTAAAAATTTTCAGTTTGCCTTCTTAAATATGTAACATGAACCAGTGAAATAGTCCACTTTGAGAAAATTAGTAAATTCTTAGGTTTATAGACCAAGTGAATAAAATGGATTTTTAGCCTTTTCTGTAGGGATCAATTACATGGGTATCTTTTCTAAAGCATTAAAATTGTATTTTTATGAGATTGGTTTATGGACACCTCAGGAGTGTTTACACATCTAGCAAAGCACATCTGGACCTTTGCTATATTTTATTTGTGTTCTTTAAAAACTGCCAAGGAAATTCCATTGCTCACCACCAGTCAGATGCACATTATTTCTGCCTCCTTGGGCGAGCTTTTTCATCAGATAATTCTCTCTTGGTCTGACCCTTGTGTTTCTTCCAGACCTCACAATTTTCCGCAGTGCTTTGTGGTTTTAATTTTCACCAACACTTTTGGTTTCAACTGTGCTAACCTCAGGTTGTACTGACACTGACCCTGGCAGCTGAGCCAACAGAGCGCACGTGGATTTTATAATGACGGGTCAGCTGTTCGTTACTGAACAGGGAATGTGTTTCAGATCCTCTGTCACTGCCCTGGTTTCACAGGGTGAGATGCTTTCCAATAAAGGTAACTCTGTTACTGAATATTCAACCAAACTAACTTACCTTCATGACCTTGTACAACTCTCCACACAAAAAAAGCTTTCACAAATCAGAAAAAAACATTTCTTTTTCAGGTCACATATTCCAGTGTTCAGGTGAAAATATGATTATTGCACATGTATTTTAGCCACTTGAGCTCTTAGAAGAAACAGCTAGAGGATTATTGATGGATTTAAGCTTGTGACAGACCTCTGCTCAGCAAAATCCACATTCTCCTCTCTCGTGGCTAGAATGCCAGTGTTAGGCTATATCTCCCAGCTTTCTATGCAGTTAGGTATGGCTGGCGACGTGACTAAGGTTTAGCCAAGAGATGTGAATAGGAATAATGTTAGCCCAGCTCAAAAAAACCTCTATGTGTACTCCTACATGCTTTTTTCCCTTCAACCATCTAAATATCAGTATATAAATAAGATATTTTTACATTTTTTAGTATAAAACAATAATTGCAGCAAATATTAACACAGTATCTACTTTGTGCCAGTCTCTGATTTAAGATTATGCATACATTAATTCATTTTACCTTAATAACCCTGTGAGGTAGACACTATAGTTATATTGT
This sequence comes from Sturnira hondurensis, assembly GCF_014824575.4. Classification (NCBI taxonomy): domain Eukaryota; kingdom Metazoa; phylum Chordata; class Mammalia; order Chiroptera; family Phyllostomidae; genus Sturnira; species Sturnira hondurensis. Next base: position 2,378,410 of record NW_028081491.1, read on the forward strand.
TCCCACTTTTTTTTGTTATTCACTAACTTTCTTTTTTTCTTTTTTTTAATATAATTTTTAATTAATTCTTGTCAAGTACAGGTTTCTGTCTTATATTCCAAACCCTGCCTGCCCCCCTCCCCATGCTCCCCGCCTCCCTCCCCTTTCCACCCCCCACCCTTAGTTATTGTTCATGTGTCCTTTATACTTGTTCATGTGAGTCCATTCCCTTTTCCCCTATGATTTTCTCCCCTCTCCCCTCTGAACCCTGTCAGCCTGTTCCATATTTGAGTGTCATTGGTCGTATTTTGCTTGCTTGTTTGGTTTGTTTAGAATCCTGCTAACGGTGAGATCATATGATATTTGTCTTTCACTGCCTGGCTTATTTCACTCAGCATAATGCTTTCCAGTTCCAAAACTATGGTACATTTACACAATGGAATTCTATGCCGCAGAAAGGAAGAAGGAACTACTACCCTTTGCAACATCATGGATGGAACTGTTCCCACTTTTCAGACGAGGAAACTGAACTGCAGGGAGGTTAAGGAACTTCCCCAAGTTCACGCATCTAACAACTGGCAGGGCTGTGGTTAGCAGTCCAACTCCAGTGTTTGGACTCTGTGCTATACTGCCTCCATTATACCCGAGTTCTTTTCAGATTGGTAGCATGTGTTTCATATTCTGTGAGAACTCTAACTCAGACAGAAATTCTCTACTGGCTAACAGAATCTCATCTTCAACTTTGCTAGCACCTAGGGTGGGGTACCACAAAACAATTCCTTATAAATTCATCCTTTAGCTGGTAGAACAGCTATCTTGGGTCTGAATTTCAAAGTCTCACTGAGGCATCACTGTTCTTCATTAACAAGTTTACCTGCTAATATTGTTGGGGCAATGCGAGACAAAAGTGGAAGTAAACAGCATGGTTAAAAGATATTTCATGGTTTCTCCCTCTCCTGACCAGGAAGGGAAGGTCTGTGGCTTGGCTGGTGCTAATGAAAACAGAGGCCCATAGGGAGGATCTAGGCAGTGATTTACATTTCTTTTTTATTATTTATTATTTTTCAAGTATAGTTTTCTGTCTTTTATTCCCATCTCAGTGCCCCCACCCCCGTGCTCCCGACCTCCCTCCCCTATCCACCCCCCTTAGTTGTTGTCCATGTGTCCTTTATACTAGTTCCTGTAAATCCTTCCCCCTTTTCCCCTGAAATTCCCTCCCCTCTCCCCTCTGGTCACTGTCAGCCTGTTTGTATTTCAGTGTCTTTGGTTATATTTTGCTTGTTTGTTTGTTTTGTTGTTTAGGTTCCTGTTAAAGGTGAGATCACATGGTATTTGTCTTTCACAACCTGGCTTATTTCACTCAGCATAATGCTTTCCAGTTCCATCCATGCTGTTGCAAAGGCTAGGAGCTCCTTCTTTCTTTCTGCTGCATAGAATTGCACTGTGTAAATGTACCATAATTTTTTGATCCATTCATTTACTGATGGGCACCTAGGTTGCTTCCAGCTCTTGGCTATTGTAAATTGTGCTGCTAATTTACATTTCAAAGCAGAGGAGCAAGTGCTAGGGGTGCTTCTCCTGAAATTTCAAAGTGGAGATACCCCAGGTTGTGACTCAGTCTTGGGATATAGTCCTGAGGAGTGAATTGGTGGCCAGAAGTCTACCCTAGATCCCAGCTTTCAGAACCTCTGCCTGGGATTGAGGTCAAATAATACCCATCATTCTCACCTTCCCCATATGGTCTTCAGTGCATCAGATAATATTTCTCTGATTTCTATTTCAAGCCTCTACATTTTAAATAAATGTTTCTGCTATCAACTCATTTCATATAAGTATAGTTACATTAGGAGTATACTTTTATTAGTATATGCTAGATATACTTATGATAGATTAGAGAAATATTTTTCTGATACTTAGAAGTAATATCTTATTCTTGTAATTCATTATGCTTATACATAATGATCCACATTCATAAACAGTATTTTCACATAATTCTTGAACTGGAAGTAGAGTAATTGAAAAGCAGGTGGATGAAAACATGCAGCCTTTGAGTTGAAAAATATCGCCCAACATGACTTTCTACTTTGACAACTCAAAGGTTAGCTAGAAAGCCAATGAATTTTACTACCAAAGGAAATCAGTAAGACAATAATGTCTAAATCTTGACACTACTAATCAAAATCTTAATTGATACTTAATAAAACTTATAATTACTGGCAACCTACTTTCTTATCCTTGGCCTGGGAAATATTTATAGATGAATTTTTCAGATGAAAATTCATCCTTGAACCTCTTTCCTTTTACAGGTAAAAGGCACAAATTCATGTTTGGCAGGTACACTGCAAATAACATAGCTGGCCTGTTAAAAAAATTAAGAAAAATACTCATTAAAATATCAGTTCAGCAGAGTAAGTCTGCCTTTTGTACCTTGGGATTATTCAAGGCTCAAAATCTTTTGGACCCTTCAAAAATATGTAGAGATTTCTCTCTCTGGTTTTAAAGTTGTAGCATGTGTTTTTGGAATTTGAAGAGCTCCTTCCTTCATCACACTGAGTTTCTGGTGGGTTGAGACCAAGCCATGTTTGTTCTGGCCTTCAACAACAACAACAACAAAAAAAGAGAGAGAGAGAGAGAGAGAAAGAAAAAAAAGACATAAAAAAGGAAGAAAGCAAAGGAAAAAAAGAAAGAAAAGGAAGGACAGGACAGGACAAGATAAGACAAGACAAAAAAGAAGAGAAGAGAAAACAAAAGAAAGGCGCCCTACATGTCTCAGGACACAGTGAACTCTTTCATATTGAATGGAAGCAGAACTACTGCCCATTCTTCTAAGTGTGTCATGGATCGATGAGACAACATTTGAAAAATGAAAGTTCTAAGATGAAAGAACATAGATCTGTAAAAAGTACTATCATTTTAAAAATAATTTTCCTTTGACTATTTAAAAAACTTTTTGGTGGTTGCTTGTAACCAATTTAAAAATGAAAATAAAAACTACAAATGTGAGATATTTGTGTAGAGGAATATTAAATTATCAGTACTTTCTGGAATTATAAAAAGGGAGAAGGTGGCTAAGTAATACCTTTGAGAATGCCTGGATATTCATATTAAAGAATTATATAATAATGCACTTTAAACTTTCATAATCACATTTAATGAACTATAAGAGGAATATTTCTTTTTTTTTAAAGATTTTATTTATTTATTTATCTTTAGAGGGGAAGGAGAGAGGGAGAGAAACATCAATGTATGGTTGCCTTTTGTGTGTCCCCTGCTGGTAGTTAGCCTGCAAGGAACCGGCCTGCAACCCAGGCATGTGCCCTGACTGGGAATCAAACCTCGATCCTCTGGTCCGCAGGCCCCCGCTCAATCCACTGAGCTACGCCAGCCACTGCAAGAGGAATATTTCTAATCACAAATTTTCTGTTGAGTTTTAAAGGGAATCTGTATTTTTCCACGATCATATAATTCTCTCATATTCTTTACATGCTCCTTTCTTTTCTTTTTTTAAAAGAGAAGCTGTATTCTACATTCAGGCTTTCAGGCTTCATACAAGAAGGAAAGCATTCAATTAACTACTAACAGTTTACTCATCTTCTGTTGAGAGTAAGACATGCAGTCTCACTTTACTGAGCACAGTGGCTATGACTAGACTGAATTATGTTGGGAACATCCATTTATTGCTCAAAACTTTGTATAGCATGCCAATGAAACAGAGTAAGCTCTTACTATTTCAAAGATGCTGAAAACAATTTTTGAAAAAGATTATACTTAGTATTTTCTCACTCTTTATTAAGTCAATATATTAACTATGTAAGTCTAATCAGTATAATGAAAAAAATTATTTTTCTCTATGGTCCACAAATAACTGCTCAGATTTTCAAAGTTGATGAATTCTTATGAACAAACCAGATAGGAAGGGAGAGAAAAGTGAAACAAGAGCAGCAATTTCACCTCTTCTTTGTTCCTTCTTCCAACTTGGCCAAAGTCCCAAGCTCCTTCAGAGTTATCTCCTAACCACCTAGGCAATTGTAATTTATTATTATACTCTGGCTCCAAAGATGTCAGTAAGGTGCTTCCCAATGTGACAAGATCAAGACCACACCACACGTATGTTAATTCCAAAAAGCTTCAGAATCAGAACTTTAGGATTATATTCTTGGTCAAAAGGTATAACACCTTCTTTCATATTCTTTCGAATTAGAAAAATAAAAGTAGAGGTTTGGGGAAAGCATTCAAGTATTTTAGCAGGGAGTTTTCTTCTAAGTTTCCTTTGGCCACCAAACCAAAGCATTTTTGACAGATAATTGGACTGGAAACAGCGCTCCTGGAAACTATCAGCCAGCATTCCCACCCATTAATTAGGTGATTCATTTTCATCTTTTTTCTCCCCAACCCCCGCCCTCCCCCCCCCATTTCCTTTTCCCACCCTTTCCTAGTTGGCTTTTCTTTGGATCACCTATACCTCTGCTATCCTCCTCCATCTATTTATTTGTGTTATAACTCACTGCCCCTGAATCTATTTCCTTTCTTTTTGCCTTTCCTGGCCTCTGGGTTCCTCTTTGAAAAACCCTCCAGTCTCACTACTTCACCTCCCTGGAGAGACCTTAACCATCTTGCAAGTGAGAAACCTCTCTGGAAGCCTCCCCTCACTGCTCCAACTTCCAGTGATTTTTATTTCCCTTAAAGTTCTACGGTACCACACAATTAGCACTTTATTACCGTTAGCTAATCTTTCTTACCTGTTCTTTCTAACTGAGTAGACAGCTACTCAAGGACAAGGAATAGTAGTAAATCTAAGTCTGAAAAATCATACCATATAAATTTAACAGACAGTTACTGACTGAGTAGAATGGTGGACATATCTCATGGAAATAAGTAATAGCTACATTTGGGAACAGGATTTGAGATTGAATAAATTTTAGATATTTAAGTTCTTTGACTCAAGAATAAAGGAGACACATTGATATAATAGCTAAATAGCAGAATATAGATATTTTGCCTCAAATAAGCATTTCTATTGCTTTATCAGTTAGTGACCCAATATTTTATGGAAATGAGGTTTCAAAATCCCTCCTAGAGGTTTTGAGTATATGAACTTAGGAGCCTTGGGTTGGAGCCCATTCCCACCTTGAGTTACCCGAGTAACCACAACTGGGTCAACCTTCTTTGCCTCAGTTTACTCCTCTGTAAAATGAGGGGGGTGGCTAGATGACTTTTATAAACCAAACGAAAACAAAACTAAATACTGAGTACCTGCATTTATATCTTTCTCAGGAGGTATAATTGTTTACCCTGCTATCAACCTATTTCAAACACACACTTGGACCGTCCTACTTGGAGGATCACTTATTCAGATACCCAGAGAAACACCATCCAAGTAAGACCTAGAGAAGGAAAGACAAAAATGATATGGAAATTCTAGGTACTACTTTTATTGTCACCAGAATCATTCACTTCCTGTGGCTATCACGTTGGACTATTAAAAAAAAAACGAGTAGGAAAAAATGCCAACCTTTATATTCCTTACTATTCTTTGAGATTCAAGAAAGGGGGGGGGGGGAAGCCCTAACTGATCTTCCCTACCAGCAAATATCAGATAGGCAAAATAGTTTTAAGTCTGGAATGATCAGGTTGATAAGGGGCTGCAGAAACTCAAGCGTGCTGGAACGCCAACTTGACTCTCCAAAGTTAGTACAAACAGTACATGCCAGAGCTACTTTCATAAATCAAGCAATCTCTGTGGGAAGGGAAAAGGGATCGAAATACCAAGACGAGCATGCCTTTGGCTTGAGGTATGTGTCAGACTTATTGTGGCTGAAAAAGATTAAAATCGGCCACTATTAAGGAAGGTGTGTATCTGCCCCATTCAGATTATCAGGAAGGGTGACAATTATGCCATCAACCCAGAGAAGTTCCTGGGTAGATAAAATAAAGGACACATTTAAAATAGGCCGAAAAGTAGCCAAGGCCTGAAGATACAGCGATCACTTGAGTGGTGGCATTACCTTTTGCCTGTGGTTAAGAGAGCAGAGCTAAAAAAAGCAAGAAGAATCAAGGTCATATGAAAGGACTATAATGAGAGTGAGTAGAAAGGTTGCTGACGTGGGCTCAAAAATACGGTGTCAGGGTGGGGCACTGGAATGCACTCCAGGGCACAAACTTCTTTCAACAATGGATTTGGAAGTTTCCCCCGTATTTTAGAAGACTGAGGGTGGAAGGCCAAGAGGAATGTAGAAAAAAGGGAATGGCCAACCCTATGTATTGAGAAAGAGCACTACTTAACTGCTAGAGCAATGGGCTCTGGCTCCACCCACTCTGGGCACAGAGAGGTGGGTAATGGGCCGACCACACTTCAGAAAGCCAGCCAGCCACAGGCAGACCTCAAGCTGGGCAGTGATCCTTTGAGGCCAAAGATGGGTGTGTAAAACCCAAATCATGGTGACTTTTTAGTTTTTCTGGCTCTTACTTAGAAACTACATAACCACTAACATTCTACTTCTTTTTTCACTAAGCTGACCCACATCCAACTTATATATTCTGTACCCACAAAAGTCACAGGATACATCCGATCATTGTCCTGTGCCAAGCACCACTGGTCATTCTTGCCTAAGGCAGGGCTGGCGCTGCAGCTCAACTGTGGCGTTGGCAAGCATGGGTTACTACAGTGTGTCAGAGCCCGGCCACTATGCCACATGGGGGGTCCAATCCCAGCCTCCCCATTACCAATTCTGGGACCTGTTTTAATGTCTTTGAATGTTTCTATCTATAAAATGATACACAAGTATCTATTTTGCAGGGGTTTTTTTAAAGACTGAATGGGATTTGAATGTGTGTTAAAGCATTTAGCATGTGCTGGGCATGTGCTTGGTATTCTGGAGACAGGAAGTGATTATTATTAATTCTCTGTACTCTTCTCCTTAAAAAGAATAATCATATTTTGACTGTACTCTCTCCCTTTTTAAAAATTTCATGGTCTCAATCCCTTCTTCTGCCCAAGTGCCCAGTGCCCTTAGCAGAGAAACCAATGTGATGATGTTATCATATCAAAAGGGTGATACAATATTACAGACTCTAATAGGATTGGGCAATGATTACATAGAGGAATAATTTTTGGAGCTATACCGCAGACACATGAGTAGTCAATCATTCATTCTGCTTCTAGGTAAGGTGAGCCTCATCTGGCTTTGATTCTACATCTTAACATGCTTCCTTTCACACTAATTCAATTTAATTTGAAGGTAAATTATGTAAATAAAAAAATTACCCATCTCATCCTACATGGCTACGCCACCCCACAGCAAGTGACTGCCAACAGACACTAGTAAACTTTTCCAATACATATTATGCCCAGACGTGAGCTGAATGGAAACTCAATGAAACAGATAATGGTTGATGACTCAAGACTCCAAAGTTCTGGTTAAACAAAGCTTCAACAGCTAATCACTAGTCATAATCCACCCAAGCCAGAAATAAGGCATTCACTAAAATCAACAACTCTATAGGATCAAAAACTTTGGAACTTGGAAAGCGCAAAATGAAATTGGGCACAAAGGTTACTGCCACAGCAACAAGGACAAACCTCAAAAACACACAGTTGAGTGCAAAAAAACAAGCTGCCAGCCATGTACCAAACAATATCGTTCACATTAAGTTTTAAAACCCGACAAGCAATACTAAATACATGTTTTAGGAGTAAGTATGTATAAAGAAAAATAATAGAGCTATGTAGGGGACTGAAAAATAGTAGTGGTTATGGGAGGGAAGGGCAGGGAGAGGAGTGAAATTGGGGAAGGTCACACAGGGAGTCCATTGTGTTTGTGATGTTTTAGGTCTAATTTGGATGATGGTTACCCAGATACTTATGTAATTTTTCTAAATCTTTTTATATTTCTGAAATATTTCATATTAAAAATGTAAAAATAAAAATAATTCTATGACTACGTATTGTTGACCAGAGAGAGACAAAAATGTCTGTTTGATATTAGTGTGCAGTAATAATAAAATGCATCCCAGCAACCTTTACTTCCATTTCACTGGTCTGGGTGGGGGAAGCTGAGAGAGGGTTAGATAAGAGGGAGTCGGGCTAAAGGACTTAGTAGCAAGGGCGACCTGGGTCAGAGCACAGCATCAGCCTCTGGCTCATTCCTGCTCTCAAGATCTTCCCAGCAGGCCAAACAGGATGAGACAAATGAAGCAAGAAGCCCTCTATCTTTTAGGATCTTTGCCTATATTATAAGTCAGCTAAAGTACAGGGAGGACTAAAGTTAGTCCTCAGGGCTAACTTCAAGGGCATGTGACCTGTGTAGTCACACAGGGGCCCTTGCTCCCTGAGCTTGGTTTAATGCTCTACTATCACTGTCCTGAAATTCTCAATAGTATTATATTTGAACTTGTGTTTTGTAAGTGAAGACCAACGGGACAATGGAGCATGTTCATGAGCAGAAGAGCTATTCACGTATGTGTGTCTGCCAGCATTTCTGGCTAGTCTATCCAGAGAGACCAGTTGCAATGCCCACCAACAAAGAATTCCCACAATGTGTGGGAGTTCAGTGAGACTTAAAGCAAGTACAAGATAGCTGTGTTATGTCTAAGACAAAGTGGGATTGCTGACGGCTCTGAGAAGATCTGCTTTCCACTTGAACAAGGATTTTCTTCAAATAAACAAGTCAAAACTGTTCTAAGAAACAGTGACAAGTGAGGAACCCTATAATATCATTTCTTATTCTTGCTACTTCCCTATAAATATGAACCAACCATTTATGATGAAAATGATAACTTGGAATAGGAAAGATAAGGCAACTTACGATCCATTTTAATTTCACATTTTCTTTACTCATCATTAAGTCAAAGGTAGAGTGTTGGAAGAATGTATGTATAATTTTATTTCACTTATTTCAAGAAGTGAAATAAAAACAGCAAACTGATTTTGTGCAGCTTTATTGCTTTTCTGGTAGGAAAAATGTGTGTATATCTAATTGTATAATTAATTTGCCTTTAAAATTGGCTTTGCATAATATGAATAAAATTTTTACTACTAAATTTAATTTAGAAAGTTTTTCTTTACTTAACACAACATTAAATCACAAATAAAACACTTTATCACAAGCTGAGAGAAAGACTGAAGAAGAAAAGAGCAAAAAATAATTACCTATCTTTTCCTCTGCCTCTGAATACAGCTCCCTGCCTTTTCATTTTGAACTAAGCTCAGCCAATTATGTAGCCAGTTCAAGGGATACTTGACTACCTAGTTCTCCCCTGAATGAAGTCCCATTTCTAATTGTCAGAAATGAGTGTTCAACACCAAGGCACATCATAATTACATTAGCCAAGATGAAAATGAAGGAGAGAATCCTAGGAGCAGCAAGAGATAAGGGGACAGTCACCTACAAAGGAGTTCCCATCAGACTGTCAGCAGATTTCTCAAAAGAGACATTACAGGTGAGAAGAAGCTACAAAGAAGTATTCCACGTCATGAAATCCACAGACCTACAGCCAAGATTGCTTTATCCTGCAAAGCTTTCATTTAGAATGGAAAGGCAGGTAAAGTGCTTCTCAGATAAGGTAAAATACAAGGAGTTCATCATCACCAAGCCCTTATTATATGAAATGTTAAAGGGACTTATCTAAGAAAAAGATGCTAAAAATATGAACAGTGAAAGGACAGCAAACTCACAGTTATTAACAACCACACCTAAAACAAAAGCAAACCAAGAGGACAGCTAGATCAGGAGCGGAACCATAGAAATGAAGAACACATGGAGGGTTAGCAGTAGGGGAGTAGGAGGAGGAGAAGGGGGGAGAAGGTACAAAGAATAAGTAGCATAGATGGTAGGTAGAAAATGGATAGGGGGGAGGGCAAGAATAGTAGGGGAAATATAGAATCTAAAGTACTAGAGACATGTGGTTATAAACTAAAGGGGGGGAATGGTGGGGGAGGGGATGTGCAGTGTGGAGGGGAATGAAGGGGGGATAGAACAACTGTAATGGCATAATCAATAAAATATATTGAAAAAACAAATGAGTGTTCAGGTGATAGTATTTGTATTTATATGCATCTCCTGGCTAGTAGTGTCTTGGAAAGTGTACATTTTGAGTACACGCTACAAAAGAAAGAAAATTTGATGAGTCTGGGCCATTTTGAAGAGGAGGGCTCTAATTGGAATATATACTTCCTTTCCTAATGTTATTTGACAATGTTAATCACATTCTGTTCTGAAACCACCTTTTCCCCAAGTATCATTAGGTAAGATAAGGTTATACTTTTTAACTAAGGTTCCCTGAATACCTTTTTAAGACTGTGTGTGTGTGCATGTGTGCTATGCACTCAACACAGGAAAGCCTAGAACAGAATCACTCTCTCTGAAGCCTTGCTCTAGATTGCCCCTAACTTCCTAGGGCTCTTCCTTGGATTCCCAGTTAGGAATGGGGGTCTCTGGTTTTACCTTTATCTATCCTGTGTAGGGCATTTCACAAACATTCCTCAACTGTCTCAAAAGCCTAAGAAACATGTGATATGTAACTATAATGACTAAAAAAAAATCAGTGTTTCAAAATGGATTTTCTCCAAGGCCAGAAAGTAGAGTCCCGGGGATCACAGGACTCGCAGTATTCTCCCTCCCAGCGACTGTCTTCCCCTCACCGGGGTTTGCAGTACATCTGGGACATCCATGTTTGAACAGATGAAGTCTAGCTACTGCCTCTAAACTTCTTTCCTGGGAAATGAGTGACATAAGGCCTGCCTGTCCAGGTTGTTATAATAATTAATGTTAATGGATCTTGGGAATTATTGCTTTTGGTCAATGGCTTTACCCAGCATTGAGTTTGTTTATTTGAGCTTTGCATTTTTCCTTAACAAATAATCAACAAACTCATAAATCAGCGGCCATGATCTATAGGCAAACCCCCTGAGTGTTATGGCTGCGAGAGCAGAAAACAGTCAGGGGAGCAAGGATTGAGAAAACAGGAGAGATTTAATAAACATGTGACTGTCCAGACTCTCGTTTTCTGGCTGGTCTGATGTTATAGCTTTATTTGATACTTCTTTGACATGGTTGAAATAAGGCAACTGGCTTAAGTTACCCACCTGCAGGGAAGTCAACACACTAGTACATAGAAGTCAGGTGCATTTACTGAGAGTTCCTTGATATTCTGAGACAGAACAGATCCAACAGAAATGGGAGGCTCCTGGTGAGGATGATATGGGGTGCTGACCTGGTGTCATTCCTAACTTCAGGCTGAGGTATTTGGAAGGGAGCATTTAGCCATCCTAGGATTCCAAAGGCCAAGTGCCTCCCAGGCAGGAAAAGAATCTGACAGAACAGGAAATCGGACACAAATAAACCTGTTTTCAGAATATGAGGTGGATTTTTGCCGCTCTTTAATGTACATGCTAAGAATTTAGGCTAAGAAAGAAAGTAGGGAGGATGCCTTGGACTGAATATTTTCTTCTTCTCTTTCAATTGGGTGGAACAGGCAGACTTATGTGTGGACTGCTGAGATTGACATTGAAATGACCTCTGAAAGCAAACACCCCAGTGAAACTGTTAGGAAAACTTAAACGACTACAGATATTTCAGACCAGTGCCACATAGCCCGGGCAGTGTTAATGACAGCCAGCCACCTGTAAGTAGCAAGTATTTCTAAACAGAAAGGGGATGGATGCAAATATCTTCTCCGATTCTATTTTAGAAATAAAGATAGGTAGCAATAGGAAGTCTTTGCGGTTTCAGATCTCAATGGTAGGAATTCAATACTTAAATTTAATCAAAATGGCAGGCTGCAGACTGAAAAGTATATAATATAATATGGACTAATGTGTTATTAGTTCACATTCACTACAATGAGATTAACTCCCAACATCATCATAATCAGATCTTGGTATTTTGCTGGGCTAAATCTATGTTCAAAGGACATGCAGCCAGATATAAGCCTCATGTATTTCAAACCGGAATTTTGACTTTAGTAAAACTGCTTTTAAAAAACCCTCACAGTTTATAAAGCGACTTCGAATCATTAAACCCTTTGAAACTTCTTAAGTAAACAGTCTTAAAAAATCCATTTTGAACAGTGATTACATTAATGATGCTTATATTTTTAATCAACCAATGAGCTTTCGTTGTAAAACCAAAGATTTGGTTTTAAAAAACCATATATTTGATGTGTTTCACATCAAAAATCTGCATATTTAAGTGAGTTGCTTAAAAAAAAATCCTATAAACTGACTGAAGTCATCAATCTCTTTAAGGCCTTTTCTTAAACAACCTAGAATATCTTTTTAAAGCAGCTTCACTGATGCTCATTATCTTTTTAATCAACCAATAAGCTTTATTTGTAAAATTCAAGACTTGTTTTACAAATGCCATGAGACCTGGGCAGAATCATCCAAGAGGAGCACTGTATTTCCTTTGTGCAGAAAGTTAATAGGATTAAAGCTTGAAGTGAATAAAACCCTGAGCTGGTTGACATGGGTGTGTCATATTTCAGGGTTCCCATTTCATAACTGGCATGTTCCACATTTCATAAAATAAAACACACTGGTGAGCTCATTTAAATGGTTCTCCAGGAATATGTTGATTTCAGATACTTTAAAAGGGTACACATGTCCGTTTCCTTTCTTGAGCCATATGGTTTTTTGTGTACTCAGCCTGCCTGGTTTTTAAGCTTGCTCCTGCTTCTCAATCAGCAATCTGTATGACTACTTTGTATGGTCCAGTTACACGGAGAAGAGAGCATAAATTTTTGTGCTCAGAGAATTTTGTATATGAACTAATAGTTTCTAACTTTCACAATGATGCAACTTGCACTGGCTTTAGTTATCTATAAATATAGCAAATCTAAGCTAAAATGCCAAAGACCTGTTATCTTCCTCTAGATCATGTAATGGAACTGGGGGTCTGCTACTTTCTGCTATTAAGGTGGTTATTATCAAGTGTAATTTGTGGTTGGACATGTTTGGCATTCCTGTCTAGCAGTAGCCCAGAATGTTTAGAATAGATTTTTACATAGGAGTTCAAACATCTGTCTGTTTTAGATCGTATTTCTGTGAGAATTTGTGCATATATTCTCTAAACATATGCAGCTGTCCCAAATTAAACGCAAACGGTTTCTTACATTATGAAAACAACAAAGGGTCAAGTTTAAAATGTAAAATATAAGAATAAGGCTAAGAATGATAAGTAAAATGTATGCCAATTTTACAAAGTGCCACATAATATTACCAAACAAGTTGGACTTGAAGGTTGTGTAAGGACTATCACAGCAAAAGACATTAATTAGCAGTTTGTAACACCAATTTGCCTATGAACTCATAAGCAGCATAACAATTTCATTAGAGTACTTTCTTTTGCAATTCCTCAGTTATAAGAATCCAGCTTGTTTGAAGTGAAAAGTGCTTATTAAATGAAGCTGTACATAAAACTGCAAAGAAACATAATGTCACATTTTGGAAAGGAAGTTAAAAAAGAATGAAAACAAGCTGTGATGATCTTAACAAATACACATAAAACCTGTTACCAGGAAGAGTTCTTTGGTCAAATTTCCTATTTTCTTCTAAGCCCTGGTTTGTTTTAAACATGCCGTCAGTGCACAGTTTATTACTGTTGATTAACATTTGTACATGTAAAGTCCAGAACTGTTCTTCAGGACTTATTTAAAGATATTCTAAACAATGTGGATTTTCTCTTTTCTAGATTGTTGTCTTGACCATAGTTAAGAGATGATAATTATGCCTTGGATCAAAATAACTGAAAATTAATATTGGAAACAAGAAAGTTAATCAAATATGGGTTAATGAAACATAAAAGGAAAGTTTCATAAAATACCTATTTAAGATATTTTACCCTAAGAAATTTTACTACAGCTTTCAGAATCAACTTAGACTGCTAGCAAGCACATAAATCAAAGCCACACAAGTGTCAATGATGGTTCTTTGTTTTGTTTAATTCACTTAAAAAATATCCTCTGCAAATACATATCTGACTCTAATGGCAACCATTATAAATTTTAAATAACCGAATCCTACTATTGTATATGAAATGTAGGAAAATAAAAATTCCTCCCTTGGGAAAAAAGTATAAAACATTAACATTTTCTAAGCATTTTATAAATTAGGAAGCTTTATTAAACACATACCATTAGAAGTCTCTTCTATACTGACAACACTTTTCTTAATGGTCTTTACATGTTTAAATAAATGGCTCCTGAAAATGTGCATTTATATTATATAAATAAAACCCTAATTAATATAAACATACCCAGATATAAACTTTTTAGAAATGTCAGCTTAAAACTTTCCAGTCTAAATAAATCCACTTACGAATGGTCCAGCAAAGCAATTTTCAATGCATTTCCCTCCTGCCCCTAAAAAGCTCACAGAGATTTACAGACACAATCCAAAAGAAAAACCAAAATAGCTTTGAAGAAGACTGAATGTTTCATTCACATAATAACTCTAAGCATATCCAATAAATGGATAATTTTTGAAACCAATTAGGGCCATGTGATTTTTTTCTTTTTAGTACTATTATCTCATAATATCTTGTTCACTTATTTGTTCTCCTGTTTATTATTACCTCCCTCACTTGAATTATAAGCTTTCTGAAAGTAAAGACCACATCTGTCTTATTCTTTGCTCTAACACTTAGCATGGTGTCAGACAAATGGTAAATATGAAGAGTGGCTCATTGATGAATTCATGAATGGTCTGATTAATAAAGCCAAAAAGACTCGGTTATTTCAATGTACCTTACTTTGTCCATTTTATACCATATGTCAAGAGTCTGAGTCACTGGCTGCTGTTCTCTTTTGTCTCTCTAAGTTTCCACTGAACACATACATTGCCACCTGGAATAAAGACTATGTATTCCAGCCTCCCTTGCAGCTATGTGCCACTAGATGTGAAGCAATAAGATGAAAACTAATACAAAACAATATTGAATGTAAACTCTAATTGAAAAATAAATTTTTTTCGGAAGATGCAAAAAAATCACTGTACATCAACTATGGGGAAAGCTCCTTGAAAGATGCTGATGTGAGGCCTTTGCCCTTTCTTCTTCCCTCTCTCCTTTCTGCTGCCTACAATGTGCATGTAATGGCTAGAGCTCAAACAGCCATTGTGGACTATGAGTTGACCTTGAGAATATAAATTGTATGTTTGGATGGTAGAGCAGCAGCAAGAGAGTAGAAGACTAGGTTCCTGCCCTATAGAGCCCCACTCCACCCTTTCTACCTCTGACCTTCTGTTACATGGAGAAAGAAATCAACATCTTTCTTACTTATTTTTTTTTTTAGTTTTCTGCCACATGTAGCCAAATCGAATCTTAGTGATATGATTATGAAAATAGTTTGAAAAACAAGCACAAGTAGACTTTATGTGTGCTTTACTAAATTATTATTTGGTAAACACCATAAGAAATCTTTCCAATGACTAAGCAAGTATTTGTGAACACAAACTTTGTCCTCAGAATTAAGCTTGTTACTATTAGAGAATATAAAGAAATTAAATTCTGGGTTCCTATCCTTAAGAAGTTAATGATTTAGCAAGTAAAAAAGAAAACACATGAACTGCCCACATCTCCTTCCCAACACACCCACCCAGAGGAAACAACACATGGCAGCAAAGAACTAAAAGTGAAATTGTGCAGTGAGATGGCAATTGTGGACGAAATTCAGAAACCAAAGGGCCAGTGAGGACTGGGGCTCCAAAGGAAGGTTTCAGGGAGAAGCTGGTTCTTAAGGTGAGCCTTGCAGGAGGGGCAGAACCTGCAGAGGCAGTGGAAACTGGCTAAGTATTCCCAGGGTGGAGACCACTAGCTCAGTAATGAGGACGGCATGTTCAAGGAGAATGGAAGAAGGTCAGCCAGATGCGTGGCCCCAGGAAAGAGATCCCTCCTTTTTCTCAGAATGTGGTCTCTCAGCCTTGAACAGAGTCCTTGTGAAGGATGGCTAACCTAACCATTGACACCACATTTAGAAGATAAATCTCTGCTCTAGCTTCTCCTTGCTTTGCATATAGCAGTACGTCCTAGACTCAAGGCCTTTGCTTTTCTTTAGGGATTCTGTTCAGATCTCAGCCTAGTAGTGACTTCTGGAGAAATGTGCTTCCTACTATGTCAACAAGGACAACTGAAGTCTTGCTCACATCCTCTGATGAGATGTTTCAAATTAAAACATCAGGCAGAGGTAGTGTGCTCTGCCCTCTGTTGTGAAATAACAATAAAGCCATAGACTGATCAGTCATTGCTTCCAAAGAAGAGGCCAGGGAATTTGATTACTCACAAACTAACCACGATCACAGAATGAAGCAGAAACTCCTAATATGCTCCTTTCAGGTACTTTGCACATACAAAGCCACTGTTCAGTTTTTAAAAATCAACCAATACCTTTGAGGAAAAGAAGAGCACTGTCAAATCCGATAAAAGATGTGGACACAGCCTTCAAGGAGCCCTGATGAGGTCAGTGAAATAGAAGGATCCCTCCTAGGGAATCAAGGCCCAGTCAGGTTTACTATTGAGTAATAAAACACTGACTAAGGACAGAGCCCAAAATAAAACAAATTACATAAAGTGTTTTTATATCTGGAGGTCAGGAGGAGTGAATAATTTCTCTGAGGTCTGGTCTAAGGCAAACGAAACCAAACCTGACCCTTTTCCCAAAACTGGGCCTCAAACTGCTTCTGGGAATCATCCCCCGCAGCCCGATGGAGCAGGAAAACACAGGGACACGGTGGGAAGAGACTTGAATGCAGGTTTGGCTCTGCTGCCTTAGTACTTGTTGTTGACCTTGGTTTCTTTATCTGTAAATAAAGGGAGTTCCACTGGAGATGATGGATCCCTGATACCTACTTTGGATCCAACAACTCTATGCCAATAACATAAGTGCACAGGAAAGAAGGAAATAAAATTTACTCTCATTTTCTTTTCTGCACATCACCATTTCTCCATATGCCCCAAATCACATGAATTCACTAATTAATAAACAGCCATCCTCAGTTGCACTCTTTTCTGAAGCTTGGTGAACTTCATGCTTATTTGGTGACAGTGACAGCTGCTGCCCTCCTCAAACCACATCCTTCCTCTTCATCATGAGGCCTTCTCACTAGCCACAGTTTGCCTTGGCCTGAGCTCCCTCTGCGTCAGCGCCCACTAGAAACTGCCACCATATGTAGAGTTCTAGTTCATCGGCCTCTCTGAAGTGGATCCAGCTGCCAGAGCAGCATTCCAGGTGGTCAAGACCAAAGAACAGCATAGCATTGCAGGCATATGAAAGCTGAAAGGGACCATGAAACGCATCTAGTCCAACTGCCTCCCCTTTATTGATGAGGACCCTGACGGCCAGACAGGTTTATTTATCCAAAGTGCCCTAGCAGAGCTAGAACCTAAGTTCACTGACTGAAAGGCCAGTTACGATTCTGAATTGACTGAATGAAACAGAAGCTACTATTTATGGTGTGCCCTGTGTCAAGTGGCTTTTTAAAGGTTAACATACACAAACTTGAACTCAGCATCGTTTCTCAGAATCTGCTTCTCCATCTGTCCTTCCACCCTCATCAACAGCACCCCCACCCATTCAGCTGCTTCTGTCAGGAACTCGGGAGTTATCCTTGACACATCACACTTCCTCAAGACCCCCTCAGATAAAACTCTCAAGGCCTGCCATTTCTCCGGAGCGTATCTTACACTTCCAATACTCTTCATCATTGCTATCTCCAGCTTAGTCCAAGCTACCTCTGCCTCTCGCCTAGATGATGGCCACACCTCTGATCTCACCATCTCACCATCCCACTGCTACCACTCCTGTTTCTGGCAACCCATTCTCCAACCAAAAACCAGAGCAATTATGTAATAACATAAATGAAATCATATCATGCCCACCCCTATTTCTACCCTGTCACTGCTTAAACCCATGGTCTTCCTAATATATTTAGGATGAAACTCAGATTTGTCTAAGACCCTGTATAGTTTGATACCTGATGATATCCCCAATCTTGTTTTACCCCAATCTTCTGACACCTCCTTAAGTCCTATCAAAATTTCTATCAGTTCCTCCAATGTTCCAATTCCTTCCAACCATAGGCTGTCCTTCTGTTTGAAATGCTCTTATTTCTATGTCTGGCCTGGCTCACTTTAGATCTCATCTTAAACATCATTTCCTCAGATAGGCCTCCCCTAAGATCCTACTAGGAGCCACTTCTGCATAGCATTTACCAGTTTGTGAGATTACATTTTTGAGAGTGTTTCTTAAACGGCCATCTCCCCAACCAGACTACAAGCCTCATGAGGACAGGGATCATATTTACTTGTTCATCACTGTAAGTACAGAACTTAGTGACAGGCACATAGTATGTCCTAAATAAATATTTGGTGACTTAATTTATGTATGCTCTTAACACCAAACGACATCAGGAGAGAGGGAAGCTATAGAAGATAGTGAGCTTTAATGTTCAGTTGATTTATTTAGAACAAATGGAGTCTCTGATATGCTAAAAAATGTCCCCTAAAAGAAATGCTCGCCCTAGTTTCTGAAACTTTCGAATGTTACCTTATATGGCAAAAGATAGGAGTGCTTTGCGGAGATGATTAAAAATCTTGAAGGAAATTATCCGGAATTACCCATGTGAGCCCAAAATGTAATCACGAATATCCTTAAAAGAGAGAAGCAGAGCCCTGGCCAGTGTGCTCAGCTGGATAGAGCACTGTACACCAAGAGGTTCCCAGTTTGATTCCCACTCAGGGCACAGGCTTGGGTTGTGGGTCTGGTCCCCAGCTGGGCTCATATGACAGGCAACCAATAGATGTTTCTCTCTCACATGAATGTTTCTCTCCTTTTCTCTCCCTTCCCCTCTCTCTGAAATCAATTAAGCTTGTCCTGAGGTAAGGATTTTTTTTTAATTTAAAAAATATTTTATTGTTGTTCAATTACAGTTGTCCGTATTTTCTCCCCACCCCTTCCCTGCACCCCCTCCAAACCCACCTCCCTTCTTTGCTTCTACCCTCCCCTTGGTTTTGTTCATGGGTCTTTTATAGCAGTTCCTGAAAACCCTTCTTCCCACCTTCCCCTCCCACCTTCCCTCTGGCTACTCAGGTAAGGATTTAAAAAAGAGAGAGAGAGAGAAGGAGACTTGACACAGAGGAAACAGGAATGCGAAAACAGAGCAGAGAGAAATTTGAAGACGCTGGCCTTGAAGATTGAAGTGATGCAGCCACAGGTCAGGAAACGTTGGGCCCTGGCTAGTGTGGCTCAGTGGAGCACCAGTCTGCGAACCAAAGGGTCATCTGTTTGATTATCAGTCTGGGCACATGCCTGGGTTGTGGACCAGGTCCCCAGTAGGAGGCACACGAGAAGCAACCACACATCGATGTTTCTCTCCTTCCCTTCCCCTCTCTAAAATTAAATAAATAACATCTTTTTAAAAAAAAAGAAAGAAAGAAAAGGTCGCAGCCACCAGAAATTAGAAGAGGCAAGAAACAGATTCTCCCCTACATCCTGGAGAGGGAGCGTGGCCCTGCCCACACCTTGATTTCCACCCAGTCATGCTAATTTCAGATGTCTGGCCTCCAGAACTGTGACAGAATCAATTTCCTTTATTTTCAGCCACCAAGTTTGTGGTTGCTTGTTACAGCAGACATAGGAAACTAATACAGAACCCATAACTTTATGTAGCTACCATATTGTGGTTTACATTTGGAAAGGTTTTACTCCCTCCCTAGTCCCATCTGTACTGTGCTATATACCATTCAGCCACAGATAAACATGGCACCTCTATTCTTTGCACCATCTCTACAACACATTCTGTAAGTCAAGAATTAGTCATGAGAAATGAGATAATTACAAGGCAAAACAAAAGAACAACTGATGACTAGGGGAAAAAAATGCTTCAAAGCTCAGGACTTACGTAAAACCAGAGTAGACAATGTCTTAATGTTGTCTCCAACATGTTTTTGGATCCACGGAGATCTTCTGTTTTCACCTTCACAATATAGTAAATAATTTATAATACAAAAGCTGTTTCAGAATAGCTAGAGAATCAAGCCCTGGCTGGTGTAGCTCAGTGGATTGAACACGGGCCTGCGAACCACACGATCGCGGTTTGATTCCCAGTCAGGGCACATGCCTGGGTTGCAGGCCAGTTCCCAGCAGGGGACTCACGAGAGGCAACCATACATTGATATTTCTCTCCTTTTCTCCTTCTCTTCCTCTCTAAAAATAAATAAATAAAATCTTTAAAAAAAGAATAGCTAGAGAATCATATTCTATGAAATTAAACTCTGCCTTGTACCTTCAACGTCATCTTTCAGCCTACCTTTGGATGATGATTCTGCCATACATATTGAAGATCTGGACTTGGCAGACTGATAACGCACTCTAAGACAATCTCTAATTTTATAAGATAAGATGCCTAGAAATATAAATTTTAATGACTCATTTTAACATTATAACAAGTCAGATAATATTTATGAGGTGAGATGCACTGTGAAGAAATACATTTTCGTATACCCTTTATATCCTCACCTAAAGGACAGGGATAATAGCTCTCTTGCCACAGCAGCCATCTTGCTACTATTCCATTCAGAGCTTCCAGATGGGAAAAAGATATTAAGTCATGGGAAATTGATCCTGCCAAAGGAATTCAGAAATTTTAAAAGCTGTTGTCAATATGGCCCTGCAGTTTAAGATGAACATACATGAGGTGAATTCACAACAGCTACAATCTGGTTGAAGAAATGGCTATCATAAGTACTGCTGTAAGAGAGCAAAACAGAAAACTCTAGATGCTGAGAGGATGAGAGAAATATTGTTGAGGTGACTCAAGACTGCTGAGTCATGACAGAGGCCAAGGGAGGAGGGTGAGCACGTTTTAATGCAAGAAAATCTCCTGAGCAAAGATGCTTCTCAGACAGCGAAGAGCATATTTGGGAAGCATTTAGAAATATGAAACAGCACTTCACTCAGCATAATATTTTGAGATCAGTTAGCTCAACTGCCCCATTTTATAGATGCAAAACTGAGGCCAACAAGTGTTACATCATTTTCCCAAGGACAAGAGCTGGAACTCAGACTCAGGTGTACTACACCCTCCTCTGGTGCTGTGTGCACTCTCTGTCTTTCCACATCTATGTTACACGTTAGAGATGTGTCTACTAGCTTAACTAATGACAAATTATCTTTTATTTCTTAGGGCAAATTAATTTTCAAGCACTGTCAATCTATTCCATAATGAGCTATTTCTTTTTTTATTTATTTTTTAATTTATTTATCTTTAGAGGGGAAGGGAAGGAGACAGGGAGAGAAATATCAATGTATGGTTGCCTCTGGTGTGTCCCCTGCCGGGAACTGGCCTGCAACCCAGGCATGTGCCCTGACTGGAAATTGAATCTCAATCGTGTGGTCCGCAGGCCCGCGCTCAATCCACTGAGCTACCAGCCAGGGCCATAATGAGCTATTTCAAGCTGATTACTTTTTACCAATTCTTTTCAACACGATATTCAAACCCCTCGTCATCTTCTTACCCCTTCCTTTGTCCTTTGCATTCCCTTAATATCCTTGGTGGTAGATAGCTACTTAGTCAAAAAAATTGCTTTCTTTGAGACCACCCAATTTTTACACCTGAGTTATCACCACCCACCCTGCAGACAGCAGCCAGTGTTGATGCTGCCCCTTTGCTGAGTGTAGGTTCTGGGTGGGTGTGCATGTGTGCTGGTCCATGGGTGCGTGGCCTGAATGAAACGCACCAGATGTGCAACACGACAGCCAATGTGCACAGGGGCATTAATCTCCCTGCTGTTGTGCCCTCAGCCAGAACTGTTACCCTGAGTTATCAGCCTTCCAAGCAAAAGCTTGCTTCTTTCAGGATGTTAGTGATCCTAAGCTATGAACAGAGTATGTGCCCTTTGGCCAGGTTCTTATCTAATGTTTCCTCAGGGTGTCTGATGATAGGAGTGCACCTCTCCTTCATCATGTATTCTTTGAGTCTCACACCAGAATCCAAGAAGAGGACACCTGTGTCTTTCTATAATGTAGTTTTTATGAGACTAATTTGTAAATATATTTTGTCTATCTCTAGGGCATTATTTATCAGAACTAATGGGCATCTGATCCACACAACAACAACCAGTTCTATGCAAATTAAAAATAAGTTTCCTCTCAAAGAATAAACTAAAACATGATTTGCAAAATGATTTTAAATAATAAGCTTCTATCAGTAGAAAGATGGCATGGTTTATAGCACAGGTGGCAAATACAAGGCCTGCAGGCCGAATCCAGCCCTCCACCTTGTTTTATCTGGCCCAGCACCTTGTTTGTACCCAGTGGCAGTGCCAAGCTCCTTGCCCCTTGCCCCTGGTTAAGGAGTAGTTACATTTATGCGGTCCTAAAGTTACATTTGGCCCTTTGAAGGCAAACCATGAGGCTGATGTGGCCCCCAGTGAAAATGAGTTTGACACTCCTGGTTTACAGTAGTTAGCTAATGTATGTCTGATGTTGTATCTGTAATGACATGTTATTGTGAATCCTTCCATGTAGAGATTTGGTGGCTCTGTCAGACACATTTGGACATTCAGATTAAGTACTGTCCTAAACCTTATAGGGGGATTTCTCACTAAGGACCTCTGAAAGTGCTTACTCTTTCCACAAACATAAATTGATAAGCACATTAGATTCAAGATCTAGAAACTTGGGCTGAATGTTCCATCAGGGAAGAGAGCAATAAATAGATGCCTAATCTACTTTCAGTTGCATTTGGTAAACATACTGCAGTGTTTGGATATGATTTTAAAACAATCTGTAATATACCATCAGTTCATCCTCTGACTAATGGGTAAAGAC
This sequence comes from Sturnira hondurensis, assembly GCF_014824575.4. Lineage (NCBI taxonomy): Eukaryota > Metazoa > Chordata > Mammalia > Chiroptera > Phyllostomidae > Sturnira > Sturnira hondurensis. The sequence goes on from NW_028081491.1 coordinate 2,401,210, forward strand.
CCATTTATTCAGTAATATTTATTGAGCTACTGTGGATACCAGTAGGCATTGGGGACACAGTAGGAAACAAGAAAGGATCTCCATCTTCAATGACCCACAAGATAACAGGGTTTCTTCTACTTCACATTAAATAGCTTAATATTCAGCCCCAAATAGCATGTCACTTGAAAAAGCCACTTAAATAATACAGATGGCCTTTACAGAAACGAATCAGAGTCATGAAGCTACATTATGTTAACTCATACCACGTTCCAAAAACTTTTAAGTGGTACCTTTGCCACCAGTATGTTACTTGCTGCCAATTTGCTTCATTTCATGAGGAACTGTCATATTGGTTGTTCTTTTTTTCAACTATAATCAGATCAAATGTACAGTGAGGACCACAAACTGTTCTATAGAAATAAAATATGGATGCTACCCACATTCTAGTGCAACTTCTTTTATTCATACAATAATGTCCTTCCATCCTTCCTACCTGTCACTACAGATCCCAGTTTACCTTGATCATTCTCCTTCATGGTTCATAATTTATAATCATTAACCAAACCAAACCAAACATTCTTCTCTTATGATGTAAGTTCTCACTGAACAAAGACTTATCAAGCAATCTTCCCTCATTTAAATACTGCACATAAACAGAGTTGATTCATAATCTGCAAATCATTGCTTTTTCCCAAATGTGAAGTAAAAGACCAGCTAGCAGATACATATGCTAGTAACTGCTTTTCTATACTAATACAGTGGTTTTTATGCAAAACCCATTTGATGAAAGAATTTTGCCAAATATCCTATTCTCCTTTTTCTAAATGTTCTCTCAGTCACTTTTAACTTATCTAATATCATTGAAGAATTCATCAATCTCACTTTGAAAAGTACAATCTTAGATTTGTTCTGGAAAAAATGAAAAACAGACTTACCTCTGTTAAATTTAAAAATGACAGAAAACATTCAGTGACTTCAGGCCACTATTTGACAAAGGACAGTATACAGTGAAGTGTAGTTAAATGGACAGCAGTTTAAATAAACCTAATTTCAAATATTCACCACCATTCTTCCTTTATTGGCTGCTAATGCTGTCATCCTACTCATGGAACCATTTGTCTCATCAGCTACAAAAATGCATTCTATCTTTGCACTCATGTCCTATTCACTATTTATAGTTCTAACACTATTATGAGTGTTAATATTTACCTGACTCATTCCACTCTACTTTTGCTTTTCATCACTGAGTCATTGAGCCATTTTTAATTGGCATGTAATAACTGTAATAAATAAAACTTTATGTGAACAATAATGGAAAATGATGTAAAAACATGTCAGCTGAGATGAACTTCAGTTAGCTGACCAAGTACCTTCCAAAACAACATGACTAGCAGTCTTTCAAGAACAGGTACAACCTTTAAGAAGATTATTAAGAAGAAGATTCCTCTGAATAGTGAATATTATTTCTAATTAATAAAATATATGCAAATGAAATAAATACATTGATTTATCCCTTAAAACTGCCAAAGTACCAACAGATCACCTGATAGCGTAAGGTGGGGAATACGCGGAGGCCACACTGAGAAACTGGTCTCAGTGCTCCAGCCTGATGGGTCTGTACAACACTCAGCCAAATACTGCCTTAAATTTCACACCCCACTATCAGCTTAAACTGAACCTTATGAAGAAGTGTTTATCCCCACCCCACCCCCCCCACCAGTCACCCTAAGCCCAACTTCCAGCCACGCCTCTCACCACCCCTGGTATAACCAAACTTTGCCTCAACGTCTGAAGTTAAGAAGCTTGGGAAAATCTCTGCTTGATGTTTGATATTGAAAACAGGTCAAATTCAACTGCTATTTTTATAAGGCAGTAGTTCTCAGGCTTGGCTACTCACTACAATCACTTGGACAGCTAAAAAACTTAAAAGTACCATGGCCTAGACTCCACCCAGATTCATTTAATCAGAATCTCTGGGGTGGAGTACTTACGGTTTTTTAAAAGCTTCCCAGTGGTGGACTAGAAATACAGAATAAGAATCACTACCAGACTTCTGGCCATGATGGAGGAGCAGGTAGAAACACGTTGCCTCCTCATACAACTATAAGAAAGACAACAATAAATTTAAAAACACAAACAACCACAACTGCCAGAAAATCAAACTGTCAAGAAGTCTGACAACCAAGGAGTAAAGAAGAAACATTCATCCAGACTGGTAGAAGGGGCAGAGACATGCAGCCAGCAGAGAAGACTCCCAGCAAGGCAGCAACTCAAGGATCTGGCAGGTGAAGAGGCAGTTGGTGGACCAGGAGGTTCCATATTTGCATGCAGAAAACCCTGGGAGAACAACTGGGGAGAGAGACAGACTACACAACCCAGGGTTCCAGCAAAGGAAAAGAAAGCGTCAAAACCCCTGGCTGTAAAAACCTGCAGAATTGTGGTGGTGGGAGAAACGCCCACCCTCACAGAAGAGCTTGTTTGAGAGATCCACAGGGTCCTACAATGTGCACAAACCCACCCACCCAGAAATCAGTACAAGAAGGGCCCAATTTGCTTGTGGGTACAGGGGAAAATGAAAGCCGGCCCAGAGCCCAGCACACAGCATTGTTCCCATTCAGACCCCTGCCCCACATACGGCACCATACCACAGTGATGTGGGATGCCCCATCCTGGTGAATACCCAAGGCTCCACCCCTTACAATGTAGCAGATACTCTTGAGACAAAAAAATATGGCCCAAATGAAAGAACAGATCAAAACTCCAGAAAAAGAACTGAGGGAAAAAAAAAGATAGTCAATGCTATCATCAGATGAAGAGTTCAAAACACTGGTAATCAGGATGCTCACAGAAATGGTTGAGTATGGACACAAAATAGAGAAGGAAGTGACGGTTATGGAATGTAAAATAAGGGGAAACATATAAAGAGCCAAGTACCCAAGGAAAGGAGACCAGGACTCAAATCAACAATTTGGAGCAGAAGGAAGAAATAAACATTCAACCAGAAAAGAATGAAGAAAAAAGAATCCAAAAAAAAAAAAAAACTGAGAGGCTGAGAAAACTCTGGGCCAACTTTAAGCATTCCAAAATCTGAATCATAGGGGTGCAAAAAGGAGAAAAGGAAGAGCAAGACAGTGAAAGTTTATTAGAAAAACAATGGAAAACTTCCCCAATCTGAAAAAGAAAATAGACTTCCAGGAAGTCTAGGAAGCTCAGAAAATCCCAGAGAAGTTGGACCCAAGAAAGCACACACCAAGGCACATTATCATTATTACATTACCCAAGATTAAAATTAAAGAGAGAATCCTAGAAGCAGCAAGAGAAAAGGAGACACTTGCCTACAAAGGAGGTCCCATAAGACTATCAGCTGATTTCTCAAAAGAGATCTCACAAGCAAGAAGGGGCTGGAAAGAAGTATTCCAAGTCATGAAAGGCAAGGACCTATGTCCAAGATTACTCTATCCAGCAAAGCTACCACTTAGAATGGAAGGGCAGACAAAGTGCTTCCCAGATAAGGTCAAGTTAAAGGGGTTCATCATCATCAAGTCCTTATTGTATGAAATGTTAAAGAGACTTACCTAAGAAAATGAAGACTAAAACTATGAACAGTAAAATGTCAACAAACTCACAACTATCAACAACTGAAACTAAAAACAAGAACAAACTAAGCAAACAACTAGAACAGGAAGAGAATCACAGAAATGGAGATTACACGGAGGGTTAGCAGCAGGGAGAGGGAGAAAGAGTGGGGTAAATGTGGGTAAAGGTACGGGGAACAAGAAGCATAAATAGTAGGTACAAAACAGATAGGAGAAAGTTAAGACTACAGAAAATGGAGAAGCCAAAGAACTTATATGTACGATCATGGACATGAACTAAGGATGGGAGGGACAGCTGGTGGGAAGGGCGTTGCAGGGCAGAGGGGAACAAATGGGAGAAAAATATGGGACAAATGTAATGGCATAATCAGTAAAGTATACTTAAAATAAAAGAATCAGTACCATAAGGTAGCACTGCCCTAAAGGATCTCCCAGGGGGGAAGGGAAGGAGAGGGAGAGAGAAAAATCAATGTATGGTTGCCTCTCGTGAGTCCCCTGCTGAGAACTAGCCTGCAACCCAGACATGTGCCCTGACTGGGAATTGAATCGCGATCCTATGGTTCACAGGCCCAGGCTCAATCCACTGAGCTACACCAGCCAGGGCTATGTCTACCTTTTAAAATACTTCTTTTTACTGACAAACACTGACACAAGACATATTTAATACATGTTTTTGTTCAGTTAGGACAGTGTTTTGCAACTTTTCCATCAATATATTTAATTATAACAGCCATAGGCACATTTTCATCTTAAGAATATTTTTTGTGTTTATATTTTGATTTTTTCTACAGGTATATTTTTAACCCTTTTAAAATATATTTTATTGATTATGCTATTACTGTAGCCCATTTTTCCCCTTTATTCCCCTCTGCCCTGCAACCCCCTTCCACCAGCATCTCCCACTCTTTAGTTCATGTCCACGGGTCATAAATGTAAGTTCTTTGGCTTCTCCATTTCCTACACTATTCTTAACCTCCCCCTGTCTATTTTGTACCTACCAATTATGCTTCTTATTCCCCGTACCTTTGCCCCATTCTTTCTCCTCCCCCTCCCCATTGATAACCCTCCACATGATCTCCATTTCTATAATTCAGTCCCTGTTCCAGTTGTTTGCTTAGTTTGTTCTTGTTTTTTAGTTTCAGTTGTTGATAATTGTGAGTTTGTGGTCATTTTACTGTTCATAGTTTTAGTCTTCATTTTCTTAGGTAAGTCTCTTTAACATTTCATACAATAAGGACTTGATGATGATGAACCCCTTTAACTTGACCTTATCTGGGAAGCATTTGTCTGCCCTTCCATTCTAAATGAAAGCTTTGCTGGATAGAGTAATCTTGGACGTAGGTCCTTGCCTTTCATGACTTGGAATACTTCTTTCCAGCCCCTTCTTGCGTGTAAAGTTTCTTTTGAGAAATCAGCTGATAGCCTTATGGGACCTCCTTTGTAGGCAAGTGTCTCCTTTTCTCTTGCTGCTTCTAGAATTCTCTCTTTAATTGTAATCTTCAGTAATGTAATGATGATGTGCCTTGGTGTGTGCTTCCTTGGGTCCAGCTTTTTGCGGACTCTCTGAGCTTCCTGGACTTCCTGGAAGTTTATTTCCCTTTCCAGATTGGGGAAGTTCTCCATTATATTTTCAAAAAAATTTCCAATTTCTTGGTCTTCCTCTCCTCATTTTGTCACCCCAATGATTCAGATGTCAGAACATTTAAAGTTGTCCCAGAGGTTCCTCAGCCCCTCCCTGTTTTTTAAAAAAATTCTTGTTTCTTCACTCTGTTCTGTTTGAATGTTTATTTCTTCCTTCTGCTCCAAATTGTTGATTTGAGTCCTGGTCTCCTTTCCTTCACTGATGGTTCCCTGTATATTTTCCCTTCTTTCACACTGCATAGCCTTCACTTCTTCCTCTGTTTTGTGTCCATACTCAACCACTCCTGTGAGCATCCTGACTACTAATGTACTGAATTCTGCATCTGACAGGTCGCTATCTCTTCATTAGTTAGTTTTATTTCTGGATCTTTGATCTGTTCTTTCACTGGGCCACGTTTTTTTTTTTTTTTTTTTTTTTTTTTTGTCTCGAGAGTATCTGCTACATTGTAAGGGGTGGAGCCTTAGGTATTCACCAGGGTGGGGCAACCCACATCACTGCAGTATGGTGCTGTATGTGGGGGAGGGGTCCAAAAAAGAACAATGCTGCTTGCTTGGCTCTAGGCAGGCATTCAGTCACTTCCCCTGCTTCCCCCAAGCAAACTGGACCCCCCTGGTACTAATTCCTGGGTCTGTGAGCTTGTGTACATTGCAGGACCCTGTGGGTCTGTCAAACAAGCCCTTCTGTGAGGGTAGGAATTTCTCCCACCACCACAATTCTGCAGGTTTTTACAGCCAGAGGTTTTGAGGCTTTCTTTTCCTTTGCTGGAACCCTGGGTTGTGTGGTCTGTCTCGCTCCCCAGTTGTTTTTCCCAGTTTATCTGCACGGGAATGTGGGCCCTCCCAGCCCACCAGTTGCTCCCTTGCCCCACATCCTTTCTGATTTGGCTGCCCGTCTCCACCCATCCTACCAGTCTGGATGAATGTTTCTTCATTAACTCCTTGGTTTTCAGACTTCCATACAGTTAGATTTTCTGACAGTTGTGGTTGTTTTCGTTTTTGAATTCATTGTTATACTTCTTTTGGTTGTGTGACGAGGCAAAGTGTACCTACATATGTTTCCATCTTGGACAGAAGTCTGTTTTTTTAAACAGACTTTATTTTTAGAGCAATTTGAGGTTTACAGAAAACTTCAACAAAAGGTACAGAGACTTCCCATATATCTCTTTCCTCTACACATGCATACCTCCCCCATTATCAATATCTCCCACCACAGTGGTACATTTGTTATAACTGATGAACTTACGTTGACATATCACTATCTCCCAAGATCCACAATTTACATCACAGTTCCACTTTTATGCTGGACATTCTATGGGTTTGGATAGAAGTATAATGACATGTATCCACCATTATAGTATCACACAGAATAGTTACACTGCCCTAAATATCCTCTGTGCTCTGCCTACTTATCCTTCTCCATCTTCCACCCCCAGACAACCACTGATTGATCTTTTTCCTCTCTCCACAGCTTTGCCTTTTACAGAATGTCATGTAATTGGAATCATACAGTGTATAAATTGGCTTCTTTCCCCTAGGAATATGCACTTAAGGTTCTTCCATGTTTTTTCATGGCTTGATAGATCATTCCTTTTTTTGTGATGAATACCATTCCATTACATAAATGCACCACAGTTTATTTAACCATTCACCTACTAAAGGACATCTTGATTGCTTCCATGTTTTGGTAGTTATGAATAAAGCTTTTATGAACATTCATAGGCAGGTTGTATGGGCATAAAAACTTCTTTTGGTAAATAACAAAGAGCATGATTGCTGGATTTTTATGGTAAGAGTATGTTCAGTTTGAAGAAACAAACTGTTTTCCAAAGTGGTTGTACCATTTTACAATCCTGCCAGCAATGAGCGCAAGTTCCTGTTGCTTCATATCTTCACCAGCATTTGGTGTTCTCAGTGTCCTGTATTCTGGCCATTCTAATAGGTGTACAGTGGTACCTCATTGCTGTTTTAACTTGCATTTCCATGATGACATATGATATGGAGCATCTTTTCATCTTTCCCCAAATTTTAATTTCGTTATATACATGGAAAATATCTACAAATTCTCTAGACTAAACACCAAAGCTGCTTGTGGCTAGAAAGAACAGGCTTGGGACTCTGGTTGCCCCAATCCCTCCTGGCCACTTGAGAGCTGAGGGTATCTTGTAACACATTTGCAAAACATGGCAATGCACACCTATAGGAATACTCCAAATTAGGATACCTTTAGCTACCAGATACAGAAATGCCAATTCAAACTGTGCTAAGCAGTCAGTGTCTTATTCTCTCACAGAGAAGTGCAGGGTCTGATCAGCTCCAGACATAGAATGTTAGGTGTGCTTCTCTACCTTTGTTTCTGCTATGCCTTATTTTGAGCTTTCTTTTTAGGCTGCTGGCAAGATGCTGCCACACTGTCAGGCATCACATCGTTATGTGTCTATTTCTCTCAGTGAAGAAACTTTTCTCAGAAGCCAATGGAATATTATCCACTCATGTTTCCTTGACCAGAATTTCATCAAATGCCCTTCCCTACTAACCAGATTCTTGGCAAAGAGAAATGGAATACCATGATCAGCTTATAAACCATAATTAACTTATGGAAATGTGTTCAGGATTCACCTTCTCTAAAACACACAGGGAGGGTAAACAACCAAACAAAATCAAAGTTCTTTCAGCTAGCAAGAAAGATGACTGGGTTTGGTGCAGTCATCCAGTAAGAGTCAGCCTCCATTTACATCATATTAGAAACAGGCTGTAGAAATAGTGGTTAAAGAGCACATACTCTGTAGTCAGGCAGTGGGCTCAAATCCCACTGAACCATATATTAACAGGACATGTGGAATTAGGTTTTGTTCTTTCTGAAAAAAATAAGAGTTTCTAACTCAGAGGGTTGCTGGGAGGATTAAATGTACAGTGTTTACAATAAACTCTGCCACACACAGGGCCTAATGAATGCTAGTGGTCATCTTCATAGTGTCTATCACAGGTTATAAACAGCTAACAGGCAGGGACCAGATCTGTGGTGGAGAGGGGATATCTCTGATTAGCACTGAGCATAATATCATGCTCCATTAGGCACGCAAGAAGTTCATTTGGGAACTTCTGCCAAGATGGAGGCATAGGTGGAAACACTGTGCCTTCTCCCACAACCAAGTTTGAACACAAAAAAGGTTTGGAGAACTAGGACACACCCAAAGACCAGAAAACGGAATTATACGGAAGTCCAACAGCTACGAACCCTTCAACGGGGACGGTAAGAGAGGTGGAGCCAGCAGCGGAGCTGGGTCAGGCAGGACAGATCCCCCGACCTAGGCGCGCAGGCAGCCCAGAACCAGTGGGGATGTGGGGCAGACTGACAGCGGTCGCACATTCGCGCACAGTGAGACGGACCACGCAGGCCCCAGGGGGCGAACCCAGTGATGGAGGGCTGACGGCGGTGGCACACCCGCGTGCAGTGGGACAAAACCCACGGGCCTGGTGACGGTGGTGGCTGCAGCGCCAGGGCCGCAGCAGCAGATGGGAAGCCATTGTCCTTCTTTGACCCCACCCCCACATACAACATCACAACCCCGTGACTTAGTTGCCCTGTTCTAGTGAACACTTTAGGGCTCTGATCCTGCTACAGAACAGGCACGAACAGCCCAAAAGATGGTGCAAGAAGAACTCAAAGTCCCAGAGCCAATAACTCTAAGCAACCGAGAAATTGCCAGCCTCTCAGAAGCACAATTCAAGACACTATTTATCAGGATGCTCACAGAACTGGTAGATTATAGTCACAAATTAGAGGAACATAGTCACAAATTAGAGGAACTTATGAAGGCTAAACTAATTGAAATGAAGGGAGATGCACAGGAAACCAATAGTGATGGAAAGGAAACTGGGACTCAAATCAATGGAATGGACCAGAAGGAAGAACGAAACATCCCACCAGAAAGGAATGAAGAAATGAGAATTCAAAACAATGAGGAGAGGCTTAGGAACCTCCAGGACATCTTTAAGCGTTCCAACATCCGGATTATAGGAGTACCAGAAGGGGGAAAGAAACAGCCACGAATGGAAAATGTATTTGAACAAATAATAAAGGAGAACTTCCCCAGTCTGGCAAAGGAAATAGACTTCCAGGAAATCCAGGAAGCTCAAAGAGTCCCAAAGAAGTTGGACCCAAGAAGGAACACACCAAAGCACATCATAATTACATTAGCCAAGACCAAAGTGAAGGAGAGAATCCTAGAAGCATCAAGGGATAAGGGGACAGTCACCTACAAAGGAGTACCCATCAGACTGTCAGCGGATTTCTCAAAAGAGACCTTCCAGGCAAGAGGGGCTGGAAAGAAGTATTCCAAGTCATGAAATCCAAAGACCTACAGCCAACATTGCTTTATCCAGCAAAACTTTCATTTAGAATGGAAGGACAGATAGAGTGCTTCTCAGATAAGTTCAAGGAGTTCATCATCACCAAGCCCTTATTATATGAAATGCTAAAGGGACTTATATAAGAAAAAGAAGATGAAAAATATGAACAGTGAAAGGACAGCAAACACACAGTTATTAAAAACCACACCTAAAACAAAAGCAAACTAAGAGGACGGCTAGATCAGGACTGGAACCATAGAAATGAAGAACACATGGAGGGTTAGAAACAGGGAGGTGGGAGGAGGAGAAGGGGGGAGAAGGCACAGAAAATAGCATAGATGGTAGGTAGAAAATAGATAGGGGGGAGGGCGAGAATAGTGGGGGAAATATAGAATCCAAAGAACTTGAGACACATGGTTATAAACTAAGGGGGGGAGAATGGTGGGGGAGGGAGTGTGCGGGTGGAGGGGAATGAAGGGGGGAATAGAACAACTGTAATGGTATAATCAATAAAATATATTTTAAAAAAAGAAGTTCATTTGTTTTTTTAATATTAATAACAATAAAAAGGGCTATTTCTTCTTACTGCCAGCAAAAAGATGGCAAAAAGATGATTAAAGGGTAATATTTAATCAGCTGGAAATACTTCAAAAAATCTACTGTTCCCTGGAAAATATATTAAGAGAAATATAATACAAGTATTATTATTTACAACAAATATCTGTTGAGCCTATATGTTCTAGAGATTTTTATAAATGCCATACACACATTATCTCATTTAATACCAAAACATACACACATTATCTCATTTAATACTAAAACACGTGAGCATCGAGTCAGATTTATCAGTAAATCACTCTTAAACCTAATCTCAAACAAAATATAGGTTTGTCTTTACATTGTAAATGTTTCAGTAATACAATGTCAAATGAAAACCTGAGCTACCTAATTTCCAGTTCTAAGACACACTTTCTCCCTTCCTATCTCCCTTACCCCTTGTCTAACATTGCTGAAGTCAGGGTGCATCTTACATTCAATGTTTTTGTTTACTATAATAATGTGTGTGTCCCATTGTTATTAACATGGTGATGCATTTGCAGGGAGGACGGGAGGATGCTCAGCAGTAACAGGCATCATGGATTCAGGCTCCATGTTTTACTCATTAACCCTCATTAACCAAATATATGCTGATTAGATACTCTCTCTTACAGAGGGCTTTAAAATGGAAACTGAATAACCAACTGCAGTATTACATTTCCCCTGGAGGTAGTAGCCAAATAATTCCCACTTTAAATTGTAGAAATTATGCAAAGCAGGTAGGTCCTGAATGTTAAGGATTAAGTCGTATTTCCCCAGTCTTGCAGGTGGTTTATAGTCAATATTTATCACTTTGTTTCAGGGACCAAGTAAAGAACTAGAAATTCAAGGACACCATTTAAAACCTGGATCTATCATAAATTTGCTGGGTGCTATGGGCATTTACCGAAAGGCCCTGGGCTCACATTCTTCATCTGTTAAAGGATATAAACTGTCCCTACAGAATGTCTAAAAACATTAAGAGTAACTAATGAGATTATTTCAGTTCCAACATATCTCAAGTTTTCTCCCACTCATATCTGTTTCATCTTTTACTGAACACACGAAGGCCCCAAGCTCCTACCCCTGATAATGATTCAACCTATTAAAGATATCAACTACTCACCTGGCAGCTAACATAGTTCTGCTTCATTACTTCTTGAATTAGTTTCATTTTCTTTAGTCTTCTGTAAGAATCTATTCAGTTTCAAAAAGTTAGGTATGAACCAGAAACTGACAGCATAAAGAACCAAAAAGAAATGTCGCCTGGCTCCCAACAACAGCCTCTGACTGTCCTTAAGCTCTCAGGCTTTCTCCATCCAGTCCAGCAAGCGAAACAGAAGCAATCAATGTGGAATTCCCTAACTCTTCCACCACAAATCCTACCACCCTACGTGCACTCATTTCCAAGTATGTCTTCCCTTTTGTGTGCCCAGACACTCCACTCCACTCTTATTCTACAGTCCAATCATTCTCGCCACAATGATGCATGTGGTTGCTGCAGTCATTACCTGTCCTCTCATTCTCTCCTTTCTCATCAATTTTTCCTCTTTACTCAGATCATTCTCATCAGTATGCAAATGTGCTCTGATACAGTCTGTTCTTAACACATCCGAACTTGACTTCACATTCTTCTTCAGCAATTTCCCAATTTCTTAAAAGCACTTAGTCGATGTCTTAACTTTCTTGACCCCATTCTCTTCTAAACTCACTCCAGGTAAGCTTTCCTTCCCACCATTCTATCACCCATTACATTTTTTCAAGGTCACCAGTTACCACCAGTGGACCAAATCCCACAGTCAATTCATTCCACTTTTCAATGGCTGACACAGTTGACCACCACATTTCAGCCCTCATACCTCTTATCTTCTTTTAAACCTCCTTCCATATGTGCTCTCAGTCTCGTGACTTTAAATATCACCTGTATCCTAAAGACCCTCTTGAAATTTATATCTCTGTCCATGAGCTTCTGTTTGAATTCCAGCTACATTTCCCCTTAGTCATTTCAAATGCAACAAATTTAAAACCAATCTTGACTTTTTCCCCACACTCTTTTTCTTCCTTGCCATTTCTATCTCAATAAAATGGCATCAATATCTCAATAAAAAGTCTAACATCAGCCTCTAATCTTACTGTCCTTGATTCCTCTTTCTCTCACATCTTTCATACAATCCACTTCAAAATCTTGTCAGCGCTATCATCAAAATATCCCAAATTTGAACTTCCTACCTCACTAACTGCTACCACCCTAGTCCAAGCAACCACTTGTCTCTTGCATGGATTTCTCCATTAGCCTTCTAATTAGTATGCCTGCTTCTGCTCTTACCTACCCTTATCCCCCAACCCAAAATATTAGGCATCCATCCAGAATGATCTTTTGAAAGTATAAATTAAATCATGTTATTCACTACACAGAACCTTCAGCTGGGCCCCCCTTATGATTCAGAATACTAGACCTACATAAATGGATGCTGAGCAACTCACCTACCTATACTCCTATCACCCTTTGCCTTGTTCATTCAACACCGGCAACCTTGCTTTCTTGTAGTTCTTCCAACTTGCTAAGTACCTTCATAATTCAGGGGCTCTGCCTCACCTGGCCCTCTCCCTTGCTTCATTCAGATCTATGCTCAAATATCACCTTAAAGGAAAGTCCCACCTAAATTCTCCATGTACGATTAAATAGCAAGTCTCCTTCCTCTCTGCTCCCTTACCCTGCTTTATTCAACATAACACATTATCTGACTACATATTCATTTGTTCGTTCACCATTTCTCTCCCTGCAAAACAAGCTCCATGATGGAATGGACTTTATCTGTTCTTAGTACCTAGAATAGGATTTGCCCCCTAGTAACTGTTCAATAAATATTCCTTAACAAACAGATGAATGAATGATTAAATTTTGGGGCTTCTTCACTTTTTCCTGAAATGAACACTTTATTTCCAAAGGCACTTGCTGACTGCCACCTGAACTTCACTCCCCTAAGTAGCAACTCCTGGTCTGCTCTGACTTCACACACAGCCCTTGGAGCAGGCTCATCTGCCCCATGAGACCATGAGTTTTTCCAGGGCACAGATTTTGGATTTATCTTGCATCCTCAGGGCTAAGGGTTTCTGGTGCAATAATGCTCTTCATTATGTGCTTTGAGGTTCAAATAATATGCCAGTTATGACTGAGCAACTCTATGAAGAAAAATAAATATCCCACATATAGTTAAATGAAGCAAAAGTGGTATCTAGATTTATGTAGTCACTATTTTTTCACAGGAGACATTTCACCAATAATGAGAAAGCAATAATTTAAAAGACCCTGAAACATATATGAAGAGATGTGAAGATATATTGGACATAATCAAAAAGCCAAGTGCACATACTATAGTTTGGGTTATGAGAGAAGAAACCATAAAACAATATAATCTTTTCCTTTCTGAAGAGTAAGAGTGTTTAAGAACCATAACCATTACACTAACAGTAGACAAGGCAAAAACAGAGCTCTGGTTAAGCTGAGTTTTGTGTAATTTCCATAACAAACTTGATTTCAAAGGCTCTAAAGTATTCACTTATCCAATAGGCTGAAGGATGGTTATAATAACAAACTAGCTATTCATCTAGTGGCTGAACCTTGTTTAGATGCCAGACAATGTGCTAGGCACTAGGAACGTTAAGTTTGAAAAAGACTGAGGTCCTTGAGAACTGAGGCTAGGAGAAGGACCTATTAACATAGACCATCAAAAAGAAATATGAAAAGTACAATAATAAAAACCTCTGGAATATACAATGGGAAGAGAGGCATCTGGAATGAACTCAGGGGTTGTGGGGGAGAAATGGACCACCAAGGATGAAACTCCTGAAGTAGATTTTCCAGGATGAGGAGAAGCTTGTCAGGCACCATGGGAGTGGGGTAGGGAAACAGGGAGCACAAGCTGGTAAAAAGAAAAACAAGATGTGAAAAACTGCAGAGGCACCAAAAAAAAATACCCTCAGATCTCAGAGGAATCTGTACAGAGGAGACCCTGTTTCTGTTGAGTGCAGTATTGAGACCCAGGCAGAGATAGGCAGGGAAAGGCCTTGTATGTTATGCTACGGTGATAAGCAGCCAATTCTAGTTACTCTTCAGGCAGGTTGGGTAATCAGGTTTCCATTTTAGGAGGATGATTCTGACAGTATTAGCGCTGAGAATGGATCTGAGAGCAACAGGGCCAGAAGCAGGGGTACCCAGAACAAAGCTTCATCGAAGTCCAACTGAGATGACAGGGCTCTAAACGGAACACATCTGCAGAAGAGAGAGGAGAGGGCTGATTTCAGAGATATTTTGGAGGAAAAACAGGCAGTGTTTAATGACGATTGATGGAGTGAATAGGAGGTCAGCAAGAGTTCAAGCTGAACTAGAGGTCTGTGTCTTAACTTAAGTCACTGAATAGATGACGGTGCCACTAACTGAGAGAGGCGGGAGAAAAGGGGAGGGAGAACGGTGACAGCTATTAAAGAGATGGCTATGTCTGTGTCTGCTCACCTCGGGGGCCCTGAGGGTGGCAGCGGGGCTTCCGTTATACTTAGGCTGTTCTTTGGATCTCCCAGAGCCAGCCTGAGGAGAAAGTAGGTGGGAGTACCATGGCCTCTGGCCTCTGGATAGGCCAGGGAAGCAGTACCCCAAGGACAGGGGCACTGCTTCCCTGGCACTGTGCCCCACACGTGTTGCACCACACAAAGGCTACATTAAATAAAGCAGAGGTGACACAGTCAACCCATCCTGCTGACAGAAACAAAAAAATCACAAGGCTTGGCACCCCACAAACTTCTAACAATCCAGTAAGTATACTGGAACGTAAATAAGTTTATGGGGGGACAAGCATGGAATCTTTGAGGACTTCAACTTTTTCTTACCATCTATGTTTGTTTCTTCTTCAGTATTATTACATCCATATAAGCTAAACATTCTAATTAGAGTATAAAATATATTTTAATTTTATTCATTGTTGGTACATAAAAATGGATTAGCTTTTTATCTCAAAACCAATACCATAACCAATTTCAATAAGTTCTCATTAGTCTCATTAAATGCACACTCCAAGCAAAAATGAGATGGGCCCTCAAGTTTTTTGAGAAAAACTCTTGGTCCAAGCAAAGTCCCCAAATGCCACTTAAAAGAATATAGGTCCAGGGTGCTTCTGGTTTCAAGTAAGATAAAATAAGCCTACCTCACCATTTCTCTCCCAATGAATGCAGGTCTAAAACACTGATAGAAGGCATGGAACTATTTTAAGACTATGAAAAACGATTAGTAGCGGGGGAGTTATACATGAAGATCAGAATTCAAAATACTGAACCAATGGAGAGATTTCCGCTGTTTCTCCAGTCTCCTCTGGACTGCACTTCTGAAATCCAATGATAGGTACCAAGCCAAGGAGAGAGAGAGAACTCAGGAGAAATCCTCTAATTCAAAGGGAAAACAGGAAAAGGAGAAAGAACCCCTAAAGCTCAGAGAGTCAGGGAGTAAAAGAAAGCCCATACTTCCTCTTCTTTTCTCTATTTGCTTATACCCTAGCCCAAGGCAATCCAAAGTCACTATGGCAATGGGTAGTGGAGTCAGCTAGGTGGAAAGCACCTCAAACTGAGGGAGGGAACCATCCTTTACATTAGAAGATGTTGTAATACAAAAAGACTGAGGTAAACAACTATTGTGATTTTATTTTCTGTGTTCATGCTCCTGCTGCTTAGCCCTGGACAAGGGCATAGTCATAGAAAATGTGTGATGGCGGTGGGGGGCGACAACCAAAGCCCAAGTTCTGGTCAGAACACCAAAAAGGACACCCAAATAATGAGAAAGTACCAAGGAGAATGCAAAGAAGAAGGGGCTCGGGCCCTGGTAACATTGTTTATAAGTTCCAGAGTTTACCTCCAAGACTTGCATGTGGGGATCTGGTCATAAACAGCATACCAAAGACTTTGAGAAATGTACTAAAGGAAAGAGCATAGCCCAGGCTGCCCGCTGGGTGGTGTGCATGAAGGAGAGATCCAAACAGCACTGAAATGACAACCATAACCTACAGAGGTCCAATCCAAACCTCCAATCTAAAACCAAGTATACTAATTACTTGCTTAAAAAAATTGATAGAGGTAAGATGGTGGAGGAGTGATTGGAAGCCACACTAACCTCTTCCCAGGACCAATCTGGAATTACAAGTAAATTGTGTAGAAATTACCCAGAACAAACAACTGAATGATAATGACAGAGAAGCCTTATAACCACAGAGAGACAGAAGAACCAGCTTTGGCACAACCTGTCTGGTAAGGACTGTGGTGCAGACTTGAGAGGGATGGCTGAGTGCTCACAGGTGGCAGTGCTGGTGGAATAATTAAGTGGCAGTCTGGATCCCCCTGAGAAGAGAGGGCTCTAAGCCCTAAGCTGGGATCCCCATCCTAGAACACTAAAGCCCAAAAAGTAACAGATAACAACTGGCGGCGGAAAGTGGCAGGTGCGCTCTCTGCCAGAGATAGATGGCTGGAGACATAGAGAGCCATTTAAAGGGCCAATGCACCAATTTTCATTTGCTGTAATTTATCTGGGGTTCCAGGAAAGGTGGGAGCAGAGTGGGCCAGAGATGCCTGAGGAGAGACTGGGAACAGAAGCTTTGGGGAGAAAACAGAGAGTAGCCACAGGGAACCAGGTGCTGAGCCATCCCCCAAACAGCAGCAGCCATCGGGCTCAGGCAGACCATTCCCAACCAAGTGGCAGCAGACTGAGGGGAAAGAGTAACCCCAATCACAGGAGGAATTCAGTCTCACCATATGGGGTGTAATCCTGACTGCTGAGTGCAAAGTGACTAATTAACAACTGAAGGAGATAACTATAGACAAAAGATCTCTGGCAGTCTCAGAGAAGATAGACTAAGGTCAGACAGGGTCAACATCTGACACCAGCAGAGGTGGATCCAGAAAGAAAAAAACTGGTAAATACTAAAAGCTACTGAGACAATCCACAGTGGTTTCCTACATAATTAGTGATATTTTCTTTCCTGCATAGCTTTTTAACATCCATTTCTTGTCCAGCAAGTCTGTGCATATTAAGTCATTAGAATTTATACTATAGTTTACTTCTTTCCATTCTTATAATAGTCTTAATCTCCTTATGCCTTTATTAACACTGGTTCATTTGCTGTTGATACTGAGTTTGTTGATACTGAGATATTTTGGCAGATGTGGGTTTGTTCCCTGGGCTTTGTGGTTTTCTTCTGGCAGAATTCTGCACAGCAGCATACAAGATGTGGTGGGTGGACTGACTCTAAGTCAATCAGCAGGAAGGAAGGACCTATCAAGAAACAACCCAACAACAATCAAAACCCAATTACATCCAGAGAACCAACATAAACTGCACCCCAAGAGCAAGTTCAGGAGATCAAGGAGATTGTACCACTGAACCTCACAGGCCTCCTATCACAGAGTTCACACCACAAACTCAGGGAGTCATGAGATGAATTTAAGAAGCAGAGGCTAACAAGAAGAGTCTCATAGACAATGGGAGGAAAGAAACAAACTCCAATCAAAAGGAAAGGAGGAAGCCTCAGAAAGAATGCTAAATGAAACAGAGGCAAGTCAACTATCAGATATTGTGTTTAAAACAATGGTTATAAGGAAGTTTCATGAGATCACAGAGAACTACCAAAAACCACAAGGACACTACAACAGAAGTACTGCGAACTATATCAACATGAAAAAGGACATAGAAATTATCAACAAGGGCAAGAGGAAATGAAGAATACAATTTCTGAATTGAAGAACACAAAGGAAGGAATCAAAGGCTAGCTAAATGAAGCAGATAATCAAATCAGTGAGATGGAGGATAAAGTAAGGAAAAAAGCCAGAAAGAGCAAGAAAAAAAAAGACTCAAAAAGAATGAAAAGGAGTTAAGTAAACTGCAAGACAACGAAACATAAAAATATACATATAATAGGGATACCAGAGAGGAAGAGCAAGGAATAGAAAACCTGTTTGAAAAAGTAATGATGCAAACTTCCCCAATTTAGTGAGAGGAAAAGTCACACAAATCCAGGAATCACAGAGGGTCCCAATCAAGAGGAACCTAAAGAGGCCCACTTCAAGACACATCATAATTAAAATGGCAAAATTCCAAAACAAAGAGAGAATCTTAAAGGCAGCAAGGGAGAAACAGGAAGTAACATACAAGGAAGCCCCGAAAGGGATAGCAACTGACTTCTCAAAGGAAATGCTACAAGCCAGAAGAGAATAGCAAGAAATATTCCAAGTAATGAAAAGCAAACGCATGCAACCAAGACTACTTTATCCAGAAAGACTAACAATTAAATTGTTAGTCGAAATAAGGAGTTTCCCAGAAAAAAGAAAACTCAAAGAATACACTTCCTCCAAACAAGCACTGTAAGAGATGCTAAAGAAACTGCTTTAAGAAAGGAAGAAAAAGAGTGAGAGAGGAACATGGGTACAAAAAAAGTAAAATAGAAATAATAAGTACCTATCAATAATAACCTTAGCCCTAGCTGGGGTGGTCCAGTATATAGAGTGCCAGCCTGAGAACCAGAGAATTGCCAGTTCAATACCCAATCAGGGCACTTGCCTAAGTTGTGGGCCAAGTCCCTAGTAGGGTGCACACAAGTGGCAACCACACCATGTTTCTCTCCCTCTTTCCCTCATGTCTAAAATA